>NC_069381.1:27625000-28240000 GCF_027475565.1 Acinonyx jubatus | reverse complement strand
TTGAAGGACGCCGTTGCCTCCTCCTGGAACCTGATATGATCTGGTTAACGAGCTGGCCGGCTGATTCACTGGCTGGCCTAAAGCTAGACCTCACCCTGGTCCTCTCCTGGGCACCCCCATCCCTGCCCGCATGGGCTCCACCCCACGACAAGGACGCCACGTCCCTTGGCCTCCTAGGCTTGCTCAGGTCTCATGAAGACACTCCCCTTCGGGCGTGACCTGCCCCCTTGTCACTGCGTGTCACCCTCAGTGGCGATGGGCTTGCCCTTCCCCCGGGCCCGGCGTGTAATTGGCCTGGCATTACCCCGCAGTCTCCTGGGAATTGCTTCTGTCAGGAGCAGAACAAGCTTATCTGTTTAGCCTGAATTATGTCACCATGTGCTCAATGTAAATCTGACCGCCTTCCCGAAGCACCCGTCCTGGATGGATTTGTGAATAATTTCGCCACCACAATTATTTTACAATTTTGAATCTTGGCTGGCAACTTAATGCATAGTTTGCAGCAAGAAGCTGCATGAATCAGGACTTCAAACAAAGGCTCTCCAATCGGGCATGGGGCTCCCAGTGCTGAGAGAGGCGGGGAGCCCCTCCTTCAGGGGGTGGGAGCTGGACTTCCGGCCCACACCCCCAGGCCACGTCCCCGCTTGGAGCTTCTCTCTGCTCAGGGGCCTTTCCGGTGCTTTCCACGTCAGTTTTTTTCTTGTTATCTTAGTGTTTAAGTTGATTTCTACTTTTATAAATTGGAGGGGGGTGGCAGGTAGCGGTCTCGCCTTCTCTCTTCCTGTTTCCAGGGCCACTTTCCCTGATCTCCTCACCCTCCAGGACAGGACCTGGTCCATAGAGATCATCTATTCCAGCATGTTTAAATGTCTGTCCCCCCAGGTCCCAGAGGTGCCTCGGGCTGCCTTGGGGTGGTGGAGGGAAAGGCTCTGGGCTCTGTTGCCTCAATCAGGGCAGCTCCCTTTTGATTTATTTCATACATTTTTTTTATTTGAATAAAAGTGTTCAGCTGCTAGAAAATTCTGAAAACCCATGCTGTAATCTAACCCTTTTGTTTTACAGAACGGGAATCTGAGCCTCGGAGAAAAGGGGCATTGCTAAGCAAATTTGCTGTAAAGCACACGGATGAGAAACACAGGCTCTGGCAAAGGTCCCCCAGAACTAGCCTCTTTCCTTGACTAGCTCGTGCGACCTTGAGCTAAGCTGAGGCTTCACCCCTCCCAAGACTCAGTTTCGTCAGCGATTAAATGGGAATAATAATAGATTTGTTCTGTACATTAAATGAGATCACATGTAAAGAGCCCAGCCCAGGGTCTGCACCCAATAAATCAATAAATGTTAGCTCAGGGTATTAACCTGGGTCCACTAAATCCCAGCCATAAGAACACACACCAGAAACTACGTGTGGTGGAGTCTGTGTGTAAGTAAAGAAGAAACTGACATGGGCTGAGCACCTAATACCTGCCAGGGTCCTATCATTTCATCTTCAAACCTGCATGTGGGTCTCACATCATCGGCATTTTGCTGGGAAGGAAACTGGAACCTCGAGCGGCGGACTGGCCAGGGCAGCCTCCCCGATGGGATTCCACCCTCCTGAGACCAGATGCTGGCTCCAGCCGTTCCAGTAAAAGGATTCATTCGGCTGGCACTTGGGCCGGGCTATTAGCAGTTTCTTCAAACCACGTTAGCTGTTTTCCCCAAGTACGTTTATTAACAGACTTTGTGTCTGCTGCCTTTTGCCCGTGTTTACTTTTATAGCATTCTATTCCTGCTGCATGTTGTTCTATTAGCCACCTTTCCTCCCTAGTTTTGTTTTGTTGTGTTTGTATCCTCTCTCCACTTTCATAAGTGATGAAAGAGACTCGTGAGGGGCCTCTCACCAGGGAGGAGGCACCGGGAGAGTGGGTGATGCGGTTCTTTACAAGCTTCAAGGCTGTAGACGAATGGAATGGACGTATGGGGGAGGGACTGGGCACCCCTTTATTCGCTCGATTATTTGGCTGGTATTCATCAAGACAGATCTGGTCTCTGCCCCCGGGGGACTCAGGGCAGTGCAGAGGGCAGATAAACTAGCCGTGGGAAGACTGAGCAGTGCTGCCCTGATTAGGCAAGTCCTTGGTGTGCGGCTCATGGGAGCACCTCCCTGGGGCCCCACCTCAGCACCCAGCTCGGGCATGGCCCAGAGGAGGTCTCACAAAAGGTGCCGAACAACCATTTGTGAGAAAGTCACAGTGGCGTCAGCTCCTCGCCTGTGTGCCCCGTCCTTTCCCTGGGCTCCACGGCCAGGGTCTGTTCAGACCTGTAGCCAGACAGCGCACCCCTTGGGGGGAGTTTGCTCAGCTCGCCTTCAGGACGGTGTCCTGTTCCCCAGCCATTCTGGATACCCCGACTTTCCTTCCCTGGTGTCTGTTGGGGACCTAAGAGACCCCAGCTAGGGCAGAGATAAGTGGAAGAAACAAACATCCTGCCATTTCTTCATACATGCAGACACACATACATGTACAGATCTCTACCGTCCGCACAGATCTGTGCACACAGATCAGTGTCGGCATCCAGAAAGACATGCCCCCCTACTTAGAAGTTCATGGCAAATACCCCCCGCCACACACACACACACACACACACACACACACACACAGCATAGAATCATACAGTCACTTAATTCTTGTTGAAAACCTGCATAAACCAGACACCATTCAAGGCCCAGAGAAGAGCAGGGTTTCAAAGAGACGCTCCATACCCTCCTGGAGACAAGGAAGAGGCACGTTAACACAAAAATAAATGTATAGTAACAAATACACGTAAGTGCATTGAAGGAAAGGAGTAGAACACTGTGAGAAAAAAACAGCAGGGAATGTGTTCTTTAAGTTGAACGGGAAGGTAAGTAGCAGAGGAAGCACGTGTGCGGAGGCCTTGAGGGAGAAAAGAGTTCCCAACATTCAAGGAGTCAAAATATGGAATCAGCATTCACATCAACACAGACTGCACATCCATAGGAGTATACGTAGAAATCTACGCACAGGTGAGTGTGTGCCCCAAGCACATGCACCGCGCACCCATAGACAGGTGCCTGGGGCGCTCACGCAAACACATATACGAGTGGGGAGGAGCACACACACATACACACATACTTGCACACACATGCACCTGTGTATATGTGCAGAGCACGTAGAGACACGCATAAACGAACAGGAGAACGAACCTGAAGGCACCGAGCACAGAGATGGCCATGGAGCACATACAAATACTAATTTTTCCGTATGCATACAGACACAAGATGAGCGTGCACCGTATCCATACACGTCTGTCCACAATCACCCCCCACGTGTGACACGCACCCCCGTGCATGGAAGGAAATAGCACGTGGTCCAGAGCATCAGAACACACGGTGATTCCCAGGCCCCGGACCATGAAAGTCAATGGCCATTAAGGAGCCGATCCCTCCTTGGGTTCTGCGAACACCCGGGGGCATAATCCGCGGCCACCTCCATTTCTGCACAGCTTTGGAAGGATTCTGGATGGTGAGGACGAGGGGAGGGGGATGGAGGTCTTAGAGTATTTGACATTGTCAAGCCCTGCCCACGGCAGCTTTTCTCCCTGAGCTGTATGCGGATGGTGTTCTCTCCTTCCAGAGGGCGCTTGGCTCCTTAATCCATTTTCCTTGGCCTTTCTTTGCAGGTCAGACAAGTGGCCTGTTGGCCACAGAGGTCAGCTAAAGTTCCCTGGGGACTGGAGGCTTTCTTTTTGCAGTTGGTGGTGGGAGGGGAGGGCGGGTTGATTTCCTGAGGGTCCGGATATCCTTCTCCCCTGCTGGGTGTGAACAAGGCAGAGCCTGGGGGCCATGCTCTCTGGGGACTTGAGGCCCAGCTGAGGGGGTTGGGAGAACTGGGCAAAGTTCAACTCTCAAGTTCAAAGTTCAGAGAAGTGGCTAATGTCTAAAATAAACTTTAACAAAATCAAGTGAGGCTTGTCTGGGAGCAGGAGGAGCTCAGTGTCAGCTGAACAGCCCAAACAGACAGTTCTGAGTCTCAGTTTTGTCATCTGTGAAATGGACTTTGTCATCAGATACCTTGGCCCCCGCCTCACTTACAAGATTTGAAGACGGGGCACCTGGGTGGCTCAGCCAGTTAAGCTGCTGAATCTCGGTGCGGGTTCAGGTCATGGTCTCACAGTTTGTGAGTTCGAGCCCCGCATCAGACTCTGCGCTCCTTGCGTGGAGCCTGCTTCGGATCCTCTGTCTCCCTCTTTCTGCCCCTCCCTCTCTCTCTCTCTCTCAAAAATAAACAAACGTTAAAAAAGAAAAAAAGATTTGAAGACAAATGAGATAATGGACTCCCGATTTCCTGGCTGGACTTTGGAGGCCCCTCTCTGACCTGACCCCTCTTACTGCCCTGCCCTCCCCAACCTTGCTTCTAGCCTCTCCCCCACTACTCTATAGTCCAGTCACACGGAACCACCGGAAGTTCTGCAAACCCACTCTGGTCTTAAGAGCGGTAACTTTGCGCGTGCTATTTTCTCCTCTTGGAATGTCCTTCCTTCACGTGTTCCCTCAGTAAATTTCTTCTGACTTACCCAGACCCCTCTGAGCTGTGGCATCCTGAAGGGAACCTGCCCTGATCAACCCAAGCAGCCCCGGATGTTATCCTCCTCTCTGTCCCTGTGGTTCCTGGCAAAACCACCGCCCCTTGGTCGCACTGTGTCACCACATCCTCCTGCCCCATGGGGGAAGGGGGGCCCATAAGGACAGGGACCGAGTCCTGGCCATCCCCCCATCCCCAGGTGTTCCCTCAGAGCTTGTCAGATACTGGTGGATGAGCGCAATAAACATATCAGGGTGTGTAGATTTTAGAAATCTGGCTCTGTTGGTTAAGTGTCTGACTCTTGATCTCAGTTCAGGTTCTTGATCTCAGGGTTGTGAGTTCAAGCCCTGCAATGGCCTCCATGCTGGGCATGGAGGCTACTTTAAAAAAAAGACAGCAACTTAATTTTAAAACCAGATGCAGGGGTACCCGGGTGGCTCAGTCAGTTAAGCGTCTGACTCTTGGTTTTGGCTCAGATCATGATCTCGCAGTTCGTGGGTTTGAGCCCTGAGTTCGGTTCTGTTCTGGCAGCTTGGAGCCTGCTCGGGATTCTCTCTTCATCTCTCTCTCTCTGCTTCTCCCTCACTTGTTCTCTCTCATTCTCTCTCTCTCTCAAAATAAATAAATAAACCTAAAAGACAACAGATGCAGAATTCCTCTCTGGGAAACAAGTGCTTTTGTTGAGGAAAGTCCCTTAATGATGTCTGGATGTGGGGAGTGAAAGGTGAAATCCACTGCCTTCCTCCCCATCTCAGGACGTGGTCAGAAGCAGCCAGAAAGAGAAGGAAGAAGAGGAAAAGAGATGAGTTGCTTTCTAAAACCGAGTAGAAGAATTTGGAGTTTCAGAGCAGTTAGGAGACAGGAAAGCCAGGAGCCAAGAGCAGGCACCGGGACGGGGAGTGAGACCCAGCCACACTGTGGGCTCCCAGGAGGAATGCGCTGTCTCCCTGACTTGTAAGGGCAGACTTCCGGTTTGTGCACTGCGCTGGCCGACGTGCAAACCTCTCCACCCCCACCTCCCAAACTTCACTAAAGTCGGGGGCACACAAATGCCGCGTGTTGGAGCACTTGAAGGAACCCAAAGGAAAGGGGCAGCGCTGGGTGCCGGAGGGAGCGGCCGGCCGTTCTGGAACACAGATGGCAGAGGGGATGCTGCGAAAACCTGTCTGCATCGATTGGCAGGACCCGGGCTCAGGCCCTAACGGCCACAGTGGGTTAGGGGGAGGGGAAGCAGGTCCAGCCGCCTGCCTGGAGGTCTTGGGGACGCTGGGCTGGCAAAGGTCTGTTGCACGACAATAGGAATCACTGGTCTCAAGAAGCCCCGTGGCTTGGGAAGTGGAGGAAGTGGAGGTGGGGACCAGGGGTGACTTTCAGAGGGCAGTGGAGTTAGATCTGTTCTCAGGAGGAGGGCTGGAGGAGCCCGGTAACGTACAGCACCCGCAGGGAGACTGGCCACACTGAGTCTGAAGCTAATGGGCCTCATCAGGGGGCAAAGAGGAGCTCTGGCGGCGACCTGCAGATCCAGGGGAGGGACGGCCCACACCTGCCCCTGGCCAGAAGGGGCTCCATAGGGGCAGCTCTGAGCTGCGCAGGAGCCTCTGTTACAGCCCCCTGTGCCACCACCTCCCTCCCCGGGGGCCCACACAGTGAGCAGGAGGCTACAAACATGAATTCCCCCGACTCAGCCACTCGGCAAGGAGACTGAGCAATTAGGTCAGTTTAGAGCCAGAGGGACGGGACAGGAGGAAGGCGGGCCAGCGAAGTGGTGCCCATCCTTACTTCCGCGGCAAAGCCACACTCACAACCACGGAGCACCCGGCCTCGTCCGACCCGCGGGCTCCGGGGTCCCGGTAGCTCAGGCCGGGCTGGGGAGAACGAGAACCCCGAGCAGCTGAGGGAGACAGCTGGAGGCTCCGGTGCTTGTTGATCGGAGGGGAAGGTGCAAGGTGTGGCCATAACATATGGAGCAGTTTAGGAGGAGCCCCTTAGGGACCGCGTTCTCGGGAAAGGGAAGGAAAGCAGTTCGTTCATTCGGCAAACATTTCCTGGGCACCTGCTACGCGCCAGTTCTTGGCACTCGTGGGAGAGTTCAGGAGAGCGATCAGGCCGGAGTTTAAATATCTGCACAAAGAGCAGACACCTGAACCCGAACAGTGAACTTGAGCCCCACGTTGGAATGCTCTGATTTCCTCGTGATCCGGAGAGTTTGGAGGAAGAATCCTGGACTTGACAGGGGGGCGGGAACAGGGAGAGAAGCCAAAGGTGGAAACGGACTCGGAGATGTTTCTAGCAGCCTGACTAATGAACCTTCAGCGCCAACCCAGCAGACGCGCCTGTGCCCGTGGCTGGTGCCAGCTACCTCTGCAGACAGTGACGGAGGCCTCTGTGCTCTGACCAGCTAAGCGAGGCCGCGTGTGTGCTGACGATGGCTGAAGAGGACTGGGGGTGGGGGGAATAAAAACAAAAGCGCAGGTGGGACCACCGAAGGCTCCCTTTGGGGGGGTGGCAGCAAGATGGAGGCAGGGCTTGCCTGCTTTTGGAGGGCCTGGGCCAGTGTCCAGGGAGAGCACCTGGGGGTGAGGAGGCCTGGCTTCTGCCTCTAGCTGGGCAGCTCCAGAGCGTTTGGGGTGGCCCAGCGAGCAGCCAGAGGGAAGGGAGGGCAGAGGCAGGGGCAGAAGCATCCAGAGAGGCTGGCGGAGAGGTCGGGCAGGCACGTTAGACAAGGCTGGGCATGCCCCTGGCATGAGTGGGGTTCCTTCCCTGCCTCCGCCATGCCTGGTCAGGCCGGGTCAGGAGCTCGGTGATGAAGTGAGCAGAAGGGGCTGAGGAAGGCTGGGCAGACGAGGGAACAGATGCAGAAAACCCACATCATGGAGCAAAAGAGATCTTTCCGCAAGCGATGCTGTTTAGATGGTCCCATTACGCTTTGGCCCATTTCCTATTGTTTTGGATTGAAGGGTGTGGCGGTGACTCGGGGGAGCTCATCGAATGGCTTTAGGAGAGGGGGAGAGAAGGAAAGGCCTTGGGGTCAGAAGTGGAGGGGTCTTGGGGCGCCTGGGTGGCTCAGTCCGTTGAGCGTCTGACTCTCAATTTCAGCTTACGTCATGATCTCACGGTTGGTGGGATCGAGCCCCGCATGGGGCTCTTCACTGACTGCAGATCCTGCTTGGGATTGTCTTTTTGCCCCTCCCCCACATGCGCGTGCACACTTTCTCTCTCTCTGATAATAAATAAATAAACTTTGGGAGGCTCTTCAAGGCAGCCTGCACCAGGGTTCTGGGGGCCTGGGCCCATTTGGGTTAAGGATTGAGGGCTGAGTGAGGCAGCCCTCAGATATTAGATATTAGCCCTTAGATATTAGAAAAACAAACTTGGACTCCACCCGAGGTCAGAACCAAAAAGGCAGAAGGGACTGTGGAGAATCTGGGGAAGGCCACAGCACGCTCCCATTCACGCCCATTCAGTCAGTAAAAACCAAGAAGCCTGACGAGGCCACGATGCGGCTTCAAGTGTTGCTAGAAGGGCAAGTTGTTTTGGTTTTGTTTTTAATTTCTTTTTAGCGTCCATTCATTTTTGAGAGACAGAGTGTGAGTGAGGGAGGGGTAGAGAGAGAGGGAGACACAGAATGGGAAGCAGGCTCCAGGCTCTGAGCTGTCAGCATGGAGCCCGACGTGGGGCCTGATCCCACAAACTGTGAGATCATGACCTGAGCTGAAGTCGGACGCTTCACCGACTGAGCCACCCAGGTGCCCCTAGCGGTATACGTTGACACGACGACCCTGGAAAACAATCTGACATTGTCTTGTCAAATCAAACGATTTAAACATCCTCTGCCCCACCAATTCCACCCCACGGTATATGTGCGCAGAAGCCCTTGCCCCTGTGCCCCAGGAGACACCGAGGAAGGCTCAGGGCAGCGGCGTTCATAAAAGTAAACGTAAAGACACGGAAAGCCGGAAAGAACCCAAGTGTCCCATTCCGGAAGCAAGGTTAAACACATAGGGTAAAGCTCACGCTGTGGAATGATGGGGAACAGCGCAAATGATGGGCCTGGGGCTACACACAGAAGCCTGGGTCAATTCCAGTGGCTGACGGAGGGTAAAACCAGGGTCTCAGAAGACTTCATACCGTCCGAGGCCTGGTTGATGAGGCTCCGAAAGAAGGCAGAGGAGATGATGAATCGCTTAGGCACGTATCCTGGGCTAAAACTGAGGAAGGAGGAAGGGAGGAGAGCGGGAGAGAGAGACAGAGAGAGAGCAAAGAAAGTCAGGAGAGGAGGGAAGGAGTACAGGGAGGGAGGAGAAGAGGGAGAAGAAAGGAGAAGCAAGCTGAGGGGGGGAGGGCGGGAGGATAGGATCAGGGAACAAGTAGAGGACGTTCTAATCTGTGCTTGGAGCGTAGGGTCCTGGTTGTTTGTTACATTACAAGTGAAAAAAAGAATTAAAAATCAGTAAAAAAAAAAAAAAAGGGTGGTCATGAAACAGAGTGTGTTATGAATAACAGTGTATGACTAATACACTCCGAGGGACAAAAAAAGTATGGAACCGCCCCTGGAGGTCCCTTTGGGACCTTGGTCCAGCTCTCCCAGTGTCCTCAGGATGTCCCCAGGCCCCACCCTCCCCCTTTTCCACGGTCCCCTCCCTCCTACCATCACCCCATCACTTCTTCTGGGGATCTCTCTGAGCTCAGCCTCGAGGGGATGCTCAGAAAGCAGAACCGTGGAAAGAGGGGACCCCCTGAGACCAGGGGCCGGCCCTGTACCCCCAGACGGTAGCACAGGGAGGGCTACTGGACATTCAGCAAAGAGCGGATACAGGAGCAGCTGTCCTTGCCCCTGGCTCTCGGTGACTTCCTGATCTCCCTCGCTGCACCTTTGTGCCCACGGCCGGTGTGGTGTGTGTGTGGGAGTACTTCCTGTCAAAGATCTGCAGGCTCCCAAATCAGAGCCCCCCCCTCCCCCCACATCCCTGCCCCAGCCACATCACCTGCCCCTCTTCCCTGTGTTCATTGTTCATTCGCTCAGACGCGTGTGCTGAGGGCCAGGCGCTGTCTTCCGTGCTGAGAACACAGCGGCGAGAAAAAGGAGCAAACAGCCTTGCCCTTGCCACACTCGTCTTCTTGGTGGGAGCAGGGCAGGCAGGGAGGCGGACGGTGACAAGATAAATGCGAAAACGACCTAGGGTGGTGTATGGGGACGGCAAGGGCTGTGGCTGGGGAGAGAATATCGGGGCTTAAGGGTAGGGAGTACGCTGCCCTTTCGATCAGGGAGGCCAGGGACGCCCTGTTGCGAAGGTGACATTTGAGTATAATGATCTTTGTTTTTTAAGTTTTATTTATTTGGAGAGAAGGAGAGAGAGAAGAGAGGAGGAGCAGAGAGAGAGGGAGAGAAGGAGATCCCAAGCAGGCTCTGTGCCATTAGCGCAGAGCCCGATGCAGGGCTCAAACTCTCGAACCATGAGATCATGACCTGTGCCGAGATCAAGAGTCAGATACTTAACAGACGGAGCCACCCAGGCACCCCTGAGTAACAACTGAAGGCAGTGAGAGGGTGAGCTCTGGGGATCTTGTGGGGGGTGGGGGAGGAGCCTTCCAGGCAGAGGGAACAGCCAGGGCGAAGTTCCCCGCCTGCAGTAGCATTAGCTGGACAGAGAGGCACAGGGGAGAGGAGGAGGTAACACAAGAACCAGGGCAAAGGAGACAGGTAAGGAGGCTAAGGTGACACCTGGCAGGGATCAGGGGTGACCTGGGCCAGGCTCGTGGCAGTGGGGAGCGGTGAATGGTTGGGTTCTGGACCCAAGGAGGTGGAGCTGAGAGGGTGGCTGTGACGTGAGGTGTTAAGAGAGGGTCAACAAAGCCACTGGCTTTTTGTCCTGAGCCCCTGGAGGGAGGGTGCTGTCCTGCAGTGAGATGACAAGACCGTGCAGGACAGGTCTGAGCAAGAGCAGGAATTCCATTTCGGACGTGTCAAAGCAAGATGGCTGTGGGATGTCCAAACCAATGGTCAGTGGGCAGTTGAAGGGGTAAGTCCGGTGGGGGGGGGGATGGTGGCGGGTATAGGGGAGAGTCCTGCTTCCAGAATACTCGGCGTCCCTTTGTTGGTCACACCCCGGTGGGCCTTGGGGCTTCAGGGAGGCAGAGGTCGTTTCCCAGGCATCTGGATTTCTCAGTGCCCACTACAGGGCCCATAGACAATGTTGAATGAATGAATGAATGAATGAATGCTCAAAGAATCATAGGGTGTCGGCTGCTGGCCTGCCCCACGATGACTGGGTATGACCAAGATGGGTACACAGTGACAGGCCCATTTTCAGAGGGGGCCATCTAGAGACAGTGGCCCATCCCCCCTTGAGGACCGCCCCAGGCACTTGGGTGAAAATTGACTGGGGGGTGTCAGGGCTGGTGACAAGGGTACAGTTGGCCTCAGGGTGCTTGTTATGACAGCACTGCCTCTGCAGCTGTCATCAGCCCCAGGGAGGGCAGCGCAGTCTCTGCACGGGCCTGGTGTCCGGGCAAAGACAGTGACCCCATGCCCCGGGGATCTCCTGGGACCTCCCTGCCCTCTCTCTCAGATGGTTTGGTCCAGCCCAGTGGTCTTCATGGAACCCTTGGGGCGCCTGGGTGGCTCAGTCCGTAGAGCCTCTGACTCCCGATTTCAGCTCAGGTCACGATCTCAGGGTCATGGGATGGAGCCCTGTGGCGGGCTCTGTGCTGAGTGTGGAGACTGCTTGGGATTCTCTCTCTCTCTGCTCCTCTTTTTCTCTCTCTCTAAAAATAAAAAAAATAAAATAAAATAGTTAAGTCATGGAACCCTCTAACGAAACCTCCCTGGGAGTGGGGAGAGAAGGATGAGAATCCCCAGGGGTGTGGGAGCCCAGGAGGCACAGAGCACAGCAGGAGGAAGGCAGGGTCCCCAGGGCTGGGTCAGCCGCACAGATTCCCAAGCCCCACTCCAGAGACTCCGAGGCCATTGGTTCTTTGCCTCGTGGGTAAGTCCTTGGCCTCTGGTTTCCCGTCCTGCTTCCTAAGGTCTGGGATTTGGGCAAAGTGCTCCCCTTCTCTGGGCCTCAGTTTGCTCCTCCTGTCAAAATCCAGATTCTGCCGAGTACCTTGTTTGTGGATGAGGATTCAGCAAGGCAAAGCACCTAAAGCCTTCTCTATTGTGACTATCCAAAGGCCTCCTCCACAACACAGAGCGGGAAGGTCACTACCACCCTGAGGACGCCATTGTTGTCAGATTCCATGGAGCTCCTCCACGATCTTCTCTTCTCCCTCTCTTCTGGCGTTCAAGCACTTTCCCCGCAGCTGCAACCGTCTGCCTCTCTGCTCGCCCTTCCCCCCCCTCCTCCCTCCCTCCTGCCTCTCACCTGCCTCCTCTCAGCCCCCACCCTGACCCTGGAGAGCGACGACGCAGCCATTCTGCACAGCCTCACCTGGGAGACTAGCGGGTCCTACTGGGACAATGGACTGGTGGCGAGTCGTCCTCTCCCCAAAGCCTCTCAGAAATTGGGGGCAGCTTCTGGAGACGCTGTTTTTGGCCCAGGCACCACCAGCCCAAACAAAGGCATTTTCTATGGCGGCTGGGAAGGCGACAATTGTTTTCATTTAGCGAACGTTCACTGCCAGTGCCAGTGTTTTCTCTTGGAAGCCAACGTTTGGTTGAGAAGACAATGCCAAGCTAAATATTTTCTCTGCATAGAAATCCCTTTAATTTTTTAATCATTTGGCAAACATCGCCTCCCTCCCTCCCCTCGCCCTTCTGTTCTTCTCCCCCTCGCTCTCGGTCTCTGGCTGGGTCTCTGTCACACCCAACATCTGGGCTGGAAGGGAACGATTTGGTGGGCCACACGATTGTTTCCAGACCCACAAATGGGGGGCTTGGTGCAGACGCACAGCTGGTTGACGTGTTGATGGTGTCGTTTGAGATGTTTTATCTGGATAATGGCGGTTGATGCAGAACATGGCCTTCAGCCCCCGCCCCCCGCCCCACCACCCCCATCCTATCCCAGCTGCTCACATTAAGTTCTGGTTAAGAGAGGCCAAGCAGGCAGTGATGAGGGGCCCCTATGCTGCCAACCAGGGCTGGGGCAACAATAGTTCTCCATCACTTTATGGCTGATGGCTGAAGCAGCTGTGGGTCAACATGCCCCTCTCGCTTCCTAAGTGCCCCCCGAGGAGGACAACCCCATCTCGCTCTCCGTGCCGAGGCCCAAAGGTACTCAGAGCCTCGGGCTTCCGAATTCCCTAGATCCAGGAGGGAGAGCGCCGTGCCCCGTGCCTCGCCCTGCCTCCTTCCTGACAACTGTCCTTCTGGAGCTGCCCTCCCATCACACCAGGGGGAATGGGTCCTGTTCCCCACCCTCTTTGGATGCTAACGCATACCAGGAATACCTCAATTTGGACCTGACTCAGGTCCCCCCCCCACCCCCACCCCCGAAACTTGAGTTTCCATAACATGACCCAGAGGCGGGAGCATATCTGAACAAGACACAAAGAGTAAATGGATCAATGGATCAATGGATCAATGAATGGATGGGTGATCGTGTGAATTCGTGAATGGGTGAGTGAATGAATGGCCCACGCTTGGTGTGAGAGGCCAAGTGAATGAATGAACGCGCCCCTGTGTTTGTGCCCAAGGGCGCAATGTGCAGCACGGACATTGGAGGGGAGGCCAACGAATGTGAAATTGGGTGGAACAAGTCTCCACGGAGCGCGTCGATGGTAAAGGGCGACTGTGTTTGTTCCTCCTCCTTGATAAAAGTTCTGCCATCCGCAGGGAGAGCACCAGCTTTGCAACCCCGGGTCCTTTATCTGGGGTTGACTGCTGGCTTTGTCATTTCTTAGCTTGTGACCTTGAGCAGCTTGCTTCATTTCTCTGGGCCTCAGTCTTCTCATTGGTACAATGGGATGAGCGGGTAGCTATCTTTTGGGTTGTGTGGAGAAGTGGAGGATTTGAACATAAGGCCCTTGCCGAGTTTTAGTGCTCGTCTCCCTGAAGGGGGGTCAATGGAAAACATAACCTCATCGCCTGGTGGCACAGCGGGTGAAGGCCACCTTTTGGTCCCAAGGGAACATCTCCTCTCTCTGTGGAAAGACATCTGGCTACAAGGACATCTTCGGGAACACAGATACACCCAGGGGACACTGCCAGACTCCTCTGTCCTTCCCCTCTCTCTCTTAGCTCCTGGTGAATGTTTGACATCACATGGACCCAGACGGAGTGGGTGGATTTAGGAAAAATACTTCTTGGTGTGAACGATGGAACTTCCTAGAAAGAATCACTACTAAATACTAGCAGGGGTAGCAGAGAGAACATTCACTGGGGCTGAGCATGTTAATTGCCGAGGCCTGCCATCGTTATGAGCCAGATAGCAAGCAATGGTGTAGAGCTGGGCCGACGCTGCTGAAATTCTTCCTGGCAGGTGGCCTTGGCCGTGTTATTTAACCTGTTTACCTCTGTTTCCCCATCTGTATGATGGCAAAAATAGCATCTACCTCAATGCTTGGAATACAGCCTGGCACATGGTGAGCAATACATAAATGTTAGCTAGTATGGTGGTGATAGCCCCCAAGTACAAGCTCATTCTTTTTTTTTTTTTTTTAATTTTTTTTCTTTAACGTTTATTTATTTTTTGAGAGACAGAGACAGAGCATGAGCTGGGGAGGGGACAGAGAGAGAGGGGGAGTCACAGATTCCAAAGCAGGCTCGGAGCTGTCGGACCCCGACGCGGGGCTCGAACCCACAAACCATGAGATTGTGACCCGAGCCGAAGCCGGATGCTTAACCGAGTGAGCCACCCGGGCGCCCCAATGCTCATTCTTGCAAGAGGATTACGCAGCCTCTCCCCACTGTGACCGGGCTGGGGCACGTGACATGCTGTGGCCACTGGAGTGCAGACAGGTTGAACTGGTGTTCCAGGTCCCAGAAGAGCTTTGAAGAGCATCTTCTGCTTGCTGTCTCTGGCCTGCCTCCACTATGAGAGCAGCGTGTTCTAGATTATGGTTGGTTCTTCAGCCTAGGACGTGGTACAACAAGACATGTAGAGCCCAGCCAAGTCTGGCCAAGGGCAGGAAAGCTGCAGTCCCCATGTAATGAGAGCAAGAAACAAAAGCTGCTTGTATAAGCTTCAAGATATCGGGACTGCTGTTAACCGCAGCAAAAGCTGACCAATGCAGCTATTGTTACTATCATTATCCCCATTTTATAGATGAGGCAACCGAGGCTCTGAGAAGTTAGGTTACTTGCTGTGTTTACACAGTAATTACGGGGGTGCAGATGGAATTCAAACTCAAATCAGTCATTCATTCAACAACAGGGGCTGGCACTGAAAAGGTAGACAGGGCCCCGGCTCTTGTGGAGCTTACATTCAGCTGGGCAGGAACAGAGAAATACAAGTCAATCGGTAAATACACAAGAAAATTTCAGGCTGTCATAAATAGAGTAAAAATAGGGGTAAAAAATAGAGTGATGTGATCGTGCCTGGGGAGGAGTGATGGGGTAGTTTTGACAGGATGGTCAGAGAGGATCCTCCTGAGGAAGTAACATCTCCTTTAAGGTATCAAGGATGAGAAGAAGCCAGCCCTGGAGAAGAGCGTGGCACAGCAGAGGGAACAGCAAATGCAAAGGCCCTGAGGTTGGAACCAGCATGGGGTGTTCCAGGAGCAGAAAGGGGCCTGGAGTGGCTGGGGGCAAGTGAGGACCGAGAGTGGAAGACCGGGGTGTCGAGGGAGAAGGGCCAGTGACGCGTGCTTTGTCATCCATGCTCTGGAAGGCGGGGGGAATTTATTCCGAGTGCGCGGAGGATTCTAAGCAGAGGAGAGATGTGTTTGCATTTGCTTTCTAGAATTACGGTTATTTGGGATGGAGAAGGCAGGAGGCCAGCTGGAGGCTATGACAGCGATGTAGGAGGAAGCAGTGGCAAGGCCCCGTGTGGGGGTGGAAATGAGTGAACCGACTGAGGATATCCTTTAGAAGGAAGGGCTGCGAGTTCATTGGAGGTTTGGAGGTGGGCGAGATAAGGAGGTGGCTCAAGGATGACCTTCAGGTGACCTTGGGGGGGGGGGTTGGTACCTGACTCTGACTTGAGGAGAGCTGGAGGAGGGGCCAGCAAGCCACTTCTGTCCAATTCCAGAGGAGGAGCTCATTATGAAGAAGCTCTGGGGGGCCCCTGGGGGGCTCAGTCGATACAGCATCTGACTGGATTTCAAGCTCAGGTCATGATCTCACAGTTTGTGAGTTCAAGCCCATGCCGCCGCAGCGTGGTCTCTCTCTCCTCTCTCCTCTCTCAAAATAAATAAATAAACTTAAAAAAAGAAAAAAAAAAAAAAAAAAGAAGCCCCGTGACCCTCGAAGCCTGAGACCGTGTCCTGTTCGCTCCGGTAGCTGCCAGCCATGGATGGCTACCAAGCACTAGAAGGATGGCAGGGGCACGCTGACGTGCACGACGAGTGCATGTCAGACTCCAAAGACTTAGTACGGAAACCAGAATGTAAAACAGCTCATTAATAATTTTTATATTGATTATACATAGAAATGGTAATATTTCAGATATGTTGGGTTAAATAAAGTAAGATAAATAAGATATATATAACGAATGTAATATAAATATCATATATGTAACAAATGCTACCTGCTTCTTTACTTTTAAAAATGTAGTTACCAGAAAAATCTAAAGTTACTATGGGGCTCATGTTTGCGGCTTGCACTGCCTTCCTACTGGGCTATGCTGTCGTAGAAGGACCACCATGGGGTGCCACCCCACATAAGGATGTAATTGCTACAGCGCTGCCCAGAGCTGTCCCCAAGACTCTCTTCTTCCTGTCCTCTGGGGTCCCTGGGCTCCCTCAGCCAAGAGTAGGTGTCAGATTTCTCTGCAAAGACTGACAAGTTCTCACTCCAGCCCCTCCGGACCTGTTTTTGCCTAGAAACCACATGCAGTTTTCATCAGAAAGAAAAATACACACAACACGAAACTAAAGAAAGGAGCAAAATTTCCCTGACGCACTGCCAAGCAACTGTTCCATCTCCCACAACGCCCCGCAGTTTCTTCAAACACAAAGACGTTTGCCACATGGTCAATGAAATCATTTGGGAAAGTGTCAAAAGACTATCCACTTCGCCGGGAAGTTTGGGAGCCCTGAGATTTCCCCATTCCCCACAGTGGTCTCGGGGCCATTTACCTGTTTCCCCCTAGCTCAAAGCTCCCCTGGGGGTGGTCCCTGAGATCACACCCCTGTAAAACCACAGCCCCACCAGACCCCGCGCCCACAAGGATTGCCACCGAGGGTCCGCATGGGCCCTGGGGGCACCTTGGGGCTCTGAGCAAATATCATTTCTCCTTCATGGGGGGTATTTGAACTCAGCGGGGTCAGGCAGTTTTTGAAAAGTGTCATATTCCCTGCCTGCCCACAGCCTAGACTGGATACGCCACCTTGCCCTGGGGCCATTAAACGAGGTGGAACCTCAGGAGAGCAAGATAGCTACGGAGAGAGGCAAAACCCAAAGAGACCACCCAAAGAGAGAGCCCAGAGACAGTGAGACAGAGAGAACAAAGGGAATACAGAGCAAGAAGGACACCTTGGGTACTCAGGTAGGGCCAGGCCTGAAGAAAGTTCAGAAGAAGAGAGTGCATTCATTCATTCATTCATTCACGAAACTGTAACTGAGTACCTACTATGTGCCGGGCACTGCACTAGGTGTGGCTAATTCAACAGTGAATTAGAGCGCAGCAGGTCTGGCATCTGCCCTCACAGGCTTGCAGACCTGTTGGGAAGATTAAACAAAGAATGTGTGGATGTATTTTTAATGAAAACTATAAATGCTATACAAAGATAAGGATATGACGCCGTGAAATCTGCACCAGAGACATTCGAGCTGAGCTGAGAGACCAGGAAAACCTTCCTGGAGGAAATGACGTTTGAGCTGAGATCTGAACAGTGACTTGGGGCTAATTGCACAAAAAGGAAAGTGAGCATGCCAACCGAGCAGTGCAAATGACATGTGCAAAGGCCCTGGGGCAGAGGGAGTGGAGTGAATTTGAGGACTAGAGAGCAGTGTGGTTAGAGCAGAGATAGCTAAGGAAAGCTTGGCAAGAGATGACTCTGGAGATGGAGGCAGGGGCCAGACCACACGGGCCTCACGGAGGCCCCAGAGTCAGGTAGGGAAGTAGAGTCGAGACTCTGAAGCCAAAGGCTAGAAAGAGGAGGAGACTTGTGCATCGCCAAGGAGAACAGGTGCATGGTTGAAGCAGTGACAGAAGCTGGTACTGTACTATGAGTGGGTCACACCCGGAGTCAATCACCTCTGCGTTCACAGACCCAAGATAACTTTTACTTGGTGGGGTGTCCTGATGATTAGATGAAATATGCCTGGGACACCCTTGGCAGAGAGTTGGCATGTGGTGAGCGAACACATTCTAAGCAATTATGAAAAAAAAGCAATTACATATTAATCTATTATTAATATTGTGGAGGTGGGACAGGGGACACAGGCAGGTAGCCCCACAGCAGAGCCGAGACCTAGGGACAAGACGGTTTGTGTCCATGGAGGAGCAGGGCTGTCGAGAGGCCGAGCGGTCTGGGGTAGCAGGCCGGGCAGGGCACTGCCAGGCTTCCCCAGGACCTGCCACCACAGTCCGGGGACCTCAGTTCCCGCCTCTCCTCCTGTGTGCCTGGGAGTTGCCCCGTATTTTCCAAGAGGGAGGCGGACAGAGGCGGCATCCTGGGGCCCCGTCCTGGTGTCTCCCTCTAACGACCTCAGGCTTGAGCTTGAATTGAGAAAAAAAGACCCTTGTTCCTCCCGTGGGAGCTCGGGCACCAGTTTCTGAGATCTTCTCCGGAAGCAGTCACCCTGGTGTCTTCTGGGCGGAGCCTTCGGGGAGCCTGGGAGCTTAGCATCAAAGGATCATAGACGTCTGGGCTGTGAACAACAAGGTTTAACATGCTTCAGCTTCTCCAAGGTTCCAAATTTTTCATCTGCCTTTAAAAAACTTTTTTTTTTCAATTTCAAAGGGTTGAAGGTTTTTGTTTTGCTTTAAAAAATGTTGCCTATGTCTGAAGAAATCCACACAAAAGAACTTGGGGATTCGGGAGGTGATTAGTATACAGGTAATATTTTTTTTGTGCTTTCTCTTAATGATAAAAGTAACATACACCCAACCTGGAAACTTGTAAAACACAGAAAAAGATCAATTTAAAAAAATTGACCTAAACCCACTCTCTGCAGATACTCACTGTTAATGGTATTGATGTGTAGCACAGGTATATATATTTTTTGAGCTCTTATGACAATATACGCCAGCCATTACATTTGAGGTTTTTATGCACGGTTTTATTTTGTCCTCACAACAGCCCTGTAGGGTCGTGCAAGTATTTATTCCCAATTTACAGATAAGTAAAGTGACCCTCAGAGGATCACACAGTTTGTTCAAAGTCATTCACATTAGGTGGGAAGAAGCAAAGCTGGAATCCAAACCCTTTCTGACCCTAAGCCCACCCAGATCACCACCACATTTATTCAGCTTCTGACTCTGGTTATATCCTAGTCACCTTCCTTTCTTTTTCCTTTCCTTTTCTTTTTTTTCTTTCTGAGAGAGACAGAGAGAGAGAGAGAGAGAGGGAGAGAACGAGCAGGGGAGGAGCAAAGAGAGAGGGAGACAGGGGATCTGAAGCAGGCTCTGCCCTGACAGCACAGAGCCTGATGCAGGGCTTGAACTCATGAACCATGAGATCATGACCTGAGCTGAAGTCAAACGCTCCACTGACTGAGCCACCCAGGCGCCCCACTACCTTTCTTTCTATACACACATTTATACATATATATATATATATATATATATATATATATATAATATGTATACACATTTAAGGTAATATTTACACTTATACTGATTGCATTGCCCAGGTTATTTTGCTTTTTCACTTTGCAACACATCACGCGTATTTTCTCAAATCAACAATACTCTTCCACAGCACTGTTGTTAATGTCGGTATAGTATGTTTCAGTGCAGACTGGTGGCGGCTCTCAAGGTTCGCTCCAGGGTCATCTGGGAACTTGTTGGAAATGCGAATTCTCAGGCCCTGGCCCCAGACCTACCGCATCAGAAATTCTGGGAGTGCGGTCCAGGAATCCGTGCTTTAATCGGCGGTGACTCTGACGCAGCTCAAGTATAAGAAGGGACCCTTCAGACGTTCTGTATTTTTCTGAATTAATCCCCTCTAACGGGTATGTTTAGATTATTTCCAGGTTTTGTTTACCAAAAACCAGGCAAAATAAGCATCTTCGTTTGCCCACTTCTCTGAAGATCAAGAAAGTGATTTTAAAATAAAACAGGTGTCGAAACCAAATCAAAACAAACAAACGAAACGCGAATTAATAGATGCTACACTTAAAAAAAAAGGGGGGGGAACTGAAGAAAAGCATGAGAGATTTTGGTCAGACCCGAGGAAGTACTCTCTTTCCTGGCAGGACCACCTGGCAGGAGGAATGTCTCTGGAGCCCTGGATGTCATCTGCGGGGACAGCACTGTCCCGCAGCAGCCTGGGAGGCCCCCGGGACACTCCAGGCCCTTCTCATGCTTTCTGGGCTTTGAAGCATACTGGCTGAGCCGTTTATTAAAGAGACAGCTGCTGTCTGGGCCCACCCAGCGGGAGGAGGGCAGAGGGGCCCTGAAGCCGCGAAGGTGGATCTAGAGGGTAGGCTGGCCACTCACCTCCCAGCTGGTGATTTCATTAAGCGGGTGCCTGCTGAGCGGGCTCTGCCCCACGCCTCACTGTTCCCCTGCCAAGCTGCAGGGTTGTTGGCCTGGGGCCGAGCCCAGACTTCTGAAATCAACTCCAGGCTGCTCCCCGGGTTCTTGGAAGACACCCTCCATCTGATGCCGAATGGAGATCGGTCAGCGGGGCATTTTGCTGCCTGTTCTGGAGCTCAGGCTATCGCTAACGCCCGCCAGCTCTCATTTCCTGTCCACGCCTCCAGCCTGCCTGTTGGCAGGAAAACTTCCCTGGAACCTGATGGGCCCGAAGGATGCCTTGACAAAGAATTAAGGAAAGCAGTTTTAACTTTCCGGTGTGTCTGTTTTCTCGCCTGTGAAATGGGAGTGGCCGGCGATCCCCATCCAGTGAGCAAAGGGACTGCTTGTGGGGTGTACGCGGTAAGTCTTGGGTGTGACGTGGGGTTTTGACATCATTGCTGTGTATTCCGAGTCTAGAAGCGGCCGTTGGGGCTGGCTACTAAGGAAAGCACAGGTCTCTGGGGACATGTCACCGGGGAGCAACAGGGCTCTTCCGCTTAGTGACTGTGTGACTGTGGGTGAGTCACGTCTCCTTCCTGAGCATCCGGTTCCCCATTGGTGAACAGAGGTGATAACATCTGCCTCACAGGATGAAGGTGAAGACTGTGTGGGTAGCAGGGCCGAGAGTGCCTGGCACCTGGCGGGCTGCTTAGCAAGGGGGCCGTCTTTTTGTCCCGGAGACGGTGAGATACAGCAATGTGTGTTTTTCACATCAGACACCTGCAAACTTGGGTCTTGGCTTTCCCAGTGAACGGGCAACTTTGGACACGTTACTTGACCTCTCTGTGCCTCAGTTTCCGTCTCTGTAAAATGGGGGAACAAAAGCACCTACTTTGTAGGGTTCTTGAGAGAATACAATAAAATCTGTTCTTAAAATGTGAGGGATTGTTTGGAATTACTGTTACCATATTTACTTTCCAGATGTGGCACAGCCTGAGTCTCTGTGCCATCAAATATCTGGAAATGTGGGCATGCCGGGAGAGCCCACTGCCTGCCAGTTTTGATGGGACATTCAGTCGGTGGATGTTTATTGAGCACCAGCTGTGTGGCAGGCCGTTTACTGACCCCCTCAAGCCCCTTGAGCTCGGGGTTTGTGGAGGACCCATGGCAGAGAGGCCCCAGGACTGCGCATGCAGGAGGGCACAGAGGGGGCCACTGTCGGAGGCAGTGCACGAGGGCACGAAGGCACGGAGGCAGAGGGGGCGAAGGTCGGAGGAAGTGCACTGCCCTTGGCCACCTTCCAGCAAGGAAGCAGAGCTCCCAGCTGGTGTGGATGCGTCTCAGAGTGGTCCCTGACTGCCCCTCTCTCACAACCTCCCGAAGAGCAAGACCTTGAACAATTTCGGGTTCAACATCAGCCCTCGGATTCCACTGCAGGTAATTCAAGGGAGAAAAAGAACAAAAATCAATGCGAACCCAGTCTCCGGGTCTGAGGACCAGTCGCCTCTTGTTTGTAACCTGAAGGGATCAATAGAGATGCTTCTTTGGGTCCATTTTGAAGCTCAATACCATGGATGCAATTTGGTTGACAATTATGAGCAATCAGTTATCTTGTACAGCCTCGCTCCCACCGCCAGCCGCCAGTTCAGGCAATCATGAGCTATTACCCCGGGGGGGGGGGGGGTGGTGCTGGCGAGGGACTGGAAACTATGACACGCTCACCAATGATCACTGAGGAGTAAACGGAATTCGTTGATCAATTAAGGCGCTGGGATGGAGAAGTTATGAATGCTCCAACGCAGAAGGCTAGCTTCTTTTCATATCCATTAGCCAGGGGTAGGTTACTATTGATTAAATGATCTATCTCCCTGGCATTGGCAGTCACAGGGGCCAAGTGTCTAGGTTAGGGCTCGCAATAGTTCAGAACATCCAGTGCCCCCTGCTGCCATCAGGAACACACAGGGACAGTCGCCTTCACGACACAGATATCTTGAGTTAGGGTGGATAAAAATCTATGGGGTGCTCCTGGGTTTTAGGTGCCCCAGAGACGGCCCGAGCTAGGGCTTGGCAATTCCCTTGTGGGGAACCTTCCTCCGGGATTCTTGGCTTGTGGCCACTTGGCTGCAGGTGCACACAGAAGCAGCCCTGTGCAGAGTGGGTGAACGCCGGGGACCCCGACCCCTCCCGGGTCATGAACTGCTTTGGAAAATGGGTGTAGCCTCTTCATCCTTTCTCTGGAAAATTGCTCAGATCCCCCAAGTTGTGCATATCCTTTTAAGGCCGCCTATGAAGCCCGTGATAAGAATGTAAAGCCAAGAGTTTGGGAATCAAATAAATCTGGATTCCTTCCCGTTTGCAAGGCATGTGATCCCAGGCCGCTAACCTTCGTCCTTCAACCTGCATTTCCTCCCTGTAATGGAAACGATACTACTACTGACCTGGTAGAATTGCAAGCTGGTCCACGTGAAGCAGTAATCCAAATGGCTAGCATGTAGTAAGTGCGTAGTAAACATTGACCAGCATCATTAGTAACACGAATAATAACTATTAGTAGGAAATAACTATAAATCATGTACTCTCTCTATGCTGCATCTGTAAAATGGGGATATAATAGTACCCGCCTTACAGACACATCGAAGGAAGTGTTACTTAAAAGGATGTGTATGAAGCACTTAGCCCAGGTCTGGCACATTGTAGGTGCTCAATAAATAGTAGTTCTTTATCGTGATTCTGGTGGCTCCTATTTTTCTACTAATGAATATTACTGATTATTTTCTGGGCCCTCCCATCTGCCAGGGCAGGCGTGGGCTGAGGGGGATTCTGATGAAGGCCTTGGCAGCTGGTCATTGACAAAGATGGTGGTATTCATGGTGGCCTCTGGTGGGGGGCAGGGAGGCCACAAAACAACCACATGATGCAAGCTACCTGGCCCCAACTCTGCAATGGGTATGCTGTGTGATCTTAGCTAAGCCTCTTTCTCTATCTGGCCAGCACTTTCCTTTAACTTCCTAAACCAAAGTTGATGATTTGCAGTGGTCCAGACTACAGTTGGCTCAGCCCATCTTGTCAATTGCTGGAGACATTTCCTGTAGCTGGGTCTGGACAGGTGTGGCCTGATGCTAAGGGTGGACCAAGGAGAGCAGTAACTTGACCAAAGGCAAAGAATGCCCCTCCTTTGCCTTCTCCTTTCCTTTGGAATAATAGGGTTTGCTGTTCCCCAAAACCTCCTGGCCACTGTGGGTCATCTCATTCCATCACATCTAGAAGTTTCAGGTTGGGCTAAGATTGCCCCCTGTCACGGTCCCAGGAGGCCAGGCAGCCAAGTCCTCTCTCTATCCTTCCCCAGGAACCACGGGCTGCCTCATGCTCGGTACTTCGGCCGTGGGGTTGGGATAACCAGGATGTCTGGCCTCCACCATTGGCTTATAGATCTCTTGGAGCCTTCAGATCTCTTTCTGTGGAACGGGGTGAATAGCCCTCGTCTTGCCTCCTGGTGGCAGAAAGGCAGGACTTCTCCATGTGGAGCAGGGACAGTGACGTGGCCACCTACAAAGCCAACGTCACCTTCACCAGCCCTTTGAGTGAGCTGGCCCACCCCAGCAACCTATCCTCAGGACCCGTATGTATGGACGACCGGCAGAAGGTCGTGGAGGCGGCTGTTTCTCACCCTGGATTTGCCCCTCCCTCCCCTCCGAGGCCAGCCTCCTTCTCTGGGGCCCTTCTCTGCAGTTTTCAGTTTTCGATGCCATCTCTCCGCCTTCCTCCTCCATCTCCCCGCCAGCCCCTGACTCGACGTTCATCCCATTAACCTTAAAAAGCAAACTGCCAGTTATTTTACCAAAATAGTGAGTTCATTCAAGAATAGCGAATTACAATCTAGAATAAGCAAGCTGCGGCAATACAACAGGCAAGACCAGGAAAGAAAGGAAAGAAGAGCTCTTTGATAGAGGGAAGCGGGAAGCTGGGAGGAGCTGCTATCAAAAAGTCCATTGGAGGAACCTGGGAGCAGGAAGTGGCTTCTCATTGGTTGACTTGTGACGGTCTGTCATTGGCTGAGCTGTTGCTGGGGGAGGAGGAAGCCTGCCTTCCTCTTGCTAGGATAATAAAGAGGCAAAAGGTCTCTGTCTGTCTCTCTCTGTCTCTGTCTCTGTCTCTCTCTCTGTTGGGTCTGCAATGGATTTCCAGTGGTAGGGCGTGTGAGCTCCTGACCCCGTTCTAAATGAGGTTTGCCTTTATGTATTTTCACAATCCAGATATTTTCCTGCCAGCGTCTCAGCTCCCTCACTCTTTCTGTTGGCCAGCACCATCCCTTCATTTCAGGACCCTGTCCTAGGTTCTTCCTTTCATGCATGTTCACAGCCAGTGTCACAGCCTGTCTTCCTAGGGGAAGTGAGAGCAAGAGGGACTGGGGTGACTCCAGATACCCTGGGCTGCATTATTAGAAGCATACAATTTAGGAGGAAGGAGGGGACAGTCATGCCCATGGTCCTGCCAGGCCCCCCAAGTGTTATATTCAATACAGGTTTCCTGTTATCACTTCCAGGGAAGTGGGTGACCTTTCTTTTGAAAACACTCCTTACTGTCTGGCATTATTTACTTAAGTGACAATTTGTTCTCTCTCTTGCCAGACTGCATGCTCCATGAGGCCAGAGACCATATGAATGGGTGTAATTAAAAATTTTTTAATTTAAGCATTTATTCAACTTTGAGTGACAGAGACAGAGCACAAGTGAGGGAGGGGCAGAGAGAGAGGGAGACACAGAATCTGAAGCAGGCTCCAGGCTCTGAGCTGTCCGCACAGGGCCCAACATGGGGCTAGAACCTATGAACCGCAAGATCATGACCTGAGCCCAAGTTGGACACGTAACCAACAGAGAGCTACTCAGGCACTGGTGTCATTCACCTTGTGTTTATAGCTCCTGCCCACGTGTTACCACCGTGGTAAGTACTCAGTATCAATTTATTGACTATAGGAATGGATGAATGGATGGTAAAATGGATAAATAGGGTTGGAGGGGAAATAAAGACTTCCTATAGAGCCAGCCCCTTACAGGTGTGAGTTTAAAGGAAGTTACATTAACCTGAAACACAACGCTGTTGATTATTTTATGAGCAAAACTGGTTTATTTGGGGATAAAAGAGAAATGTAATACACGACAAGCAAGCTATGCCAAAACCATAGGCAAGCCCAACAAATAAAGGAGAGGAAAGTTATTTTATGGAGAAGAGGGAGGAATGTGGGAAGGCTTGTTTTGAAAAGTCAGCCGGAGAGAAGCAAGAGTTCAGGATGATGACGGTTTCTCATTGGCTGAGTGGCTGGGATAGTTGATTTCATAAAGGAAATGCAATGTACATTGCTCCCTGTTGGGACTTGTAATTGCTGATTCTTTTCTGTTAATGATTCTTCGGTTGGGGTCGGTAATTGAGGATTCTCCCTGAAATTGACATTGAATGGTATGGCTCCCCCCTCCAGCCTCCCTTTCCAGCACCACAATCTACTTTAGTGAGGTTTTCCTTTACTAAATTTCATAGTTAGAAGGGGGAGAAGCCCTATATGCAAAGGTCAGTGTCCTGTGAGTGTCTGGGAAGGCATCCCATCTCTGAGTCAGAATTCAGGTCTCCTCCCATCTCAGGGCATTATAGAAGGAATTGGATGGACCACAGGTCCTGGACATGCTTCTAGCCACCCCTGCACCTCACCACCCCACCCCCCGGCCCCTACCCTTCAGCCCATCGGATGGCAACCTTGTGCCCCAAACCATCTTGCCTGCAGGAAATTACATGATCCTTTCAGGAGCACCTGAGACTGAACTGGATTCCATTCTTGGGGTTATTTGCATTTTAATGACCAGGGAAAAAACCACTTCAGTCCAAGGGGTGATGCAGATGGGGTGAGACAGTAAGCCCTTGTGTGAGGCTCTTTAGGTGTTTAGAGAGAAGGTCTCTGGGTAAGGAGGACTTGATAGTTGATGTCCCACTGGCAGGTTTGTGGGCCATACAGCTTCACTCCCCACCCCCTATTCCCAACATGTACTGTTCCAGAAACGTTCTTTATTTCCAGAATGGAGCTGGGTTCTCCATGGTGGGCATCATGGCAGCTTTTCCTAACCCAGCTGCAGGCTCCCCTTTCCTTGCCTTCCCCAGGCGAGGAGGGTTCCTCTACCTGCCCAGGCCACCCAGCCTGGCTGGAAGCACCCCATTCAGCTCCTCCCAGAGATGTACTCCTGCATAGGGACTGTAGCTTTTGCAGAGATGGGGCTGGAACAGCCAGGCTGCTGCGAAGCCAGAAGTGGGTTTGCAGCAGCCCCCAGCCCCTCCGTGTAATTAGGCAGGCACTGTTGGGAAGGAGGAGGGGAGCGAGAGCAGACAAGCGGCACCAGGCACCAGAAAAACAATCGCATGAAGTGCCTGCGGCTTCTCAATTTAAACAGTCTCCCAGAAGGCCCAGATGGCTATCAGTGACCCCACAGAGAACCTTGGGGTGGGGAGAGGGTGGGTGGAGGTGGGTTGAGAGGAAAGGGGCCTTTTCCCAGCCAACCCCGGGTGGGGAAATGGTCTCCCAGGAAAGCAGACCCACTTTTGCCTAAGTGGCTGGTCTGTGTAGCACATTCATCCGGTATTCATGAGCCTGGCATTAACTCTAATGGCAAGGCACCATGGGCTCTGGCTGTGATACTCAGCGTGGCCTTGTCGCTCCCTTCTTCAGCCACTCTGTGATTTCCATTAGTGAAATGCATGCACAGAACTCAGATGACAGTAGTCTGGACTTCCAGACATGGAGACACACACACACACACACACACACGCACACATGTCTGCACATGCACGCACACTGGCCTGACTTCTGACCCCGTGCCTGGATGAGGGTGGCTGGAAAGGCACCTCCAAACCCAGCTAAACATCCTCAAGGACCTGTTCAGGACCTGCTGCATCACAGAAAGCTAGAGTACCACACACGGAGAGCACCGGACCTGAAGTCAAGAGAACGGGGTTGAAGTCCCAGCTAAGAGCTAAGATTTGCCAAGTATTTCTCTACCCCTAGCACTATGCCGTGTGCAAGGTGTGCCTTATCTCCTCAAATTCTCAAGACAACTGCTCGAGTAGTTACCATTATCCCCTTCTACAGATGAGGAAACTGGGATCAAGTAACTTGCTTGACCTCCCACAGCCAAGAGGCAAAGCTGGAATTCAAATCCAATCTGTCAGATGCCAGTGACACGCAAGCTGGTGCTGTCACTTGGCTGCTTACTCACCGACGACACTCCTCCTGGAGTCCCCAGTTCCCTCATCTGCAAAACAGAGGCTCACACCTCTCCTGCTTCCTGCATAGGATTGTTACGAAGCTCGCAGGTTACACACATCCCTACATACTCACCGAGATTTTTAAGCCTCTTGATGCACGTTGAATTCTAGGCCAGACATTCAGCCTGTCTAAGATAGCGGAGAGCATTTTTACTATGAAAGCCCTACTCCAATGATTCGAGAAATGTCCTTTTCCTCGTGAAAAACAACGGAACTGACATGTTGTGGGAGAAGGACCCCGAGCCAGACTTGACAATGCCTGAGAAGACCCAAGGTGATGAATTTCTGTGAACTTGCACCTTGGCCTCTCCGAGTCATTGTCCTGAGGGCAGAAGAAAGGGCCAGTGGGAGGGGGTCTGAGGCAGCTGACCCTTCAGCACCCCCACCCCCGCTCTTGCCCACACAGAAAGTGGAGGAATCACCCCAACCTTCCTGCGTCTAATCACCTTTGTCTTGTTGTGCTGTCCCCCAGGCCGGTTTTCCCAGACCCTAGAGCAAAGGATGTTTACTCCGTTCCTACCTGAATCCGCGACCATCAAGAAAGCATGAGTGGGCTTTCTGGGGAGGGGGACTGGACAGCCAGCGGGCTGATTTTCCTGTGTCTTGGAGAGCTAGACACATGACGGCTGAGGCCACCGGGTCTAGGTTGACCTGCTAAGACTGAGGCAGCAGAATCCGTTCCAAACAGCAGCCTTCTCCTTCCATCATCCTAAGCATGAGCAAAGCCACCACCACCTACATGGTGGAGTTGGAGGGGCACCCAGCTTGCCAGTCTGGCACCTCCACACTGAAATGTCCCAGTTATAGGCACAGGAGACACACACATTCCAAGTGAGAAAGGCACTGGGAGACACTGTCGTGTGATGAAGCCGCTCTTCTGGGTTCTTTGGACCAGACCCAGGGGAGGCCACAGGCACGGTGAGTGCGGGGCCTTGGAGAAAGACGAGGTCGCTGGGAGCCATCGCCTGCGGGCTGCTCCCTTACCTTTTTCTGTTCAGGCCCCAGAGCAGAGACAGGAGTCTCCTTCCCTCCCTTCATCCGCAAGCCTCTTCTCACCTCGCTTTGCAAGAGATTCTGCCCCAGGCACTCATCTGGCCACATCTGGTTGTATGAGTCATTGTACACTCATGAAGACGTGTGGATCCGTATCTGTATGTGCGTGTGTGTAAACGCACGTGTGGGCATGTTGATGTGTACATAACACAGCGTGTGTGTGCGCGCGCGCACGAGGGTTTCATAAAAGCACAAACCCGTGTGTTTGCCCGTGTTTGTGCATTCTCAGCCCGCCTGCCTCCAGATTCTTTTCCCTGCCTGGGTAACGGTACCTCCGGGCTGCTTCTCTACCGAGTCTGTACTCGTATAGGGATTTCATTCTGATTCATAGCTTCTTTTCTTCCCCCGTGAGGATAAAACTCTCAGATCTATACCTCCAACCTCCGATCTCTTTTCCAGGCTCTAAAGCTTTGTTTCTGATGGATCACTTGTGTGCCTCTCAAACCCGATGGTCCCAAATTGTCCCTTATCACCCCTTTCCCCAAACCCGTTTTCCCTCCAGCCCTAAGTATGCTAGAGACTGGTATAGCTGCCCTCTCAGCCTCCTTCACCCCTCACACCTTGTGACAGAGGCTTGTGGCTCCTTCCTGTGAAATGTCGCCTTCTGTTTTCACCACCGCCATCCTCGGCCAAGGCTTTATCGCCACACACCTGTTTCACTCATGAGCCCCTAACTGGTCTCCCGGGATCCAGGCTCTCTGGCCCCGGCTCACCCAGTCCTGGGAGAGTGGAGCCCTTTCTAAAAGCATGAGCTAGATCTCATCACTTCCTATTAAAAACCTTTTGCTGGGTTCCTGTGGCCTTCAAAGTCAGCTCTACCAGAACCTAAATATACCCTCTGATGCTTGCTACCTATGAGACCCTGTCCACGTTACCAGGCCTCTCTGAAACCACACTACGGTTTTCAGAGTTATGGCCCAAACTAAGCAAGGCAACATGTGGAAGTCCTGCAAAATGTCTTTTCTGTAATATATATGTTATATGAATGTGCTTATATATGTATACAATATAAATATGTGTGAGTATTGTATGAAATATGTATTTTCTTAATTCTAGTTCCTTGGTTTGGGGGGAGAGGTTGTGTGTGTGTGTGTGTGTGTGTGTCCATGTGTCAGTTTGCAAATATGTAAGAAAACGAGGGTTGTATATAACTACATGCACAGAAATGCTTTTATTTGTCTATCTTGTCATTCATTCATTCATTCATTCATTCAGCATGCAAGCAAGCAAACGTTTGTTGACCCTACTATGTACCATGCATTGTAGAAAGACCTACGTTCTAGGCCTTAAGGATTTGGCTTCATATCTGAACTTCCTCTCAAGTCATATGCCCTGAGCAAAGTCCAGATTCATCTGTCAAATCCTACTTCCCTTGTCGAGTCCGAGTTCATGGATGTGTGATGATCTTTTCAGGGAGGGCTGGCTGGCCCTGTCTCTCCATCTCTGAAGGCCCCTCACCTGGAATTATTTGTCTTGGAAATCGCCAGGCTCCACGGAGCCCTTCTGCATCGTGGCAGGCCTGTCTTCTGCCCTGCTTTGCTCTGCCGAGCAGGAGGCCCTGGGCAGTGCAGGCGGTGGCCTGTGCAGAGGGGCAGAGGGCGGGCGAGGCCCCTGCAAACCCTTCCTGGGAAAGCCATGCTTGCCTTTGTGGGGGGCAGGGAGGTGGAGGTCGGCCAGACTCCATCAAACGGAAGGCTCTCCAATTTACTTTCAGGAAGGAGCTCCATTAACGCGAGCGTTTGGGGAAAAAAACAAAAACACTAATCACCATCCGAAATGTACATGCTATTTCCCATCTGGTGTGCGGAATTGGATCGTCTCGGGAGTCTCGGGAAAATGCAGCAGATGGGCTGGGTTTGGAGCCCGTCTCCCCACAGGCAGTGGGGAGAGGAGGAAGAGGCTTGGCACAGGCAAGCCAGCCTGCGTGAGGAATGGTGGGCCCTGCCGGGTCCCCATCAACCGGGTCCTGGAGGAGCCCTCCCCGCCGTCAGATGCCTGATGCAGCCAGAGCAGCTGTGTTGGCTGCCCCTGTGGCTTCTGGTCCGTTCTGGGAAGCGGTGGCTCGTGCTCTCAGTTTGCAGGAACTCTGCAGCAGCTCAGGCTGCAGTGGTGCCAGGGAAAGATTTGAGGGGCTCAGACGCTGGCTGGGACTACCCCTTGGCTGTGCAGTATGGGACCAGTCTCTCACCAAGGCTCATGGTCAGTGTCTCCCAGAGCGGCCGAGAGGCTCAATGAGGCCAGTGGGAAACACCTCCCACGGTGCCTGTGCACCTGATCACTTGGTTGGGATGCCCCCAGGCGGGGGATTTATGGGTGCTCCGGGGAGGATGGGGGCATAATGAAAGACCTCTGCTGGGGAGGAGGCCTCACCCGCGAGCTCACGGTCAGGCCGAGGGAAGAGGTGCCCAGGCCCCCACACTGTACCATGGCAAAGGGGTGCGTGTGTCACAGACAACAGCTCATCCTGTGACCTCCGAGTAGAGTCAGGAGGGACAGGGGCATGTGCAGGCAGAAGACTGGAACAGCTCCCAGCAGGTGGACAGAGAGAAACTGGAAGAGAAAGAATGGGGCGGGAAAACAGAGCTCCTGCAGAGGACGAGGGAGACACAGCAAAGAGTAAACAATGCATGATGGCCGTCCCTTCTGGAGATGGGATGCCCCCCACCTCCATCTGACCCCCACCGATGACTGCTGTCCTATCAGGTGGCAGGATGCTGCCAACACCTTTCTTGTCTGCAGTGACTTTCAGACCCCCTCCCTGGGGCACCCCTCCCCTCCACATCTAATTAAAGGGAGGAAAGTAATTAAGGAAGGGCATGTAACATTCCTTGTTACACTGAACTTAATAACACTCCCCCGCCCCTCCCCCACCTCCGATCCATAAATATGACACGCAGAACAACTCGCTGCAACACCAAATTGTTTATTGCTTGCTAAGCTGGAAAGCACTTGAATTAACCTCCTGCATAAGAGGAGTTAGGAAAGATCCAGGCATCTTGAGATGGAACGAGGACATGAGCCAGACAGAGTCCTTGTCTGGGAACCCAGAGGATGAGGCTTCACTCACTCTCTCACGCACGCACTCCTTCATACAAGCATTTGAGTGCCCACCGTGTAATAGAGCATTTGGTAGTGCTCAGGACAGAGAGGAGGCTAAGCCAGGATCGCCTCTGCAGTTTGACACGTGTTGTCCTTTGCAGCTTTAAAAGGGGCGGCTCTGAGCCAGTGAGGGGAGGGCCTGTTGCATCGGGGAGAGGACCCTCCTCAGGCTGGGGCTGAACCGAGATGGTGGGACAGCTGCTCAGTCCTGGCTGGGCCATTGCTGTTCACCAGGCCCTTCACATACGCAGGCGCAGTGGGGTTACGGAGATGAAGCAGCCGCTGCCCGCCCCCCCCCTCCCCCCCCGGCCCTAGAGAAGCTCACAGTCAAGTTGGGGAGAGGGACGGGGACACAGCACGAGTTGCAGCATTAAGAGTGCCAGTCCTTAATTGAGATGTGTACCAAGTGCAGGGAAAACACGGGCGGCAGCCATCAACTTTGTCTGGGGGAACACTAGAAAGGATCACAGAGGAGCTGACATTGAAGGCGGGTTTTGAAGCGTAACTGGGAATTCCCAGTGGAGAGAAGGGTACGGGAAGATCTAGGTATGAGAAAAAGCTTGTGCAGAGACTCAAAGGCATGAAAGGGGAGGTGGCCTGCTTGGGCTGGAGTAGAGAGGGGTGGGGACCGGTGGGGGAGCGGGAAGGCATGGGGGTAATCTCAGGGAGGAAGATACTCTCTTCTACGAAGAGCAGTGTGATACGGTCTAACGGGTGAGCTGCCTGGATTCAAAACCTGGTTCCACCACCTCCTAACCGTGTCCCAGTCTCCTGATGAGGAGTGGGACTTTCCACTTTCCAGAGTGGAAAGAACGGCAGCACCCACCTTATAGGGGAATCGTGTGGATTAAGGGAGTTAACACTTGCAAAGTGCCAGGAGCCGTGCCTGGCACGTAGCGTGCACAGATAATGCCTGGGATTACTATCTGTTTCTTGTCACCACCCCACCCTGGCACGCTGGTCTAGGAGCCATCGGAGGGTTTTGGACCGAAGGGCAGTACCCTCTCTTTGCGTGTTGCATTTTGGAAAGGTCCCTCCAGCGGTGGTTTAGATCCAGTATGTCCCCGAACGTCCCTGTCCCAGAATCCCCTAGGAAACTTGTTCAAACATACATTCCCAAACCCTGCCCCAGAATGACTGAGTCAAAGCCCCTCAGATGAATGGGCACCAGGGACATTTGGGGGTGATGGAAATGTTCTAAAATTAGATTGTAGTGATGGCTGCATAACCCTGTACATTTAGTAAAAGTCATGGAATTGTACACTTAAAATGGATGAAGTTTATGGTATGTAAATGACACCTCAATAAAGGCATTACAAAGTTTTCCCCAGGTGATTCTGTAAGCCGGCTCTGCCTTGAAGGTAGGGGCAGGCCGGTGGGGGGACTCAGAGCCTGACTGCAGGCTTGATGGGCAAGGTGGGGGGAAGGGACAGGGAGGTCACAGAAATCCTGCTGGCGGCTTGTGCAGGGCTCGCCTGGATTTGAGGCTGCTTCGCTGGGTTTAAATGCTCTCTCATCTTTACCAGGGAAGCCATTGGATTTCGCCCAGGGCTCTCTCTCCTCAGGGCTCCTACAGCACCAGCGTCTTCGGCCTGCCATTAGCATGTGGCCCCACCCACGGGATGCTCGGCGTCCAGGCTGGCTCCCCACCAGTCTTGGGAGCTCCTCAAGGGCAGGTCCACAGGGGCGCAGAGTAGGTGGTTTCCTAGCACGCAGTGGGCCTCTGTGCACGCACCACTCCTGGCTTCCTCTGCGCGGGTGTGGACAGGGCTTCAGAACCTAGGAGGAGCAGGTGTTCAACTTGGCCTTCAAGGCCTGGTTGCTCAGAAGCCACCTTGAGATGATATGTCTTCATCTTTTCCTCCTCCTCTGGCCATCAGCTTCATCTGTGGCTTTTCTGTTCTTCAAGGCTGAGAGCTCCTTATAGGGGTGATTTGTCCTCTTGGGTTCCCAACTTTGTCCCCTCCGGGTTTCCCTGAGCCATCACGACTCCTACCTGTCTTTCTCCAACTCTCGCCTGGGTTCCAAGACTTTGGATGTGACTACTTTGGATATGACCCCCTCGTTTGTCCCTCTGTCCCCTCTGTGGGCTATCAAGTTCTCATCCGTCCCCTCAAACTCTCCAAATGTTACCCTTGTCCATTTCTGTGACCCCACAGAAACCTGCCTCCTTCCTGTCACTATCTGTGCCCCTTGGCCTCTGCCATTTATCCCCATGGATCCCCCCTGTGACCCTATGGCCCTCCCCATGTCACCTCAGCCCTTCCTGGTCTCCCTATGACAGCGGGTCGCCAGGGAAAAAGAATAAAGGCATGGATGAGGGGAACAGCTGGGCAGGTATTGGAACGAGCTGCAAGTACGGTTGGCATAAAAGTGTTTTTCCTTGAATTATCTGGAAAGTTGTTTCTATTTTTTGCTCAGTGGTATGTATGTTGATGCAGGCATGGGCCTCAATGCCACACCATGGGCTGTGGAACTTGTGTCCATGCCCCCTGCCCTTCAGTCCTGACCGTTAAAGACCCAAGTCCCCTGACCCAACACATAGGGACCCTCTTGCACTTGACATGGAGATCCTGCGGGCCATGTCAGATGCCCTCATATCCCAGGAGAACGGGCATCAGAACCTTGTTCTCTGGTTCCCATCTGTCCTCAAGCTGCTCGGAGTTTCTCTGGGCTTCTCTGGGTATCTCTGAGCATCCTGGTTCTTGCAAGGGACACGCGTGCCTGCTTGAGAGCAAAGGGACCCGGCAGGCAGAGTCCACAGAATGACATAAAGCCAAAGCGGAGAAATGAGGCTGTGGCCACTGGCACCTGTTCCTGCCCAGCCCGTCTATTCAACCCAACCAAACCCAGGCGGAGGGTGGGAGACTGGGATTAACTGATTGGCAGAACCCAGCTCTCCATCACACAGACCTCCTGGTGCCTCGAGATAACACAGACCAGGAGGCTGGCTCCTGCAGCCAGCACCCCCTCCCCATCCCAGGTCCAGGCGACTGCCCAAATCTGCCTGCCGCCTCCCTTAGCTGCATCCCTTTTCCTCTGGGAGGCACAGCAGCATTAGCAGCTAGGCCACTAGGCTTATGGGGCTTTTGAGACAGCCTGGGGACCCGAGCCCTCCCTGACGCTTCCGAAGGCTCCCAGCTTCTGATGGGGAGGGAAGGGCAGGTGTTCTCTTCCCAAATAGGATTTCCTGAACTGTTTCTTGGGCCAGAGGCTGGGGAATTCCCCTAGGGATGAGAAGATCCAGGACTGAGATGCAGGGAGATCAGGTCACCAATGTCAAGACCAAGAGGCAGCCCAGGCTGGTAGGGGTGGAGAGGAAGGAGCCCGGAGCAATCTCCAAGCTTGGAAGCTGGTTTGGAAGTCCTAGGCTGCCCTCCTGCCCCACAACGGCAGCCAGTTCGTCCCCCGCGGAACAGAGACCCCACCCCCAGCAACCCCACAGATTCTGTGGGCATTCCATAATGCAGTGTCGGTGAGCAGGGGTGGGGAGCAGAGGGCCACCTTGACACAGAGCATTCCTTCTGAGCCCTTCCCCACCCCAGGGAACCTGGCAAGGCCCGAGTGAGTGTGAGCGAGAGTGTGTGTGTATGTGTTAACACACTGTACTTCCTCCTGGAGCCTTGCAGGAAAGACGGTTTTCTCCCAGGACCTATTCAGGGGCTCAATGCATCCATACAGCAGAGAAAGTTAGTCACTAAGTACAGTGCACTCTGACTGTGTGCGGGTACCATTCTAAGCACATCACATGTGTTAACTCATTTAATCTTGCAACAACCTTGCACGGCAGATGGTATGATTATCTCCATTTTACAGACAGGAAAGCGAGGCAAAGAAAATTTGGTAAATGGCCAGCAGCACTCAGCTGGTAAGAGACAGGGCAGATGTGAAGTCAGTCTGCCTGGTTCCAGAGTTCGTACTTTCCAGAGAAGCAGGCCTGCCCAGCTCTGTTCAATGAAATCTTGAGGAATCTGTCTCTTCTCCTTCCCCCAGAGAAGCCTGCGGCTTTCCTCTGCCCAGGCTGCCTCTGCCTCTGCCCAGCTCCCCGAGGCTGGTGCTCACCATCTCTGCGCCCTTGCTGTCCATGGACGAGGCATCAGGAACAGCAACAAAGCCAAGGCACGCTTGAGCCCTGAGAGCTTGGATGTGGGGTGGGTTTGATTTCTGGCACCTGCCTGCGGCTGGAATTTGGGCCACCCCCAGCCCTACTTGGGACACAGACACCAATCAATATTTCTTCCACATTAGGCAGTTGCTAGAGGAATATGTCTCGTTAGAACCAGGTGGAACAGGGACCATATTACTGGGGGATCTCCTGCACCAAGAGGCGGGGGCTGGGAGTGTCCGCATCAGAGCCGAGGTCTGGCATCATGGAGAGGTGAGGACCACTCCCCTCTGGACCTGAAGCAGGGAGGCAGCATCGCATTCCAACAGCCTGTTGTCCCCATCTCCCTCTGGGTCCTCCTCCCGAGTGTGAGGGCACGTGCTCCTCTCCGCTCCCAGCCTGGCTGCCTGCCGCCTTGTCTGTCTTGCGGGCAGAGAAGTGCCATACCTGTGTGCCAAAGAGACACAGGTGTGCCTGCGACGCTCACACAGTGCACCACCTGCTGGAATCTTGGCGGAGGGTGGACCTGGGACGGGATCCATGCGAGAGACAGTCTGCGGCATAATTAAGAGGGAGCAAAACACAAAACAAAACAATGTTTTCCTGCCTCTCTCTTTTCTACCACTTGCTCTAATTATTTTCCCACTTTAAAATTCTACATCAACTTTAATTAAGCTGGCCTCGGGCAGGGAAGTCTGGCAAACTTGGAGAAGTTCACTTGTTTATTTTCTTATCACTCAGTGATTGGATTTTCGCGGCTCTCTCTCTCTCTCTCTCTCTCTCTCTCTCGCTCTCTCTCTCTCTCTCTTTTTAAGGAAGGATGATGGCAGCCTCCTGCCCGTGGGAGGGACAGGTGCAGACAAGAATGGCTCCGTGCAGCCTCTGAGGGACACACTCCTCCAGAAAACTCTACTTCGTGCTCTGCATTTGCCTCACCTCCCCCTCCAGCCCCCGCCTCTTGCTATACCCTGCAAGGTCAAGGTGTGGTAGAGGGGAGCAATTGTGAAACAAGGGAGAGAGCACTGGGCTTGGAGTCCAGAAATTTGGGTCAGAAGCTTAGTTTAGCCTCTTATTTGTTGGGCGCACGTCATTCATTCATGCATTCGTTTGCTCATTCTCTCATTTATTCGTTCATACACACGTCCACTCCCTCATGTATCATTTAGTTTCTCATTCATCCCTCTCTCCCTATCACATTGAACCAAGGCACATGCTTGCTTCTGCCATCCGTGCCCCCAGCAAGTTATTCGTGGGAAAGTTATTTGACTCCTCGAAGCCCATTTCCTCCCGCTGGGTTGTTTCAGGGACAAAGAGATCATGCAAATGGAAGCCAAGGTGGCTCCTGGCACAGTGTGGTGGCACCAAATGGCACCTCTAATATTACGTCCATCATCAGCCCTGGGCTCTGAGTCTCTGTGGGCCTTTGATTTGCTAGCACGTCAACTGCCCAGACCATCTCCAGGGTTAGAGGCGAGAGCTGAATTCTGAAGGTGGCTGAATTTCATGATCCAGTGAAAGAAATGAGCACTGGGGGGCTCTGAAGGAGCCAAGAAGCCTGGGGGGCTGACTGGGGACTCAGCACACTGCTGGGGTACACTGGGCTGTACCATGAGGTTGGACGGTGTCTGAGGCTCCGCCTGCAAAGTGGCCGAGGACACGAGAAGCAGGCAGGTTTCTGCCAGCTCTGGTGGGCGCCCAGTGCGTGAATGACTGAGTGATGGAGGGAACGAGTGTGGATGTGGATGCGAGTAACGGAGCGAGGGGGTGATGGAGCAATGGGCTGAATACATGAGTGAATGTGCGGACAGCTGACTGTTTGAAGCAAAGGGTAGATGACTAAGTAAATGAATGAGTGAATGTCTAAGTGAGTCATTAGTGATGGAATGAATGAATGAATGGGGAATGGCTGAATGGATGGATGAGTGGATGAATGGGTAAAGAACTGCGTAAGTAAATTAATGAATGGGCCAATGACTGAGAGCATAAATAAATTAGGGAATGACTGAGTGACTTCAGTGAGCGAGTGAATCTCATCTGCACACCCAGAACCAGGCCCACGGGACCCAGGAGGTGACAGTTTCCTATGGGCAGTTGTCCCCTCCTCCCCTCTCCCTCTAACAGCAGAACCCCATGGGCATCCAGCCCAGAAGTAGGGCCACTCCGTTATGTATAAATACAAACAGGATCCCCGTGTGTCATTTACCCTCTACCACAACTGCATCCCGACTACTGAAACGCACATGTCAGTAAAATAACATATCTCTGGTGGCTTGTCTACCTGTCTCCCTCACTGCTGAGAAATAACTCGCAGCAGAGGGTTAAGCTGACAATAAACACAGGAATTGACTTCACTGGGAATGAACTTGCTTGACTGTTGACAAAAATCTAAGGTGATACAACCTTTGCGGGGCTTGTGGCTTGCTCAGGGGGCTCGGGTAGCTGCTGTGCTCCTTCCTTCTTGGGATAGGGATGAAGGATGCAGGCCCCAGGGTGGTGAGAGGGTCTCCTGTCCCTGGGCCCAGAGGCAAGTCTCCGCGTCCCTTAAAGGGCTTTTGTGGTCTCACCAACTTTGCCGTGGAAAGAATGCTGCGAAGTAAAGACCAGGTATGAGGAAGGCATCTCCCTCCTCCTCCCTGCTCTAGCAGTCGGCAAAGATCAGGGGAGGCTGGCAGTGACCAGCTTCTGGTCCAGGCCCCCTCTAGGGTGTGATGGTGGGAGGTAGCCCGTCCCCTCACGCTCACCAAGGCACCCAGGCTCCGGGTGCAGGTCTGCACAGCCGCGGGAGGAGGGCCGGTAGTGGGACGCTTGGAGGAGGGGCTGGAGCCCGGGCTACAGCGAACAGCAGCACCCCCCCCCCTCCCCGCCCCCAGCCGGCAGCCTGCCCGCCACTGGGCAGCCTGAAGGGAGATGAAGGTAGGCAGGCTTCAGCAGAGGGCACTCCAGTGCTAGGAATCTGCACTCAGCAACCACAAGCCTGTGCTCCGTGGTTTCCCTGGGAAGCGGAGATCATGAATCTCGGTAACTCGAGCCCAGGGCCTCATCACTCACCGTGATTGTGGGGGGATTGAGGGCTGGAGTGGATCGGTCTAAACAAAATGCGCACACAGGGGACTCGTCCAAATGAGCCGCCTGGCCACCCCTGGGAGGCTCCTCCCGCCCCAGCAGAAGCGGGGAGGGGCCGGGAGGGGCCGGAGGTCTAGGGTTTCTTCCTTCCCAACCCCCACCTGGGAGCCAATGGGAGACATGAATCTCGCTGGCAGCGACTTGGGCCAGCTCAGCCATTTTCGGGGATGTTAATGAAATGCGGGAGCACTTGTCCTTTCAGACAGCGGTCCCTTTTATTTTGGAATGAAAAGCTGCATTAGTCTGAATGAGGTTTGGAGGCCTCATAAATCCGGCGCTGGCTGCCTCGTGGGGGAGTGAGGAGCCGAGGCCTGGCTGGTGGGTAGACTTGTTTACCAACAATTCGAAAAGCCTGGATTGGCGGCTCCCAATCCCAGGAGATGCAGCTTGAGACCCCGCCAGCTCTGGTGCCTGCTGGTGGCAGGACAGCCTGGAGAGGCGCCCCACCACAGGGAGAGAGGGCTGCAGGTTTGGGGGCGCCCCGGTTTGCTCTAGTAAAGGGCCCCGATCCTATTCTACTCTTAGCCTTTCTACAAGCAGCCGGAAGCCCCAGTGGGCCTCCAGCAGAGGTGATGAGGACCTTTTGCTAGAGCCTATCCCCTGCTGAGTCCAAGCAGGACAGGATAAGGGTCGAGCTTGCAAGCTTAAGAGGCGGATAGGACTGTGTGCGGATCCTGGGTCCTCACCCACAGTGCCTGGCAGTGATGGCCAACAAGTATTACAGGAAGGAAGGAAGCCGGAGGCAAGGAGGAAGGAGAGAAGGGAAGGAAGAAGGAAGGAGGAACGAAGGGAGGGAGGGAAGGAGGAAAAGAGGAGGGAGGGAGGAGGGAGGAAGGAAGGAGGGAAGGAAGGGGGAAGAGAGGAAAAGAAGAGGAAGGAGGGAGGAAGGAAGGGAGGAGGGAAGAGGGGAAAGGAGGAAAGGAAAGAGGGAGGAAGGGAGGGAGGAGGGAAAGGAGGAAGGAGGGAGCAGAGGAGGAGGAAGAGGAAGGGGAGAGAAAAGGAAAGGAGGGAAGGAGGAAGGGAGGAGGGAAAAAGAGGAAGGGAGGAGGGAGGAAGGGGGAAGGAGGAAGGTCACACACTAGCTTTGTGACTTTGAACCTCTTAACCTCCCCGAGGCTCAGAGTCTTTAGGGTAAAATGTAAAAATCCCCGGGATCCTATCCTGGCAGGCTGTGGAGAGGGCTAGAGGAAGTGATGCATGTAAGGTACGTTGAGTAAGTACATCGTCTGGAATACAGAAAACATGTAATAAATACTAGCAGTCATTATCATCATTGCTGTTGGTTTTGTTGACGTAATGCGTCCCACCCTTCCCCAGCCTGGAAGGGAGCGGGCTCCTGTCAGTTTGGCGAGACCTCTGTGGTACAAGATGGCTTGCGGCGAGGTCCAGAATAAGGCCCAGTTCTGGGCTCGTGTCAGCCCGCTTCCCTCTGACCCAGGGGGCTCCCGAGGGGCTGCGGGCCTGGTGACCTGAGCCGCACAGCCTCTGCAGCTGGGGGCTGTTTTCCACCGCAGCCAACGTGGCAGCAGAGGGAAGCCTCCTTCTGCAGCGCTGGCTAACACCCGCCCACTCTGGGATGCGGCAGGAAGCCTGGCCCAGCTTGTGCTGCTTCCCTGGACCTGGCCAGGGGGCTGCAGGGGACAGGGCCACAGCGTGCCCTGGGGGCCTCAGATTCCCCCTCCACATTCATCCATTCACTTCTCTAGTACCTCTCCTCTTGTGCTGGCTTTCTTGAAGGCTACTCCTTCTTCTCCTGCCCCCCATCTTTCATGCCTCACTCTCACTGTCCCGGCATAGGGTTCTGGTCTAGGGTCCAGATCTGCTCATCCCCTGGAGTCGTACCTCTTCCCTTCTGCTTCCGCAGTTTCCTTGCCAGGCCATTTGTTCCCTGAACCCTACCCCTCTCCTGGCAAGAGGCTGCCTGCAGGATAACCAGACAGAATTAGCATCCAGGCTCTTGCCTCCTCCCCCACCTCCCAACCATGCTTGGGCACTGTTGGCGAGGCTTTTTTAGCCCTGCATCCTTTGCCTTGAGTTCAGGTCCTGCCAACCCCCTTTCCGTTCCCCATCAGGGCACTGGAATTTCCTTCCTTAGAGACTGGCCCTGGGCTTTCTGGCCTCTTGGAGCAACTAAACCAGGGGACAGGGACGGGTGTCCACCTTCATCCTGGAGGGTGGGGCCTCTGGCTCCCCTTTCCCACGCTTCCTCCTTGCTGGTGCCCTGGGGCCCATTGCTCTCTATCAAGAGGTGGCAGTTGCTGCCTCTTTGGCTCTGGTCTGCATGTCCTTCCCTCTGGTCTCTTGGGCAACATTTTCCAGTGGCTGCTGGGGAAACCGGCCACTGCTGCGCACGGGTGAGGAAGGCCGAAGTTCGGGCAAAGACGGAAGCCGGTAACCTCTCTTTGCTGTTGGGTCTTTGAGGATGGCCTCGAGCCCGGCACACCTCTTCCCCTTCTTAGAAGAAGAGCCCTGGGAATCCTCCTCCCTGCTCCCTGGCTGCCTTCCCTTCAGGTGGGAGGGAGTCCCCTTCCAAGTGGCACGATTGGCCACGCTGCAGTGTCACATCTCTACACAATGCCAACGTGCCCTACTCCCAGAACGGAAGGGAAAGAAAAGCCAGGGAAATCAACGGGCTGGATAGAACTGGACTCATAGTCTATTTGTAAGAAAATCAAAGATTTGCTTTTCAGACGTTGGGGGCCATGCTCTTACCAGACAGCTGGCAAATGGGAGGTATTGGGAACGATGGAATAGACCAAGTTATTTAAATGAGAAAAATAAATTCACACACAGCCTAGCCGCTGCCCGGTGACAGATCCGTTTATTTATCTACTGTATCGGCACCGCTTTGTCTCTGTCAAAAAGGTCATTAAACTCGCCTAACTGCGTAATTCCCAGCCTCCTGCTCTAGACTCGCTCCACAGCCCTTCCTTTCCCTCGACACCCAGCGCCACTTGAAAAAAAATTTATTATTGCTAATAAACAAGGTTTTTTTTTTTTTAACCCTTTCTAGCTTGTCCCCCCATGGGTCTCGCTGTATCCCACAGAAAATGACAGTTTCTCTTTATTCGTTCTCAGGAGGAAAGGGGAAGGGAACTAGCCCCTCCTGCACGGTTGGGGAGTTGGGGGAAGACGGGTGGGAAGTAGGTACCAGGGTGCATCTCAGATGCCCTCCGAGTCTAAGGATTTAGCCATCTGCCTCTGAAACCCCTGTGGTTGCCGGGCGTCGTCAAGTCCTGCCTTCCAAGGCACAGGGTCTGGCCTGGGCCGTCCCACCGCCACCAGCTCCCGCTGCTCCCCTAGCCCAGCGTGGTCGATTCTGTCTTCCCGGAGCCCCAGCCCCAACTCTGCCTCCCCGAGACATGGGCTTAGGGAGGGAAACCGGTTCCCGGGTCCGTCTCCCGCCGCAGCCGTCCAGCCTGCGCCCGCTGCGTGGGAGCTGGAAGGCGAGACTCCGCAGACGGCGGGCTCCGCGTCCCTCTGCTCCGGCGGGCGCGTCTCCTCCAGCTGGTCGGGCCGCTAGGCTGCCGCCGTCGCCCAGCTCGCGGTGCCAGCTCCCTTGCTCCACGCCCTGCTCCCAGGCTCCGTGCCCTCGCAGTTGAAGGGACTGGGGGCGGCAGGGCGGATGCGGACATCTGGGAAGCGAGGAGAATCCTCGTTCTCCGGGCGTCCCCCTAAACCGGGTCCAGGGTCCCCTTCCCCGCCCCCTGCGCAGGTGTGAGCGCGCGAGTGTACGCCTCGGCGGGCGTGAGTGTGAAGTGTGTGTGCGCGGGGGAGTGCGCGGAGGGAGCGCGGGCGGCGGGCGGCGCGGGAGGCGGGAGGCGGGAGGCAGGGCGCGGGGAGGGGGCTGGGAGGGAGTGTGTGCGCGCGTGCAACTCCACTCCGGGGCTTTGTGCGAGCCCGGGCGATAGCATTGGCGGCGGCTGGAGGAGGAGCGGCCGGAGACGCGTGCAGCCCGCCCGCCAGCGCCCGGCAGCCGGGGCAGGTGGGAGCCCGCGCGGGAGCCGAGCCGACGCGAGCCGGAGCGGAGTCCGAGCGGAGCCCGAGCGCAGCCCGGGCGGAGCCCAGGAGCCTCGCTCGCGGGCGACCCGTGGGCAGCAGCCGGGCGGGGCGGGCGCCGGCGGGGCGGCCCCCCAGTAAGATGTGCGCGGCGCCGCGGGGCGCCCCCCACTCGCAGCGGCGCTCGGGAGCCGGGCAGCTGGGCCAGGCGGCGCCTCGGGGGCTGCTGCGCGCCCGCGCCTAGAGCTGCCGCCCCAGGGAGCCCGCCACGGCCGCGCCCCGGGCACGCTCGGCGGCGCCCAACGATGACCGCTCCCTGGCGGCGCCTCCGGAGTCTGGTTTGGGAATACTGGGCCGGGCTCCTCGTGTGCGCCTTCTGGATCCCGGACTCGCGCGGGATGCCCCACGTCATCCGGATCGGTAAGGGCTCCCTGGAGCCGGGGTCTCTGTGCGCCCGGGCGGGGGCGGCAATGGGGAGCCAACGAACGCGATCCCAAGAGATTTTTCCCGATCTCTCCGGGCCGCCGGGGCCGGGTGACCACCGGGAGCTCGGCCCGGTCAGGGCAAAGTTCCAAAGCCGGGGGTCACGGGCCCTACTTAGTGGGGAGGAGACAGCCGGGCCGCGGCGGGCGAGGGGCCCTTGGAGCGCTCGTGAGAGGCCAGACCTGGCGGAGAGGAGCGAAACGTTCCAGCCCCAACCCGAGTGGAGGGCTCATTTCCCGGCCACTGCCGTCACGACCGGCCACAGACCGAGTTCTGGGAGCGGGCTTCTCCGCGGAGCGGGAACCCTGGGGGAAGGCGCCAACTTCTCTTTCCTCCTCGCTCCCGGCAGGCCCCCGCCCCCACCTGGGGAACAGCTCCAGCGGCCGCGGCGGGGACGCGAGGGACGGCTTCGCAGGACGGAGGAGGGGTGGGCGGCGGGTCTCTCCTCCCGGCGGCCGCCCTCGGCCTCGGGGGTGCCCCATCCAGCCCGGTGGCTTGGGGGAGGGGAGGGGCAGCCCCGGCCGGTCGCTCTTGCGTTCCCTCGCGGCTGGGGGGGAAGGGGGGGTGAAGGAAGCCACGGAGGCTGCCCGCCGCGGCAGGGAATGTGGCGGGAGGGATGCGAGCGGTTTATAAAGTTAGCCGAAATCCCTCCGCAGCTGGCGGCGGCTGGCGGGGTTGCGCGCGGCTTTCCGGGGCTGCCGCGTCTCCGCTCTCTTCTCGCCGGAGACTCCTACTCCGGGCTTTAACTTTGTTGTGGCCGCCCGAGGCACCCTGTAGGCAGCGCTCTGGGCAGTGCGGGAGACCCTGCGGGGCCCAGGCCCGCGCCCGCCAGGGCTGGGCCCGGCCTGGCCACGCGGGAGCCTGCCGCCAGGCCGGAGACTTGGGCCTCCTGGGTTCGCGAGGCGCCACCACCAGCATCTGGCACAGGGCGGGCAGAGCTCTGCTGAGCCAGGGCCACCTTCCCCCCTTGTGGCTCTTCTCCAGGAGAGGACTGCTAGAGGCTTGAGGGGATGCAGGGAACCGAGGTCGGGCTTGGTTTCCGTACTTGAGGTTTTCCTAGGAGGTGGTCAGGAATCGGGGGGTTGAGGGGTACGTCTTCGTGGTTCGCTCCTGGATACCACAACCTCTGGAACTCAGTATCCGGGTGGGGGTAGTGCGCGGTGCTCAGCGCTGCCCACGCTGGGGTCTTTGAGTCCATGCCCGGGACCCTGGCAGACTCACACCCCGAGTCAGAAGAGGCACAGGAGGCAGAGGAGTCCAGGCACGGGACTCTAGGGACATCCCTCACGGTCAGGCTTAACCCGTTGCAGCCCAGGCTGCTCTTGGCAAGCCAAGCAACGTCTTGTATCTGCTTTTTTGCCTGCCCCAGCTCCCTGTTTGGTTAGCATTCCAGGGGCAGGCACAACCTTAGTACTGGGCCAGCACTTCTTTCATTCCCTCCTTCCTTCCCTGCTTTTTGGGGGCCTACGCGGAAGAGTGCCCTTGAGAGAAAGGAGAGGGGCCCCAAAAGGTACTCTGTGCTCGTCCCACGCGTTGCAGTTTCCTTTCCTCTGCACGCGGGGAGCTGGGTATGCTCCCAGCCTAGCTTCAGGGGTGGAGGTTTTTGGGGCCCCAGGAAGTCAGGAGAAGGTGAGGACAGCCCCAGAAGGATGAGCTAAGGAGGGGCAGGATGGTGTGTCCTTAGCTGCCCCCTCTTACTGTGAAATTGACTTCACTGGGGGCTCTTCACTGCTCTGAGGGGAAGCCCCAGCCTGCCTGCCCTTTCTTGGGTTCATGTTGTAATAATGCAATTAAGGATGGCAAAGCCCTCCTCTCTTCTAATCTTCTTTGTATTAAGCCCCAGGATTAATTAGCATGTCGGCCCAAGCCATTTATATCAGAGAGCCCTGCCCCATTTGATTCCCAGCCCGAGGACTGGGGTGCTGTGTGGATGCCAAACGTGACCGCCGGAGCTGTGCCAGCTTAGATGGAAGATGGGAAGGCTCCAAGGCCTCTGGGCTTCTCTGGAGCTTCCTAGGGAGCTGAACTTCCATCCTTGGGAGTCCGGGCTGGAGCCTTAGCTGGGGCCAGGGAAGCACAGTGGACATGGGCGGGCCCATGCGCGCGGGAGCGCACACACACGCGCGCGCGTGCGTACACACACACACACACACACTTATGCAGAACCTAAACACACTGCCTTGGCTGGGTCCCCCACCATCTCCCTTTTCTGATCCACCCGTGGGATTCCAGGGTTTTCTGCCTGAGGCTGCAGGAATTGAGGTCCTGGAAATGGGGTTCGGGAGTATGCTGGGTGCTTTGTGGTTCCCGAGATTCGTGCCTGAGCTGGCTGTTCCTGGAGCCGAATTCTCCAGCAGGCAGGCATCCTCAAACACCAGCTTGGGAGAGGGTTTTCCTGCAGGTGTGTGAGGGGCTCTCTGGGCTGGGAGCAGTGTACCCGCCCCCTCTCTTTGTGCCTTTTTTGGGGGCTGAAATTTCCTCTTAGACAAGGAGATGGATAGCTCAGCGGTGTGACAGAGTGTTCAAACAATCCGTCTTGAATAGATGAATTGCATTGCTCTGTCTTTTTGTAATTGTGTCTATCAGAGGGAGAGGTCAAGGCATTGATTGCTTGGATGGTTTGCAAGTAACAAAGGAGAGCGAGGGAGAGAGCGAGGGAGAGAGAGTAATTGGATTGTAGTCTGCGGGAAAAAATGATCATTGATTATTTTATATGAATACGTGAAAGATGTATCTGCGTGTGATTATCAAGTGTTGCTCATTGAAGGTTTTCAAGGCATGTTGTTCGGCATTTTATTATTACTCTTATCATCGTTATTATTGTTGGGATGGATTCTGGTCTTAACTCATGGGAAGCAGTTTAATGCATGGATCATCTCAGCCAGATGGGCTTCAGTGACCTTTTGTGGGAACCTGGATTTCCTGGTTATATGACCTAGAAGCTGAAGTGGAGGGGCCCTAGGCTGGGAGCTAGGAGGCCTGGGTTTTCTGCTCTCTCTTCTGCCCGTTTACTGAGCCATTGTGGTCAAATCACACCGGTCCCCCCAACCTTGAGCCTCTGTTTCCCCATCTGTAAACCACCGTTGGATTGGCTGTGATGGTTTGGGATATTCTGTGGCTTCAAAGTTCCTTTTAGTGCAGACGGTGGGGACTGTCCGTGCCACTGTAGGTTTCATGGTTACACGAGGCTCCCTCGTATTACATGCATATGGTAGGATCGAGGGCCAGCTTGGAACTTGAAAAGGGAACCAGACAGTGGTGGCAGCAGCTGGGGAGCCCTGGTGGATGGTGATGATCTCTAGCCAGCCAGGGGGAGGTTGGGAGCCAAATGACTGCAGAGACATAAAGCAGGTGTATGTGTTGGGGATGGGGGTGGGGTAGAGAGGGAAGGACTGGCTCAGCTCTGGACTCTCTGAGCATCTACAGACAGCAGAACAGATGAGCCTCAAGACCCAGAACCTGGGCTGGGGGCGGGCGGGGGTGGCCAGCGGGCAGTCACAGCAGTCTCTCCCTGGGGAACGAGATCCCCCTCCCCCAGAGTTCCCCAACCAGCCCCGTCTTCATTGGTCTTCATTGTCTCCGATCAGTTCACCCAAACGGTCCTGACCATTCGTCTCCTGAGTTTGGGAGCCGTGTGTAAAACAATGAGGAATTTCTTACAGTGACTGGTGATGCGCTGAAACATTGCCGCCTTGTAGGAGCAGACAGAAGCTGAATGAAGATCAATAGGGCTTTCCCCCCTGGAAGTAAATAGCTTCAGACAAGACCTGGGAGTGGCCCGAGGGGCCTTGGAAGGCATTAACTTGAGCAATTTCTGCCTCCACTTTCCAGCCCAGCCGCTCCTGTCAGCCGGGGCTTCCCTCTTCCTCAAAGCTGGAGTTTAATTTCTTCTTGATGCCTGCCTCGCACTGCGCTAAACAGTCTTTTGACATCAGGATGAGCTGGGGGTTTTAGAGGTGGCTTCTGCAGGGTGAGCCAGGCACTGTGTCCTGACTAGGCTCCTCCAAGGTCATATGCATTCCCCTGTTGCTGGCCTGACAGCCAGTCCAGCCTGATGTGGTATTTTGAAAGGGCTTTGAGGGGCGGCCCTTTATCCCCCCCACCCTTTCAGGAATGCAAGGTTGCTTGGCTGCTTTTAGGGTCCTTTCTGGGGCCTGGGAGCCTCCCTGAGTCCTCCTGTTCCGGCAGGCACTCTCTGTCCCTGCTCTAGGAAACAACCCCCTCGCGGTGGGGGGATGCAAGGGGGCAGGAAGCACAGATTCCTCTGTGGACATCACAGCGCTCCCTCCTCTTGGGGGAGGCACGAGGCCATGTACAGGGAAGGTGGCAGAGGCTGCTTGGGGTGTGCTTGTCAGAGGAGACTTGGTGGTACTCAGCAGCTGGGTTTGTTTCTGATCTGCTGAGGCCAAGCCTCCTCCATTCTGCCAGAGACTGCTGCCCCTGCCTCCTGTGGCTTCAGCCCAAGCCGTGGACCCTCCAGAGGGAATGCAGAGAGGCGAGAGCCAGTGCTCCATTTGGCTGGGCAACAGCAGAGAGGACCGAAGTTCCGGGGACAGGGCTGGTCCTCCCGAGGCTGGTGTGATGGGGCTGGGGCTTTGGATGGATCGATGGGCCCAGGGCCTAGTGCAGACGGGGCTGGGGCTTGTTCGCCAGAATAGCTGTTCTCCCAAGTGCCCATTCCCCGACAGCAGCACCAGGGGGCAGTGTGCCTGTGTCGAGGTATCCCTGTGTCTCCTGCCTGGGACCCCACCTGGGTCGGGAGTGACATCAAAATAATGCACAGCAATGCGACAATAACAATGACCCCCACTTAAGAAGCGCTTACTAGGGCCAGGCACCGCGGTGTTTCACACGCTGACTAGTAATGCGGGCGCATAGTAAGTGCTCAGTAAATGCCGCTGCATTTCCCTCCCCCATCTTATTTAACCTTCACCGCCGTGTGGGCATCATTTCCATTTTGCAGTTGAGGAAACTAAGCTTGGCAAAGTCACTTGCACAAGCTCACACGGGCAGTGAGTGGTAGACGGATAAGAACTCCTGTCGGCCTGACTGCAGGGGTCCTGCGTGTTTGACGGTCCGTGAGGGCGGAGGACGAGGAAGCACCACCAGTTTGCACAGGTGCTGAATGGAGCACCCCCACCCCCACGGCTCTGGGCGCTGAGTGTGTCCTCACAGGGCTGGGCTGTGTTTGGCCCTGTGTTGGAGGTGGCTCTGTAGGTTCTGTGACATTTAACCCTGCCAGTGCCAGTTTTCAGAAGCAGATAGCCCTTGTTGATGAGCTGTGTGGCAGATACGCTTCCTGGACGGGAAAGGACGGATGGTCTTTCCCACCCTCCCACCAATAGACACACTGACTACATCTCACTTTGTCCGGGCTTCTGGACTCTGCCCAGTGCTTCCCTGGGAGCCTGAAATAAAGGATGAACTCTCCCTTGGATATGGCTGGTCCACCCATAGGAATCCTTCTGCTCCGGGGACTCCAGCCTACGTGTCCCCCTGGAAGCCACCGAGCTGTCCTCAAAGACATCGTCAGAGCCATGAGGGAAGGGCTCCATGTCTGTGCCTCGTCTTCGCCTCTGTCCTCATCAGCCAGTGACCTGGCCAGAGAAGGTGGTCGCGAATTGTTCTCTGTTCTTCTTTTTCCCCTCACCTCCCTTTCCCCTCCCCAATCCCATCCCCTCTCCCTTCCGACATCCTTTCCAGGCTAATAGGTTTTATGGTCATTTTATTTTTAAGCAAGAGTCACATTCTGCCCTTCCGAATAGAGCCTGCCTTGCCAGTCACTGAGACAGGTGGACAATCTGAGGCCACTGACGCTGGGCCCTGGAATATTTGTTGCTGTCTCAAAAGACACTGTGGTAGGGTGTGGGGACGTCGGTGCAGGAGCTGCTCAGTCCACCCTTCCCCATGCCACCTCTGGAAGAGCAAAGGCAAAATCAAATTTACTCTCCTTGTCCCTCATGTTCCTTCTTCTGGGGGACCCAGGAGGCTGGAATAATGGTGGCTTCCGGGACGGAACTGTTTTGGAAGTGGGCGGAAACTGCGTGCTGAGAGCCCCTAAAGAGGTGACAGATTTGGGATAAGCACAATCAGAGGGCTCATGGTATTTTCCAGGACCTCAGTTTCCCCTTCTGTAAAAATGGGGGCGATACTGTCTGCCTCACAGAGCCAAACAGGTACGACATCTTTCCAGAAAAGCTTAAGTGCTGTCCAAAGATCAGCATTTCTTCTTGTTGTTGTTTGGAGGGTCTGACACCAGCACAGGGCCAGCACCGGGGTGAGGTGAGCGAGGCAGCTAGGGAGCAGAGTTGAAGCAGGCTCTCTAGTGGTGACCCTGCATTCGCACGACTGACCACGAGAGCAGGCGCTTCCTTAAATGTTGTGACCCTAAATGCCTCATTGGCCTGGACCAGTACCTGTGTTTGCTCATGGAGTCACTGTTTTCTTCTGCTTCTCTTTGTGCCCCAGAGACGAAATCCTACCTGAGTGTGATTGGGAGTGGGGACACTGGGTCGAGGGCCAAGGGGTTGGGCTTGAGGACCACAGGCCATTCTGATTTGGCTTTCGTTCCCCTTCGGCCACCTTTTATAGGCAGCACAGAGCACTCCGCCCCGCCTTGCCTCATTTTATTTCCTTTGGAGTTATGTCCAGGGTCCCACTGCCTTTTACTCCAAACCTGGCCCTCCCCTCTCCCCAAAGCTCACTTTCCCATGTCCCCCTCCTTGTTTCCTTGGACCTCTGTGCCTTGTTTACTAATGCTGGTTGGCCTTGGCTGTAGTTGTGCTTTGTGGGTTTGTCTAGGGCTTTCTCTAGTGCATGCGTGTCCTGCCTCCCCCGTTAGGCCAGAAGCTGCTCCAGAGTGTGTAAGGCCAGCTCCCCCCGCATCATTACCAAGAGGCAGAATGAATTTTTGCGAGGGAACCAAATAATATATTTCATTGATTCTAGGATGGACTTTCCTCCTCTCCCTTCTCTGAAGTCAGTACGTGTCTCACGTGTCGTAGCTGGGGTTGCCTACAGGATGTTTTCTTTTTTGGCACCTCAACACGTAATGGCATGGCTTGGGTTTGATGAACTGTGGTGGACGTGAGTTAGACCGCGCGTCTCACATGTCTGCACCGCGTGACCTTGGACGTGTCACTTTACCCCTGGGTCTCCGTTTTCTCATTTTAAGATAGAAGTATTAGGATTAAGTGAGACTACATTCAGATGTTTTTGACCTGCAAAAATTTCCTGTGGCCGAACCTTAGAGTATCGTCTTCACAGAGTCAGTGCGGGGATTAAAGATGATAAAGTGTATGAAGCTCTTTGCGCAGTGCTTGATGTTTAATAAATGCTGGGAGAGAAAGGATTCTCCAAGGTTGGAGGCCATGTCCCTGCCATCAGACTGTGAGCTCTGAGGCTGTCTGCTTCCTGCGTACCCTGTGCCAACCCTGGTGCCCAGTACTCCGTGCCGCTCAATACCGGGCATTTATTTACCCATTGCCCACACACCCACATGCCCCGTAGTGGAAATGGTAGGGTCAGGCTGCCTGTGACAATTATCCACCACATTAGGGGGAGAGAGAGGTGCCCTCTGGGATGCTTCTGTGTGTCAGCTCCCAGACTCCTCCTGGCCTGCTATTTATCACATACCTGCAGCCCATGGGATGCTGGTTCTTCCTCCCAGGTGCAGTGTTTTAGCTGAAATGCATTTTGCATGTATTCAGGACCGAGGAGACCCTGGTTGTGGGATGCTCTTTGGGGACTGATCCAGAGAATCCTTGTCAGTCCTTCTTGGATGTAGAGTTCAGTCTTGCTTCTTGGGCAGGCTAGTATGGCCCAGAGAGGGTCTGCGGCTAGAGGCTGGGCCCCAGGGGATAGAGACCGCTGGCTCTGCTGGGAGACATCAAGTAATGAGGCCACGGCAAGAGCTGGGGAGGAGAGAGTCCCCATGGTGATCATACAGATCGGAGATAATGAGATGGAGTGAGATCCGGGGGGAGTGGCAGCTTCGACTCCAAATCCTTTGGTGCCATGCTGAATGGTGGTTAAGGAAGGCAGGGGAAAAAAGGGAGCGAGAAGGAGCTAAGATTCCAGTTTGTGTGAAGAGGGTTCCGATCCATAGGAGACAATTAAGCCTTGCGCTATTAAAGGGACTGATGCAGACAGGCTGCCGATGGAAGGGGGTTTATAGAGTTCTCAGAACAACTGCAGGGATGAGCTCTTTAAATATGGGAACGAGGGAGACTTCTGCAAAGCCTTCCTGCATCTGCTTTGCAGAACTGAAATATGCTATTCCAAAAAGCCTGCCCAATTGGGCGGAAAAGCAGGAGCAGGGAGCCAAGGACTTCCCAGGGCTCCACGCATCACATTTCCTATCTGTGGTGGAGAATCACAGAATCTAGGCTGAAAAGGACCCCAGGGGTCATTCTTAGGCCTCTGGTTCTCAACCGGAGCCTTGCACCAAAATCACCTGGAATGCTCATTAAACTACAGATTGCTGGGCACCCGCAGAGCTTCTCATTTGGTAGGTCTGGGATGAGACCTGGGATTTTACACTTTTGACAGGTCCCCAGATAATGCTGATGCTGCTCCTCTGGGCACTACCCTTTGAGGACCACTGTTCTCAGTCACTGGAGGGACCTTCCCCTAACCCCCCTTATAGGTGGATATCTGGTCTCTGATTGAACATCACCCGAGATAGGAAGCTTACTACTTTTGACCCTCTTTTGTTCTTTACTGCGAATGTTTCGGCTGACTCCAATCTTTGTTGCAAATACCCACCCACCCCCCAAAACTTGTCTCCCTGCAGTCCCAGGGAAGGCGATAGAACTTGGATGTTGGGAGTATAGGTTCTGAGATCCATCTGTCTGAACTTAAACCTTTTCCCCCGTCCAGGCTCTGGCACTTGGGATAAGTCACTTAACCTTCGATTTCCTCACCTGCAAAATGGGGATAATAATAATATATTTGGCCGCGTGGGCTCATTGTGAGAATTAGTATGCCTGGTAGAAGAGCAGCTTTCAATGCACTTTTACAATCTAGCATGTGGATAAGTTCACAGATTCTGGAATCTGCTGGCCTGAGTTTGAGGCCTGCCTCCATCACTTCCCACCTGTGTGATCTTGGGCAAATTTATCTAATAATAATAACGATGATGATGATGATGATGATGATGATAATGGTATCTGCCTCACAGGGTTGTTATAAGGATTAAATGAATTAATGCATATGAAGTGTTTAGGCCACAGCCATGGGAAGCACTCAACAAATGGTGTCCATTATTCTTATGGTACAATAGCCATGCTCACTGGTTCTGGTTCTGGTCTGCTCCCTATGCTCCCATGCAACCCTACGGAAATATAAAGGCATTTCTCCCAATTAGAGATGCTCAGTTCTTCCCACCAGGCGTTGAGAGCTAAGCTAACCCCAGTGCTGCTTGTGTGTTACACCCAGTGAGTGCCTGGCTTCCTCGGACCTCAGCTTCGGTGTCTCCTTGTACAGCCCAGGCCAGTTCAGCCTTCTCAGCAGCTACTTCACTTTGCCGAGTTAGACTGAGCTGGCGGTCTCTTGAGATCCCCTGGTCTTTTTCACAGGCATCGCTGCTGATCTATAACTTCTCTCATCTTCCCTTTGGCAGTTGATCTTTTGAGCCTAAAGGCAGGACCTGTCATTTATCCTCAGTAAATCCCACCATGGAACCTTCAGGCAGTTATTCTTGCTCGTTGTTCCTGGACCACCAGAGCCTGCTTCTGGTTCAACATCCTCAGGAAGTAGGCATGGATTTCACCTGGCCTCCCTCTGGGGGGTCTGTGGTGGACAGGTTAAGTGGTTATTGGCCTACACTACGGTGGGGGCTGGGAATTGCTGCTCTGGACAGTGTAGCTTTTGTGGCTCCTCTTCCATTGTTTGCCTTGCTCCGTGCCATCTGAGCTTGAGATGAGCCCGCCTTCCCTCCCTTCAGCTATTTCTGCCATTGACGCATTAGGCAGGAAATGACCAACGTCAGAGTCTGTTGGCTTAATTCAGTAATCATGGATCCACGATCCTATACTTTAACCCGCTTCAAAACCCCACTAGCTTCCTTATACCTTCAGGCCCTTTAGGACATGCCCCGGTTGGCAGACCTATACTGCATCCCTCCTTGCCTCATACACACTCTGCGCTCCACTATACTGAACACCCAAGTCCCCAGGAGGCACCGTGCCTTCCCTCACACCCTGGGGCCTCCACTCTTGTTATTCTTTGCAGACAACTTCTAGTCATCCTTCAGGTTTCAGCAAACGTGTCTTTTCCTCCAGGAAGCTTTTCTTCATGTCTGCCCACTTCTTTGGGCCCCCACAGCACCCTGTATTTCCCTTATCGTAGCACTTATTATATAAGCAGGGACCCCGATGACTTATTCACCACTTCATCTGGTGCGCCTAGCACAGTGGATGGCACATAGTAGGTGATTAATAACTGTTGAATAAATGAATGCATTGATGAATACAGTCATTTGAGTAGAAGTCCACACTCCTGCCCTGTTACTCAGTTCAACATTTTTTCCATCTGGTCAACAAGATTTCATGAAAGGCATTGTTAGAGCCTTCTACAAAGTCAAAGTTCTAATGATGTCTGTGGTGTTCTGACACATGGATTCAACAGCTTCTATACCAAGACTTTTTCCACGTAGTAGCTTGGGCAGAACTGGAATATTCAGGGGAGTGGGTCCTTCGTTCCCGGGACTAGATTGGTCTTCATATCCATTGTTTGGTTCATACCGTGATGATTCTCCTCGTGGGAGACACAAGGTGTCTGTTTCCAGAAGAAACTGAAGAAGGGCTCGTGGTCCTCCTGTCTTCCTGACCTCACCTGTTTCTCCTTCCCACTTGCCCCTAAGCATCCCTGCTGCTCCCTTGGGTTGTTGAACCCAGCAAGAGAACTTCTGCTAGTCATCCTTAACAGGCTGGCCACTTAGGACAGCTGCTAGACAGGGATGTTTTGCCACTTACACTGTGGCCAATTATAGGTCAGGCCTCTCTGTTTTCCATCGTCACCACATCACTTACTCCTGCAAGGATGTCTAGACAACAGGTCTACATGCCAGCTTTGTGTAAAGCAGAGGTGTTCAGGCTATATGGACAGTCAGCCTGGGGCATTTAGCCCTGGGGTTGAATGCATCATCTGCACTGGGTTCTTGAGAGTGTGAATGTGTATATTTCTATGTGTTTGTGTTATTTTAAGAAATGACCAGTTGGAGGTTTGCTTCTCTAGCACAGGCTTCCCAGGTTGTGTCTCAACAGCCATTCTTTACCCCAAGCCTGTTAAATGGATCAGTGGGAAACTGAAGACTTAAGTGTTGAAGTGACGGTCCCAATTCCTGACTGTGCTGATTGGTCTGCTGTATTTGTGTAGCTGAGAGTGAGGCCAGGGCAGGTTTGCAGTGAGGCCCTGGGCTTCCCCTCTTGAGCATGACAGAACCGGGCTCTGCCCTGAGGCCATGCCCTCCCTTCCTTGCTTCCCTCCCCAAGGAAACAGATGACACATTATGGGCAGAAAGAGCCTGTTGCCTACATGGCCATTTTTCCTGCCCAGTTTAATAGAGGTGACAGCCGTCTATTTTACTTGTCTCGTAACATTGAATCAGTAAATAAAATATGGGTGAACTCTCAGGTTTAGCTGAATTATGGCTGGTCCCTGGGGGTTGAGGGCTGGGGGAGAGCTGAGCAGAGAGGTTGAATCCCTGGCTTGTTGCAAGAGAACCTGAGCCTTGTGTCCTCCTGTGGCTCCAGGAAATCTTTCAGTGCTGAAGAAGGCCAGGCAGGGTCACCTTGTTAGACTATCTCCGAGTCCATGGAAGAACCGGAACACAACTGGGGGTCCCCCAAGTGTTGGAACTACAGGAGTACAGTACCTGTCCCTATTCTCCTCCTATCACAGATTAGGATACTGAGGACCAAATGGGGGACATGATTTGTGCTACATCCTTTGGGAAGCCATGGGAAAATCAGATGAAAACATGAGTCTCTGACCTCCACTATATTAAGAAAACTCAGTCTCTCTCTCTCTCTCTCTCTCTCTCTCTCTCTCTCTCTCTCTCACGCACACACACACACATACACTTGAAGCTTTACATTTTCAGTCTTGAGATACTAAATTTTTGTAATACTGAAAAACAGACCGATAAAACATTTTTCCACATTGAGGGAGAAGTACAAACCAGATTCGTGTGTGTTTAGAAAGGCTTGTAGATAACGGATCCACCCTATGAAGTTCCCACAAGGCCGGGGAGATTAAGGTTCACCCCTAATCTCTGTGTTCAGCACCACGGAGAGCAGTCAGGCGCTGTGGTAGTGAGTGGGCGCCATCTGCCCGCTGACTCCTCTGGCAGGGGTGATGTGGTTATTGCAAGGTCTTGCTAAACAGGCATTCTTTTTCAGAATGCTATTCCTCTAGGATTCTGGTGTTCGTAAACTGGACTGAGGTGTTTAGCAGGCACACGTAGGCTAGTGAGAACTATCGTTTGTGGTCGTTCAAATCAAGCAATTCACAGTAAAAAAAAATGAAGGCAACAGATAGAATTTGCTCATTCCCCCCCCCCCCCCACATAAATTGTGCCTAAGCCTTTGGTGCCTTGTACAGCTTGTCTGCCAGGGAGCAGTAGCAGATGACAAAACGAGTGAACATTTCTATTGTCAAATATCACACCCGATACCAAGCATCTTTGCTCAGCTTGTCAACATCATCTTTCACATTGCATTTGGTAAGTAGGCTTGTGTTATGTATTTTTATCCTGCTAAATGTGATTTCTTAAAAGTATTTTGTGTGTTATTATTTCCTGAGTTGTGGAACCCTGCATACCTATAATGGAGCCGTATTTCCTGCTAGTAAATAAAACGACTCTTCGTTCAGGTGATGGGAATGGAATGTGCCAGGGCTTTGTGGTTTTCCCCAAAGAACCCCAGCAGTACCAGGTGCTGTACCACCTGGATGTGTCTGGGAAGCCTTGTGATTGGCCTGGGTATTGACAAAGGTCTCTCCTAGATAGAAAGTCACTCCGAGTGGCCTCAGCATACCTCTGAGAGAGGGGTAGCTTGTGTCCATTACCAAGACACTCTGGGTTGGCCGGAACACCTGGTCTAGAAGCCAAAGAGCATAGGAACCTAAGAGTATTTGGATGATAGACTCCGAGGAACTGACACGTGCCTCTGAACACGGAGCAACATTTAAGTAAATAGGCTCCAAGGATGTAGGAGACAAGATGGCACCTTTCAGTCATACAGCAGAAAGATCTGGAATGGGCAGAGGGGAAGTGCGCTATGATACCAACAAAGCATGGCTCTTCAGGAGCCCTGGCTTGAGAGATCTCAGGAAGAAAGGATTGGTTTCTTTGCTGTTCCTGCTTGGGTTCAGAGAATCAGAAAAATCTGCTTTGGAAATGTGGCTATTTTTATGCTGTTTGTAATTTAGTGTTTATTTCCTGTCGTTTTCACATGGACTCTGGGCTGGCTCACTGATTCACCAAACATGGGTGGCGCGTCCACTCAGTGTACTGCAGAGTGCACAGGGAAGGGACTTGTGGAGGGCCTGGGGGCGTGAAGCAGCCTCCCTGGACCTAGTGGTAACTCAGTGGCCTCCTGCTAGGTCCATGTAGGTGACCTTCAGTGATAGCCATGGTTCCTTGAACAATCAGATATGTGCAGTTTGGACCAGAGCCCCACACTTGGATCTTTCTCATTCTCCTGGGTGCTGGGGAGGGGCACTGAGGCTCAGAGAGGAGAAGAAACAAGCTAAAAATCACACAGCAGAGCCAGCTGGGAAGCCATGTCTGTTCCCTTTCACCCTTTACTCCTCTGTTCTACTTGCCTTGCTGCTAAACCATATCACTCCTTCCACTGTTCTGAGAGCCCCCTCCTCCCGAGCTGTCACACCCTATCCTCGGGCCCCCGTCAGGGTTCATTTTGGCCAGTTGTCTGTCTCTTGTCAGAATGGAACCTTACGTTTTCTAGATGGGGCAGGTGAGTAAGTGTAAGTAAGGAGGAAAGGTAGGGGTAGGGACTAGTATCTGATTTTTGTCTCTGAAGAAGTGAGTCTGTCTCCTTTGGTGGAAGTTTTTCTCTCTGGCTGACTCACCTTCTTCCTGCTGCAATGTAAATCCATCTTGTCCATGACATGACATGGCCATTTGTGGAGTTTGGGAAGGAACATCTAGATTGGGAAACAGTAGGTTCGGGGAGTTCCTTTTCTAGGGCTGTAGCAAAGAAACTCTCAAACAATTAAGCTGAAATGGCTACACTGTCCCTCACATGGGCTCAGGCAGATTTATAAGATTTTCTTTTTTAAAAAATTGGGATTTTTTCCCCTGGAGACAATGATTTATGGAATAATCAATTTCTTTATCTACCTAATACATTGGAGCGATCCGTCCACGCAGGCATCAATCTCCCCCAGAGGCTGGAGAGGGCCAACAGCCTTTTGAGCCTGACTCACCCGGCAGAAGGTGGCTTTTTCTGTGAGCGACTTTGATCCCAGAGTCTGGCTCTGAGGCCCGCAGTAAGGAAGGTCTGGGGCTCCCGCAGCCCCACTCTTTGAGCAGAAATGCTAATGCTTTCTCCTGCTTGGTGTCAGCCCCACCTGGAGGGGAGTCAGGTCCAGCACTTGCTGGCCCCGTGGTACAGGTATGGAGGCTGAGATGAAGGTCAAAATCCAGAGCTTGGAGATGTGAAGGTAAGGGCTGTCATTCTCTTCATCTCTGAAGGCTGTAGTGTAGAAGGGGGAGCAAACCTGGCCTTAGAAGTCCCAGCGGAGAGAATTGGAGTCAGTGGGATGATGGTCCAAGGAGGCAGAATTTGGTTCAATGCCAGGCATCTCGTATTCAGTGCTATTTGAAGATTAAGTAAGATACCTCGGGAGTAGTGATCTTCCTGGTACGGGAGATAATCAAGAACACGTTGGCCAAGGATGTTCCCAGGGGACTCCGGGTTCCTTTCACTGTGAAACTCCAGGCATCCCCAGCCGTGATGCTACAAAACCCCAGAATTTCTAAGCTCCCCGAAAGGAGTGCGCCCGCCCTGGTTACACAAACTCCATGAACTCACAAACTCTGAGTTCAGAGTGGTGGCTGCAGCCAGCCCCAGGAAGGACCTGTCGATATTTTTGAGCAGTGTAATTCCAAATACACGGGAACTCCTGATGTCACGTAATTGGCACATCTCTCTGAGGTAGGTACGATTACCTTCTCGTGCAGTTGTAGAAACCGATGTGTAAAGGAGAATGGGTGGGTCCAAGGTCACACAGCTGGTTGGGGTAGAGCTTTGGCTCATTCAAACCAGCACCTCTTTACTCCATGAGCCTTTAGTGAGCACATACTGTGAGCACATACAGCCCTGTGCCAGGTGCTAGGACTACAAGGGGGAGCAAGACAGATACGCTTCTGGCCCTTACGGAGCTTGCATTCTGGCAGGACAGACATCAAGGAGTCACTACAAGTTCAAAGCGTGTTATAGAAGGGAAGCGCAGGCTGCCTGGGGGAACACCAGGAAGGGCTTCCCTGAAGAAGTGACATTTGGGCTGACACCCGGGGGAGAAGAAAGGGGCAGTGAGGTGAAGGTGCTGGGGAGGAGGGAGGCACGGGTTCTAGGTAGAGGGAGCAGCATGTTCAGACGCCCAAGGGGCAGACAGTTGTGTTAAGTTAAACCAGAAGAAACTGCCAGCTTTGTAGGTCAAACGTGGCCAAATACCAGCAGAATTGTATTTAAAAAAGCAAAAACAAAACAAAACTCAAGGAAGTCCAGTGTGAATAGAGCAGAGAGAGGGGGTATGGCAAGATAAGGCCTGAGTAGTGGGCCTCGAGCCAAGGTAAGGAGGCTGGACTTCATCCCAAGGGCACTGGGGAGACATGGAGGACTGTAGAAAGGGAGCAACCTTTGAAAAGTCATCCTGGTGGCTGTGTGGTGTGACTACATGGGGGTGAAAGTGGAAGCTGGGGGCCCATCAGGAAGCTGTTGAAGTAGTCCAGGTGAGAAAGGACAGCGAGACGGGCAGATGGCAGGTTAGTTCGGGACCAAGTGTCCAGGGTCCTTCTCAGAAGCCTGGCTCTTCCCTCTGCCCCAGGCCTGAGCACTGGAGGCCAGGCCATAATACCTGTGAGTGGACCGTCCCCAGAGCCATGTGCCTGTTTTCTGAGCCCTCCATCGATGGGTACCACATCTGGTCGTCTGAGAGCTCAGCTGGGCCTCCGGCCACATTTCATGGTTTCCCGGGTTGGCCGGGGAACCCTAGGTGAGTTCCGTCTCCTGCTGCACAAGGCAATGAGCCCTCCTTGGCAGGTGGGCCGCTCTCAGTCTCCTTCAGCAGGCAGGCGGGGCTTGCGGGTCAGACCTTCTGCAAGTGCTAGGTCTTTGTGACAACCTGTCTGAGAGGCTTCAGAAAGGAGCTCTTTGGGGGCACCTGGGTGGCTCAGTCGGTTAAGCGTCCGACTTCAGCTCAGGTCATGATCTCACGGCTCGTGAGTTCGAGCCCTGTGTCGGGCTGTGTGCTGACAGCTCAGAGCCTGGAGCCTGTTTCAGATTCTGTGTCTCCCTCTCTCTGACCCTCTCCCGTTCATGCTCTGTCTCTCTCTGTCTCAAAAGTAAATAAACGTTAAAAAAAGAAAGGAGCTCTGTGGCTGAGCTGAAACCCCTTCTCCCGCTGAGGAGGGAACCCTCCTTCTCCTTGGCAGAAGGTGGGAGGAGGGAGACCTCTGACCTGCAGGGCAGGCGCAGGGGTCGCTGCTGCCTAGGACTGCAGCATCAGGGGCGGGAGTGACAGCCCCACACAGATCTGGCTGGGCTGGGCTTCCCCTTGTGGTTTCAATTTCCAGCCCCCTGTGCTAACACAGTGTTACTGTGCTCATAGACGTAACAGTCGTGATGTGTTAGAGGCTTGCAGTGTGTCAGACACCGCAAAGAGCATCTTCCTGACATTCATTCACTTAATACAGCAAATCTGAGCAGTAGGAACTTTATCCCCACCTTATAGATGAGGAAAAGAACCTGGCATCACGCACGCGGCAAAAGCATTCAGAGATAGTAATTGACATCATCGCTGTCATCCATCATCATGGTCGCTGTTGGTTTAAATAATGGATGCAAAGACCTATCCCAGTACCTGGCGCAAAGTGGGTGCTCAGGGAGTATTTGTTGAACCTGTTTGTACAGATTCAGGCAGAAAATGGGGTGAGTGGCCTGGGTCAGGAGAGGGGAAAAGCTTGGGAAAGGGGTCTTCCCAGCTTCCTGGATCCCCGAGGATCTCTTGCTTCCATTCCCCTGGCTAGGCCTTTCTTAGCCTGGTCCCTCCCCTGTCGCCTGCTCCTCGCCCACCCCCCATTCTTCTAGGGAGGGCGCCGGATTCTCTGATGCCATTTCTTGGCAGCCGCAAGGGAAGCAGGGACAGCCTCCAGTGTCCCCCTGTCTTGGGAGGGAGTCGGTTGGAAGACCCTCCCATCGTTCAGGGCTTCACCCTCCGGTTGGCTCTGCTCTGTCCTCAGCCACTGGCAGCCGCTTCCCTCAGCCAGTCCAGTCAGGACTCCACAGAAACACCTCTTCACACACAGACCCGTTGTCAGCTCGAGGCAGGTGGTGAGGCTGTTTCTGACCCCGTGCTTCTTTCCACCTGAATGCCCTCCCCTCTTCTGCCGCATTTCTTTCTCATACTTCATGTTCTCTCATAGGCTCACCTCCTCCAGGAAGCCTCCTCTGATACACCCAGGCAGTGGTACAACCTTCCCTGAGCCTCCCGGAGCCTTGCTGCACCGTCCGTTGTTATAACACTTCTTGTGGGTGCAGAAATGATCTTCTTCCCCATCATGCCCCTGGTGACCCTAGAGCTCACGCTGAAGCTTGTGGAACCTCTTGGGTTTGCCTCCAACTAGTTGTTAATTTTTTTTTTATCCTGTTATTAAAACAACACCCATGACAACATCTTTTGATGGTTTACTCTCTTGGAGACAGACTTCTTAGCCTAGAATTTAAGGGATTCTCCTTCTGATCTCTTTTTCTAGGTTCTGCCCTCCCCCACCCCCCCCCATCTTTTTAATTTTAAGTTGAATTAGTTTCTTAGGTTGAGTTAGCCAACATACCCAAATTGGGATGTTTTATATAAAGTTTTGGGTTTCCGGCTTCCTTTCCCACATTCCCACATGCCACAGCCCCCACCTGTCTTTATAGAGCTTCCGCCAAGATGGGGCGATTTACTGTTATGCAGTAAAAGCATAAGTACTCTTCTTGCTGTGGAGTTAAGAGGGAAAGGTGAAATGTTTTGTGTGGCTGTGTTTTTATTATCAGGAGTGAAGAAGACGCAGACCAGGAGGGCCGTTTATTTCAAACATTTGTTCCTCACCGGTCCTGCTTCCCCGTTGGGTTCCTGTTGGCTCCTGCAGGCACCGAGTCCCTGACCCCCACGGGGGCCAGGAGCTTCTCAAAGGCAAGGCCCTCATCTCATTCTTATTTACTGTGATGATAAGACCTAGTGCTCGCTGAGCCCTTTTCCCATCTCCTTTAACCCTTACAATGTCCCAAAGATGGGGTCCCTTATCCCCTCTTCCCAGAGGAGGGATCTAAGCCCTAGCCAGGGGGAGGACCCCTTCGGTAAGTGACGGTGTCTCCCAGATTTGAACACCGGTCTGCCTGGCCCCAGCTTGATTCCCCTGTGTATTTCCAGCAGCCATGCCAAACGAGGCCCAGAGCAGACCATTCATAAGTGCTTGACAAATCAGACTGAATCCCGGAGTCGCAGATGGAATGGAGTTCTGGGAGACGTCCTCCGGCAGTGGACAGTGGCATGCTTGGGATGTTCCTGGCCCTTTTCCTTCTTTTGGTGCCTGGATGGCTCTGAGTGATGCTGTGTATCTCTAGGGCAGCATCACGCACAATTAGGCTAATGTGTGCTGGGCAGAGAATTTGCTGTGAGTCCCTTCGCATTACCATGTCTTTGAGGCACTAGGACGTGGTGGGGGCATCAGAGCTCTGCAGTAGCATTTAAAAACATTTTTTTAAAGTTTATCCACTTTTGAGAGAGAGAGAGAGAGACAGAGCATGAGCAGGGGAGGGGCAGAGAGAGAGAGAGAGGGAGACACAGAATCCAAAGCAGGCTCCGAGCTGTCAGCACAGAGCCCGACGCGGGACTCGAACTTTCGAACCGTGAGATCATGAACTGAGCTGAAGGCGGACGTTCAACCCACCGAGCCACCGAGGCGCCCCTGCAGGAGCATTTTAACAACCTCTGTCTGTGCTGGCTCCCTCTGGTGTTCGCCGTGGCCGCAGGCCCATCATGCCGACACAGTCCCGGCAACTAATCAGGCCTGGATAATAGGCCACACGGACACACGCCCTTTTCCTGCCCGCCTCTGAGCTCTGGGGATGCAGAGGAGGAGGGTTGCACAGCCTCCATTTCTGCTTGGCTGGGGTCGGGGGAGAATGGGGAGGGCAGGGAGAGGCTGTGTCCGCACTCCAGCAGGCATGAGGTGCTGGGCACCCTTGCCTTGGCTAGGCTGCGACTGAGGGGCACCTACGGTGAGAGGGCGGGTTGTCTGGTGTCAGTCAGGACTCAGGAGGTGGCCGCAGAGGGAAGACTTAGCGAAGAATGAATCAGCGGCTGTGTCTAGAATAGTGTCTGTAAATGCTGCCTCTCCCGGACGCAGCCGGTTTAAGATTCTAGACATCTGGCCTCTCTGGAAGAGGGCCAGAAGAGGGTCTGGAAGAGGGTCTCTTCCCGGGGAGAATATCCTTGGCTGATGGTGGTAGGTATCGTGGCAAAGACGAGGTGTGAGTGACTTTCTCCCGACACCACCTGGGAGCTGGCGCCCGCTGGAGGTCTCCCGGGCCCACGGTTCAGGGCCGCCTCCCGGGGCTGGGCTCAGACCCGCCCCACTGTGGGAACCGGAGGTCTTGACTTTTGGAAAGTGCGGTGGTCCTCAAGGTTATTGGAGGCATAGCTCTTGTGACAGTCCGTCGGAGTAGCCTTCGTTCTTCCCAGTCCTGAGTAGGTCATGCTGAGGACGTCAGCCCCACCCCCGTATTAGCGGATCTAGGGTCATCCACCTCCTGGGAGCTTGGAACCAAAAGAGGGGGAGTAAGGGGCCCCATGCAACATGCCATATCCCTTGGCCTCGGTGCTTCCTGCGCCAGCTGGAAGTGACTTTGCACGGTCCCCTTGCCGGGGTAGATGCCAGCCCCTCCAGGGGTGGTGAAGAGAAGGCTTCCTCTGTGTCCTACTCAGGGTGGACAGCACTACCTCTCCTCATTGTCCCTGGAGGCAGGCTCACACTTAAAACAAATAAACAAGAAGAGAACTAATAGACCCAGACCGGGAAAAAACTCCCACTAGGACTTACTGGGCACTTACAATGCCAGACAGTATGGAAGCAATTCTGGGTATTCACTCTTTAGTCCTCGCAGCGACCCTGTGAAATGGTCCGGTCATCCCCATCTTCAGGTGAAGAAATTGTGTGTGGCTCGGGACATGACAGCACTGACTGGGTCACTCAGCCAGTAGGTGGCAGAACCCGGGTTCCCGGGGGGAGGTCGGCTTCAGAGCCCTTAGCCGTTCGCTCTAGGATGTGTCTGCATACTTAGAGAAAACACTAGTTACTGCTGAGTATGGATTTTTCCAGATTTCTGAACCTAGAATCCTGATAGAATCTGGGCAGGATCTTCCTGGGCTTCAGGATCCCTTGATGCTAAGACAGGAACAGGATGTTTAGACTCTATTTTGAGCCCACTGTTTTCATCCTTGAATGAACCAATGTGGATGAATTCCTATTGAGAGACAAAGAGTGAGTCAGGAAGAGGAAGCCAGTGATTGAGACAGAGGCACTCAGAACAGAGGAGATGGGGAGGGACAAAGAGATGGGACAGAGACAGAGAGGAGAAAGGGAGCTTAAGTGTGTTTGGTACTGGGATAAAGAAGCTCTCAAACACCTGGTGGGGTCAGAACGACTTCACAGAGTGGCAGGTTCAGATATCCTAGACGCCCACCTGGGACTGCTTCACTCTGGTGCCCACCAGGCTTTCTGCCCCCACCCCCCCACTTACCTCCAGCTGCTCAGCAAAGAGGCCATCCGGTGTGGTTTACCTCCTATAGGTGGATGGGCACCATATGTAAAATACTGAAAGTTGTGCTAGCCTGGCCCAGAGTGGGGTTCAGTGAGTTACTGGATGGAGTCTTCCTAGAGGAACCAGATCATCTAAATGGGATCCATGTGAAGAGACGTCTGAGAATCTGCCAGAAAAGGAACACCTTAGCTTAGAGTACACCCATCCTGGTTGATTCTCAGGAGCTGGTCTGCAGTTCACCTTGCTTGCCTGGCTTCTTCCGCCCCTCCCCCCCCCCCATCTCTCCTTCCCTCAATAAATGCTGGTTGAGCCCCTATTATGCGCCCGGAGCTTCAGGTGCTGGCTCTAGGGACGAGATTCCCTTCTTCATGGGATCCTGTCTAATATGTTCGGGATGACAAACAGTAAGCAAGTGAAAAAGCCAGTACACGCACAGTTAAGGATTAGAGCAAATGCTAGGCATGAACATAATTGAGAGTCTACTCTGTGCTTTTTGGGAGCAGGGCGAGCCTCTCTGAGGAGGTAGCATTCAGGCCGAGGCCTGAAGAAGGGGGAGGAATTGCCATGTGAAGCATGTAGGAGCGTTCCAGGCAGAGGGAGCAGCATGTGTGAGGGCCTTGAGGGTCGGAAAGCTTGTAGGATGGTCAAAGGAGAGAAAGAAGTTCTCTGTAGCATGGGGGCTTGGTGTGCAGGGGTGGGGGTGAGGCATGGCATAAGGTGAAGCTGGGAGGTGGCTTTGCAAGGTCCCGTTCCGGTGTCGTCTCTGGGCTTTCCCAAGCTGGCACGGGTTCTGGTCTGAGGCTCGGGCCAGCTTCATACCACAGACCATTGGTTCCTGTGGCCCGTTTAGGCTTTGGGGGTCAGCCTTCACTCTTCTGTACATTCTCGCGTGGAGCTGCTCTTGGCCAGTGACGCCTCCTCCCAGCCTGGGGCAGTGGGGGGGCTCCCCCAAGCCTGTCCCAAGCACATGCTGGATGCAGCAATGGAAAAGCCAGCGCGACCCCACGGAGGGGCAGGCTCTCTATGGGGGCGGGGCTTCTCTTCCAGGGAGATTCATGTCTCCTGGCAAATCCCCAGCATCTAGGGGAGTGAACTCCAGGTGGAGGTCTTTAGGAGTCTTATGGTTGTGGGGGACACAGGTGGGCATTAAACAGCCAAGGTTCTTTTTGGCTCCTTCCATGGAGCATGTGACAAGAGGTTTTTTTTTTTTTAATGTTTATTTTTGAGAGAGAGACAGAGTGCGAGCAGGGGAGGGGCAGAGGGAGAGGGGGAGACACAGCATCCGAAGCAGGCTCCAGGCTCGGAGCTGTCAGCACAGAGTCCGACGCGGGGCTCGAACTCACGAGCGGTGAGATCGTGACCTGAGCCGGAGTCGGACACTTAACCGACTGAGCCACCCAGGCGCCCCACAGGTGCCGGGCTGTGTGCCACCTACGCATGGCCCACACTTCTCGAGGAAGAGTACACACACTCTTCCAGGCATCCAGGTATCGCAAGGATGGGACACCAGGCCATCTGGTTCAATCCACTGATAGATTATTCAGCATATGTGAGTGTGTGGGTCCAGGCTGGGTGCTTTGGGGGAGGAGAGTCCGTCATTTCCGATAGCAGAATTCTCTCCAGTTGGCCGAGTGTGTGCACGTCTGTGTCCCGTTCCATGCTCCCAGCAGCGAGTTCGGCAGGCAGGGCAGGATGGAGGCTCCCCGGTTGGCGCTGAAAAGACTGAGGTTCGCTGAGGCCAGGTCACTACTTCAAAGTCACACTGGGGGTGTCTAGAAAGCCCTGACTGAGGTCCGAATGCGGATCACTCCTTCACCATGTAGGCACTCTGCCAACTCGAGAACACAAGGCCAGCCCCCTTTTTCTCATCTGTAAATGTGGGGTAACAGGCTAAATGTCAAAGCGCTTGGCTGGGGGCCTGGGAAAGAGTCCGTGGCCAGTAAGCTCCGTTTCCCTCTGGCCTTCTGACCCGACTCTGGGCCTGGGCATCTCCTAGCCCATCCCCTTCCTCCCCGCCTCGCGAGTTTCACATGCGTTGTCGTGACCTTGCACAGAAATGTCTTGATAGCTGCTGCCGGGTAGACAAAACATCTGGAAGATTGGTCCATCCTTTTTCTCTCCGTCCCACTGTTTTGGTGTCATGAAGATAAAGCCACAGACACGGAACTGCCAGGGCCCAGTTCCCAGAAGGCCATAAAACACGGGCGATGCTGCCTGGCCCCACTCGCTGCAATCCAGTAAAGTGCTCCTTGCATCCAACACACGGTTATTTTTTACAAAATCGCTGAACTAGCCATGTTAGCTGTACTGATCAATAAATTACTTTGATGAAAACTCAGTAGGTGGCGTCCCCCCGGTGCTCATTCCCGCACAAAGGAAGAGCTCCACACTCTTCCCGTCTCGGTGCCACTTCTTGGTGCCATTTCCTGTCTCCTTTTTCTTCCCGGCGTACCATTCCCAGGGCCACTGTCTGAGCCAGAACCCCCCCGGACAGGATGTGGAGAATTCCGGGACCACCGGCAGGGCTTCCGGCCCAGGGCATGGGAGCTCCGTGGGGGGAGAGAGTTGATCCATCTACCGAAGCCTCCAAGAAGAGACTTGCTTTCCAGGGCACCCTGTACCCATGGCCACCTGCTGCTGGGTGTCCTCCCATCTGTGAGACTCCTGATTAGCAGCCCTGCTGGGGGGAGTGACAGCCAATCACAGCACCGGCCTCCTTGCTTAGAAGAACCAGGAGCCACAACAGATCCATGGTCTTCCCTTCAAGTCACTCATTCATTCGTTTGCATGACGTGTTTTGAGACCTTGCTGTGGGCTCGGAACTTTCCGTGTGCAGTCTTACTGAGTCCTTGCCAAAAGGCAGGTGTCGGGAGTTGACTTTTCACCACTGCCTCCCTTAGTTATAACAATACCTTTGTTGCATATGCTTAGGGAAGGCAGGTTCCTGCATTCAATGAAGCGGCAGCTCATGCTAATGGTAAGTCCAGACACGGGGCTTCGCTGCCTGGGTTCAAATCCTGCCTCGTGACCTTGGACCAGCTCTGAACTTCTCCGCGCTTCAGTTTTTCCTTCTGTAAAATATGGATGAAAAAGTGTTTACCTCATCGGGTTGTAGCATAGATTGAGTTACTGAGGGCGAGCACCCCATGCCTAGAATTTTTGAGCACCATACGAGTGTTGGCTGCTTTAAGCTGGTGAGGATTAAGTGGGCTCCTATGTTGGGGGTGCCTGGGTGGCTGAGTCAGTTAAGCGTCTGACTCTTGCTTTTGGCTCAGGTCATGATCTCACGGTTTGTGAGTTCGAGCCCCGTGTCAGGCTCTGCCCTGACAGTGCGGAGCCTGCTGGGGATTCTGCCTCTCCCCCTCTCTCTGCCCCTCCCCTGCTTGTGCACACATGCTTGCACTCTCTCTGTCTCAAAATAGGTAAATAAAAAAACGTTAAAAGCTATGTGTAAAGTGCTCAGGATAGCACCTGCTGCATCCTGAGAGCTCGAAGAATGTAAACTAATGGCCTTGTCCCATCCAATTGTCACAACACTGCTGAAGCAAGAACTGTTAACCACCCCATGTTACAGATGAGGAAACTGAGGCCAAGCAGCTCACCCAGGATTTCAGAGCAGAAATCTGACCATGGCTTGTCTGGCTGCAGCCCCCGGCAGTCTTCTGTAGTGCTGGGCTGCCTGTGACTGTACTGCTTTGGAGTTGGAAAGCCCCCGGGAGATGCTTGGATGGGACAGGTGGGGAATCTGCCTCCCAGAGGGGTCACATGACTCACCTGAGAGCACACTGTTAGGTGGGTGACTCCTGGGTGCTTCCTACACGCATTGTAGCCAGGGATCGTGTGTCCTGAAGTGGCCTGGGCTGTCTCCTGGCCACGTGTGCTGTCCTGTGCAAGGATGACCTTGTCCCCCTTCACTCCAGGAGCATCTTAAGAGCTCCTCGCACAGGTGCTAAATGAGTAGCAGGTACTTGAGTTGGACTCGCCGGGTTTGGATCCTGGGTCCACCATTTCCCATCTGCCATGCTTTCTGTGCCTCAGTTTCCCTGGGTTGTAGACAGGACTGGGTGGGAGAAGGTGCCTGGCGTGCCGCGGGCACTCAGTAGACGTTCGCTTCTATTTATTCTCCTCAAGAATAAACACTGGAATGAAAAGAATAAACGTCCCTTTGTACAGCTCTAAACATTTACAGCTCGTTCTGACCCTCAGACAGCTCTGGAAGATAGAATGGCTGGCGTCCGGTCTTCGCTAATTTGTAGCTGAGCAAAGAGAGGTCCCACTTAGGTGATGGGTCTGGGTCACACAGCTGGCCGGTGAGGGAGGCAGGACGCAAAGTCACATCTGTGGGTCGGCAGAGCAGGCTTCTCCCCCAGCTGCAGCTGCCCCTTTTACGAAGGCCCCGCAGTGGGGAAACCTGGCCGCCCCCACGGAAGCCAGTACAGAGCTTGCTGGCCGCTCAGGCCGCTTCTCCCCCTCCCCAGGGTAGGTACGCTATCGGGGAGCCCAGCGCTGCTGGTCCCTGGGGGTGGCCCCGATCAGTAGCCTCAATACTTGCCTCCTCTTCTTCATTATTGGGACATTGGCTGCCCCCTCCAGGCTCTGTCTCTCCCCTGTCCCCTGCCCCCGCCAGTCCACATCTTGGGGACCGTGGCTGCAGGCCAGGGGACATTTTTCCCAATTACAGCGATCACCCAAGTTCCTGATTCAGCCTGGCCCGGCCCAGCCCCATTTGCATACCATTAGCTATGATGCCATGCATTATGGATTCATATTTAATTTTAGGACTTTTTGGAGGCAACTCTAACCTAATTAAAATCTCCTTCTCCAAGAACCTGACATTTCCCCGAACTCTGGTAACATGGGCTCTGCACGAATGGACCCCACACGCATACACACACACACACACACACACACACACCCCTCCAGCCATAGACACACACTGCCATTTCAGCCCCGGTTCCTGTGGATTCTTTTTTTAAATGAAAAGGAGAAAAATGAAAAAAAAGTCTTTTTCCTCCAAGTTGATTTGTATGCAGACTTATCTCTGCGAGCCCCCTGGGGCTTGTGCCTGGAGAGGCTGCCAGAGCTGGGCTCCACAGAGAATCCGGGGCCGGGGGAGTATGGGGACCCAGGCTCTGCCTCAGCCTCGACCTGCCTCCCTCTGGGAGTCACTCAGCCTGCCCGCGCCTCAGTTTCCCCTCCTCCTTGCGATCATTGTGTGATAAAAATCTCAAGTCCACATCATGCCATTATCTTCAGCCCGTTTCAACTCAGGCAATCTGAAATGAAGTATGTGGAAATCTTTTTCCTTAATCAAATGAAAATAAGATAGCGGGGGTGGGGGGACGGAAGGAGAGATGAAAAGGTGGTGCACAGGGGATTTTTAAGACAGTGGAACTCTTCTGGATGATACTATAATGGTGGAACCGTGTCATTACACATTTGTCAAAACCCACAGAATATACAACACCAAGTCTGATGTCTGTGTAGGCTCATGGGTTGTAACAAATGTACCACTCTGGCAGGGGGTTGTTGATAGTGGGGGAGGCTGTACATGTGTGGGGCCAGGGCTATATGAAAACTCTCTATGTTTGCTGCTTATTTTTTTTCTTCTGTGAACCTAAAACTTCCCTAAAAAATAATAAATTGCTCAATATTTCTCGAGCGCTCACGTCCGTCTAGCATTTCGCATGCATTAACTAATTCTCACGGCAACGACTTGAGGTCAGTATTATGATCGTAGCATCCCCACTTGACGGAGGAGGAAACTGAGGCTCAGAGGGATAAGTAGCTTGCCCAAGGTCACACGGCAAGCAAGAGGAGGAGACTGGATTTATTCCTGGATGTTCTGGCTTCAGAGCCCATGGTCTTAACTATAACACTGACCATGCTGCACTAGAAATGCTGGAACTCAGACCGCACCTAAGCAAGCTGGGCCCTCTCTTGTCTGGGGAGGGTGAGGTGAGAGCACAGAGCTCCTCAGGGAGCGGGCGGGGGATGTTGGCCCAACACCATTCCCAGGTCCTCATCGTGACCTGCCCACACGCCTGTGTCTTTCCACACGTGAAATAGCCAGAAAGCTGCACCTAGGTGGGTGGCTTTGTCTGGGGTTGATCCTAGGTTTGCAGTGCCAGGGGAAAAAATACGGCATTTATTTTCCCCAACACTGAATTATGAAAAAATTTAAATGCCTAGGAAAGTTGACAAGAATTTTACTGGGAATACCCATACACTCACATGGTATTTCTTTAGTCATCGTCTGCCTTGTGCTCTGGCAGAGTCCTGGCTGATCTCACACGCTCATTTCAGCCCTCATGCAGGGCCAGTGGAGTGGTCATTTTACAGACGAGGATACTGAGGCTCAGGCAGATGAAGATACTTGTCCAGTGCTGCCCGGCTTGGTAAGGGGGAGATCCGGGAGTTGTACCCAGAGCTCTCTGACCCTCAAGGCTGATCTTTCTCACTTTTCTCTGTTATCCTCGTGAGATTCTGAAGTTCCTTTTCTAATAATGGCAGGCAAAGCATCCTTACCTCGGCCCCTCTGGGTACCAGGAGGAGAGATGTGCATGGCGGTCAGAGGATGGAATGAGAGTGGAGGTGAGATATGGGGTGTTTCTCTCAGGCGGGCTTGTGCTGGGCACATCACCCTTCATGACAGTGGCTCCCTCTTCTGAGGCTCCTGGCCCATGAGGGACCCAGAGCTCTAAAGAGCAGTTGGGCCCTCAGGCGGCTGCATGGGTCCCGGGGCTCCGGGGTCCTCCCACCTTCCCACTCTGCCTGCTTGGCTTGCCACACGGTGAAGCCCGGATTAGTGCTGTGACCCATCGGCGCCCTCCTCAGAAGCCTGAGCGGGCTTCCTGGCTCCCACGGTGCTCAGCCCCCTCCCTGGTCCGGGCCACTTCACCTCTCCCGTGGGACAGCCATTTTTCAACTGTGATGTGAAAAAGTAATTGTTGGACCAACCACTCGTGGTTGATGGTGCTGAGAAAAGGCGCATAGTATACACACAGTATGGGGACTGTTCTTGTGACCTCCAGCTGGATTTGTACTCCCGTCTCCATCCGGGGCCTGATGGCATCCAAATGCCACCGCACACTCGGACCTCCTCGCCTTCACTCCTTTGGTCCTCTCTGCCTAGAATGCCCTTCCCAACATCCTCCAGTGTCAGATCTCCTCTCCTCCGGAAGGCTTTCCAGTGTCCCCTGTACGAATGACTTCCCTCTTCTTCCTCTCGCTGCCACCTGAACTCCGTGATTAGAGGCATGGTCGGGTGCCGGGCTGTGTGGTTTGACTCGCCGCTCTGTCACTTGTTGGCTACCTGACCTTGTAAGTTACCGGTCTGCTCTCTGCCTCAGCGGGCTCATCTGCTAAATGGGTGCGATGGAAGTAGCTCCCTCCTCGTGAGACCTGCGTGAGTTATGACATGAGGGAGCATTGGCATGGCGTCTGCCACAAGCATTTCAGAGCCTGCCGAGTTGAGACGACTCTGTGCTCAGCCTCCAAGTGTGAGACTCGGCAAGGGGGAGGCCCCGCAGGCGGATGGGATCGCTCCCAAAGGCAAAACTCGGGGCGGCTCGTAGACTGGGGTGGAGAGTGGGCATGCCGCTGGGCTGAAGCAGGGGCCTCTGCCCTGTACGGGATCATCTCAGTGAGGACGTGGGCTTTCCCGTGCCCCAGTGCCAGTGGCACAGGGCTGGGGAACAGCCTCTTGGTTGTAAGAAGTCGCTGTGGTGACAGACCTGAGTTCAAATGCTGCCTGTACCACCGGTTTGCTGTGTGGCCTGGGGCAAGTTCCTGGGCTCCTCCCCGGCCTCAGTTTCCTCTCCTGTGAAGCGGACAAGCGTCGTGCCGCCTCCAAGCGTCCTCAGCGCGGCAAAGCCGTGGCCCTTCTGGCACTCGTTCCACCGCCCGTGGACGTTCAGCTCAGGCCTGCCTCGCCCGCCCGCCTCCTTCGCCTGAAGCCCCTGCTGGTGACTGGGAACAGAGCGCCGACGTGTAACCCACGTGCCTGGTTTGCATGGAGGCTGCCCTTTGTCCAGAGGGATTTCGATTTTTAGATTTTTCGTGAATAAGTTCACCTGAGTCCTGCGGGGCATTGACCAGGAAGGTCTTTGACTCGAACCTCCATTAGCTGCCGCCTCCTCTCATGCTGAGGCTTTTGCAGAAAAATCATTTAATGTTTTCTCTGTGTTTAAAGAAAGCTCCGAGGACCCATCAGGCTCAGCCTGGCTGGCGTGATCCTGAAACAAAGTGCAGTCCCCAGTGGAACAGGCCAACCTCTGCTCTTCAGTAAATTCAGGGGAGCATTTCTGCACGTGGCCTGCCTGGCTATATTTAGGCCTCGCCAGGCCTTTGAGTTCCTCCCCACTGCATTATTAAAGTTGCTCTGAGCTAAGGCTGACAGGGCGGGGGTGGGGAGAAGCCCCCCCACCCCCACCCCATGAACACAGCTGGAGTTTGCCCTTCGAGGTCTGGGATTCATGCTTAGCTCTGTCATGTGTGCGTTTAGAGGCAGGAGAGAGGGCCACAGACTCCCAAGGGAACAGATGGCTTTCCAGAGGAGGCTCCCCCAGCCTCAGGCCTCCTGAGTCCCCATCTCACTGCCCACTCACTCACATCCTCGCCCTTCTCTTCATCTCTACCTTGACCCAGGTGACCTTCCGTGTCAGGGATTCTCAGTCTCTGCCATGTCTCTGCAGGTCATATTATCCTCTTCAGAAACGCTTAAGGGCTTTGCGTTGCCTGCACAAGAAAGCCTAACCTCCTCAGCCTAGCATTCAAGGCCTTCCATGATCTGGCCTCTGCTTACCTTTTCATCCTCACCCAGCAGGCATAAACCGCCTTGAGTGTAAATGCCATGCGAACAGGGGTTCTCATTTGCTTTATTTACCACAATATGCCTAGTGCCTTGAGGATTGCCTAGAATACTGTAGGTGCTCCATAAATATTGGCTGAATGAATGAATGAATGAATGATGCAGTGATCTGCAGTTTCCCAACCCTTGTGGTGTTTTTGCTCTGCCAGCCATCTGCTGCCAGGCAGGCCTTCCCACCTCTTTGCCCACCTGCGTTCTACCCTGTAAAGCCCCAGCTCAGGTCCTGCCTCGTCTGGTGGCCCAGCCCCTGTGATCCCTCCTGGCCTACCACTTTGACACCATCTGTTGTTAGACACCCAGCGTCTTCCTTGTTAGCTCGCTTTCTGGAGGCCCCATCTGCTCTTATACTTGGCTGCACACCCTTGAGGTCTAGGACGGGTGAACATGGCCTCCCAGGGCTTCACAGACTTCCCATGTGGCCAGAATGTGACCGAGCTCAGAGGAGTAGTCCCGGAAGCAAGTGAGGTTCAAGGCAGCAGGCGAAGTGGGCCAGGACTAGGGGGTGCTGTCATTGGAGAGACGGTCCTTAGAGGGAAGAGACTGTTAGGCAGGTGTCTGAGACTGGCACCGAAGGCCAGGAAATAAGGCAGCAACCCTGTGTGATGCCCAGAGACCAGGGTTAGGGCTCCAGCTGCCAAAGGACCAGCTCCATCAGGGGCTCACTCTAGTGCTGGGTTGGTTGGGAAGGACGTCCAGAGATACGGAGAGCCGAGATCCATGGGGGGCAATCCAGGGGTCTCATGGGGAAGGGAAATGAAGAGACTCCAGTTAAACACAGTAGGTGTGTTGTAAATGTGGGCTTCAGCCAGTGCAGATAATGGTTGTCCCCACCGTGGTCACCACGCCTGAGTCGCTTATAGAAATCACCATTGGAAGTCTTCAGAGGACGCGCAGACGCACACACACGTGTGTGCATATTCACAGATACACACACACGCACACACACAGACACACAGCCCCCCCTCTAGAGCTCAGTGACAGCAAAAGGACACCAGGCATGGAGCATGGGGAGGAACCAGATGACCGCCCGTGACCTCTGGAGGCCCCTTCTCTAAAGACCAAGCTTGTGGATTCAAGGGTACACATGTGAACAGAGGGAGTGGAGATGTGTAGGGGGGAGGGGAGGGGAGGGGGAGTGGGAGCTGGGAGCCCTGGCCAGAGCCCAGACCCCGGTTCTGCTCCAGATCCTGAAACTCAGTGTTCCTCTGGTTTTTCTGGGGTCACTTAGCTCTCAGAGGGAACAATTCTCCACTTCTTTGTGTGATTCTTTATCCTTTTCAAAGCCCTTTTGTGCACAGTTTTCAATTTGATACCCACCCCGTGAGGGAGAACGGTATTCTTATCTCTGCTTTATAGATAAGGAAATGGAGCCTCAGAGAAGGTGCCTGGCTTGACCAAGCCCCTCAGAGGGTGGGTGGTGGAGCGGGGATTAGAACCAAGAGCGTGTGACTCTGCCCCATTGCATTTGCCTGTGCCCCCTCTGATGAGTGCTTATTTTGGAAAGCAGCTTCCTTTGGCCTGCAGGCGTCCATGCTGAGGCTTCCTGGTGTGTGTGTGTGTGTGTGTGTGTGTGTGTGTGTGTGTGTGTGTGTTTGTTTGAGGGGGTGCGGAAAGCAGTGGATGGGCCAAGCCCTCCGGTATTTCATCCACCCCCTTCCTTCAAGTTGGCTTTGGGGGTTCTGATGGCAGCAGGCACCAATGCCGGTTCCCTCCCCCCCTGCCTCCCCTGCCCACTGGGGGCAGCCCTGGGCAGAAGAGAGTGGGAGCTGGGGAACCCAGTGGGGCCCCAGTGGGGTCCAGTAGGTGGCCTTCTCATCCCAGAAGGGTGGCAGCTGGTGGAGCCTGACTCAGGAGTCAGAATTTGTCAGCTTGGAGGGAGCAGAGAAGCGGAAGAGCCCAGGTCACCAGGAGCCACCGAAGGGGTCTATTTGAGACCCAAAAGGACAAATTCCAGGAGAAGTTCAAAGAGGAGGTTAAGAGGCATTTGGAGAGACATGTGGGTTCCTAGTTGCTCAGAAAGACCAGGAGTTGATTCAAGGTACAAATGAAAACAGAGTGGTGATTCTGTTTGGGGGAGGGGCAGTGAGCTGGGGGCTGGGAGCCTCTTGGCCAGACCCCAGACCCCCGCTGCTCCAGATCCTGAAGCTCAGCCCTTTCTCCTGTTGATGCTGATATTATGAACATAAAGTAAGCAAAAGACCTTTTTCTCTTTCTCATGTGCAAGGCAGACTCGGTGTCTGAAATTTCATGGCACTGATGCAGGAGGGTGTTATTGATGTTTTATGTTTATGTCCAAAAGTGCAGTTGGGGGGCATCAGCTGGGATTAATTTTTATTTTTTACGTATTTTATTTTTTTAAAATGTTTATTTATTTATTTCGAGAGAGAGGTGGAGGGAGCTCACTTGAGGGAGGGGCGGAGAGAGAGGGAGAGAGGGAGAGAGAGAATCCCAAGCAGGCTCCGTGCCTTCAGCTCGAAGCCTGATGTGGGGCTTGATCTCACAAACCACGGGATCATGACCTGAGCCGAAATCAAGAGTTGGATGCTTAACGGACGGAGCCACCCAGGTGCCCCAGAATTAATTTTTAATTAATGAATCAGTAACTTACTCCATCTCATAACACAGAAATAATTTGAGGCTGTTTGTAAGACTTACATTAAATAAGGTGGCTAACTTATTTTTCTAAGTATTTAGAGTAAGGAAAAATATAAATTAGAAATAAAATGTTTTCTTGGAAGCATGCTAAAATACTCTTGTTAAGTCATAATGTCCATTGCAGTTGCTGTAATGGGGCCATGTATTTTTAACTCTGTGCTTTCTAGTGGCCAACACTTAGTTATAGAAGTTTTGCCTTTTCTTTGCGGAAAGGTCACCTAAGTTTCTCTGGGGCAAAATAAACCTTTTATTAACCCCTCATTAAAAAATTTTTTTAATATTTATTTATTTCTGAGACAGGGAGAGACAGAGGATGTGTGGGGGAGGGGCAGAGAGAGAGGGGGACACAGAATCCGAAGCAGGCTCCAATCTCCGAGCTGTCAGCACAGAGCCCGACGCGGGGCTCGAACCCACGGACCGTGAGATCATGACCTGAGCTGAAATCAAGAGTGGATGCTTAACCCGCTGAGCCACCGAGGTGCCCTGTCATCCAGGGCTTTAGATGGAACATGCTGAGGATGCAGAGTCTTTCTAACAGATGGCAGTAGCAGATTTCCTTAACCAACCGAGCCACCCAGGCGCCCCCAGCAGTAACAGATTTCCTAAGACTGGGTCTGTTATTGTCTGCTCTTCATGTTACCTGAAGCCATAAAGACAAAACTCATGAAGACAAAACCAAGCCAGGAGCCTAAAGATGCTCCAAGTGCACAGCTTGATCAAGGACAGATTCTGGAATGGCTGCAGGAATAGGCGGCTGGCCTCCCCTTCTGCCCATTCTCCGAAATGTTATTTTTCTCCATCAGACTTTGGGTTTGTGTTGGGCGAGAGACGGCTGATGGGACCGTCTCTGGCAAGATCTGACATCCAGGTGGCTCTTTGGTTGAAGGCCGCTCCGTGTAATTGAGAGCAGTGATCACCAGGCTTTTCTCTGATTGATAATGATTCCCCACTACTAACAAAGTATAGCATGCACCCTGATCAGTGTGGCTTATTCTTTATGCGTCGTATGCAGATACACCCAGGTCCATCTACTATTTACCCTATACCTCATATGTGGGAAGAAGTAATTAAAATGGGTGAAATTCAGATCAATGTAGATAGAAGATAATATTTTGTTCCTCTTCCTGGTGGGTTGTCTTATGCCCTCCCTAGGCTGTGCCCTCCCTCCACCTTCTTCTTTGGTTCCTCTGCAAGCCTAGGCTGCTTACTAATTCCTGCTGCTCTGACTGGGAGCTGGAGGGCAGAGCGAACCTTCCTCCAATGGCAGGAGATCACTACCCCTGCTCCCTCTCCCCTCCGCTGGGATAGCTCAGAGGCAGGTTCCCCACCGTCTCCCAGAGGTCCCCCCGTGGTAGCTGGTTTGAGCCCAGCTGATAAAGCATCCATTATTAGCTACCCCTTTCCCTCACTTTCCTCTCCCTACCAATGTAGCCCGAGATCACCTCCCAAGTAAACTATGGGCACTCAACTCTCGGTCCTGGACTCTGCCTCTGGAGAGATTCAAATTCCCCCAAAGCCTTTTTCTGAGGGGCTGAGGAACCTATCCAGATTCTTCTAGCTTCTTACTTTAACATGAAGAGGGGCCTTGGTTTTTTTCTTCAAATCCAGTCCCGTGTCTCTTCCCACAAATGAACCAATGGACAGTTCTGTACCCGGTGTAGGGTCCAGGCCTGGGAGATTTCCTTACCAATCTTCCCAGGCCCCCTCTGTGAGCAGGGAGAAATTCCGTAATGCTCCTGGGGCGAGCCAGCGCTAGAGCCCCGTGGCTTCCTGCCCGGGGAGTCAGGTGCAGGACATCCCCCCTGGCCCCCACCAAGTAAGGACATTGAGCTCCCTGCTGTATGGAGTTATTGAATATACACTCGTTAAATTTGAGAGGACAACTGCCAAATGCAATTGATTTTTTGCTTTAGAACAATTGATCTCAGACAATTCTTTCTGACAATAGGCAGATGAAGGACCACTTGGCCATCACAGCCACTCCTGGTTTGTGACGATAAAATGGAGCCCTGGGCCCGCGGGAGCTCATCTTTCTGAGTACTGTGGGCAGCGGGGGTGGGAGACACAGAACATACATTTGCAGCATCTCAAGGTATTTTGATTCTTTACGTTGGGAATGAATGTTACTCGCTGGTAATCCCAAGAATCCCCTTGGATGGTTATGGACAGAATCGAAGGAGGTGGTGAGACAGCCATATGCAATTTACTCCTTGACCTCTGCAGCCAGGATGTGCTCCTGGCTTCCCTGGCTGGGGATTAAGTGAAATCAGGGCCCAGCACAGTGCTTCCTTCCGTGTGGGCTGGTGGATGATCGCGGAATGTGGGTTTCAGGGATGGAAGAACTCCCCGCAGGCATTTTGACCCAAGAAAGGAATTGGGATCTAGGCCATCGTTTTCAAGGCTTACCTTCTTGCGCACTCTGATTTAAAAAAAAAAAAAAATTAATGTTTATTTACTTTTGAGACAATGCAAGAGACAGAGTGCAAGCAGTGGAGGGGCAGACAGAGGGAGACACAGAATCAGAAGTGGGCTCCAGGCTCCGAGCTGTCAGCCCAGAGCCCAACGCAGGGCTCGAACTCATGATCCATGAGATCATGACCCGAGCCGAAGTCGGACGCTCAACCAACTGAGCCACTCAGGCGCCCCTTGCCCACTCTGATTTCACGTCCCTCTGAATGCCCACTTCTGCTGCGAAGCTTCCTGCCCCAGGTGGACATGGGGGAAAGGAGGCTGAATTTGGATTCAGACAGACGTGTGTGTGTACCTTGCTACCCGGGTGACCTTTGACAGGTCACTGCCTTTATCTTGGCCTCAGTTTCCTATTCCATAAGATAGAGTTATTGCCTTGTAAGAGCGTGGTAAGCATTAAATGATGTAATCCACGTGGAGCACCCACATGGTACAGGGCACATGGCTGTGTGACCTTGGGCAAGTTACCTTACTTCTCTGAGGTCCATTTTCCCCAGCTGTCAAATTGGTTAATAGCACTTAGCCTCCTAGAGTCGTGAAAAATTAAATTGATTAGATTTATGCATGTGGAGCTATATCACAGGCCCTGGCACATAGGAAGTGCTCAATAAAGTGAGCTATGAGCACTGTAATTATTATTCACTCATATATATGATAGCAGTAATAAAAGGAACACCTGTCTTGCCAACCTTAATGATAGGAAGGCTGAGAGATCAAGTGGGTGGTTTCTGAAGGTCATTCGCTCAGCAGGTATTTCTGGAGTGCTCACTGTGTGCCAGGCACTGTCCTGAGCACTGGAGAGTGAGCAAAGAGCAGAACAGCAAAACTCCTTGCCCTCCCGGAGCCTACATTCCAGCAGGGACATTAACCACAAGCCTCGTAATTGAAGAAAGCTATAGAATGTGCTTCGTAATATGAGGTGTTTAGGAGACAAAATAATACAGGATGAGGACCAGGAGGTGGAAGGAAGGGGTCATGTGAAATCGAGGTCCGGGTCCCCCGGGACCTAGGTGAGAAGTCTGAGCAAAGACCTGAAGCAGTGCCTTAAAGCGGAGACAGTCGAGGGACTGAGGTAGGCCTGTCCCTGCAGATGCCTTCTACTGGGTGTGGGCCAAGCGTGCCTTCTGGAGGCCCAGCCAAGGGACGGTGCCCTGGGCTGGTGGGGGGGGGGGGGGGCGCACGCTCCTGCAGGAGGGAGCTGGAAACTCCAGGCTGGGTGGGACAGGTGAAGCAAGCACTCCCTAAGGCCCCTCTCCAGCTGCCTCGGGCCCCTTTGGGTGCAGAATGGGGAAACTGACTTAGACTTGGGGCCTCAGGGTGCTTTCCAGAAAGGACCTTTTCTGAAAGCAGCTCTGAAGGTCAGACGCTGAGCGCTGTGCTCTCTACCTGCCCCCGTGCTCGCCAGCCCCTCACACCTGGCTCCTGACTTGCAGTTTCCTTCCTTCTGAGACAGGGACGTTTGGTCCCGGTCTGGGAGAGTGACCCACTCTTCCATCTGCCCTTGCAGCTGCCTCTCTGCCTCGGTGCACCTGGGCCCCTCCCCCGGACCATGCACCTCGGCCCCCCAACTCTGTGTTCCCAAGCCTCCCTCCATGATTCCTGGGTCCCTCTGTGTGTACCTGACTCTCCCTCCCCCCCCCACAACCTTTATGCACCCAGGCCCCCAGATTCAGGCACCTGAGCCTTCCACTCTGTACCCCATGTCCTATCTATTCCCCAGAGCAGCCCTCATCCCTGCTCCTCCCCTCCCCACCCCCAGCACACGCACGCGCGCGCGCACACACACACACACACACACACACACACACACCCTCCACACCTGAAGTTCAGCAGAAGTGGGCAGGGCTGTGATGGGAACCGCAAACGCTGCAGGTGGACGTCCAAGGACATGGCAGGGGTCTCAGAAGCCCCTTAGGCGTCAGCAGGAGGGGTCTTTCACGGATTCCGGGGGCCTAGGGACTTGCCTTGCCCCAATTACTGCTTTGGAAACTGACATTCAAGCTGCCTTTCACAGGTTGGGAGAGGGGCTCCCTTCACCACCAGCCCAATGGGGAGCTTTGGGAAGAGCAGCGGAGGGGGAAGAGGAATTCCTCTGTAAAATGGAGATAATAAGCACCCATCACAAAGCCGTCAGGACAGCCGGGTGAGACGGTGCAAAGGAAGCTCTGAGCACAGTGCTTGGCACGTGGTGGCGAGTCCAGCCAGTGACCGGTGCGGTGAAGATGCTGCTGGTCGTTCACCCCCACCACCTGGTCATTTATGGGTCCCCCTAACAGACGCTAAGCACCGTCTGCATCTGGGTCCTTGCTGATACTGGAGAATAAATTAGACGTGGGGCTGATTCTCAGGGAGACCACAGGCTTACTGGGGAGGCAGTATTAGGCTCCAAGGTCAGGCTCTAACAGGTGTGAGATGGAGTGCTGGCTTGTCCACTGGGCACAGTCAAGGAAGGGTTCCTGTGTTAAGCCAATGGGGAGGGCCCCTCGTGGCGGGGTGTTGGGCCACTTTATCAGTAGGAGGGCAACGGTTCAGCCAGGGCCTTCCATCCCCAGATGCGGATCAGGTTCACAGCCACCTGTTTATTTGTTTTAGTGTTTATTTATTTATTTATTTATTTAGAGAGAGACTGTGAGTGTGAGAGGGGCATAGAGAGAGAGAGAAAGAGAATCCCTAGCAGGCTCCATGTTGTCAGCAGGGAGCGGGACACGGGGCTCGATCCCACGAACTGTGAGATCGTGACCTGAGTCGAAATCAAGAATCGGTCATGCAACCAACTGAGCCACCCAGGGCTCAAGGGTGACTGAGCCACCCTTGGGTCCTTCAGTCAGAAACCTGGGCTTAAGGGAGTGGTACGGCCAGCTTTGGTCCCCACAAGATGGGCCCGGACACCGTTGCTTCCTCCCACCTGTGCCTACTGTAGGCCAGGTGTTGCTTTATGCTCTGAAGTTACACCAGGGAACCGAGCAGATCCTGGTCCTTGGATTACTAGTCCCCTCTAGTTGGGGGAGCGATGGCCAGTCAATGGGCGCGGTCACCCCTGGCCCCTCCCAGGCAGGGTCTGGCCACTCTTGTTTTCCCTAGAAGTAGCTTGAGAGGCAGGAGTCCGCAAGGGCTCTGGACGGAGCCCCCCTGCGCAGGGGTACCTCCATGGCTCCCCGTATGGTTGCGGCCGGCTCCCCCTCGCTGCGCGTGGTGTTGGGCTCTGGAATTATATTTCCTGATTTAACAACTGCAAGTGTTTGCTGCAGCTTTACTGCCTTAAAAATGTTTTCTAATAATCCCCAGGTGTTTCTCTCGCATACAATAGCCTGGCTTGTTACAACCCAATTAAATCCTTATTTGAGACGCTTAATTAAAACTCTGAACGGAACAAGCCATAAAGCTTGCTCCTTGCCAGCCTCGTGCCAAAAGTGCCTATCCCTGCCCCCCACCCCCACCCCTTTCCCAGGCCAGCCACTGACATTTGCCACTTCCGGTTTTGCGTGATGGAGGGGGGCACTCCGTTTCCTGCTTGGGGGGAGGCTCAGATGCTGAGCTCGGTTACCTAGAGACACAGGGATGGGCTCCTTGAACTCTGGGTACCCGGTTCCCCACCCAGAATCCGCCTCTCCCGGCTGCCGCAGAACAGGGTTTCTCAGCCTCCGAACTGTCTACATTTGGGGCCAGATACTTTATTGTGGGTTGGTCTATGCACTGAAGGGTGTTTAGCGGCATCCCTAGCCTCTCCCCCCAAGATGCCAGCAGCACACTCCCCCCAGATGTGACAGCTAAAAATGTCTCCCGACGTGGCCCAGTGTCCCCTTGGGGGGCAAAATGGCCCCCCACCATTGAGAACCCCTGTCCTAGAGGGAGGCGCCACCCCAACACCACTGACAGCCAGGAGCCTGGGCACAGCTGGGCAATTCACTTTCACCCCCTCCTCAAACCAAGTTCTAACAAAATAGGGAGCTACAGGCGATAGACTGTGTTCTCTGTCCGGGGCACCGGGAAAGTGTCTCATGGGGAAACTGAGAGAGGAAGAGGGCCCTGCCTTGGAGCCCACAGACACACATCTCTGCCTGAACAACCGACTCGTCTTCACATCTTCTTGGCCGCCTTCTTTTCTCCCACTCCATGCTCGGCTTAGGACAAAATGGAGCCAGATCTCTTTGAGTAGAACCTGAAGGTAGGGTGACCCACTTGTCCTGCTTTGCTGAGACTTCTCCAGGTTTAGCATTAGAAGCCTCAGGTCCCGGGAGACTCTGTGGAGCAAAGTGGGATGGTGGGGAAGGCCTGTTCGTTGCTCATCCCACCCACCAAGTGGTCCCTGAGGGGCTAAGAGAACAGCCCTGGAAGAAGGAGTTGTTATTGAGAATCTATGGGTCCCGTGGGCATCATCTCACTTCCTCCCACAAACTGGTGGGCCATTAGCTTCACCTTATGGGTGAAGAAACCAAGGCCCAGAAAGACTGGCCCACAGTGATGCTGTACAAGTGAAGATCCAGGATTTGAACCCGACCTGTCTTGCACATGCCATTCTCATGTACCTGTTCCCTAAGATCCTGGAAAGGGAGGACTTGGACACACGGGTTCTGACGTGAAGAATCTCTCTTTGGCCTTGGCCTGGCCATGGAGAAAGAAGGGCTGCTTTCCTGGTACCTACTGCCTGCTGATGCGGAGTCAGGGGTTGTGATGGCAGGAGAGCCTGACCTTAGGAGCTTAGGAGTAGCTTCAGTCCTGCACGGGCTCCCGGTCGGTTCTAGACTTGCCTGGTGACAGTTCCAGTGCCCAGAACAAAAAGAAAGTGACCGGAGGAGCCGCTCGGGACCAAACTGTCACCAACAAGAAAACGGCTGGTGAAGGGGCATGATGGGGACCAGCTCTATATTTGTGGTGTCCAGGGAAGATGCAGCCCGCACTTTAGAAAGTGACATATGGAAGCTCAGAAGACACAGGAGCAGGTGTCCATGGCCTGAGCTGATTGGTGGCAGGGTGGGAGGTGCTCAGAGAATTGGGACAATTGCAGACTCCTGTTTCTGACAGTGTAGTTGCAAATCGACCCAAGGAAATAGAAGGTGGGGGGGGGGGGTGGCTCCTAAGGAAACGTGTGATTGTGTAAGGAGCTCTCTGGATGGGCTGGATTTATAGTGGTTGTATTCCAAGGGTGGCAAGAAGGCACATCAGAAGGGATGTGATTCCTGGACCTCATCATCCCCAGGAGGAGTGTCAAATGCTGAGACTTCAAGGCAGTGTGTATAGCATATGTGTAGAAAAACATAACTGTGAGTCTTAACAATGGCTGTTATGTATTGAGTGTTTACTACGTGCCAAACCTGGCATTAAACATTTTCCATGTAACGGCTCGAATAGCCCTCAAAACAGCCCATGAGGCAGGAAGTGTTGGCCACCCTTGGCTTTTCAGATGAGGAAACTGAGGCAGATAGTGGCACCTGCCCAAAGGCACACACATAGTCTGTGCTGGAGGCAGGATTGAGGACCGGCAGACCTGGGTTCACGTAATGGTTTGGCCACTTCCTTACTCGCTGTGTGGCCTTGAGTTGGTTGTCAGTGGCTGTTTCCTAGATGGAAGGTCGTGAGGCTTGGGAAAGTTCATCCACGTGACATGTCAACACAGAGATGGGTCCACGGCCGGTGTCCAATAAACGGGAATTCCCGTCTATCTAAGGGACCGGCCATCATAATGTAATAACTGTTGAGGGGGAACCCCGGGGTGGCAGGGACTCATTTCACACCATTAAGGGGGACGATGGTCAGCCCAAAAGGGGAAGCCCAGACCTCGGGGACAGACAGACCCAGGGTGGCCCAGGCACCGTGGACTTCCCTGAACTGCTGGAAAACAGAGGACAACGGAGCCCTGGGGGAGTGGGGAGGGGCAGATCCCAAGAGGGAGACTGGTTTTCAGAAACCACAGGTCGGGGAGCTTGCTTAAAGCTGAGGTTTGTGAACGCCCATAAACCAAAAGCCAAGCTTCCTTGAAGACCTGTCATGTGTCCCATGTCACGTTAGGTGTGAGGCCAAATTCTGCTAGACTGGACTTGCTTTCCTGGACAGTCATTAAACTTCAGACCAGGGGCCTGCATTTGCCTGAATTCAGCAGTGATTTGGGTTCGCTCCTCAACTTTCCTTGTGGACAAGATGGAGAAGCCAGGTATTAAGAAGGACAGTTAGGTGGGTGGGTAACTGGCCCAATGGTTGCATCCCAAAGGTGCTTACTTATTAACGGTTCTGTCCACGGGCAGAGAGGTTTCTGCTGGAGTGCCACGGGGCTTTGCCATTGGGTTACAGATGTAAGGTACGGGTTGCTAGGTTCCTGTGCACAGGGCCCAGTAAAAGAGAAAGAACCGGGGTTCGCTATGACAGGGCCAAAGGTGAGGAGTGGTTCGGATCTAGGACCAAAGTCGGGGGACCTCAGCCACAGGAGTGCCCCAGAGACAGCACTTGGATTCCTGATTGCCCGTTGCTTCCTCACCCTATTCTCTGAACTCTCGGAGCTTGTGTTCACACATAGTTCCTGGTCCCTCGTGCCTGTCACTTGCACATGGTTGTTCGTGACCTCTCCCTCCTATCTAACCTGGTGGCCTTTCAGCTCCCACTGGCAACAGCTTTGTGCTCAGCATTGTGTAGTTTACATTCGTTTGTGAAGGGATCTGATGGGACCTCCAACTGTTCACATAAGGCCATTGTCGTGGGCCTTGGCCAAGCTGTGGATAGGCTTCCAGCCACAGTCAAGCATTTGCAGCCCCCGGGGATGAGGGCTGGCGGGGTCACAAGATGCAAAACAGAGGGGCCCGATGGCTGCTCTTCCTGTAGAAATGGTGGATTGAACGAAACCACCATGAACAATGATGATTAATTGTTATTACCAATGGTGTGGCAGGCATAAGGATGTTAATTTCATGTTGTAACGTGAAATCGTGGGGAATTGCAATTACGGATGACAACAGCAACATTCATGACTCTCTTGATGGCTCCGGGCTTTTCGAAAACCCACTCCTCCTTCCAGTGGGCATCTGCCCCGCCCGTCTCCGGCAGCTCATTCTCCATTCCCAGCGCTCTGCTGAGGTCACTGGCAGTGTCTGTCTGGCTCATTTGTGGGTTCTCTCCCCCCTTCTGTTTGTGAAGGGCTTTCACCGGCAGAACCAAACGGAACAAGTCTAACTGAGCGAAAGGTGGCGCCTTGCACACAGGTGCAGAATCCCACCCGAGTCAAAAGGCACAGACGTGCCGGGAAAGCGTGCGTGCACATTTCACAGGCGGTTCTGTGTTTGTTTTTGTGTTCTTCCGGGAATCTCAGGATGATGCTCCGTGTGTGTGATGGCTTAAAAGACCCATTCTGTAAAAATACTGTGCAGCGTCATTCAAAGCAAAGGATCTGCCAGGGAGGTGATAGGGCCACTCTGCTCTGCGCTGGAGACACCATAGCCAATGGTACTGCATTTAGTTCTGGGCACCCACTGACGAAAGAGCTCTGAAGATAATAGCTGACATGTATCGAGAACCTACTGCACACAAGGCACCATTCGAGTGTTCCGTGGATTAAATGGCTCTAGGAGATTTGGTGCCACTCTACAAATCATAAAACAGAGAGATTGGGTAACTTGCTTAAGGTTACGCAGCTTAAAATAACTTGAAACCTGGATATTTTTTTAAACGCTTATTTATTTTTGACAGACAGAGAGAGACAGAGCACAAGCGGGGGAGGAACAGAGAGAGAGGGAGACACAGACTCTGAAGCGGGCTCCAGGCTCTGAGCTGTCAGCCCAGAGCCCCATGCGGGGCTCCAACTCACGAACCGTGAGATCATGACCTGAGCTGAAGTCGGACGTTTAACTGACTGCGCTGCCCCGCCCCCCACCCCACCCCGGGCGCCCTGAAACCTGGACATTTGTATAATTATCTGAGAAATTGGGAATGAGAAAGTTTAGTGGCCAGTGGTTTGAGGGCACAGCCCGTGTTACATCCTAGGCTGTGCACGAATATCTTAAGAAACACTTAACAGTTGTGCAAAGTAGGGGTCTACTTGATGGAGGAGGAGACCAAGGCTCAGGAGGAGTGAACTAACATGTTCAAGGTCCCAGAGCTAAGAAATGGAAAGGGGGGTGGCCCTGATTGGTGGTGTTGACCACCCGGCTGGGCGATGTGTGGGACCCTGAGAGCTGTCAAAGCAGCTGCCTGCCAGGAGAGCCTGGTAATGGCTGGCACAGTCCACTGATGGGCTAGGCCACCCAGGGAGATAGAGTCTCTGTCACTGAGGGTGTGCAGGCGTGGGCTTGGCGATCTCCCGGAGGGGTGCTTCTTAGGGAGGGTGCTTGGGCCCCACAAACCCCACACGGTGCTGTGGAGCTAGGGTGGCCCTCCGGTGGCCCGTATACCCCTGTGCCGATCAGTTACTCTACACAGGCCACCACTGGAGGCGTGACCTTGGGTAGGGCCGTTTTCTACAGCAGGGGTGATCCCCAAAGCGGGCCGCAGGCTGAGGGCCGCTCTGGCGGTGGGGGGTAATCTTTCTTATTTCTAATCATCCCAACGGCCACCACACCCCCTCCCTGTCTCGCACGTGTCATCTGGAGACACCTTGCCAAGACTCTCTCATCACATCACCGTCACTGTGAGGGTGCTTATTAATATCTATCAGATTTCCTGCTAACAAAAGGCTCTTAAATGTTCTGTTGCATTTTATCCTCCCAAATGCCCTCTGAACGGAGGATGATTAACGCCCCCACTTGATAGAAGATGGGCTCAAATGCTCAGAATTAAGCTACTGGTTCAAGGCTGCATACCCAGCAGGAGGTAATGTGGGGACTGACCACATCGGCCTCCTGCCCCCAGCTAGAGGCCCTGGGCGTCTCCTGTGGCACCCATGGAGATGGCACCTTGGATTTGCCACACTTGGTCACTTTCCTGGCTTTCCCCTATGACCGATCCATTGACTGTCCCCTCTCCACCCCACCCCCAGGGCTTCATCTCTCCCATCTGTGCTGATGCCTCCAGAACTCCCGTTGCCCCTGAAATTCAGGCCCATGTTTGTTTTGTTTTGTTTTCTCCCTGTTAGCCCACCCAGATGTCCCAGGGACACCTCGGACTTGCCATGTGTAGCACTGACCTTACCCTCCGAACTCAGGGCTACAGGGCAGTGAGGTGGCACGAGCTCAGGCCCTGGCTCGCCACCTGCTGGCCATGGCCTTGGGATGCTGCTTAGCCTTTGTGCCTCAGTATTCTCATCTGTAAAATAGGGATGAACATGGTGTACGCCTGCCTCATGCCGTCGTGAGGGTCAGCTGAGCTAATGCACGTCGAGTGTTCAGAGCAGGGCCTGGCACATAGCGGTCTGCAAATGTGAGCCGTTTGGGTTATTGCTCATGATGGCGCTTACAAGGACCGCCATCCACCGAGTCCCGGGTAGGAGCGTGTGCTACCTCGCCCTTGACACCCAACTGGTCTCTGCTTCCCCGTGTCTGGGGCACACGTGCCTCCTTGCCTTCCCTGTCACCACTGCCTCAGCTTCCGCCGGGACCAGTATTTCAGTATTTCCTAGGAGGGCCACCCGATCCGTCCACTGCTCTTCAGCCACCGGAATTGGACTTCCCTAATGTGAATGTTTGATCGTGGTTCTCTTCGGCTGCCAGTCCTTCCATGGCTTCCTATCGCCCGCAGGGTAAGGTCCAGCTTCTTGAGGTGGGTGTTCAGGGCCCCCTAGCATCCCACCCACAGCCCCTTCTCCAGCCTCTCACTGCCCACGAAGGCCCCTGGATCCTGCCTCACTAAATGCCTGGCATCTATTCTGCCTTCCGACCTCTCTCCCCTGGGTGCTGTTCCTAGCACACCGCCCTCCACTAAGCCTCTGCCGTCACACCGGGATATGTACACAAAGCCTCTGAACAGGGGCTTTCCCTGGTCCCAGGCCCTCCCTGCCACCTGGCTGATAACCTTTGCTGCTGTGTTTACCCTGGGAGAGGCAAACGGCCTGAAACTACAACCCTCAGGGACCTTCAGTTTCAGCCGGGAAAAGGCAGATTCCCGGGAAGAGCTCCTTTTGGAACCTGAGAGACTGGAGTTCGAATGCCAGCCTTTCCCCTTGCTGGTGGTGTGGCCAGTGATCGGCACACCGCTTCTCCTGCAGGGCCCGGTTTTGCCATCTGTAAGGTGAGGGCTGTTGCCGGCAGGCTGCTAAAGCCCTTTCTTATGGAGCCGAGCCCAGTGGGGCAGCGGGGGCGCTGAGGGAAGATTGGGACCTGGGTTTGCGTCTGGCCTCCACCATTGACTACTGTGTGTTTGAGGCTGCTCACTGCCTCTCTCGGGGCCTGTCAAATGCAGGACTGAAGCTGATGGTTTCTGTGGCCCCTTCAAGTCCTGGCCTGTGATGATTTAGGACTCCTGTGAAGGGGAGTCTGAGAGAGAACGGTGGAAGTTCATGTTTATGAAGCTACTATGCGGTTCCAGCGCTGGACTAAGTGCCTTATATGCATGAGCACCTCGGTGAGGTGAGGGCTGTTATTATTTCTAGTTTCCAGATGAGAAGACGGGCTCAGAGAAGTAAAGTGATTTGCCCGAGGTCACACAGTAAGTAAGTGGTGGTGCTGACTCTGGCACCCTTGCACTTGCCTCGGGCAGCTCAGGGTAGTCTATAGTCCCTTTTCCCCCACCTCACACACCAAGGAAGGGGCAGCTGGGGAGCAGGTGGATAGACAGGTGGGTCGGGACTCAGGACCCAGGGCCCAGTCTCCACCCCCACGTAGACTATGGAGGCCAAAGCGTTGCCCCTTTTGAGAAGGCTCCTGGCCCCGGCACGGCCCAAACTTGAGTCTCCAGCTAAGCACCTTGCCTTCTCATCTGATCCCAGTGACCCTGGGGATCGCCTTCCCCACTCCCTGGAACTCTGGCTACCACTGGCAGCCAGAGTCCTGGGCCCAGATGTTCGCAGCTCCTCAACCGCAGCCCCTTGTGACTGTATCCACACTCACAAGGGAATGGTGTCTTTCATTCCCTTAACAGAGCAGAAGATCTGTCAATATCCGTATTTGCCATTAGAGAAAATGAAGTTTGTTTTGCTTTCCCCCTTTTTAAGTGGGACCCCAACCCAGGCAGTTCCTTGGAACTCAGATACTAAAAACAGCAAATTAACGGGAATTTGTCTGGGTGGAGCCCGTCACGAGTCCAAATGCTTCTCTGGGACTTCTCATCAGTCCTCCCGGCGGCCTTCGTCTGGAGCCAGCAACTCCTGGACTTCTCCCCGCACCCCCCGGGGTGTGAGCACATTGCTGGCCCAGGTGCAGGGGTACGGGCCCTTCCAAGCTGGGAAGTCAAGCAGGATCCGGTGCTGGGAGACCCGGATGGTATAGATGTGGCTGTGCGGAGAAGGGCTGACCTGGAGGACACAGCAGCATGGGGTAAGGACAGGCATGACTCAGGGTTGGCTCGTATCTCAGAAACTGGACCTCAAGCTGAAGAGGGCTGAGCAGAGCTCGGGGCTGGGCACCACGGGTCTGAGCACTGGAGGGCTGTAGTCATGACAGGGACCTGGCAGACGAGCAGTGAGAGCCTTGTGCTGGAGTGTACTGGTCCAAGGTGTGTGCTCTAAAGCTAGGCTGTCGGGGTCGAGCCCTTACTTTCTGCTACTTGGTCTAAGATCTTAGAGGAGTTACGTAGCCTACCTGTATGTCAGTGCCTCCCTCTGGAAATTCAGGATGAGTGTAAATGTCTGCTTCATAGAACTTCAGTGAGGCTTAGTGGGAAATGGTATCCTGAAGAAGTCAGAGGGCCGTGTGGTTGTTGTTGTGTCGTGGGTTTCACGAGGGGGAGGTTGTGAGTTAGAGCGTGGTCGGGATGGACTCTGGTTCCCACAGGACCCGCAGGAAGAGAAGTGGACCCCAAACTGTGTGGGTGCGAGGGCGGCCAAGCTTTCTTGGGCCGGGCAGGGATCTGGCCTGTGTCCACCGCATGGTGGGTGAGGCCTGGCTGGAAAGTGGTGGGGGGCCCATGCTTGGTCTCCCCAGGAGGATCCCAGAGATCGGAGCATGTGATTCAGAGGGGCCGTTTCGCTGACAGCTCCCTCTGCCACACCAGACTCCAAGCAATTAACCAGCCAGGCCCCTGGGAGGAGCGCTCGGCGGCAGTCAGAGGCTAACCTTGACCTCCTTTGCACACTGCTGCAGCCGCCTCCTGCCTCCCATCTCCAAGGTGCTCCAGTGTTGTTGAAGGGCAGCTCCTCCCTGGCATACGGAGCGCTCGTGCTTCTCTGCCAGCAGAATAGCGGGCGAGGGCTCCCGGGCCACAAACACTGGCTCTTGGGTCTCCCACTGAGACAACGGGCCTCCCTGGGTCTTTAACCCTGGGCACCCTTTCTTGGAGACGCACAACATCCTCAGCTGTGTGTGTGTGTGTGTGTGTGTGTGTGTACGCGCGCGTGCACACAAAGGGGAGAAGGGCTGGAGGATGTGCGTACGAGGGCAGGGGTGGAGACACCTGTATGCATGTGCATGAAGGGAGAGGATGCGTGTGCACGCGTGTGCTCGGCTGGAGGAACGCGGACGAAGCGAGCGGAAGTGCAAAGCGGGGAGAAGGGATGTGTCTGTGGGGGGCGGGCGGGTGGGAGTGGGGGACGCGTTGAGGGGATGTGAGCTGCGGCGGGGAGGAGGGGGAGTGTGTCTGAGCATCGCGTGCGTTGAGGCTCCGGGATGGGTAGAGGGGCGTGGAGGGATGTGGTGACACTACATTCCCCGCCACCCCCTCTCCACCAGCTCGGGGCCTGTACGTTTCAAATACTTCATTGTCAGTCCTGGTAAAGCCTTTATTTATAAAGCGCGGGTGTCTCATTCAGCTTAACTGAAAAGGCCTTTAAATCACCGCAGCTGGGAAGGGCTAATTGCAGTTAGTTGTCAAGGACTCTCTTGTCTGCTTTTGCCATCTGTGACATAGTGAATGCAAAGATCATTTTAAACATAGGCAGTTAATGTAGAGAATAATTTGAGAGCTTTAGATATTTATGGTAAATTATTTAACTTTATAGTTGAGTTTTATTGCCTCATTATTCTATGTGTGAGGAATCTTGGCGTTTTCTGTGACTCGGCACTTTGTGGAGTTTCTCTTTGCAACACTCGAGAGTGAAGTTATTCGGCCCTCACGTGAGGTCCGGGCTCATTGCTAGTCCTCTCACGGAAGGGGCTCTCTGATCTTTGCCCAGCTGGCCACGGCTTCTACTCGCCCTGCCGTCAGGGTTTCTGGGCGGGCTTGGGTGCTCAGCAAAGCTTCTGGGTGCTTCCTGCTGCCCCGTGGGTGGGATGCAACTCTGTGGAGCACAGCACTGCTCTGCTGCGGTCCCTCTGTGGGCTCCACGGCGATGCTGGCGGGGTGGGGAGGGGGAGGGGCAGGCAGGAGGCTCCCGTTCTGGGATGGTCCCCAGGCTTGGGTTTTCATTTGCGCTGAGGCTCTTTGGCACCGCTCTCCTGGCGCCTCTCGTGCCTGCCTGAGTTCTGTTAGGGCAGACCCTTGTCATCTGGATGTCATTTATCTGCTTGCGTTGTCACTGATCACTATTCAGAGTTGCAGCTTACTTAGATCTCTTTTGGGTGTCTGAAATGGAAGACTTCCCTCCTCCTGGAAGGTAGCCTGTCTCTCCTTGCCGTGATCAGAGGGGGTCCTGGCCCAGGCACTGCGGCACAAGCTCTTGGTGCCCCTGCCTGTGTCCCTTGGGCACTCACCATTCCAGTGCTGCTGGCAGCCTTTTGCTGCGAGCACCCGAGACTCCTCCCCCAGGCCCACGTGCTGGGGTGCTGGTGCCTCAGGAGCAGCCCTCAGCCAGGGGTGGACAGGAATAGGAAGAGAAGTACCCCAGCCTCTTTGCTGCTCTAGTGGATGATGCTGGGGTGTAGCCTGTTCTGTCCCCCATAACAACCCGGTGAGATTGAGCTCAAGTTGTCCTTGGCCATAATCTACTCATCAGCACTCCCTTTTTTGGCTTCCTTCCCTTCCCTGCCTCACTGCCCTTTTCTTCCGCCGTATTTCCTGGTATCACCTCCCAAAGAAACTACTTAAACTCCTTGTCTTAGGGGCAGATTTTAGGAGAAACTTTATTAGGCACCTGTGTAGTTGAACTTTACCACTGCCCACTTGATAAACTGGGAGCCGTGATCCTTGAACTCTGCTTCTCCAACCCACTGGCTTGGCTTGGTCTTTGGACGTGGCATGTGCATTGCTTCGGGCTGTGCTCTTGACCAAGTTCAACCTTGATCAGGATTTCTGTGAGAGGGAGGGAGTGCTCAGCTAGCCAGAGCTCCATGAGCACAGCTCCCTGAATGAAGGTGCTGGGATTTCCAGGGGAAGATTATGTCCTTGGGAAGGGTGAGTGACTCTTTTCTGTGAGGCTCCAACTCCTAGTTCAAGGTCTCAAATGAGTGCATCAGGTCCGAGTTCAATGGCTGGGGAGGATTTAGTTTGAACCCCAGAGTTATTAGTTGTGGAGCTAAAACTGTCACAAGATACTTGTGAGGAATGTCAGAACGAGCTCTCCCCCACATCTCCTGCTAGAAGACTGCCACTCATTCTTCAAGACTCAGCTGAAATGTCACCTCTTCTGCCAAGCCTTCCCCAACTCCTGCAGGCTTTGGCCGATGTGTTTCCACAGCTCTCTGTTCATAGCTTGGTATTTGTATTTATCACATTGCCTTGCCATTTATCTGTCTCCACATCTGATCCCTGACCAGGCTGTGAGCTCCTTGACGGCAGGGGCTGTGTTGATTCATCTTTTCATCTTTCTTGTCCGCAGAGCCCAGGGTGTGGCACAACTATAGGCCGAGAAACATGATCTGAATTCATGGATGGATGTGGATGGGTGAATGGATGGGTAGATGGATGGACAGATGGACTAAGGGAGAGAGGGAGGGGGGGAGGGAGGGAGGGATAGATGGATGGGTGGATGGATGGATGGATGGATGGATGGATGGATGGATGGATAAATGAATGGTTTGACAGGCAGACTGAGAGATGGATGGATGGATGGATGGATGGATGGATGGTTGGATGGATGGATGGACTGACAGGGATGGAGGGAGGGAGAGTGGGGGATGGGCTGGTGGGTAAGTGGGTGGACGGAAGGGTGGGCAGATTGTTGGGTGGATGTTGAAGAATTGTGGCATTCTGTGTTCAAGTCGAAATTCAGAACCAAGAAACGGCTGCCTTCTCCAATGTCTCTGCATTCTTGGGCAGTAGACAAACACCTCAGGATTTTCCCTGGAAGCTCAGAGAGGAGAAGATAGTGAGTCTGGGTCCCTGGAGGTAGGTGTGGGCTCCTCTCAGCTGGAGGATGGGGGCCTTTCGCTTGGGCTGGGAGCTGTGGTTCAGGGGGACTTCCTCCTCCACCTTCTCCTGGAGCCAGGGCATTTCTCCACCATCCCTGCCCCCACAGCTTTGCAGAGACACCACAGGGAGGAGCAGGGAGGAAACTCAGCTGGGAGGGGCTGCCAACACCCTTCACTGAGGTCCTACTTTGGAGGGAGAGCTGATGAGGAGGGACCCAAGTAGGACATGCTCAGCAGGTGGAGAGGGAGCCCATGCATGACTCCAGCGGTGTGGCAGGAGGTCTGGGGTCAGGGGCAGGACAACAGCCTAGAAGGCAGGAAGCAAGAGTACGTTTGAAGTTCAGTGACAGTAGCTGGGGACTTTGGGTGCAGCCTCTGACAAGCCGCCTTTTGCCATTTGATGGGAGGAAGCCAAGATCCCAAAGCCTTCCTCTGGCCCTGAGCTGTCCCAGCAGGAAAGCTCATCCCACTGCCACACCTGAGACCCATCCCTGGCACCTTGGGCATGGACAACACCCACCCCTTTCATCAGCAGCGACAAAGGAGGCCGAAGGAGATGCGAGGCACTTGGACCCATGTGCATGCCCAGCCTCTGCAAGGCATTGTGCCTGTGAATATCAAATTCACCACGCCTGCCCCTGCTTTCTCCACCCCAGACGTCCAGGTGCTTTCCATGAGGACAGTGCTCTGAGGCCCCTGTCAATGATGGCAGCCCCTGGGAGGCAGGCAAACGTGAGGGGGTCGTGGCTGGTAGAGAGGGTGCACCAGGAGCCCCAACTGCAGGGTAATAGCAGGTTTTCAGCACTTCGGACAGCTTTATTAGGGATGGGCAGGGACACCCCGGCCGGCCTTGGGGCCTGAGGCAACAAGGCAGAGCAAGAGCGGCACCCCACCCCACCCCCATTCTCCTCCCCAGAGCTCTGAAGACAAGGCCCTGCCTGCTGTCACCCTGGCCCTGCTTTCCCTCCTCTTCTCCTTGTGGATTCCAGTCTTTTCTCTGCCCCCTCTGGCTGTCCGCATGGTCTCCAGAGCCTGAAGCTGCCTGCGCCCCCGGCACTGCTGAATGTCCACCGTGGGGGCAATCCTGTTTGGGGCTGCTCTGAGTGTCCATGCCCAGCATGTTCCTTCTGCCCTTGCTTCGTGGAGCCTGTGGCCACAGTGCTTGTCCCGGCCTCCTGTCCAGCTGTCCTGCACCCCCTCCTCTGCCCATTCTGCATGTGCCAGACTCTCCCTGAGATGTCCCTGAGGCCTGGAGCACCCTGATTAATCCTTGTCTGCTCCCCATGTGTGCTATGTAGCCCTCCTGACCTGGGCCCCACTCCCTGGCCGCGCACACGGGGCTGGATTATTCTGGCACGGAGGTGCCACCATTTCAGCCGGGCTGAAGAGGGGACGCCATGGAATGGAGAGGTTTTGTCCTTACCCCTGGGCAGACCCCAGCAGCCACTCACTGCCTCCTCCCTTCCCTCCTAGCTGCCACCACCCCCCACCGCTCTTTCCACCCCTCATCCACTTGCAAACACCTCATTACCCACACTGGCCCATCTTCGTGATTCCCAGAGCCCATCTGTCCAGGAGTCTGGGCAAACAGGGAGTAGCCATTTAGAGAGCTGGGGGCGAGATATCTGGCTGCCTGAGAGGGTCACTTCCTGAGGCCTGGTGCCCTGAGCTACAACTTTCCTCTCTGTCAGCTATTGAAGCTTCTGGAGTCACACCTCTGTCCCCACCTGTGTGGGGGTGGGTGGGTGTGTCTATGCGTGTGACCGTGCGCCTGTGAGGATGCGGGTGGGGTGATGGCATGCGGGTGCCGAGGCTGAGGGTGGCGCTGCCAGCATGCGAGTCTTGGAACCCCAGCTCTTCACCCATGTGCACGTGTGTGCAGATGCCACAGTGTGTGGCTGCTATGTTGTCTGTCTTTCTAGCTAATTCTGTTCTTACCCAGTGCCTGCTCCGTGGAAGGCACCCTGCAGGGTGGGGTAGACAGTGGTGGGAGAGACCGAGACCTCCCCGGTAGAGTGCCTGGCACCTGGTAGGTGCTCAGTCAGCATTTGTCGAGCGAACAAGTGAAAGTTAAACAATCCCATAAATACATCATTAACTGATCATTGACTTCAAGGAATAGCCCAGTGTGCCCCCAGACCATATGTTGGAGCAATCTAATTTAAACTGGGGGTCAAGGAGGGCCTCAGTTTTGAAGGTTTCTTGCTGTGAGTATCATGGATGGAGCAGTTAGACCAAGAGCTCGGATTTGAGGCCCAGCTCTGCTCTGTATCAGCCGTGCGATGGGAGTAAATGCCTTGACCTCTCTGTGTCTCCACCCACATCCTGTGAAATGAGCACGATCAGGGCCCCTACCTCCTAGGGTTGCAGTGAGGAGTAAAGCTGGGGAGAGCACTAAGGACGGTGCCTGGCACATAGGAAACTCCCAGGGCTCCCTGGAATTGCTGTGTTCCCCCCCCCCCCCGGTGCTGGAAGGGATGTGCAAGCGTGTGCCATGTGTACATGCTGGTATGAGCCAAAGCGGGCACGTGAAATGGTATATGTGGCCCAGCGGTGTCGGGGTGTGGATCCATACATCCTAGCTGTGTGTGTGTGCAGGAACTCTCTCGTGTGTGTGCGACAGTGTGGATGTGATATGCGCGGGGAGGGGGCCGTGTGTGTGTGTGTGTGTGTGTGTGTGTGTGTGTGTGTGCGCGCGCGAGCATGCGCGTACCAGAGCAGAAGAGGCAGCCATTCTGGGAGTGCCGGCAGCCATCAGCGTACGGGTGGGGGAGAGCATGCCTGCTCCTCGGTGTGCACATGCATGGGTGCACACTGATGTGTGCTGTAAGGGTTGCAGGGAATGAGTGTCTGTGTGACAGTGTGAGAAAGCAGGAGTGAGCAGGACCAGGAGAGGGCTGGAGCCAGAGCCGGCACAGCAGCAGGTGGCCCGGGGCCGCCAGGGCTCACTCCGAGACAGCCGGGTTTTAATTGTCCGTGGAGAGGATGGGGCTCTGGGGAGTTGTCAGCAGCCCTCTGAGAGCTGCAGTTGGGCTCCTTGCCCTACTTGTGGGCCAGCATCCTTCAGCTCAGCTGGCAGCCGCTCCTCTCCTTCTCCTCCTTCCCCTCCTCCCCCGCTTCCTGCTTGCCTCCCGGCTCCCTCCCTCTGCCAGCCTCGAAGCTCTGTGAGTGACCCCCCTCCCCACCTCTTTTCCCCCTCCCCTTCACCTTCCTACTGCTTCAAGACCCTCGGCCCTGGGGCTGCCCCTTCCATTCTCCCTGACCAGTGATTTGCCTGGTCCTCCCTCTAGAAACTTGGATGGATGGGCCCAGGAATAGAGCACTGTTCCCTCCTGCCTGCTCCCTGAAGACCCTTTTCTTCAGAAAGTGACCTAAGGCAGTTTTCTCCCAATTCAACACATGGATTCCTCTTTTTTTTTTAAAGTTTATTTATTTTGAGAGAGAGAGAAAGAAAGCACAAGTGGGGGAGGGGCAGAGAAAGGGAGAGAGAGAATCCCAAGCAGGCCCCCCACCGCCAGCGTGGAGCCTGATGCGGGGCTCGAACTCATGAACCGTGAGATCACGACCTGAACCCAAGTCAGTGCTTAACCAACTGAGCCAACCGGGTGCCCCATCACTTGGATTACTTTTATGCAGATCTGAGGGTCTGGGTTATGAATAGAACCTGAGGTTCTGCGTTCCCTACAAACCCCTAGGGTGGTATAGGCGCCCCGTCTGGTCTGAGTTCCACACTTGGAGTGAGGAAGACGCGAGGCCTTCAGGGACCAGCTGTAGACAAGCGGCCTTGCTCAAGGACTCCATATGCTCCCCACTCATCCTCTCTGAGCAGCCTGAGCCAGGCCGCCTCCCTTGGATGCTGCAGGAGCAGCAGCCACACTCGAGACCCCGGCTCTGGGGGACCACAGCCACAGCACACATGTGCTTCTGGCCGGCCAGCCTGGGAACCAACCACAGGAGTCCTCTCCCAGGGAGCTGCCCCTCGCTGGCACCACCTGCCCACTCCCCCCGCCCCACCCAGTTCACCTGACAGGTTGGGGACGCCGCCCTGAAGGTCTGTAGGAAACATGCCTTCTGGGGTACCCTAAGCTGTGACGGCTGGCTGAGATGGTGACAGCAAGGGTGGGATCTAGGAGCTGGGGGCAGTGGGAGGACTTAGGAGTATGTCAGGGACCCTGGGGAGGTGGGGAGGACTCCCTCCTCACCACCTGCAGTGCCCTCTCCAGCACCCCCAGCCCCGGTTTGCAGCATACCCCTCCCCCTGAGGGAGACGCAGACATGCTACTCCCTTACACCTTGGCTTAGTGTCATTGGCTACTTGACATTACGTTCTCCCATTTGTTGGTTTATTGTCTGACCCTTCTATAAGACTCGAGGCTCCGAGGGGACTTTGTTCAATGTCATGTCTTCACTGCCCAGAGCAATGCTCGGTGCATAGTAGGTGCTCAAAAGCATTCACTGCACGAATGCCCTAGGCAGCCTGTATACCCTCCTAGAAAGAATGAACAAGAGTACTCAGTTCAAGCCTGACTTGCCCCTTACCCCCCATTATCTCTTGGAGGAATGACTAGGCTGGCTTCTGGGAGGTAGAATGGAGCAGGTGGCAAGCCGACTCTAGTCAGATGAGCCTGGCTGCACTCCCTAGCTTGGCCACTTACAAGCTGGGTGCTGTTAGGCAGATTGTCTCGATGGCTCCGTTTTCTCAACTGTGAAATGGGAGCGATAATCCCCCACTCACTGTGGCCATGAGGAGTCTCAAAGCATCGTTGAAACGGAGCTCTGACGATGGTTCCCTGTACCTTCCCTTCTGTCACCCCTGACCTGTCTGGCTGCCCCACCACCCCACCTCCCTGGTCACCCCACCTCCCTAGAATCCTGTAGCCTCTGGAAGCAGCCTCTGTCTCGATCTGGGTCCCTTCCCCCCCCCCACCCCATCTCAGGCAGTGTGGCTTCAGCCCTGTGATGTATGAGTCCTCTTTGTTCTCCCTGTTTCTCCACCCTCTGCAGTGCAGAGGTTCTGCTCCCCGTGGAGCACTTGGCTTCTGTGGCCCATCATACCCTCTCTGGCCTGACTGCACGTTATCGTCTCTTGTCTGCAGCTCCTGCCACTGCCCAGCAAATCTTGTCTGTGTTTCTTAGTTCAGATTCCCAAGAGAAAGAAATCTGATTGGATCAACTCTTCCTTATGAGTCCGGTCATACATTGTTTGTCTTTGGGTCAGGTGCCTGCCCATTTGTCTGATGGGTTATGTCCAAGGAAGACATGATCCAAAACACAGTCTCCAAGGCAGCAAGCGCTATGAATGGGGCACCTCCCCCTTGGAGAGGGTGCGCCTGGGACGGGCACATCACCAGCTTACTCCAAACCTAGAGAATTCCTGCGCCAGAGCTCCAAACTTGAGGCCTCCTGGATCGGACTGCTTAATCGGTTGTGCTGAGAAGCCAAAACCTGTGAGCTCTGGGTGACCAGAGCTGAACATAGATCTCCAGCCAAAGTAAGACCTAATTCTGGCCTGTTGGCTGACTAGCCTATGCCACTGGTTCCAGCAAGGGAGTGTGACTGGTTCCTTGCAGGCCAACCTCATGGTCAGAGTACATTTTGTAGTGAGGGCTGGTGGATCTGGGCCCTTTTCTGTCTCAATGACTGGCCCATTAGACTAGGGCTGGATACCACACTTAGAGGGGAAATAGAGTTAATAGAAGTCACCATAACCAATAACAGTTCATCTGTCCTTGACCCATCCAGACATCTCCTGCAGTAGCTTGATGGCAAGTGGCTATACATTTTCTCATTCCTCTCTGTATCCCTGATCTACATAAGGTGACTGCAGCATCTCCCATCAAGAGGTGGTCTATTTTGGGCCAGTAGAGTTTGACAGAAAGGACATTGTGCCAACTCTAAGCCTAGACTTTAAGACTCTTTGCATGCTTTTACTCTCTCTCCATTGGAATCCTGCTACTGCCCTATGGATGATGAGAGATGGGTGGCCAAGTCACCCCACGGCCGCTGTTGACAGTGAGCCAACCGCCAGTCATCGAATGAGGCCATCCTGGGCCAGCTAGCCCTACTCACCACTGACACACAAGCAAGCCCAGCCTGGGTTTGTCTAGGTTGGCCCATATCAGTAGAACCACCCACATGAGCTTGCTTGTTGCTTTAAGCCACTAACCTTTAGAGCGGTTTGTTATACGGCAGTCGCTGACTGATACACCTCCTTGCTGGGAGACCTCCAAGGATGTGTTAATAAGCGCTGACTAATTCAGTCTCTGAGCCTGGGAAGTTCACTCCTTGAAGGCAGGACATAAAATGTGGTTGGACTCAAGTTGCAATGATGACTCTGTACGTTGATAGATGCCCCGTAATCTGGGTGGGGTGTGTGCACCAGGCAGCTGCACTTCCTGTCACTTACAGAGAATTTGCTGTAATGCATTGTGATGCATTAGCATAATAATTGCTAAGCATTCGCAAATGAATAGCTCACTGACTGATGGATTTTGTACAGAATCTGTGAAGGTTACATCGAGGGTGAAAACATTTCACTGTGTCAATGAACATACTTAATTTTTCTGGAAGTGCTATTTAAATTGCGTTGTGCTGTGACATTAGCATAACAAAGACATAATGCATTCGTTTATGCTGTAGTAGGGAACACTGCCTTAATCAGCGGACACCATGGAGGGAGGAGGCGGGACGTGCAGAGAGTGGCCCGGGAGCTCCGAAGAGCAGCCCCATTGGGTCCCTGTGGCTGTGCAAGGGAGGTCCTGCCTGTGCAGGTCCCGCCCCAGACGCGACTCCAGGGGCCCTGGGGGCTCTGGCAGTGGGTGGACTCTTTTTATTGGCTTGTTTCCTTTTCACTGATTTTTCTCTTCTCACTGTACTGGGCACAGAGTCCTGCTAATGGCTGGGTGGGTCTTGGCTGTCAAAAGAGAAATCCTCAGAACAGTTAGGAAGCATTCAAATCTGACAGCAGTCACCCGCCCCCCTCAGAGGGTAGGGTGGCCTCCCCAGAATCCGCCAGCTGGTCCCAGGAAGCTGTGCCTTGGGGCCTTGGTCTCTCTAGCCCCCTCCCCTGAAAGGGCCTTCAGAGCTGTCACAGAAAACCTCAAGAGGGAGGGTGGCTCGTTATACATTTTCTCCGTATCTGGCTCTTCAAGGGGGAAGTGTTTGGGGAGGAGAGAAAGAGCCTGCTAATTGAGAATCTACTGCCTGCCAGGGAGTGAACTGTCTTTATATGCACCATCTCAGAGCTTCTCTGCCAGCTGTGCACAGATGCGGCGTTTCATGGTCCAGTCCTGGGTTAACCAGAGTGAGACAGACTTCTTTTTTCTTTTGCAGGACTTCTCAGGACCTTTAGTATAATAATGAATCTTAAGTATGTCCAAGAGGGAGATATAAGGGAACCAGACATTTAAAACAGTGGAACCTGGTGAGGGACAGACAGTTTCATTTGTTGCTTTATAGGGGCTCCATGAGAATAGGATTGTTAACCTCATCTCAAAGCTAAGGAAGTGGAGGGTTCACAAGGAAGTAATTGACACAGAACTGGCAGATGGCCCAGGTGGGATTTTCAACCACGTCTCCCTGATTCTCACACCAGAGGGATGGTGTGGACTGGCTTCCTGAGCGAAGGAGGGTACTGAGAGCCAGCCTTTGGAGGGAGAGACCAAACTGAGGATGACCCACATTTACTGCTGGTCACACCCACTCAGACCCTTAAGACCCTGGCTGCCTGAGGGAGCCCATTCTGGAGATGCAGGGCTGAGGTCAGGACAGAGAGATGTCTGTCGTGTGTCCTGTGGCCAGGGGCCCTTCTGGCAAAAGGTACATAGTTGAGAAATGTGAGTCTCTGGGGAGGAGGTTGGCCAGGTCTCCTGCCTCCTGACGTGGGGCTTGCAGAAGAGGTCATTTGAGTGTCTTGGTGCTTTGAGACTGGGCTAATATGGAGTGAGGAGGGTGGTTGTGATTGAGTCCAGGAAGGAGGGAGGAACCATGGGGAGGGGAGGGGGATCAGTACCCTGTCATCCCGTCCACCAACAGTGTACTCTTGAGATGCAGTTGATTTCACATTGAGTCCCAGTCCTCAATCCAGATGGCCATGAGGTCTGGATAGTGGCTGAGCTCACTGGGCGAGCTCCTCCACCCTCGCCTGCTGAAATCTAAGGCCCATGGGGATGAAGGACAAGTTGTATGGGACCCTACCCAATTGACTTTTACCCAGAGGTCTTTGAGGTATCACAAAGTCCTTTTAGAATCTGATGGAAGCTATGGACCCTTTCCTCAGAAAACTGCACATTCATATAATGAGTTGCTTACAGTATGAAGGGTCACAGATGCCCTGAAGACCATCCTCTGGTAGGATCTTCTGTCTTGGGGAGAAAGTAGTTGAGACTTGAGACTCTGGCGAAAGGGAAAAGGCAGGGAGCCCTCCCACTGGCTTCTAAGGACTCATCCCAACTGCCCTAGGTTGGCGTTCAAGGGCTCATTTCGCCTTCTATCCTCCTCGCCCACTAACTACCCCAGCTCACACTCCCTCCCAGCACCACCACCCCCACCTGTCCTCTGCCAGCCCAGCGTGACCGCTCACCGTCCACAGAGGACACTGCAGGTCTCCCTACTTTGTTTGGGTTTCTGCTTGGGATGCTCTTCTGCCTCTGCTCCCAGAGCGAATCTTGTCCACTTTTGGAGTCTCTCTTCTCCTAGGAGGCCCTCGTCTAATTCCGTCCCTTTCAGTTGAGCATTTATTTTATTAAACACTTTGCACATGCTACATTCCGGGATACAGAAAGGAGCAGGAGGGACAGATCACTGCTCTCACATAACCTATAGGCCAGTGGGGGAATCAGAGGAAATAAGCATTTACAGGTGTAATGGGTGTTTTGAAAAGGAGAAAGTGGGAGAGTGCTCTGCGACCATGTGGCAGTGGGGATTTCATTTCCTCTAGGGTGGAGTTTCCCAAACGGTGATCATTGAAGTTCCATTTTTACAATTTTTGCCATATCCGCTTGCCATCTATACTATAGTTTACTTCTCATTTAAGGAAATAAACATTAAAAAGTCTTACCTTCTTAGCATTGTCCTCAGCAATATTATCTGTGAAATCATGGGTCTTCATGGGTTATTTATGTATTTAAAAAAATTTTAAAGCTTTTCTTATTGTGATAAAATATGCATAACATAAAATGTATTATTTTAACCATCTTTAAATGTATGGCTCGGTGGCATTCAGTACATTCACCATGTTGTGTAACTATTACCACTATGTATTTCCAGAAATTTCTCATCATCCCAAATAAAAACTCTATACCCATGAAACAACAGTTCTCCATTATTTAAAAAAATCTCTATTATCACCCCCTCCCAGCTCTTGGTAACTTCTGTTCTGCTTCCTGTCTCTATGAATTTGCTTATTTTAGATAGCTCACATAGATGGAATAATACGATATTGTCCTTTTGTGCCTGGCTTATTTCACTGAGCATAATGTCCTCAAGGTTCATCTGTTTTGTAGTCTGTATCTGAATTTTCTTCCTTTTTAAGGCTGGATAATATTCCATTGAGTGTATATACCACATTGTTTACGTATTCATCTGTGATGGACGTTCGGGTTGTTTCCACCTTTGGGCTGTATGATGTGTGTTTTTTGTAAGTTAATATATGTTAAAACATATACATAAATATTAAAGTAAAAAAGATAGTTGTCTGTGATTTTTTTTTGTCCTGAGAGCAGAGCCCAAGATAAGGACCTGAGTGCAGGCAGTTTATTTGGGAAGTACTTCTAGTAAACAAGAGTGAAGGAGCAGAGAACATGAAAGAGGGAGGGGATAGAATCCAGTGAAATAATGAACTGGTTTTTGTGGGCAGTTGGGGCTCAGTTCCATTATGGCCTTTTGAAGAACCAAGTAGAACACCCCTCAGAATTACCCCATTGGAGGACAGGAAAGCTGGGCACATAACTGCGACTTCAACACCCACTGCTTTATCTCCCACCCCACACTTCCTGGTGGTTGCTGAGGGGTTCAGCAACCTTCCCAAAGCTCAAGAAAATAGACTCAGAGACCAGTGCTTGGCAATCCCTATAAAAAAAAACACCAGCATTCTTCACAGAGCTAGAACAAACAATCCTAAAATTTGTATGGAACCAGAAAAGACCCTGAATAGCTAAAGCAATCTTGAAAAAGAAAACCAAAGCTGGAGGCATCACAATCCTGGACTTCAAGCTGTATTACAAAACTGTAATCATCAAGACAGTATGATACTGGCACAAAAACAGACATTCAGATCAATAGAACAGAATAGAGAACCCAGAAATGGACTCACAAATGAATGGCCAACTATTCTTTGACAAAGCAGGAAAGAATATCCAGTGGAATAAAGACAGTCTCTTCAGCACATGGTGCTGGGAAAACTGGACAGCAACATGCAGAAAAATGAACCTGGACCACTTTCTTACACCATACACAAAAATAAACTCAAAATGGATGAAAGACCTAAATGTAAGACAGGAAGCCATCAAAACCCTACAGGAGAAAACAGGCAAAAACCTCTTTGACCTCGGCCGCAACAAATTCTTACTCAACACATCTCCAGAGGCAAGGGAAACAAAAGCAAAAATGAACTATTGGGACCTCACCTCATGAAAATAAAAACTTCTGCACAGTGAAGGAAACAATCAACAAAAGTAAAAGGCAACCGACAGAATGGGAGAAGATATTTGCAAATGACATATCAGATAAAGGGTTAGTATCCAAAATCTATAAAGAATTTATCAAACTCAACACCCAAAAAACAAATAATCCAGTGAAGAAATGGGCAAAAGACATGAGTAGACACTTCTCCAAAGAAGACATCCAGATGGCCAACCAACACATGAAAAAATGCTCTACATCACTCATCATCAGGGAAATACAAACCAAAACCACAATGAGATACCACCTCACACCTGTCAGAATGGCTGCTATTAACAACTCTGGCAACAACAGATGTTGGTGAGAATGCTGAGAAAGAGGATCTCTTCTGCACTGCTGGTAGGAATGCAGACTGGTGCAGGCACTCTGGAAAACAGTGTGGAGGTTCCTCAAAAAATTAAAAATAGAACTACCCTACGACCCAGCAATTACACCACTAGGTATTTATCCAGGGGATACAAGTGTGCTGTTTCAAAGAAGCACATGCACCCCAATGTTTATCACAGTGCCATCGACAATAGCCAAATTATGGAAAGAGCCCAAATGTCCATAGACAGATGAATGGATAAAGAGGATGTGGTGTATATATATACAGTGGAGTATTACTCGGCATTCAAAAGAATGAATGAAATATTGCCATTTGCAACTATGTAGATGGAACTAGAGTGTATTATGCTAAGCGAAATTAGTCAGAGAAAGACAAATATATGACTTCACTCATGTGAAGACTTTAAGATACAAAACAGATGAACATAAGGGAAGGGAAGCAAAAATAATATAAAAACACGGAGGGGCACAAAACATAAGAGACTCTTAAATATAGAGAACAAACAGAGAGGGTTGCTGGAGGTGTTGTGGGAGGGGGATGGACTAAATTCCTAAGGGGCATTAAGGAATATACTCCTGAAATCATTGTTGGACTATATGCTAACTAACTTGGATGTAAATAAATAAATAAATAAATAAATAATAAAAAAGAATGAGGGGGGGAAGCCCAGTGCTTGAAGTGGGACGTGGGCAGGGAACTGTCCACTACAGCGGTGCTGAAATCAGGTGTGCCAAAGGATGGGGCACACTGCATTGTAAATGTCTGCTGCGTTATCTAAAAACATTCCTTATACTTCATTTTATGCTTTGAGAGGGTTGGCCCCTAAAGAAAGTGATCTCTAAACTCTCAGCTGAAGAGACATTAGGAGCTAGTCAGGCAAACACCATGGGAAGGGTGTTCATGGTGGAAAGAACAGCTCAGATAAAGGCCTGGAGTACGGACATCGCAAGGCCATGTTTCCAGAAGGTCAGAGCTGCTGGAGCAGGGAGGAGGAACAGAAAGATGGCTTTAGGGAGGTGGGCAGGGACAGACTGTGGAGAGTCTTCAGTGTGCCCCCAGTGACGTTAGTATGCTTTCCTAAGACCCATGGGAAACCTAGGAAGGATTTAAACAAGGTTGGGGTGTGTGTGATACCCTGGGCCTGAGACCACCTGAGCAGGCCAGACCCCTGTGTGGTTCTCTCAGTGTCAGCATATCTTTCTCTGGATACATGTGTGCAGCCATATCCTTTGTCTTCCAGTGTAGCAGAGAGGAAAGAGTTCCATGGGACTGGGTCCCACCTCTGCTACCAGCTAGCTGGAGAACTCTGGGAAAATCACTTTTTTTTCCTCTTCTAGTCTCAGTTTCCTAGTCTGTTAGGTGGGAATAATCATAATGTCCGTCTTTCATGGTTATTGGGCAGATTCCATGAGAAGACTTTACCAAGAGCATAGCAAAGTGCTTGGAAACATAATAAATGTCCAAGACATGAGGGTTTCCTTTCCTAGTATCCAACACACATCTTGGTTCCATGAACATAACCAGGCCCAACTTGCTGGAGAGAAAGGTCGCTTAACAGTGGCAGAAGGAAACCCTGGAGGTAGTGAGAGCCCTCATTAGGGTAGGGTCCACCTCGTTTCTCAAGAGTATACTCCTGTCCCTTTCATCTTCCTTGTTAGTGGGCATCATATCCTCATCCAGGAACTGGATGAGGTCGGATGGACCTGGTACTTTGTTCCAAAGGTGCTGAAGTCAGGAAAGGCTAGGCCACTCCAGCAGGATCTGTCTGCTTCCAGCTTGGGCTGGGTCTTTGGTGGGGTTCTTAGGAGTTCCATGGTGGCTCTAGCCCCAGTGAGGTTCTTATAGGCAATTCCCAGGGCTCCCAGGCCCTGTAAATTCCCCTTCAAAAATAATGGCCTCGTTGGGATGCTGAGCACGTGGTGGAGCCCGTGCCAAAGATGGATCAGGAGCCTCTGCGTGTGGCCCGGCTGGGATGATTACTGCTGCTAAGTAAATTGCCAGCGCCTCCTCAAGCCCCCTCCTGCCTGGCTCTGTGATTCATTTCCGTTCAGAGAAGTTTAATAATTAGCAAAGGGGATTTCTAACAACAGATGGTGCCTGGCCCTGGGGAGTGGTTCTGCCACAGACATACTTTGCAGAGAGGTAAGCTGGAGATGTTCTCCTGCTCCTTCCAAACGGGTGTCTCCAGGGCTCTGTGACGACTGAGTCTATTTGCATAATGAGGCTGCAAGAAGAACAGAAGGAAAGGAGGGTGTCAGCTAGGGGCATATGGGTGGTGGTGACTCTGCTGGAGAGGGGGCACCAGGCAATGGTCTCCTTCGCTCTGCTACCCTTGTGGAGGTCTACAAAGATAGAAGAGAAGAGCTGCCAAGTGTCATGAGAGGCCACTTAAGAGCCTGCCTGGGACTGGGGAAAGAGAGAATGAGTGGGCTAGGAGCCTCCAAGGGCCTCAGGAGGCTTCTCGTACCCACGCATAAACTTTCCCCCAGACCTCCTCTGAAAGCTGAGCAATTTGCTCGTCTTCTATCTCCCTCCTGGTACAGAGGGAGATCTCAGATCTACCTTGGACTGTCCTGATTTTAGAAGCCAAACTCAAAGTATCTTAGGTAAAAGAGGAATTGGCAGGCCCTCCACATTGGACAATCTCAGGATAGACTGGCTTCAGACATGGGTAGACCTAGGGGATCATTCCTTGATTTTGCTTCTGGGAGGCCTAGTGGTGGCCTCATTCTCTTTATAGCATAGGCTTTCTTCTTCCATTTGTGCGGGAAAGATGTTGCCCTGCTAGCTCTAGCTTAAACCCCCTACGCTGGCCCGAACTCATGTGCCCATCCTGTAGTTGATCTCTGTGGCCATGAGAGTGCTGATTGGCCAGTTTGGACACTTAATCATTTTCTGTGCCTGAAAGAGAGCACTGTGGTTGACGACTCCACCAGAACCACAAGGAGCAGGGGGTTCTCCAAATGAAGAGCTGCAGAAGAGCCAGACCAAACATGTCCTGGAGGTGGCCAGCCAAGATCATGCAGCAGCAGAGCTTGGGTTAGGCAAATTATACTTTGCTTGACTAGTGGCATCTCAGGGCTCAGCATGGCTCCCCAGTGAGGGCCTGGTATGTTCATATTACCACCTAGTGAGTTCCTACTGGGACTTTCCCAATGATCCGGGACTGTCCTGGGATAACACAGGGTATTACCTTTGTGATAGTGGTAGGCTACTTGGAGGACAGACATAAAAAATGGTTGCAAGACGAAGAAGAACGTAAGACATTGCAGGGGCACTCTGCAGAATCAAGGCATGATTTATATCCCACCGAGCATGGCAGACTCATTATCAGAGGTTAAGAGCGACAAGAAACCACTGTGTGATCAGATGAGCTGGGTGAGGGAAGGGTCCTGGAGGATAAATCTTATGAGCCAGTTGTTCAAGGGTAAGCTGGTTTGGATTAAGAGTTCCAGGCAGAGCAAGTGGCATGGTGGTAGGACCTATCCAACCATTCGTCCATCCATTCACCCTTTTATTCATTATATAGGATACCTATTGAGTACAATTTATGTGCTGGAATTGAGCTAAGTTCTGTGTTGATCAGAACAGTATATCATGTGACGGGAATGGTGAATAGAACATCCCAGCTAGATTAGAGAGTAATCTAGTGGACGAAAAGACTTGAAATGTATTTTGGCTCAGAGTATGGGGGCCTCAAAAACCAGACTCAGGTGTGGAAGGGGTTTCCTGAGAGAAGCCAGTCCTTATATGGGGAGTTGATTCCACTCACTACCCAAGCACACTGTGGGGACAGTCTCCTAGGTCAGGATAGGGGTTTCGTGAACAGAGAGTGCCTCCACTGGTCTAAACATAGTGCTCTTTTCCCAAGTCATGGACACTGTGCAGTTAGTTGATATTCTGAATCACCACAACTCTTGTGCATTTTTTATTAAATCTTCGGTGCCTGCCAACACTGATCTCCAGCAAGTAGTACTAGATGACATGAACAGAGGCTGTTCAGTTTTGAGATATCGCACCTTCTTCAGCCTGTTGACCTCCCCCTTCACACTGCTGTTGGTGAGATTGGTATTATGTGTTTTCCCCTGTCAAGATGGAGTTTCTTAACACTACTTCATAGTGTTAGTTTCTATATGATCATGTCTGTTAGCTGAATTGTTCTTAGCTCATGCAATAGAGTTCTACTCATCCACGTTTTCATGGTGTTCCCAGGAAAGTGCTATGATTTCTGGGTGTGCAATGCCCTAGATGCGTTTAAGACCTGTGTAGCGGCCTGAAGCTGGGACCCATGATTTTATTGAACTCTGTGAGCTTCCTGCCTCCCCTTGATGAATTCTTGCTTATCCATCTAGTGCCTGGGCCTGTGTCCCTCAGCTATGAAGTCCTCTCTGATATCCTCAAGAAGTAGTGAATCTTTCCCCACCAGAGGCTTCCAGGGCACCTTGCACGTAGCTCCACCCTAAGACTAATTCCATCATTAGGGCTTTCATTTCTATACCTCCAAGGCCTAGCCTCAGAGCCTGGCACATGGTTGGTGCCAGAAAATGTTGAATGGATGAATGAACAAAACTATCTATTAGTGATTGTGTGTGAGGGGGTCAATATGTCAAGATCACAACTCTGCAAACTGTTCCAAAAAAAAAAAAAAAAACTAACAAAACAAAAGCCAAGTCTGTTCCCAGGTGATAGATTCAAACACAAGTCCCATGCTCCTTGTTAACACCTTCCACTGATCTCCCCAGAGACGTATAGGGTAAAGATGATGGCATACAGCCTCCTGTGCTAGTTGCCAAAGACAGGGGTGATCCCTCTGAGTTCTTTGGGTTCACTCCTCCCCTTTATCCCTGGCTGTCTTGTCAGGTGTCTGCCATTGGTGGATACCCAATCCACTCAGCTCCCAAGGAGACTCTTGGTGAGGGAATCAGTAAGGGCTGATTGAGATGAGCAGAGGGATGCTTACCTGTTTTTCTGGAAAGGACACTTTGTCTTGGGAGCCAGAATAATTTGGGGGAAGCAAAGGTGGCATTTTCAGGCAATTCCATTAATCTGGCCTCCTCTTGGGGAACAGAGGGAGTGGAGAGTGGGGGCTGACTCCACAGTGGGCACTCTGACGAGGCCATTTAATTAGTTTGCTTCCCATGGGAGAGGGTTGGAAAGGCTCTCTGTCTTGGTTTTGTCTTCAGGATGAGTCGTTCTGTTTGCTCAAATTGTCAACTGTCAAACTACAGTCAAGAGTGCATTCTGGGTAGAGGTGTTGGTGCTGTCCTTTTCCTGAAACACCCACTCTTGGGAAAGGGGGTCATGTTGCTACCAAGCTACTGGCTTGAATGTCTTGGCAAGGGCTCCAGAAGGGCCCGGCCAGCCCCATATGGAGCTACAGTTGGGGAGATAGGGAGGTGGGGGTTTCAGGCTGAAAGGAAGATGCACCTACTCTGTCCATGTCCCAGGACTAGTAGACTCATGGGATGTCTACGTATGTAAGAGGGGGGAGGGTCTATACATCAGAGGCCTTTAAAAAGGCAGCTGAAGATATTTTCTGAGCTGTCTAAACCTTGACTAGAAACAGGTTAAAATGTTCTTTGCTCTTGGGGCAGTATCAATACTTGGGGGAAGAATACCCCATTGTCACCCTTAACAGAGAGCTTCTGACTTGCCTTATGGAAACGTGCATCAATCTCAATGGCCACCAATTATCCTGCCCTGCAGGACAGTGGTAATTAGGGGGATGTGGGAGAAGAGAAATAAAGAGAGAGGGAGAAAAATAAAGGTAGAGAGAGCATGAACAGAAGGAGACAAAACAGAAAACACAGGGTCATAGAGAGAGATGGAGAGAAAGACGTAAGAGCAGGTGATACTGTGGGGAAGTGAGTAATAGAGCTCCCATGGTTCATGGTGGAAGCTTCTGAGGATGCTCCTACCTACAAGAGACAGATATAGATGGGGTGTCTGGGGCCTTGGGGGGTCTGTACCATCACAGAATGCCTGCACTCTTCGAGCTCAGCTTTTCAGTGCAATAGAGAGACTGGAAGTGAATCTAGGCATCTGTTCCCAGGATCCTGGGAGCCAGGTCCTTCAGAACAAGCTCAGTGGATAAGTATGTCACTTTTATCAATAGTCTCACTGTCATTAATTGAGTGCTTACTGTGGACTATAGATCTGTTATCTCAGTTAATTCTCACAAGAAGGGTATATTTTTGCTCTTATTAGCTGCATTTTATAGATGGTAAAACTGGGCCTTTCAGAGTTTAAGTAACCTGCCAGTAAGTGGCAGAGTTGGGCATCTAACCCAGGCCCATCCAGTACCAAAGTGCATTTTCTTGACCCTCTGTCCTTCACTATTCATCATATACCTTCTATGGGCACTGCCTAAGGAACCTTCCCGTTGCTTACACCACTGTGTCGCTCTCGCTGGATTTCTTTCTTGGTTTTCTATCCTGCTTCCTCTTTACTTCCTCTTCTGTCACCTCCCACTTTCCCAGACCATCGGCTGTGGCTCGATGTCCTGGTGTTGGCTTTTCCCAGCTAGCCACAGATGACCCCGGAGTCTTTGCTCTCTCATTTCTAATTACGTTCTCAAGGGGTTTGAGTTCTGCATTGTGGAGTGATCCCTGGAAGGGGACAGTGAGGTCCTGCTGGGCATGGGGATGGGAGCAGAAAGCCAGGACAGACCAGAGGAAAGCAACTGAGTCAGAAGCACTTCTGAGGACTTTGTGGATCCCAGCAGAAAGGATTCAGGCCTGAGTGGAGAAGGAGGACCAGGGGTTGGGGAAGAGAACTAAGGACCAGAAAGGCTCTTCTATGAACCCAAAGGCCTCTTCCATTCTATCACTGTGCAGATTAAAACTGTATTGTCATTGTCTAGAGGTTAAAACCCTGGAGACAGGCTGCCTGAGTTCAAATACTAGCTCCTCCTCTTTCTAGCTGTGTGACCAGATGATAATGACACCTCCTTCGTAGGGTTTCTTAGAAAATTAAATGAGATACTGTCTATGGAGGGTTCAACACAAGTCTTGATACTTAGAGTTCAATAAACATTAGTGATAATTATCATCAACTTATTTGTCCTCTTCCCCCTTAGGAAAACCAAAATTCTATACATTTTTAAATACTTGTATCTTCAGAAACAAGAACATTCCCTGGCAAGCAGTGAGTCTTAGACAATTTGTTGAATGAATGAATGAATGAATGAATGAATGGGAGACTCACCACATCCGGATATCTTATTATTCCTTCCTTTCCTGGGCCCACGTCTAGAGGTCAGAATCCCTATGAAGGGGAGAGTACCAGGGGTGGCAGGGCAGGGTTGTCTCTACCCAGGAAGAAGGTTCTGATGAGGAAGATTCTGGGAAATAAGCTGCCACTGAATCCATGAGGGATCAGTGGTGTCCAGAGTGGTCCATGAGTGTCCACAGACACCCAGCTTTGTGAGGGAGAGAAGGTTCTTGGTGTGGATGAGGATGAACCGTCTCCACAAAGATCAGGATCTGTATTCTCAGTCCTGACCTTTCAAGCTAGGAATTTCTCTCCCCTGCTGTCCCGGGTGGGCCTAATCTGAACTGTGTGGGCAGTCAAAAGGCTGCAGTCAGCCCCAGTCTCAGCCAAGCCTACTTGTTGGGAGCTGTCCCTGGTCCTGACCCACCGGCCCCACCTTGGTTCTGGCAAAGAGGCTGTGGTCCAGACAGACCCAGCCCAAGCAGGCCTGTTCTGCTGAACCTTCCAAGGGCCCTATTGGCTTGGCAAAGTCTTTAGGCTCAGTCCAGACCAAACATTGGCCTGTATGACACTCGTCTGGTAGCCTGTCTGGTCTCATCTCCTGCTTCAGACATCACAAATCTGCCACAAGCTGCCTCAGCTGAGGCAGACTGGGTCTGCGGAGAGCAGACTGGGAAAATGAAGGGAAAACTCACTGGTTTTCCTCTTGTCCTCTACCCTCAGTGCTTGACTTCTGAAAGCAAATTTGGGAGTTTTTCCTCTGCACCAAACAATTCTTCTGTTCTCTGCAGATACTAACTGGGAGTCCTACAATTTCACTTGATTCTGACACTGTCTTACTGGAGTTAACATCATCTCCCACAGATTAAGGGCCCAGTCCCACACAAGACTACCCACACTCCAGATGCCAATCTCAAGCAATGGGTCCCCAGGTTATTGTGTCTGACTTAGTTATAAGTTAGGGTTCCTCTCAGCCCCTCCTTGCGTTCAGTAATTTGCTGTAACAACTCACAGAACCCAAAGAAACACCTTTGTTTGCTGGTTTAGTATAACATAAAGGATATGATAAAGGTTGTAGATAAACAGCAATATAAAGAGGTACATAGGGCAGGGTCTGGAAGGATCCCCAGTGCAGGAGCTTCTGTCCCTGTGGAGCTGGTGACCACCCTTCCAGCACATGGAAGTTTTCATCAACCTGGAAGCCTCATTCTTTAGGAATTTTTATGAAGGCTTAATCATGTAGATATGATAGACTATTAACTCAGTGTTTTTAGCCCCTGAAGTGGGGCTGAGAGCTCCAAGCTGGGGTGGTCTTTCTGGTGGCCAGCTCCCATCCAGGAACCAGCACAAAGTCACCTCATTAGAACAAAAGATGCTCTTATCACCCAGGAAATTCCAAAGGATTTAAGGGCTATGTGTAATATGCTCCTATCACCCCATCACTGCAGAAGTTACAAGGATTTTAGGAACTCTGTGCCAGGAACCAGGCTCAAAGACTAAATATTAGCAGGAACTGGAGGCAGAGAGACCAAATACTATATTTCTTACTGTGTCACAGGTGACCCTTGAGGACAAAAGATATGGTGCATCCACGTACAGCTAGCTGGGCCTGCCCCCTTGGCTGGCACCTCTCACTGGCCAGCGTGCCCTGTGGGCCAGAGTCTCTTGGGACCATGGGTCGTATTTCTTTTCCACAGCAAAACTTGTGTTGTGGGTGGGGCTGAGAAGTGCCGTCTCAGCATGATGCTTCCCGGCTAATATAGCAGTGTGAAGGCTCATCTCTGGAAGGGCAGATTAATCATTTCTGCCCCGAGTCACCATCCAGGCCAGATTTATGGTGGCAGGAGCATGGGAGCCCCCGACTTTATGGTCTTGTAAATTACAGAGCTGCTTGTGCAAGAGGCAGGCTAGACTGTAAATCATGTGTAATTGCTTGTAAATCGGGAAACAAATAGTATTTTTTGCTTAAATTACCCTGTTTGCAGTGTTTCTTAGGGAATTGTGGGTCCATAGAGGACCTTTAACCTCTCTGGGGCCAAAATTCCCTTTGGGAATCCATATAAACCATCTCAGAGTCTCTCAGTGCCAGCTAGCAAGTCTGGAGGCCTTTGGGTCAAATGGAGAAGAATTGACTGCGGTTGTCATAAATTCCCCTTTCAGGCAGGCTTAATCCACATTCTCCTGGGACCTCCCTCCCCCTCTCCCTCCATTTTGAATTAGCCCCAAGGGTCCCACCTCCCCCGTGGCCACGGCCAGTCCTCTCCAAGGCTCTGGGAGGACAAGCCCACGTGAGCTCCAGAGAATCCCAATTTCATTCCTCCTTAGCCCCCCACGCAAAGGCAGTGACTCACTTGTATGCTGGTAAGCGTGGCCTCTGTGTTAAGAAGCTATTTGCTGGCTTTTTCTCATTTTTTCCTCATTTCAATGAAATTACATTTATAATCTTTTTGCCTGCCTTGGTCAACTTTGAAGAGCCATTAAATTCGCTGATAGGCAGCCTGGTAAACTTTAATTGAATCACGAATCACAGGCTCCTAGAAGGTTCAGCCTTCAGGGGACCTTGGGGACCACATAATTCAGCTCCTTCATTTGACAGATGAGGAAATAGAAGTCTAGTGTGGTTAAGTGACTTGCCCAAGGCCACACTCTGAGTGAGGGCGGCTCTGGGATGAGACTGAGTCTCTGTCTTGAGTGCATGCCTTCCCCTCCACCACGTGGGCCCTCAGATTCAGCTGTCACTGCTACAGCTCCACGATGGGATAAATCTTAATCGGATCAACAAGCATGTGTCTTATAACTGTGGGAATGAGCAGTATTTCCTTCCCTAGGAAACTGAGTCAGCCGGAGGGCTTGGGCTATGATGGTGGTTCTGGCAGCTCGGAGACATTCCTTATGGGCTCCGGCGTAGGATTCCTCTGGGACTTCACTTTTCAAAGTGGCACTTGAGGCTTGAGTTTGATGCTGTTGGTTGGGCCTGCGCTAGCCATGTTGCATGGGGTAGTTGCGGGGTGTAGCGGGAAAGACATGAATAGTCTCGGATTCCAGGCTACGCTACTCACTGTGGGTGGGGTCTTGGTGAAGTCACCTCACCAAACCTCAGTTTCCTCATCTGCCAAATGGGCATCAGTAGATTTCCCTTGCAGCGTTTCTGTGGAGACGGTAAAGGTGGGGCATGGGAGAAGTCACCTAGACCACGGCCTGGCACATGGGGATCCCCCCATCCATGCTGGTTATATCAGAAGGGCAGAGATGTGGGGCTCTTGGTTAAAGTGACCTGAACTTGTCTGTGGATGCTCTGTGTACAGAGGAGTGGGGGAGAGATCACTGTGTGGGGGCCAGCCCTGGGTCACAAGGAGCCTGTGGTCTGATTTCCTGTCTTTGGGGTCTTTATCAGCCGCACTAATCGAGGCTGCCAGGCCAGAGCTCACGGGCACCCTCCAGGAGAGGTTACCTGAGCTCTGACAAATCCTGAACCCTCACCCAGCACCTCTCTCTGGGCAAGACAAGAGGGTACTGTCTGGGGAAGGACTTCAGTGCCGTCCAGAAGGCTGAGGTACAGCAGCCTGACCCTCCCCCATCTGTCTTGGGCCTCACTTGGCTTTGTGAACAGACTCACAAGGGGTAGCTCTCCTCCTGCCCAGGCCGAGCCCACAGCTTCTCGGCACCTCCTGCATCCACATACTTCGTTTGACCCATGGGGCCTCCGTGGTTAAGGGTGTGCTGAGAGAAGGGTGGTGGGCTTCTGCTTAGGAGGAGAAGCCTTCTGACTCTACACCATCTCTTCACTGTCACCAGCCAGTTCCTCGTCCCTAGGGCTGACTGGGGCTGACAGGCAATCTGGGACCAGTTGGACACACTGAATGCTTTGGGATGCCCTTGTCAATGACAGCCATTCAAAGCCGAAATGCCTCTAGCGGCTATACCAATCCGAAGACTAGGAAGGAGACTGAAGGGGCCTCTCGTGAAGGATCATTTCCTAAAGGACTCTGAACCTCAGTAGGTGGGGAGCTCGCACAGAGGCCGGCACCCTCTGGCTCCTCTTTATAGGTAACAAGAAATAGAAACTCAAAGCAGGGGCTCAGATCCTGCTCCACCACTGACTTCCTGGCTGTGCCACTTTGGGCGAGTTCCCGAACCTCTCTGGGCCTCAGGTGTTCAAAAGAGGGGGTTAAAGGCACATGGTTCAGAGGGTCTTGGTGAGGACTCCATGAAATCATGCATGGAAAGAGCTCAGCACAGGGGCGCCTGGGTGGCTCAGTCGGTTGAGCGTCCGACTTCAGCTCAGGTCGTGATCTCACAGTCCACGGGTTCGAGCCCCACGTCAGGCTCTGTGCTGACAGCTCAGAGCCTGGAGCCTGCTTCGGATTCTGTGTCTCCCTCTCTCTCTGCCCCTCCCCCGTCACACTCTATCTCTCTCTCTGTCTCAAAAATAAATAAACATTAAAACAAATATTTAAAAAAATAAAGAAAGAGCTCAGCACAGTGCCTGCCACGTAGAAAGTGTTCCTCGACATTGTGGTTACTAATGTGACTCCTAAGCCTCCTTCCAGGCCTGCAGGAGACCGTCAGGAAGCGTGACGGGTGTGACTTTCATGTTCAGCCTGGCGTCCTGAGTGTCCTGGTCTCAGGAGGCTGAGCAAGATTGTTTATTCCCGGAGCTGTTTTCTCCACTGCCCGCCTCCCCCAGACATACTCGAGGAGCCAAGTGGGCAGGAGGCACGAGGGAGACCTGCCAGGCTGACGGAGTGGAAGACTGTGGTCTAGCTCCTGTGGACAGACAGATGGAGTAGAGGACGCTGGGCACGTGGCCTCCCTGCCTGGGACTCTGACCCCAGGCTTGGCCTGGCCTGGATAGAGACTCTCTCTCCTCCTCTCTTCCCTTTTGCTGGTTCTGTCTCCTTCCTGGCACTCGCTGGTCCTGTCTCCCTCCGTCCCTCTCTCTCCTTGCTGTTGTACTCCCCCTCCCCCCCCCCCCCCCACTCGTCACCTTCAAACACCCTGGATAATCTTTGGCCACTTATCTATCGCCCTCTCTTTTTCTGCTCCTCTGCCTCTCTGGCTTTTTTCTTTCCTTCCTTCCTTTGTATTGCTTTTTCTCCATCTGACTTGGTCCCCGTCTTTGCGCCTTGAAATCTCCCCCTCTCTCGGAACTTGTGTTCACCTGCCTCTCTCTGTCGCGTAACCTCTCTGCCTCTGTGTGTGCGCATCCCTCTTACTCTTCGGTTGTCCTGTTCATTCTTTTTCTTTCTCTCCATTTCCTATTCTCTCCCTTCCCCTTACCCCCACCCTCTGCGCTGAGGCTGTCTCCAGCTCCCCCTGCTTCCCTTCAGGGTTAATCACCCTCTACTCAGGTGAGCCCAGGGCTCTGCTCAGGACTCTTTAGTTTTCCTAGAACAGGTGGTTTGCGTGGCTCTCCTTCTCCTTCCCTGCCCCTTCCCCAGAAGCTGAAGCATCAGTTTGATTCTTTCCTGGAAGGTGGGATTGGGGCTGGGACTGACCTCCTGCAGCACATACCTGGGAGTCCCTGAATCTCTGGGAGGAGAGAGTGGGAGGGAACAGAGGCCTGAGCCTACGACCCCACCCGCCACCTGCAGCCCTTTTCTAGCATGGCCAGAGTTTCCATGCAGTGAGGATTTTTTTTAAGTTTGTTTGTTTTGAGAGAGACAGAGAAAGTGCAGGTGGGGGAGGGGCAGAGAGAGGGGGAGAACCCCAAACAGGCTCCGCACAGCCGGCCAGTGCACAGAGCCCGAGGCGGAACTTGAACCCACAAAACCAGGAGATCCTGACCCTGGTCGACCTCAAAGGTCGGATGCTTAACCGACTGAGCCACCCAGGCGTCCCATGAAGTGAGGATTTGTTAAGCCCACTGTGTGCCCAGGGCTGTGGAGGGTGTAGGGGGCAAAGGGGAGAGGGCCTGCTCGTAGAGATCTTTCTATCTGGTTGTGGAGGAGAAGCTAATAGGCGTGAACTGGTTCAGAGGCGGGTAGTAGGCGGTGAGGGAACGGTAGTTATTCATCATGATGTCCGGAATTGTCAGGGCCAGGGCTGATGTTCCCACCACCACCCGCCATCCCACCCCCCACTCTCGGCTTCCTTAGGCCTCCCTTCCTTTAGACACCTTTCTGTGCCTTCCTCGGACAGCCTGGACCCCATGTCCATCTACAGTCCAGACTCTCAGACCAGCCATCACAGTGTATTGAGCTCATCTGGCCAGGTCTCTCTGTCCTCCTCTGTCAGGCTGGGAGCTCTCCAAGAGCAAAGGCTTTCCTGGTCCTTGGCGAGTCTAGCTGGGCCTGGCATGGAGGAGGGGGCACATTCCGGCCTCTTCCTAGGAGAGGTTGGGAAGTAAGGAGGTGTGACGTGAATTCAAGCAGGACAACCTTGATGCAAGGGTTTTTGCATCCTTTGGCAAAATGGTTCTGTCTGGCACATCCCAGCTCTCCCGAGGCACGAGTGTCAGGGCTGGCAGGCACCTTAGAGAAGACTCTGTCCAGCCCTTTCTGTTTACAGATGGGCCCCTGAAGCCCACCCTCAGCCTGGCCTGCCTGGGAGTGGAAGAGGGAAAGGGCCCCTCAGGGCTCCGCCTGGAGCCGGCGGCCCGGCTCACTCTTTCGGGCAGCTGTTTCCACTAATGTGCCACCTCTCTTGGTACCGGTGCCTGTTGCTGTCTTTGTCTGCCCCGAGCTGTTTCTCTGTCTGCCACTGTCCTCATCCTCTCTCTCCTGTTTTTCTTGCCTCTGATGGGATAATTATGCTAATCAGCCTGTCAGAACAAAGATAATTGTGGTGGGCTATTTCAGACTTTGGAATTCAGGCCGGGGCCCCTTTCCTGCTTGCTTCTGCATGCCCTTTAACCCCCACCCCCCCCCCCGCCCAGGTCTGGGCCGGGCAGGTCTGTTGTGGGAACGGTGGGGGACACTCGGGAGCAGCAGCAGGGTGCGAGCGTGGATGAGCGCATAGGTGTGCCCACGCATGCACACATGCACGCACACACGCACTGCACAGGGCCCACCTCTGTGCACAGGCACACGCTGCACCAAATGTCTGCAGAAAACGGCGGAACACGAGGAGGATAATCGGAGAGCTAGTATCCTGGGCATAGGATTGCTGAGGGCAGTTCATCTCTGCATGGCCGGCTCTAGCCCTGGGGTGACCCCTGACCTGCCCCAAAGCTGCAGTGGTAGTGACGTGTGTGTGGCAGGTATAAAGGCCAAATCAGCACCCTCTCTTCTTTGGGGACTGTGCCCCATCCCCAGCCAGGCCTGGCTCCACTCCCTGGGCACAGTTGGTCATCACTGGGTGGGGGCAGAGGGGGGCTGCTGTGACAGGCGGCAGGGCTGGCCAAGCGGGGCCAGAGGGGCAGTTCTGTGTCCCGGGGGTCTCCAGGGGGGTGAAGGGAGTGATCCCTGAGGAGCCAGGCTCAGCAGTAGGAATCCTGGAGGTGCTCGTGGGGAGGGGAGGGGGGCCGGCAGGAGGTTCTGGACCACCCTCCCTGCTCTCCTGTTTCTCAGATTCTGATGTGTTCCAGAGGAGCTTGGGCTCAGCCCAGGAGTGGATCCAGAGTCCCCGAGGCCACTGTGCAGCCAGCCAAGCCCCTTCACACACCTCCCTCTTGTCCTCAGCGTCCCCTCCTTCTCCAGGGACCCCCAGTCCCCTCACCCGCCTTTCACCTGCACGCACTCGACAGTATTTATCAAGCATCGAGCAGATGCCAGGCACTGGGGTCCCCGCCTTCACGGAGCGCTCTGAGTCACCGCTGCCCCCCAGACAGTTCCCCGAAATGTCACCCTCTCTCCTCTTTGGTCAGAGTACAAGCCCCAATCAGTACCCCCAGATTCAGGATCTGACCCAGCTTTGTTCTGGGCCCTATTTGTCGGAGGCTGAGTTTCTACACCTGTCGTTGAGCATCCTCACGCTCGCTGCCTCCGGGAATGTCAATGAGGTGGGGGAGGGGTGGTGTCTGTCATGGAGCCTGGCACACCGCGTGGTGCTCAAAGCGTAATGGTTCCCCTGCCCCCTCCCGCCATCCTTCCCCCTGCCCTGTGCCAAGCGCCCAGACCTTTTAAGGGACCCAGCCAGCAATTTACCTTTAAAAGACCAGCCTTCCCTGTGCCGGCCAGCCCCCTGCCCACTGCATCTCACTGCTCCCTCACCTCCATTCTGGCAAATGGCAGCCGGTCCCCAAGGGAGCCAGGCTGACGCTCTGGATGTGAAGCTGTCCCCACCCCCTTGCTCTTCAGGTGTGGCCCACCCGGCACCCCAGACCAGCTCAAAGCCTCCAGCTCCAGCATAGGGCGGTGGGGGGGGGGGGGTGTCTTTCTTCTTGTGCCCGGAGTGAGGCAGGTGAGTCCGCTCACAGGATGGTTCCCCCACTGGACATGCAGCTCCCCAAGGGCAGGGCCCCCGAGCAGCTGACAGAGGGAATGAATGTGTGATTATGGGAATGAGTGATGAACGAGTATTATCTCTAAGAGAGGAGATCCAAAGCCTTTATTTTAGAAAATTTCAAAATACACCGAAGTGGAGAGAATGGAAGTCACGCGCTCCTCGGCCGCCCTTGTCATCCGTTGCCAGCTGGGGCCAGAGCTGTTTTCAGCCGTCCCTGCTCACCTGAGTGCCAGCTCTGCTCTGCGCTCCCTCTACCTGCCCACAGATGCTGGTGCTCAGGGCTGGGCTCCCGTAGGAATCTTTCAAAGATGGCAATACAGATGCCTTGCAAAGGTGGCAATACAGCGTGCTGGTGGGGGAGTGGTGCAGGGTTGGACATGGCCCTGGGCAGCCCTTTCCCCAAAGACAGAAGCCTGTCTGCCTACAGGCTGGCGTGGAAGGAGTTAGCGGCATTTCCTCCCCTCTCTGGTGTGCGTTTGGAACGTCGCCGTCCCAGTAAATTGTGGCCATTTCACAATCGAGCCTTTGAGTCATTTAAATGGCTGTTGGTGAGATGCTACACTGACTCATTTAATCTTCCTAAGTAACTTTCCTCCTCTGGGCTTGTGCTTACGCAGCACCTCTGCCCAGTCTGGAGCCAAGGCGGCTGCTGGCTCCACGGATCACACTCGCCAGCGCCTGCCCCAGCCCTCTCCTCCTCGGGCTTCTCCCCAGCTCGGCCGCCCCAGCTCAGCTCAGCTGAGTGCTGACTTATGTGGGGAGAGGAGAGGCTGATGGTGGAAAGGGCGAGTGTCAGAGCTCCTTGGGGCCCTGCTCCCCAGGGAAGACTGGCATCTTGGGAGAGGAGGAGACTCCTTGGAATCTGGTTCCTGGCACTCTTACTTCCCATTTCGGAGCAGTCAGTTTGGATGCTGAGCCTTCATCCTGGGGGCCTTGGACTTGGCCATGTTTATCCCACATGGGTGACACTGGATCCTGGCCCTGTTGGCCAGGAGGGAGGAGTGGGGAGGGGGACCCTCAAGCAGGAGGTCAGCGAACACTCTGTGGATGCATGTGTGAGTGCCTGTGTGTACATGTGCAAGGTGTGTATGCGTGTGTGTGTGTGTGTGTGTCTTTAGTCCTAAATGTCTTGGTGTATTTGATGCATCTGTGTCTATACAGCATGTGCCAGGGTGTTTATGAGCCTTCTGCTGTTGTGCCCACGTACATGAGTGCTTCAGTATGGCGTGTTCGGTGTATATTTGGGTACGGGTGCAGCCTATGCGCCTGTTACCCGTGTCTCTGTGTATCTGGGCAGCATGTGTATGTATGTATGTATGTGTGTGTGTATGTGTGTGCATCTTCTGGAGGTCTGTCTGTGTGCAAGTGTGTGTGCCGTGAGTCTGTGCCTCTGTGTGTGGGTGACTCAAAGATCTCTAATGACTTGGCGGTTGTGTTTCTGCGTATTTTGGTGCCGTGTGTATTTCATGCCTCTGTCCGCCTCTGTGCACCTGTCCACATGTCTGTGTGCTGCTCAGGGATGGGGAAGCACGGCCAAGGCCGGGTCGGGTCGGGCCGTGCCCCCGTGTCCCATGCCTGCCCCCCCCGATCCTGCTGGCAGGGTTGATGCCGGCCGTGCCAGGCCCCGCCGTTAGCCCGGTGGGCAGTCACTCACCCACTGCTGCTGTTTTAGGAGAGGAAGCCGCTGGCTGGTGGGCTGACACATTCACCCAAGTCTCAACAAGTCGACGAGCTTGAGGCCCGTTGTGTGCGCTTCCATGTCTGTCTGGCTCCAGCTGCGATGTGTATATGCATGTGCGTGTCCTCGTAGGTACGCAGATGTACACACATGTGCCTCTGCGTACGTGTGTGCTTGGACCTGTGTCTGGAGGTGAGGGGAGCCCGCTCCCAGCCTCCTCACGCTGATCAGGGTGAGCCTGGGGGACCTGTCTTTGGGAACACAGACGGGTTCTCCTACCTGTTTTCCCCCTCTCCAGCCTCAGGCCCTCTCCCTACCCCTGAGCGTCCTGGAGGTCCCCACATACCACTCAGTGTCGCGCTGCTCAAAACCCTTGCAGTTCCCCACCGCTTACTCAGAAATGACCACCTGCCTTCAGGGAGAGGCTGTCCAGGCTTCCCTCCCACTCCCCCCTCAGATGAGCTGTGTGGTTTCTGCCTTCACTTGCGGCTCCCTGCACAGAAAGGTACCCATGAACCTCTTTGGAGCAGGTCCTTGGCTACATGCTGGGCCCTGGGAGACGCGGGCAGGAGGAGGTCCAGCCTCGCACCCCAGGGCCTGTCAGGCTGGTGCAGTAGGAAGCCCAGAGCCAGGATCTAAGGATGTAAGGCGTACCAGACACACGAGTGCTCGGCCACGGCCAGGTCTTCCCAGCAGGCACTCCCTCCCTCCACATCAGTGTGGAGAGGCCCTCTGGCTTTGAGAGTTCTTTCGGAGCCCCTCTTCCCAGATTCTTTTCTGATTCCCCAGCTGAAGGTGCATGCTTCGCCCTCCTCGTGTCCACACAGCAGCATCAGACCTCGCCCTCTGGGACATCCTTGGGACGGTAGGTTTCCCGAAGCAGAGCTGGGCCTGGCAGCCAGTGCAGAAGAGGGAGGCCAGGGGCTGACTGACAGCCCCCTGGGGAAAAGGAGGCCCTGCGGTGGCTCCCACGTGTCCTCAGCACCGTCGCGGACGTCATCTAGCCTCTGGATGTGCTCCCCCACCCCGGGCAGCGTTCCTTATTCAAGTTGTTCTCTCTCTTTGTACTTTCCCTTCAGGGAAGCTCTTCCAGGGCCACACTTGGTTGTTAAGCCAATAAAACCCATGTGAATATCTACTCCTGTAGACCTGTGGGTCCCAGTCCTCGCTCTGTGTCTCTACTTGGACGCCTCGAAAGCCCCCAGCTCGCAGTGAATGGCACCTTTAGGTGCCCAGGTCCACAAGCTGGGAGCCTGCGGGATCACCGCTGACTCCTTCCCGTCTCCTCTGCCCCGGCCGGTCTATCACTCTGCCTTGTAGGTTTCATCTTCTAAGTGTGCCTAGATCAGTTTCCTTCTCTACGCCCCTCCCCACCCCCGAACTATTGTCAGTGCCATCTAGGCCATTCTCCTTGCATCTGCTCTGGCCCCTACTCCTCCCTTTGCTCTACATGTGGTATCTACTGATTCAGTCTTGGAGCTCCACCCCCAAAAGCCGTCAACAGCTCATCATCTCTCTGAGAATAAGCCCCAAAGTCTCTGCTCAGTCCACCAGGCGACCGCTGGACCCACTGACTTCTCTTCCTCCACAGATCTCAACTCGACCTCGTCTCTTCAGGTCGGCCTCTCCTGCTCTCCCTCCCCTCTGCCCCCAGATGCGCCTGGTGGGGTCCTCCTGCCACCTGCTCTGATCACGCCAGGCACCCCTCAGCACTTCCAGAAGCCGGGTGGCCTGCTTACTGTGGATGATCTATCTCACTGGTGTCCGGTGAGACCTCCTCCTCTCCAAGGGCTGTGGGGCTGTGGCTGTGTCAGGGGTTGGCCCCCACCGTGTCCCCAGTGCTGGCAGGGAGGTACAGAGTCTGCATAGTCAGGGAGCTCGGCAAACGTGTCCTGAATGAATGGATGCGTAGAGGGCACTCAACCACCTTCTCTTCCTCCTTTTTCCTCTCCTCCTCCAGGCGGTCCTGGGCCAGGCTGCTTGCTCCCGCAGAGGACACAGTGCGGACACTTCGGTGGTGACACTGATGCTCCCTGTCGTCTGCCTTGTACAGTGTGCCGCTCATGTTGCTCCCTTAGCCTGGAGGACTTTTCCCCGTTACCTGGCTGGGTTCCTTCCGGGCCTTCAGATCTTGGCTTTAAACGGTCCCTCTTTGAAGAGGCCTTCCCTGATGGCCACATGCAAATTAGGCTCCCCAGCTCCCCACTCTGTATCATTACACCTTGGCTTTTTCCTTCCTGGCACTTCGGTAGTCAAATAGTTGTTCATTCGTACACTTTTTGTTGCTTGTTTGCCCCTGACAGACCGTAAGCCCTAGGAGGGCGTGGACCACGTCTGTTGATTCCCTGTCAGTTACCCAGTGCCCATCACAGAGCCTGCTTGGCATGCAGTAGGTGCTCAATAAGTGTATAAATGAATGAATGAGGGATTGCATTGTGTAACTGATTTTCCAACCCTGTGAAGGATCCATTTTAGAGATGAGAAAACGGAGGGGATTTTTTAAGTGTTTTATTTAATTTGAGAGAGAGAGAAGAGTGAGCAGGGGAGGGGCAGACAGACAGGGAGAGAGAGAGAATCCCAAGCAGGCTCCACGCTGGCTTAAAGTCACGGACTGTAAGATCATGACCTGAGCTGAAATCAAGAGTCAGACGCTCAACCGCCTGAGCTACCCAAGCGCCTGGAGAAAACGGAGTTTCACAGAGGCTTAGCAACTCACCAGTGGTCACAGCTAATGAGAGGTGAAGTGGGGATTCAAACCCAGGTCTTATCTGACCTGAAAGCCTAACTCCATTCATTCATTCACTCATTCATTCATTTACTTTGTCCATCTCTCATTCTATGCTGGGAAGCAGGACACAGAGGGGATGAATCGTGCTGTCAGGCCGGCAGGGGAGAGGATTTCGGGGGCCTGAGGAGCCTGCCTGGAAGAGGGGCCCTCTGAGTAGGATTTTGTGGGAGGAGTAGGCTTTCCTCACTGGGTGGTCCATGCTGCACAGCAGGAAGAGCACTGGACAGGGAGTCAAGAGGCCTGGGCTCTACTGTGTAGCACTGCCCGCCCCCATGACTTCAGGAAACCTGCTTCCACACTTGTAAAGTGAAGGGCCTGGTCCTGTTCTGACAGCACATCTGCCGAGGTAGCTACTTGGCAGGACATTCATTTTCCTTTCCTTTCTTTCACTTTCCTCTCTTTTCCCCCTCACAAGAGAGGTCACCTTACCAAGATCCTAGACGGGCTGTGTGGTAGAGTGGGAGGAGCAGGGGCCTTCGCAGGCTTCCTGCCCCGCTCTCCTGCACCCCCACCTCCTGCCCCCTTACTTCCCTCTCCTCCTGCCCTCAGTGTCTCCCCAGTTCTCCCTTCTCCTCCCCTCCTTCGTCCCCCCTCCTCTCCTCCTCCCTGCCCCCTTCCTTATATCCCTTCCTCTTCTTCCTCTTCCTCCCTTTCTCCGCCTCCTCCCTTTTACTTCTCTTCCCACCCTGCCAAGGGGGAGAGCACAAAGGGTAGTCAAAGTTAATTTAGGCTCAAGTGCCTGGTCACCTAGAAACAAGGCCAGTCCCCTGGTGCAGGGCCTCAGCCGTGGCCTCATTAATCTGCGAGAGACCAGCATCGGCGGTGCCGACGTAAGTAAGTAGGACAGAGGCATGCTGCGGTGGAGGGGGGCCTTGGGCTCTGGCCACTTGGCCCCCCAGCAGTCACATGGCCACCCCCAGGTGTGCAGTGAGAAGAAGACAAAGGAGAAAGAAGGAGAAACAAAGACCCCCGGGTGTCTGCTGTCCCTTCCTCCATGTGTCCTTGCTTTTGGCCCAAGGACCCTCGGGTTTTTGCTGTCCCTTTCCTGCATGCGTCCTTGATTGTGGTCCACTCTTCCTGACCCTGAACGCAGGGCTGCATTGGTAGAGACCCACCTTCAGAGGGTGTTGCAGAGCCCGGAGTCCCCTGTCCTGCTCTCTGCTTGCATGCACTGACCCTCAAAGGACTCCTGTGTCCAGCGTCACAGCTGTGAGCTTCGACAGCGGGAGTGCTGGGTGAGCCCGAGCAGTTTGGCCTCCTGGGTCAGCCACTTCCTTCGTAAAGCCACCTCCTCCCAGCCACATGCTCCGTACCTTCTTTCCTGGGCCCTGCCCTGGGACGTCTTCTTTCTGGGGCTGAGTACATCTGTTCTGCTCTGCGCTGGCTAATGTTGAGAAAAACCTCCGACCCCAGCCTGAACTGAGGCTCCGCCATACCCCAGCCCAGACCTTCTGCAGTCACTGTAGCATTAACGGGCCCCTGATATCCCAGGGGGATAAGTGTGTAATTGGTAGGTGAGAGTGCACAATCATTCATGAGAACCTGCTCCCGCAAGTTGTGACCCCAAAGCCCCAGTTGTGTTTTGCAGCGGGGCTAACATCAAGTTTTCATCAAGATAGTTTGTAGAATAGGGGTGCCTGCCTGGGTGGCTAAGTTGGTTGAGCGTCCATCTTCAGCTCAGGTCATGATCTCAGGATCTCAGTCTGTGGGTTCGAGCCCCGCGTCGGGCTCTGTGCTGACAGCTTGGAGCCTGGAGCCTGCTTTGGATTCTGTGTCTCCCCCTCTCTCTGCCCTTCCCCTGCGCATGCTCTGTCTCTCTCTCTGTCTCAAAAATAAATGAAAACATTTAAAAAAAGATAGTTCGTAGAATAAACAGGCAAATCTCATGGAGGCCCTCGCCTTTACCAGAGCAAATTGTATAGCGGGAGGAAGGGTACCAGCTGGGCCAAGCATCTTCTGCATGGCGTGTCCCTGCTCTGTGCTATCTGCTGGCCGCACAGCCAGACTGACTCAGCCAAGCCCATTCTAGTTTGGTCTTCTGGAAATCTTATCTATCTGGGAGTGTGGGAGGATGGGCTTAAACACCTAGGGGCCCAATTGTTAGGATTTGTCAAGGAAATCATGCGGCACCCACATTTTGGAGGGGGGGAATACTTTACTGAAAAAATATTATATTTATTGATGGGAAAAAGACTGGAAGAACCTGTACCAAAATACGAACAGTGATTTTTTGGATGGAAGGGCAATTGGAAGTATCGCTAGTTTTTCTTCTTTCTGTTATGCGGTGTGCACATATTTTGTAAGCAGGAATGAATATATTTAAAAATCTGAATTTGAATGCCAACTTGATCGGGTCTCAGCTGAGCTATCTTTGGCAAGCCAGTTCTCCTTACAGAGTTCCAACTTCTACGTCGCTAGGATTGGGGTAATAAAACCCATTCTGTAGCATTGTTCTAAAAAAGAAAACAAGATTGTGTGTGTGTGTGTGTGTGTGTGTGTGTGTTTGTGCGCACACGCACGTGTGAATACTGAAGCCAGAGCTAGTGCATGTTTAGAACAACTCCAGGATCATGGGGGCACACGCAGGTGCCATAGTGTCGGGTGGCTTGGATTCGAATCCTGACTCTGATACTTACAAGCTATGCATCTTTGGGAAGGTTGCTTAACCACTGTGTGTCTCTCTTTTTTGTCTGTAAAATGGGGTTGTTATAACGAATAAAGGCATTGATACATGCAAAGCACTTAAAATGGTGCCGATACACAACAAGTGGTCAATAAATGCTGGTAGTGGGAGTAGTAGTATTTTATTGTTGAATACATGTTCTTTCACTTTCTTTCTAGACCATTAGGATTCAAAGCCCTGTGTGGCTCATGGGGTCGTTTTATTCCAGGAGGATTCCATCTGCCTGCCTATTTCAGAGTCAAGGGAGACAGAGGTCCCCCAGGAGCCTCAGCCAAGGAAAATTGGGGCTCAGTGTAGAGCTGGGATCAAAAGTCAGAATGGGGTTAAAGTCAAGGTTCAGTCTGATGTGAGAATCAAGAGTAATCTGAAGAAAGATTGAGGTCTCCGGGGCAGGAGCACAGATTCGTCTGTTGCTTTCCAGTGGAAGCCGGCAGGCTCTGGGGCCTGCTCTGTGCTGCTGGCTGGACATCCAGAAAGGATCTTTCCCTGGGTCCCAAGCTCACCCCTCAGTGAACTCATCCTTGGGCCTGTTGCAGCCTCCCCAGAGGCCAGACCTTCCTTCCTAAACAGTCTGAGCCGCCCAGCAGTGCCCTGACCCATCCTCAAGGAATCCCTGGGAGCTACCCTCTGTGTCCTGGTCCCTGGTCATCTTCCAGCTCAGGGATCGGCCACCTCAGCTCTGGCGGGAGGGAGGAGCACCCTTATCACGCCTGCGCCGGACCTCGGCTATATTTTTAGAATCGCTCTGGGCCCGTCCACCTGGTGGCAGTGGGCTGGACAGCTGGACAAGGAGGCCAGGTGCCTCTTGTCCCAGGCAGTGACGAGTTGATGGAAGGCCAGGCTGTCCCCCAGAGCCGAGCTGGGCTCCTGTGCTGGGCCGTGCTGGTGATGAGCGGGCATGGAGCTTTGTGCACAGATGGCCCTACATGCACTCATAATTTGCCAGAATAAATAGTTGTTATTAATCTCCCCTGTGCTTTCCTCCTTCCCCTGCCTCCCCCATTTGCTGCTCGCCTCGGGCTGATTGAGAGGCACTTGAAGGCAGGGGCTGAGTTTTACTTATCTTGCTGCCCCCGGTGCCTGGTTCAGGGCCTAGTACACAGTAGGTACACTCTCAGCATGAAACCAGGTACATATGTGCCCCTACCTTCCATCACAGGAGTGCATCCAAACCAGATCTATACACAGTAGGGTTTCAGCCGACTCAGACTGGCCCACAGGAGGTGATTTCTTGGCACAGAACCTGGCACATGAGAGGTCCCTCCTCGTATGGGACCTGGCACACAGTAGAAGTCATGCAGCATGGTGTTTGGCACATAGTAGGGCCTCGGCCAACCCAGAGTTTGGCTGGGAGTAGGTAAATTTCAGAAAAATGCTTGCTGAGTCGAATCTTCTCTCTCTATACCACACTCAAGAAATAATTACTGAGTACCTAGGAGGTACCTGATTTGGTACTAGGTATTGTGTGGGGGAAGAGGGTGGGTAAGACACAGGCCTTTCATTCTTATTTAAGGAACCTACAGCCAAGTGATGAAATATTAGCCCTTCAGAAATACTCTATCACATGGCTGACTGAGTGAGGTCGGTTAAAGGAGGGGGGCTGCCTGGAGGAAGAGGCATGGAGATGGATCAAGTGTCCCACTTGAGCTTTAGGACGAAGGCGACTGATAGAGCATGGGTTGGGCCCGTGAGGACAGCTGCGGTGTCGTGAATTGCTGTAGCAGAGAGTACGAGGTGTGGGGGGACAGGGCTGTCATTCGTTTGTTCAGCAAGCACCAACCAGTCCCTGGGACAGACTGGCACTGCCCTGAGCCCTGATGTTGTGGCTACGGATTAAACCATCCCTGCTTTCGGCGGGGCAGGAGGGTCAAAACTCCAATAGGCTCAGGTCATGATCTCGCGGTTCATGAGTTCGAGCCCCCGCCTCGGGCACGCTGCTGTCAGCATAGAGCCTGCTTCAGATTCTCTGTCTCCCTGTCTCTCTGCTCCTCCCCTGCTCGCGCTCTCTCTCTCTCTCTCTCTCAAAAATAGATAAGAACGTTTTTAAAAGCTTAAAAAGAAATCCAGTATACTGGTTGTCAGCTGTTGATAGTGTTTTGAGGGAAACCTAAAGCTTTAGGGTGAGGGCGTGAAAGACCGGACCAGACCAGACGGGTGGGCTCCTTTGGACGGTAACCTGATATGATATGTTGACATTTGAGCCAAAACCCGAATCCCAGAAGGGAGAGCGCACGTGAGGTGTCAGGGAGAGAACCCAGTAGGTAGACAGAAGGGAGGGAGCGCAGGGGGTGGGAGCCAGACTGGGAAGGGCCTTGAACACCAGTATAAGGAACTTGGACTTGACTCTGTAGCCAGTGGCCTGCCTTTGAAGGCTTTTGAACAGAGGAGGGACGTAATCAGAGCCTCAGAAGGAAGAAGCCGGCCGAGCTGGGGCTGCGGTGGGGGGCGGGGGGGGCACCGGAACTGGAGGCCAGTGATGGGGGGGCAGCTCCAGGTGGAGGAGGACAGAGCCGGGAGGCAGGTGCTATAGGCATTTAACAGCGGAATTGTCTGGTTGTCTGAGGTTGAAGGAAGAGGAAAAGCAAAAAGGTGGATGAGGGTGAGTGGAGACCCCTCGATGAGAAACAGAAACACCAGGCCCTGGAGTGGGTTGAGGGAGCAGGTCCCTTCTGAAACGGATGTTCCTCCTGCTTCTCTCCCCCACCCCCCCACCCCCATCCAAACCCTCTTCTCTCCTCCTCCAGTGCCTTTCCCTACAGTCTGGAGACTCCACAATCCAAATCCTGAGGAGTATCTTGCTGTTGGCCTTACATGTGTCTCTTTCTCCTTCTCCTCCTCCTTCTCCTCCTCCTCTTAACCCTTCTGAGCCAACCGTCTTGGAGGAGATCCTGAAAATCAACTAGTCCGGGTCTTTGTGGGGCCCCTGACCGCCCGATGGGTTGTGGACAATATCAGGAGAAGCTAAGTGCTCTGGGTTTTTTGCTGGACAAAATGGGGTTGGAGTCCCCGCTCCGCTGTTTACAAGCAGTGTGACGTTGGGTGAGTTACTTAACGTCTCTGAGCCTCCGATTCCTCCCCTGTAAATGAGAACATGCATGTGCTAACATGGGGCCTGGCACAGAATAAGGCTTCAGAGAGCATTGGCTGTTGCTGTTATTGTTGTTGTTATTGTTATTGCTGTGACTTGATAGCCACGCATGAGGCCATTCACCCCGGCAGGTCCTTCAGGTCCCAGAGCCTCCTTCGGGAAAGTGTGTGTGGTTTGGAATCAGGCCGATCTGCTCAAGTCATTCCTGAGGAGGTGCTCATCCCGGTGTCTATTTGGGCCACCCGGTAGGGGAGACGGTAGGCAGCCAATGCCCCTTGCATAGCGTGCAGCAGGCTCTGGGCCTGAGTCTCCCTGCAGCAAGCCTAGCGGGCACTCGCAGACTCTTTGCTGTGTGCGCTGGGTAATCCCAAGGCCCTGCCCCCAGCCTGCAGTGTATTGCCCCCAGGGCCCATGTCCCCTCAGGCAAAGGACAGGTGTCCCATTTTTACTGTCAGGGCGCAGCCCTGCCTCTCAGCCCCAGGCCACAGGTGTCAGGGCTTCCCAGGGAGGCAGATCTGGCTTCTGTCCCTGGCCTGGGCTATCATGATGGGGATTTTGGCTCCCCACTGCCCGCAGGCCCGGCCAATATCCTGGCTGCATCCCAAAGCTCTGCCCTCCCCTCTCACTCTCTGGCCTCCTCAGACCTATACCTGGCTTTTCACCTCTGCCTCTGCCACCAGCCAGGAGCTTCTTGGGGTCCAGGAGTTTGTCACCCTGGGGAAACCAGGGTACTCCATAACGTAAGACTCTTTGGGGCACAGGGCTTCATCCACGGGGACCCAGGGGAATGAGACACACATCCTCATCCAGCACGGAGTGGTAAGAAGAACAGAACATCCAAAGCTGCCACTCAGCTGTGTGACCTTGGGCAAGTCCCCTAACGTCTCTGAGCTTCTGTTTCCTCAACTCTGAAGTGAGAAGAGAAATTCCATCCTTTCAGAGCCAGTGTGTGGATTAAATGAGATTTTAAACCCCAAAAGCACCTTTGGAGCTACAACATGCTTGGGAATGTGGGTTGTGTATTAAATACCTGAGTCAGGAGCCCAGGCCCTGATGACAACGTTGAGCCATCCACAACGTCTCTTGGGTCCCCCGTGTCCTCCTTTCTGTTGCATAAAGTCTCAGTCTAAATGATGTTGCAGGATCAGTTTTCATGATACCACAAGTCCCTGCCGGCTTAGAAAGCCTGGGATGGGCACCTGGACTTTTCCATTCCCTGTTGGGGACCTTGAGGCCCGAGAGTGCACCCCTGCCCAGGCCGAGGGCTCAGACCTGCCCCCCCGCCCCAGCTGCCCCATCTCAGTCCGCTCGCACCAGCCCCTCTCTGCTCTGCTGCCCCTTGTCCCCTAACCTGGAGCCCTGTCCAGAAAACTAATTGCTGTGACTCCAGTGTTTATTTGGAGACAATACAAGTCAATTGAAACTGCCGCATCAGGAGAAATATGTTCCACTTAGATCTTTAAATTAGCTCAGCGCCTGCCTTTGATGAGGCCGACTTGGGAGAGGCGTCCGCCCTCGTGCTCCACTGATCATTGGCCATTGTGGGCCATTTGCTTAATGAACAGTGTGGCCAGCGGCCAGGGGGTGGGGACAGCCAGGCACACCTGCCCATAGGCTGGCGAGGCTGGGTGGCCTTGCCCTCGTGCCATTTGCCTTGGCCCTCGGCTCCGCAGCCAACCCTTCTGGTTGGAGAGGACACTGAGGTCGGCTCAAGCTGTTGCTAATGGCCAGAATAGAAAGGTGGTGCCAGCCACGGATTACGAGGCGCTTCCCGTGTCCCCTGCCAGGCACAGGCTGAGCCCTCTGCAGACGTTACCTCACTGCCAATTGGAGCAGCCTTAAGAGGTCAAGGCTGTTGTTCTCCCATTTTACGGACACGAGACTGATTACAGCCACATGTCTCTGACTCAGAAGCCCGTGGAAGTCAGCGGAAGAGGATGGGAGGGAAGGGGGCTGCAGCGGAGGATGAGGTGCGATATGCTGGAGACTTCCGGCCAGAAACTTCGGAGGCCCCGTCTGTCTTCCCTTTTGTTTTGTGGACTCAGGCGTGCATCCTGGGAGCAGATGCTCTGCAGCCTGAGAACACTCCTTCCCCTCCTGCTCCCCTTCCTCCTTTCTTCCCCTGCCCCCCTCCCTCCCTCCCCCTGCCCTGACATCCTGCAACCCTCAATTTCCTGCTTCGCCCCCAGATCCCTAAGTGTGGGGGTGCTGCAGAGATCCAGGGGAAGCCTGTGACCCTTTCGGCCTGCAGGGCCTTCCAACAAGGACGCCTCTCTGCCGTCTCTAATGTTGCCTTCTAGATGATCCTCAGGTGTCCTGACTCACCCGTGCCTTCCAGAGGTTCTGTTCCCTAGCAGAGCTATAGCCCTGGGAAAGTTGTTCTTTACTCCCATCTTTGTCCCAGGCCTTCCTTCCGGGGTGGGGGAGTGGATTTAGAAGTCATGATTGCAGACCTTTGAGGAGCTCCCAGTCTGGAGCAGCTGTGTGTGTCCCGGGTAGAAAAGGATAGGGTCCTAAGCCGCCTCGGCAGTCCCCAGGTTTGCTCGGATGCCCGGTGTGAGATGTGAGACCCGAGCCGGCCCAGAGCCTGGTGAGGAGGTCCTGAAGGGCAATGACCTCACTTTCCCCAGAACCCCACCACACCTACAGGCCCAGCTCGGCTCTCTGCGAGTGAAGCATTTCCCTGCAGCCAGGGACCTGGCAGGTACCTGCAGGGCCAGTCAGACTGGGTGGGTCCGGTGCCTGAACCAGACCAGCCCCTGGCTGGGCAGCACAAGCCAGAGATGGGCATTGCTGGCTCCACCCTAGGATGGTGGTAGGCCCCTTGAGGACAGGGCACGTGCCTTCTCCTCCTAGAGCCCACAACCCTTGTCCTGCACGGGCCTGCCTGGCGAGACTAGACCATGAATGAGTAAACAGTAGGTATTGTTAATGCGGCTACTAGTCATTCATTTTTCCTTTATTCATTTGCTCATTTACCGTCTACTCTTGCCAGGAAGTTTCTGGTCCAGATTCTTAACATGTAATTATCTCCAGGGCCCGGACTGGGGAGAGACTTAATGAGGTGCCTCGGGCACAAAATTTAAGGAGACCCTCGCTCTCAGGGTCATGGGAGTGCCTGATTATCTCAGCTCCTGAAAATAACCTTGCTGGTAGGTATCGTAATTTCCATTTCAGAGATGAGGAAATGAAGTCAGAGAAAAGCTAATTCGTTTCCCCTGGTCACCTGGCTGGGAGATATTTATTCCCAGATCTGTGGGACTCCAGTGCCTTTTGTTCTTCCCTCTGAACTGGTCCTCAGTTTCCCTGCCTCGCCTGACCTCCCGGGTGGGGCCCCGGCTCAAGGCAGGGAGGGTGAGTTACCGTCGTTTACTTTCCATGTGTGTTAGCTCCGCATGGCTCCCTCTCCTGTGTCCTGAGCACAGACTGAGCGCCTAGGGGCAGGTCCTGTCTCCTCTGCTTAGCAGAGGACAGTGAACTCTCAGCGCCTCCGTGTTGATCTGCAAACAGGGACAAAATAATAGTCCCTATTTCGTGGGTTGCCGTGAGCACTTGATGAGAAGGGATGTGTAATACGCACAGCACTTAGAACAGCGCCTGCTACGCATCTTCATAGAATTGTTAGCTGTTAACTTTCATAGCTGGGTAACCTGTTATCACCCCAAGGTAGGTGGGGTCTGCAGTGAGCCCCAAACCCTCAGCCCACTGAGCCTTCAAGATTCAGTCTCCACCTCCCTCTCAGGAGAGCTGCCCTCCAGGCTAACAGTTCCCAGCCTGTCACCTCAAGGCTTCTGGGATGGCAAGTGCCCCATCAATGCCCCCCCCCCCACGTGGAATGATGGGGATAGGGTTTGGTCCCCGCCACCCCTATTCGCCCTCTGCCTCCAGGCAGGGGAGCAGCCTCCCTGGCTCCTTCCAGCTTGAGGTCTCCTGGAACTCACGCTGGAGCTTTGGAGAGCGAGAATTCACACCTCACTGAAAATTCGTTTCAAACAATTAGCAGGTCTTTATTGGAGGAGCCTTTGAAGTGGGAGCCCAGACCCATCTCTGTGAAGGATTTCCCCCCAAATGACAGGCTGGCAGACGCTGCCACCAGCTTGGCCCTTCCCTGAGTGCCAGGGGCTCCTGGCTCTGGGATGGCACTATGGGGCTCCTGTGCTTCTCTCTACTGTAGCCCCTCAGTGTCCTCCTGTCTGGCACAGAGGGCTGCTGAGACCGTAGATAATGCGTGGAGCTGGGGTCCCCCTGGGGTGGGGGGCGCTTTATCAAGTCTGTGGGGTTTTTCTGTTTTCCAAATCTGTCAACCCACAGGCTAGGGCAGCTGAAGCCCTTGACTGTGAACTTGGAGCTCATGCATCCTTGAACAGTGCCTAAAACTGTGTAATTATCAGTCGAATGAATGTACGGATTCCTCCAATGATTGGCCCTGTGGCCTTAAGCCGGCCTCCATTTCCATAGGCAAACTGGAGGCAGGGTGGGTGAGAGAGGAGTGGGCTGTCTGGTCTCCAGGGCTCTGAGCCAAACCTACTTTTTTTAGAAGGGCTTCTATTGCAGTGGAGTGAAGACTGGGTTCTGACTCTGCTCCCCTTCTACCTACGTGATCTTGAGCCAGGCCTCCAGGTGCATCTCGGTTTCTCCATCTGTAAAATGGGTAAACTTCTGCTTCGGATTCTGTATCTCCCTCTCAGCCCCTCCCCTGCTCACACTGTGTCTCTCTCGGTCTCTCAAAATTGAATAGACGTGAAAAAAAATTTTTTTTTAATGGGTAAACTAATCTCTATGTTGCAGAGCAAGTGTACAGATTAAATGAAGTCATACCTGGAAAGTGCCAGGCCCGATAAGTGCTCGCGATTGATCGGCTATAGCCTATGCCCCTTACCGTGACTTTTCTGACCTCTTCCTCCACAGCCAAAGTAGCCTGTTCGTTAGCTATGGCGGGAAGGGCCCTTTCTGCATCATCCTAACCCCGCAGAACTGAGGCGGGGAGAAGGGGGGCAGGGAGAGCCAGGAAGGATGGGAGCTGAAAGGATCCTATCCCCACGCTCCTGCCCCACGAGGCAGCCCCCAGCCTGGGCCTCCAGGCTGCTGTTTGATTCCCTTTCTTTGACATTCCATCCATCATCATAATTGCTTCTCCCGAAAAATGAATTTGTAGTTGATTTCTTCAAAAGAGGGAATCAGCCAACAGATAAAAAGGTTGTTTTATTTAATTTGCATGAAGAGGCCGCCTGCTGCCCCCCAGCTGTGCCAGCTGGGCTGTGGGGAGGGGGTCTGGCGGCAGGTACTGTGTTTACACAGGTAGGCACAGCTGTTCCCCGGCTCAGGACCTCCCTCCCAGGTTGTGGAGATCCTGGCCCCAGGGGTGGGGGGGGGGGGCCTTTGGTGTCCCCGCTGGGCTGAAATCATTCTATCCCAAGAGACCTGCACCTGCCCCACACCTGTCATTGCTGGGGCAGGACGAGGCTTCTAGCTCTGAGGGCCGAGGGTCACGAAGCCAGATGCTCCTGAGGGCAAAACTCGGGACATCAGGGGCTCTATTAGGCCAGGGTCTGATCCACATGCCAGATATCACTGAGTTTTCTCAGGAGGAAGGGGCATTTAAATGGCACGTATGGGGTACCTGGAGGGCATAGTTGGTTAAGCATCCGACTTTGGCTCAGGTCATGATCTCACGGTTTGTGAGTTCGAGCCCCATGTCAGGCTTTGTGCTGACAGCTAGGAGCCTGGAGCCTGCTTTGGATTCTGTGCCCCGCCCCCCCCCCCCCCCGTCCCTCCCCCACTGTGCACTTTCTCTCTCTCTCTCAAAAGTAAATAAACATTTAAAAAAATAATAAATTGCATGTATGTTTGGGTCAAATTGAGAACTCCAGGTTCCTCTGTGAGATATATTTCACCCAAGGGTGTTGTGTTTCCTCTCAATTTAGCAAACACTTGATGATGCTCCCGTGCTCCCAGAGCATGGCTGATTCTCTCCAGAAGCTTCTCTTGCGGTCAATGTGAGCCCTGTCTTTAGGAGAAATTCTTGGCAGGGGCGAGGGTTAATGGACAAGGCAGAGCATAGCCGGGGGTAGGAGTGGGACCAGACAGGGAAGGCCTACTGAAGAGATGCCTCAAAGGTTGAGTGATATCCAGGGAGGTGGGCACCAAGGTTTCCTGGGGCAGAATTCGGCAGAGCTCCTCGCCTTGTCCAACATCTGGAGAAAGTGCCAAACACTTAGATGGTTCTCCACCAAGACGCTTCAAAGATTCAGAGGCTTAGGTACGCCACGGATGGGGGTGGGGTGGGGTGGGCGTATAATTTGTTGTTGAAACCTGGACGCTTCTGCACGTGAAAATGGGCTGTATTCGTAATTACTCCAGGACAACAGGTGTAACTGAGACTGTCCCTGGCAAAGCAAATGTGTGTCTTCAGGTCGACCGTGTGCCAGATGCACTGGGGACTTAGGCCAGCAGGGCGTGCTCCCAAGAACTGCCAAAAAGAGCATCGGACATTTCTGGATAGAATGACAGGGCATCCGTGGGGCGACCGGGGCCACAGAATGGAGGTGGGACAGTAGCTGGGAGACTGCAGTTGGCGGGGGTGGGGGGTGGGGGGGTTGGTTTCATCCCCTGGGGCTGTTGCTTAGGGCAAGTCTCATACCCTCTCTAGGCCGGTGTTTCCTCTCCAGGAGTTGCTGAATGTGAGAGGGTCTCACACGTTTATTACATCTGTAATTGCTTTGCTCCTTCATTTGTCCCCTTTCTTACTGCGTGTGCTCCTGCCTGTCACATAAGTCTATGAGGACAGAGGCCTTGTGCGTCTTACTCGCTGCGATGTGCACAGCTTCTAGAACAGTCTAGCAGGGGTAGACACTCCGCAAGTGGGATGCGGTCACGGGGGGGTCTGCGAGGGGCCTCGCTTGCACACGCTTCCAGGTGTGGCAAGGATGACCGCGTCGGGATGGCCTGCGACGGCTTTGGTAGAGGCTGGTGGCGCAGGTTCTTCTCCAGGAGTTCCTGCTTGGTCTCTGCTCTTGTGTTTTTGTCCCTTTTTCTGAGTCGCATGGAATTCTTCTACCCCTGACCACCCCCCACCCCCCATCTGTAAGAAGAAGCGACATTCCGGGCGCAGAATCCTCGTTGCAATTATTAGGTTTTTTTTTAGAAGATTGCAAATTAAAAAAATTTTTTTTAATGTTTATTTATTTTTGAGACAGAGAGAGACAGAGCATGAACGGGGGAGGGTCAGAGAGAGGGAGACACAGAATCCGAAACAGGCTCCAGGCTCCACGCTGTCAGCACAGAGCCCGACGTGGGGCTCGAACCCGTGAACTGCGAGATCATGACCTGAGCCGAAGTCCAACACTTCACGACGGAGCCACCCAGGTGCCCCAGAAGATTGCAGGTTTTTAAGTTGATGTACTTATCTTGAGAGAGACAGAGCATGAGAGGGAGAGGCGCAGAAAGAAAGAGGATACTTTCTCCGTGCTGCCAGCTGCGGAGCCCAACACGGGGCTCGATCCCAGAAACTCTGAGATCATGACCACCAGAAGGGAGACGCTCAACCGACTGAGCCCCCCGGGCGCCCCACCCCCACCCCCCGTTTGCAATTGTTAAGGCAGGTTTGGGGGTGGGATGGGGCAAGGGGCTCCCTGGCTTTACGAAGACGGCAGTGATTACCTTAAAAAGCATTATGAACAGCAACTATGGCTCACGGAGGTAGGGGTGGGGCTACATCTTCTTTTCTTCTTCCGCGAGGGGTGGGTGCGAACTCCCACCGGAGACACCGCGTCCGACCATCTGAGTCGCTCCTCCTGCCCGTCTTCCCTCCCGCGTGGACTCTCTGTTCTCCATGTGGCTGGGGTTGTGTCTGTGGTTGTGCCTCGTCTGAGCTGTGCCTCGTCTGAGCCTCGTCTGCCGCGTGTCGCATGGCCCCCCGCTTGGCTACGAGCAGGAGTGGTTTGTCCTCGCCTGGCAAACGCACAAAGCCAAGGGCAGGATCTTTTCCGTGGTTTCGTTGGGGGAGACTTTCTTCCTTGGTAGCTCCTTGTTGTGACTGTGAACGTCGCCACTTGGGTCACGTTCTCCCTTGGGGGTGTGTGCCTCCCCCACAGGCTCCCCTCACAGGTGCACGATCAGCGTTTCATGCCCCCCTCGCGTGTGCGCTGTGTGTTACAGGGACGCCTGGCCTTGACGGCCACTGGCAGCAACATGCCAGGCAGGTGACATGCCAGTAGGGGCGTATTTGGCTCCTGTAGCCACGTGCAGGAAGGCGGGGTTGGCTTAACCTTAGGGACAGCCAGACGCCTTAGGGACAGCCAGAATCTCTCTGCCCTCCCCTCTCCCCTGCCATCTTGCGCTGGCTCCCATCCCACTCTTCTGAGTCAACTTTATTCTCTCAGGTTGGCTTCTCCACGAGGTCAGAACCCTCCCTTCTGGAAACTCCAGGCTTCTGTTCATTAGCGTGTTATGTCAGGAGAAAAAACTGCCTTTTCTCATCACCTCCCATTCGAAAGACCCCAGGGAAGGACGCAGTTGGCTAAGCTTGGGTTGGCTGCTGACCCCTCAAGCAGTTACTCTTCAGGTCAGAGGACAGTAGTCCCCATTCGGAGACAGGCCGCGAGTGGGGTGGGGGCTACACGGAGGGTGGCTGTCCTAAAAGAGGAGGCAGGTGGGGGTGACATAGACCTGGCTGCTGGGAGAATGGGGTGAGGCGGGTGAAATTATTCCAGTTTGTGACTGACACAGGAGGACCGCTTCTCATCTCCCGGCCTTTCCGCAGGAAGAACTTCGAGAGTCAGTCTCAGGCTAAAAACACATTTCTCCAATGAACAGAAACGCAGGCACCACGGAGCTCCTGACTGACATGATCAATTCCTTCCCTGGCAGCAGCAAGCCCCGGTTTTACTGTTTAATCACTTCCAAACCCTGCTTCGTGGCCAGTGATGCAGCTCAGGGCTTTGGAGGGGCTGGAGTGGGCAATGCTCTTTCTGGGACAGGAAAACAGTGCAGTGCGTAGCCCCGTTGTCTGGCACAGAACGGGTCTCGTCTCCCCGTCCTCGCCCTCCGCCTGGTCTGGGATAGAGGCAGCCGCGGAGGACCCAGGAGGTGGTGCCCACCACTTTCCACTCCACGGGGCCACCCTCTGATTCCTGCCCTGTCCTCCAGTCTCAGCCAGCACCCTCTGCCTCCACACTGCCTGAAGTTCAGTTCTAGATTGTCCTGACTATGTGCCTGCTCTTCTCTCCTTCCAGTCCATGTTACTTACTAGTAAAAGAATGTGTATACACTTGGAAGGCCTGCGGGGACATTAGGTTGGCAGAGGGCAGAGGTGTCTTTTGGAGACCACTCAATGCAGCCTAACCAGCCTTTATCTGAGGGCCCTCCAAATTGACTGCATAAGGGCGTTGTCCTCCAGCCGGGTTAGTTCATGGGTGTAGTGGCCCCTGGGTGGCAATGAATAGCTGTGGAACTTGGCTGGTCATTATAAACCTGAAGTGGTAGCAATTGGAAGGGGCTGCTTTGGAGAACCCCTCCCTCCCTTCCCTCCTTTCTTCTCTTCCTTCCTTCCTTCCTTCCTTCCTTCCTTCCTTCCTTCCTTCCATTTCTTCCTTCCTTCTGTCCTTCCTTCCTTCTTTCTTTCCTTCCATTCCTTCCTTCCACTCCTTCCTTCCTTCCTTCCTTCCTTCCTTCCTTCCTTCCTTCCTTCCTCCACTCCTTTGCCCCCTCCCTCTTCCCCCTTCTGCCCTCCCCCTCTCTCTTCCCCTCCTCCTTCTTCTCTCTCCCTCCCTTCCTTCCTTCCTTCCTTCCTTCCTTCCTTCCTTCCTTCCTTCCTTCCATTTCTTCCTTCCTTCTGTCCTTCCTTCCTTGTTTCTTTCCTTCCCTTCCTTCCTTCCTTCCTTCCTTCCTTCCTTCCTTCCTTCCTCCACTCCTTTGCCCCCTCCCTCTTCCCCCCCTTCTGCCCTCCCCCTCTCTCTTCCCCTCCTTCTTCTCTCTCCCTCCCTTCCTTCCTTCTTTCTTCCCTTCCTCAGACTCCGTGGGACTGTCCTCCGAGGAACTGGGCCTCGATCATCTCTGCTCCCCACCTCTACCCCAACTGTAATCATGTAAGGATGTGAAGGGTAGGGCATGTCTCGGGTCCTTTTTCCCCACCAAGATTTCTGTTTCATTGAGTCACAACCAACTCAGACGGAGTTTATCAGTGAGGCCTGAGACAGTCCTCTCACGATGAGGAATAACTCACAAGGTCTGATAACGTCTGTATCTTCCAGCATCCACTTTAGGATCTCAAAACTGAGCCCGGTTCTGTCTGTGCACGCAGAGTGGAGCAAGATAGCACCCTCCACCTTCTAGAGTCCCTGCTTGCATTAACGTGGCAACCGATGTCCTTAGCCTCCTGGGGAGCTGATTCATACTGGGCCTGTTGAGCACTTGAGGGCGTGTCACTAAGCTGTGTCCCCATCCTGCCCTGTGCTCTAGGAATGTGGCTTCAGTGTACTCCTGGGACAGTTCGTCTTCTTAGAGTTAGTCCATTGTTCGAGCTCGCTCACATTCTTCCATCCGATTCACAGTGCGACGCCTCTGGCTTTGTGACATGCCCCTCATCTGGTGACAGGATGGGGGAGAAACAGAAAGTCCCCCCTTAGGTGTCTCAGGCTAGTTATATTGTTCAGTATAACACTTGCCGGGAAGGTATAGAGAGGGGAAGCAATAGGGGTGCACAGGACGCTTACTGACAAAGCAGCACTTCCTCTCTCATTTGACTTCCTGCTCGTGCACACACTCCCTCCACTGGGAATCCTGCTGCTTCTTGCACTCCTGACCCAAGGCCCTGTCTGCCCTCTCACCCGGTCTGTGCATTCTGACTCCGCCCTGCCCTCCACACTGGCATGGTTGTCTCTTGCAAGCACACAAGTGGTGCGAAAGCAAGGCTCTTTTACCCTGGGCCAGAGTCTGTATCCAGCCTGAAGGGCTGCCCCTCCGCTCCCTTCCTGGCACTGCCCCAGGCTTGGGGGAGCCTTCCTTTCCTGGTGCGCAACCTGAACACATGTCCACAAGGCCTTTCTGCCTGCCCTGCCTCAGGGCCTCTGCTCTCCTGCTTGCAGACTCCCAGGACATTGATTGCTCTCTTTTCCCAGCCACCCAAACACTTTTCTGACTCTCACCTTCTACCTTCCTGAGCCCGCGGGGTTTTTTTCCTGCCCCTGCCGTGATGGCTATTTCAGGTCTTGAACAAGCTGATAATGTCTGTATCTTCCAGCATCAACTTTTGGATCTCAAAACTGAGTCCAGTTCTGTCCGTGCCCAGAAAGTGGAGCAAGATAACACCTTCTGCCTTCTAGAGTCCCTGCTGCCATTAACGCAGCAGCTGATGTCCTGTCTCAGGGGGTTCACAGAGCTCTTCCCTCTGATGGAATGTTCTTCCATCCATTCATCTCGACTAGCCCTTGTCCTTTGGGTCTCAACGCAAATGTCATGTCTTCAGACAAAGCCTTCCTCCACCTCCATTCCTGGCTTTTTTTCTTTCAGAGAATGTCACAGACTGTGAGTCTGGAGTTCTCTCTTGTCCAGCAAGAGCACGGATGCAGAATTGAATACGAGAGAGGCTAATGTCCAGGAGGAAACAAGAGCCCCTAAACAGGGGTTTCATCTCCGTATTTTGAGCGCTCAAGATCTTACACATGTGGTGAACGTGAGGAAAACAATCAGACAGTAATTATTAACATTGTGTTTAAGAAGCAAAGAGTCTGGGAGGCAAATAGATTTTGTGATCACAGCACAATAGGATATAGGCGTCAAATGGAAAGTAATTTCCTGCAGGGGATATAACAAGTTATTTGTGGTCCCATTATAATATCTCGCTAGCTCACCTCGGGCGCTTTTGCCCTGTGGTGTCAGCTTTCTGCCCTAAGCTTGTTCCGAACCCATTCATGTAACTATAAGGAATTCTTGAACCTATTTCCCCAGGAGAGAATTTATTACAAATTGTAACTATATGTGAAAGCTGCAGAGGCAACAGATCTGACCCAGTGCCACGCCGATGCCCTGCAGCCTCTCCTGTCGTTGTGCTAAGCTGCACGTGTGCACCACACGCTGAACGAGGGGGAGCAGAACAGGAGTCCAGTGGTCTGTCACCCAGCAAAAACTTGCAAAGTGTCTCCTCCTCGGCATCACTCTGTCCCCAGAGCTCCGACGCTACGGCAGCTGCCGCTTCTCTCTTCTCCCTCCTCTTGGGCTGCCATTCTCCTGCCTCCCCTTCCGGGCTCCTGCACCTCCTTTTTTTCTCTTCCTTATCTGGAACCTTCCCTTCGAGGCCTTGATTTCCCTAGCTTATTTAGAGTAACTTGACCCTACATACACATAGGTATATTTGATGCCTGTCCCCACTACTGTATTGCAAGTTCCACGACACTCACGTGTCTTCACAGATGCTTTATTTGCCACTGTATACCCAGTGCCTAACATGGTGCCTGGCGCATAGTAGGGGGGGGGTCCATAAATACTGACAAAATGAATGAATACCACATTTCTCTAAAGAAACTTATTATTGATTTCACGTTGAATGTCCAGAGCCCCTGGATATCTAATCCTGGGCACTCATCTACCTGGTTAGAAAGTCACTGTGGTTTAATAAGAAAGATATTTGTTCTTTGTCCCCAGTGCCTAGCAGAGAGTTCCTATAAGCTCTTGAAATTTCTTGAGTGGTAAGGGTGATACGGGAGCATCTTTTGGTCTAACAAGGTGCCTCTTGGTGGACCTACATAGCTTCAGGATGGGGACTGGTTGCCAGAAAGATTAAGCCTTTATTAGAGGCTTAGAGCTTTCAGTCCCACCTCCCAACCTCCTGGGAAGGGAGAGGGGCTGGAGATTGAGTTCAATCGCCAATGGCCAGTGATTCAGTTAATCATGCCCACATAACGAGTCCTCCATGAAACCCCCAATGATGAGGTTGACAAGAAAGTCCAGGTTGGTGAACGCATTGGGTGCTGGGAGAATGGTGTGCCCAGGAAGAGCATGGCAGCTCCCTCCCCCCCCTGTACCTTGCCCAGTGTGGCTCTTCCATTTGGCTGTTCCTGAGTTGTAGTCTTTGTAATGAACCAGTAAATGTAAGTAACCCGTTCTCCTGAGTTCTCCAAGCCATTCTAGCAAATTATGGCACCTGAGCGGGGGTTGTGGGAATGCCCAATTTATCGCCAATGGGTTAAAAGTTCAGGTGGCCTAGGACTTGGAACTGTCATCTGAAGTGGGGACAGCCTTGTGGGACGGAGCCCTTAACCTGTAGCGTCTGTACTAACTCTGGGTAGTTACTGCCAGAACTGCACTGAATTGTGGGAGATCCGGTTGGCATTCGAGAATCAGAGAACGGGTTGGGTAGAGAAGAAACTCTTCAGAATCACCATAGACCTTGGGCACATTTTGCGGTCTTCATCTCCCGGGGCAGACAGAAGCATTCAGCACTCTCAACCTCATTTGGATTACAGTCAGGGGGTCCTCTGAATCCAGGATGAACTGGAGTGCCTGCGGCAGCTCTGGGTCTGGGGAAGACCCCCTCCCCTCCCTCAGCCCCTCCCCCACCTTCTCTCCCTGGCCCTGCCCCCACACCCGGTAAAGATGAGAGCGACTGAACAAGCATGAAAGATATGGAAACTTCCCTCCTGAATGATCACGCTAATGGTAAATTGATGGGATTGAATACATTCAAGTCGGAAATGATCCAAATATATGCTAATGAAGCTGAATATGCATTATTTAGACTAAAACAAACTAACTGCAAGTCAGGAAATAAAGTAGGTGAATTATTAGTTTGGCAACTCAAAGAATCGGGGAACTCAAGCACCGTTCCAGAGACAGGCAGAGGCAGGCAGGAAAATGTGGTTAATGAATTCTAAACCAATTAACCGCAAATTGATGGCGTGCTCTGAGACCCGCCACCCCCGACTCCCTCGGATTGCTTTCTGGAAATTCAAAAGGAAAACGCTGTTGCCGTGCACTTTTCTTGTTTTCACTTCCTAAGTGTGCTCTCCTGGCAACTTGAGTCTCGGGGAAAAAATATTAAAAACTACAAACAGATCCCAGACACGGGAATGGGGCTATTTTGGCCACAGGGAGAGATAAATAATGCAAAGAGGAACCTCTCTATTCTTCTTTGTCAAAGGGAATCATCCTCAGACTGAAGAGAGGAAAGCGAGCCTTGATGAGAGGGAGCTAAAGCCTGAGATGGGTGAAGAAAATACGAGAACATACCGTGCTTGTCCGGACCAGAACAACTCAACTGTCCTGGCTGAATTCTGCCCCAGGGCACAGAAGATCACAGATGAGGTCCCCATGAGACTGACGAGTCACTAGGAAGGGGTTAGAACCCAGGAGGTGGCATTGTGCTTTCCAAAGATAGAGTCTGTACATTCCAAGGCATTTGATGGTGATCATAGAAAAATCTCAGGTTCGGTTCATAAAATGTTACAGTTTCCGAGTTACAGTTACCGAGATCTTAGGAAAAGTAAGTAGCGATCAGTCGGAGCCAGCATGGGTTCACCATGAACTAGATCTTTGCTGAAAGGGCACCTTTGTTGATGAATGCTTTCCTGGTCTCTCTATAGAAACAGTCCTGCCCCTCCCCCACTTTCCCCCTTTCCCATCCCCACATATATATGTACTTGCTATTTCCTTCTCCTCCCGCTGGACTATAAGCTCCACAAGGACTGGGACTTTGCCTGGTACATGGTGAGGGCTCAGTACATATCTGTTGAATGAGTGAGACTTCCCCCTCATTTCGCATTCACCAAATATGGCCAGGCCTTCAAGGAAGACCTGTCCCTCCCTCCCTCCGTATCCACTCACAGACAGAGACACTGGAAATGAGAACCAGAGAGCAGTTCTGGGCCCTTACTGCTCAGGTCTTGACCCCTAAGGCATATACCCTCCCCACTTGGAAGTAGGGCCCAGTGCACTTGGAATACTCAGATTAGCATTTTTTTTTTCCTTTTTAAAATGTGTAACTATTCATTTTTGAGAGAGAGTGTGTGCATGCAAGGAGAAAGAGAAGCCCAACTGACAGCGTGGAGCCCGATGCGGGGCTTGATCCCATGAACCATGAGATCACAACCCGAGCCAAAATCAAGAGTCATCTGCTTAACTGACCGAGCCACCCAGGCACCCCTACTCAGATTAACAATTTCCCATCCCACAGTGGGGTGTCCGGAGGGGGCAGAGGAGGGCCAGAAGCCCCAGTGGAAGCTCCTGCTTCCTCTGGGAGAAAGCAGAAGCACGAGGGGAGGAGTCGCTGTGGCCTCTCCACACAGTCAGGACTCACCTCCTCTACTCAGTCACGGAAACGGAGGAGAAGGCATGGCTGGTGAGCTCTCTCAGTTCTGTGCCCCTTGTCCTATACTTGGCTGCCTCTGAACTTGGAAGTAATGTGGGAGAAAAGTGTAAGACACGCGAAGGCCTTTTGCCTCGAGCCAGCCAAAGCACGCGGAGACAGATGTTTGACCTTTGATTACGGTGTCGTCACTCGGTTATCTGTGGGTGGGGTTCACCGGCTTGCAGGTGAACCGTGGGAAAACACGTAATAGTAAGGGAAACGATGGGGTAAAATAATCAGACTGATAGCCTATCAGTAATAGCATCTCTCTTAGACACCTACTGTTGGGAGCTACGTAGATCTCTTTAGGTCCACATTGTGTTCTTCGCAACAAGGCAACATCCCCCCACCAGCAGTCCGTTCAGGCAGCACGCGGTTGGAAGGGAGCAGTGGCCACATTGATGCGAATACAGTCATGAGTGGCTCGCTGCAATACCTCCGGACTGAGAGGTCTGACAGCCTTGAGTAAAGTCAGCTCACCCGGCAGAGAGGTGGGGGAACAGCACTGGCGGCGGAGGGGCCGCCCCCCAAAATCAAGCCCCAGAAGCTGCTGGGCTTAGTCGCTTCGGCCTGTGCCGGCTGCCAGACTGTTTAGAAAGCAAATAGCTCAGCCTGCTCGGTGACAAACCGTGTTAGTGTAGGCTTTGTTCTCTATTCCCACACAAAAAAGATAGCTCAGATAGAAACAGACAATGTAACAGACTGCGGAATGAATGGTAAATGTGTTTCTACATATTGGACGGGATTGTAACCGAATCAGCTGACGCTAAGTGTGCTGTTTGGCACGTTTTGGTGATTAGTGTTAGCAGTGATTTGGGGATCTCCGTGACCTCTTCCCCCCTCCGTTATCCCAGTACGTTCATTCCGCATAGACTTATGTGCCAGGCACCGGGCTAGCCATGCAATGGTGAGCACACAGACGTGGTGCCTGGCCTCAGGGTGTTCACAGGCAGGCGCTGCCTGCAGGTAGGTGTACCTGCAAGGGTGACCAGATGTACCTGCCTCTCTTCTTCAAAAACGTTCAGGATGAAAAGAAAAGGAGAGTGCCTTTAGGAAGGGGGAGTGGCTAGATGCAAAGTGGCAGTTTGGGAAACAGTATGCATCTTCTTTTAGCCAAGAAACTTCTTTTTAAAAAATTTTTTTCAGTTTATTTATTTTGAGAGAGAGTGCGTGTGAGTGGAGGAGGGCCAGAGAGAGAGAGAGAGAGAGAGAGAGGGAGAGAGAGAGTCAGAAGCAGGCTCTGCACTGTCAGCACAGAGCCCGACGTGGGGCTTGAACTCCCAAACGGTGAGATCACAATCTAAGCCAAAACCAAGAGTCGGAAGCTTAACCAACTGAGCCACTCAGGCTCCCCTAAGCCAAGAAACTTCCTAATGCCTCTGGCCGTAAAGTGGTCACCATGGTTGCTGACCCTTTGTTGGAAAGAAAGACCCTGGGAATGTTGCCTCCATGTGCTCTGACTCTGACCCCAGAAAGGAAAGGACATGAGCTCCAAGTGTCTCTGGTACCAATGGATAAAGAAAAGCAAGGAAGCCTTCAGGAGTGCTCAGGTGTCTTCTAACCCCTTCCCCTGGTGGAGGAGGGGACAGTGATATAATCCAAGTCCCAAGGGCCAGAGCAGACCACAAACTTCACTTGTTTAGAAGTGGCATTCACCGAGCTTCTAGAGATTGGGCACCACCCAAAACCCAGGGTCAGCTTTCTATACCTGCTAAAAATGAAAACAAGAATTAGATTATCATATAAAAACTATTATCAGTCAAATTAGAGTGAAGGTCGATTATGAGAAATTGTCAGCATCAGGAATTCACAGCCCATGGGCCTTCTGTGCCCCGGAGAAGGAGGGAGGAACCCACTGAGAGGTCAGTAGGTATGTGGGATGTTGGCTCCCAAGGAAGTCCCAAGCATAGAACAGGTTTGTCCAGGAAAGGGAGAGAGTGATGAATCCAGGCTGTCCCAGCAAGCATCGATGTCTGAGATGGGTCCTGTCTCAGGGGGATAGAGAGGGAGGAGAAGGCTGGCAGAAGGGTTGATGCAGAAATTCTGGATGATCCAACTGGGACAAGACAGGATGAATATGAGATGGGCAGCCCACTCCTGAGATATGGGGGCTGGCGAGACCAGGGTCAGCAAGTTGGGCTTTAGCGGGTCAGCTGGGGAACAGGCAGGGCTCCTTGTCAAATGCCAGAGACACAGCATCTGAGACCCTGAGAGAAGGGGATGCACAGTCTCTCTATGGGAGTGAGTTGGAGAAGCTCTCATCTGGTCCCAATGACCAGGAAGATGGCCTCTCCTCCAGATGTCTCAGCCATCCTGCATATGGCAAAGGGAAACACTCTTCTCTCGAGTCCAGAACAATCATTTGCAGAGTGCCAGCTTTGTGCTGGACATCGAAGACAGAGTGGGGAACCAAACAGTCATTGTCATGTCCCCGTGATCCTTGCAGTCTTGTAAGGGAGATAGACAACCAATAAGTAAATACATACATGGATGAGCACACCATGTATTAAGTACTGTGAAGGAACAAACAGGACCCACCGTGAAGAAGAACACAGTGATGAAACCTCAGAGAAGGGAGTCAGAGAAAGCTCTCTGAGGAGGGTGAGGTTTTGAGCTAGAGCCTCTCTCTAGCGGGGATGGGAGCCGAGATGGAGTGTATTTGACCAGTGAGGGCAGGCAGGTGTCTCCGTTTTGATTCAGTCTTGCTCCTTTTTGACTTTTCTCCGTGTATCCTGCATTTATTGAGTGATCTCAAGAACATGCTTGTGGAAACTTGTGACAGGTACCTGGAGTCCCAACAGCTGGGTGGAGGGGAGACCCTGCTGAACCAGCTCAACCAACCACTTGGGACTGACCAGAAAGGCAGGCCCCATGCCTAGAAGGACCTCATCCTTGGCAGTCTGCTGTGCACATCCAAGCCACGACAAAGATACAGGGTCAGCAAGCATGTCACGTGTTCATGCTCCGTTCTTCCTGGTTCTACAGCCTGGATGGTTGGCTGAGCTTGGGTTTGGAGAGAAGGGTGGGCCTCAAGAGGTAGGCTTTGCACAGAAAGCTCCTAGTTCCTGTCATTCCCTTGGATGGTGATAGTGGAGTTACTCAGAAATCAGGTGTACCCCCACCTCCGTAAAGCCTCCACTCACACCATCCCTGGTCTGGAGCTCCTTGGACCCTTGGCCCATGTGGTCAGGTGCGCAGAAATGTCAAGGCTTTCAGTAGGGATGGGGAGCACCCCTGGAATTTCTGGCCAGTGGATTTACATTTGCATCTTGTCAAGCATGTGTGATGGAGAAGGAACACAAAACTTGCAAGCCATGGGTTGCCACTAACTTTCTCTGTGACCCTGGACAATTTCTTTGCTTTTATCGGCCTCCGTTTCCCTACCCGTGAATTGAGTTAGGACTGGATGGCTTCTAGCTCTGACACGTGGGATTTATGATTCCACAAGGTCAAGAGATTTAGGAGGTCAAGAGAGGCAGCTCATGGCAGCAGAGTGTAGAAACCAACTGGTCAATGGGCATGGCTGTGTGAGTTGAAAATAGGTCTGTGTTTACCTGCAGACCTGAAGGAGGAGACACATGCCTATCACCAAGCTCCAGAAGCTTAGGTCAGAAGGCCATCTGGACAGCGGGCCTCCAAGAAGGCCCCACAGTAATCCTTGCATCCTGGTGTTCATGCCCTTATGTATTCCTTTCCCACATTGTATCAGGGATGCCCTGTGAGACCAATAAAATGTGGTGGTCCCAATAGTCTGTGACTCCTAAGGCGAGGCCATAAAACACATTGTCACTTTTATTTTGCTCTCTGGGACCACTCCTTCTTGAGAAACCATAGCCTGGGGACACTTGAGCAAGCCCCATGGGGGATCCGTATGGTGAGGAACTGAGGCCCCATGCCAGCAGCCAGCACCAACTTGCCTGCCCCATGAGTGTGCCGTGTTGGGTCTTCGGGCCTCCGTCAAGCGTTCAGATGACTTGGCTGACATCCGGACTACAGCTCACGCAAGAACCTTAGCCAGAATCATGCAACTAAGTTGCTTCTGAATTCCTAACTCATCGAAACTGTGTGAGATCATACTCATTGTTGTTTTAAGTTGCCGAGTTTTGGGGAGTATTTCTTACACGGCAATAAATAACGAATACACCCTCCCTTATAGTCCAAAACATGTGACTCAAGGGTGGTGCTTCCCAAATTTTGTTTGCTGGGGCTCTGGTCCCAGGAGATGCTCACCAACCAAAAGAACTTAAGAAGGCCTAAAGTAAAGAAGCCTGTTTAGCTTTGTTTAACCTAGAGCCCTCCAAACTCGCATGGCTATGGGTACCGTTTTGTGCCTGTATTTCCAGGAATTCGTGCCCCCTGGAATGTTTTCTGGGAACTACTGTTCTAGGACAAATGGAAGGTTTGATGTACTAATGTACTAAAGTACTAATGTGCTGTAATCTTACGTATTTGTTACCTCAGGGTCTATTTGTGTTCTGATTACATCTGAATTCATTCACTGCTCCATCATTTCATCCATCCATTCATTCATTCATCCATCCAGCAACATTCACGGATAGCTCATCTCTCCTGGAACCCATTCTATGTACCAGGAGTGCAGAAATGAATCCTCCAGCCCCTGTCTTCAACGGCTCAGTCTAGTGGGGTTTAGCAGAGAGGGTAGAGCGAGGGCTCAGATGTCATAGTGCCTGATTCGGAAGCCCAGTTCTGTCCCTTACAAGCTGGATAACCTTGGGCAGGTTTTCTTCACCTCTCTGATTTAGTTTCTTCGTTTGCAAGTTCAAACTAATACTGGTTGTGTCTATCCCATAGGGAATATTTTAAGGAGTAAGTGGCATAACGTACGTAAAGCACTGATTTGGTTCCTGGCACGTCGTAGGTGTTGAATGAACGTGAGCTGTCATCATTATGTTTATTATTCATTCCCTAAAGTTCAACACAGGTGCATTTCCTCTGGGGAGAGTTCTCTGACACCCGTACCCCCCAAGCTGACCAAGGTGCCCCTAGTACCTGCTTCCTTGAGAATATCCTGCCCTTACCTCCATCAGAGCATTTTCCTATTATATAACTGGAGACAGTGAGTGACCTACTACAGCCAAAGCAGAGACTATAAGGGAACGGGGCTGAAGAGGTGGGTTTGGGGTATCTTTTTTCGCCAGGGTGAAGTCTAGCTAGATTTCTTGGGTGATAGGAAACCAGAGAGGGTTGGGAGAAAGGCTGTGGCTGGGCTCGGCCTGCCGTTGGAATGATGTCTCACAAGGCTGTCCCTACGCGCACAGGAACAGATGGCTGTACTAATTGGGTCGGTAGCCTGTGTTTGGGTGGCAGGCGGTGACCTCATCACTCATGCCACTCCATGCCACTGCCATGTTTGTTCAGACACATCTGGAATATACCAGGTAACGCCCTTCTTTGTTCGCCTGGGGAGCCACAGTGCAAGGTTTGAGTGATGATAGGGAAGCTGCTTAGGTCTCTGGAGTCTGCATCCCTGAGGTGGGGGGAACTGTGGGCTAGACTGTCTTGTCTTGTGCCAGCTGCATTGCACACTCAGAGGGCTTTTGCAGAGACCAGCTGGTAAATTCACTTCAGTATCTGCTTCCCCCCAGCCCTTGCCTCCACTCACCTCTTCCTTCCCCACCGCAAGTGGGTGGCTGCCTCTCCTCTCAGCCACGGCTCTGAAGGAGTCTCGGGGATGACTCTGAGGCCTTCCCGGTCTCCAGAGGCAGTTTCCAACCAGCAGCCTGGCTCGGGGGTGCCCGAACCTCCCTCCCAGCCTGCTGGCTTTGAGCAGGACAGCGGCCATGTGCCAGCAGCTCCCGGGGTTCCAGGCGAGGCCTGGTGCCCCCACCTCTGCTCTCTCTCCCTCTCACACGCAATTCCGGAGGCAGAATGCTAGACAATCTCTTTTTCTTTTTAAATCCGTGAAATCAGGACCCAGAGGGCAAACTGGGGCTCCAGGTCTCCAATTATCTCTCTCCCCCTGCCTCTCGGGGAGCCTATACTCTCCCACTCCGCTTCAAGCAGTCAACAGCCTCTCGGAACCTGTTGAAATCTATTACCGACCTTTGGTCTCATCACCACAAAGGAGTTTTCTGCAGTGCGGAGGTGGATTAAACAGAAATGAATTGGCCGATGGAGACTTTACGACCCTCTCCGTTCTTGCCTCCCACTTCCCCCTTCTCTTTCTTGATCTCACTCTTTATTTTTTTTATAGACGCCAGCTGGGCAGAGCTGAGACAAGGTGATGGGGCCCGAGCGGACTGAGGTCACAAATACCTCGACAAATTCGCTTCATTCGTTTTGCAAACTAGGGCACCCGCAGTTCCATGGCACGGGGCCTGTTTGTGCTAAATTCATCGTGTCTGGCAAAAAAGAAAATAAAACAAAATGAAAAGCCCATAAAGTTGAACCATTAAATATTTAGGGCTCGTGATGAACAGCATGTCATAATATTTGTTGACTTGCATTTGCTATTCAATGCATCTTTTCCACTTAAGGCCCCAGTTTGGGGAGGTAGAAGGAGAAAATCAGAAGAATTGGGTTGCGTCAAAAATGAAACGTGGGCTTTAATTTAACCTCAAAAGACAAGTCTGTCTGTGTGCCCTGGGCTGTGTGGCTGTTAGCACTCTTGAATGGGGGTCTTTGCTTCCCCAGAGCCTGTCTCTTGGTGTTCAAACACAGCTCTGTGTGTAATTAGCAGATTCTCTTCAACATTCGACTTAAATTATCAAACGTCAGGACATGACACTTTATTTGTGTATGTTTTCCTTGCTTAGCAATTCAGGCGGTACCTAGGGAAGGGAGATGTGTCTGCTGAGCTCTAGGAAGGAGCTTTTCCTTACAGTTCCTTGTCTCAAAGTCTCCTCTTACAGGTTCTCTTTTTTGGCTTATGACCTCTCTTCACGCAAATTCCCCAGGAGAACCCATGGAACTCAGTTCCTTACCTCATCAGGGGGTGGGTTAATAAGATAGTTTCTTGAGAATGAAAAATGAGTGAATATAAAAACCTAGGGAGTCTGAGAGGTGGGGAGACCCTGGCTCTGGCCTGGGAAATAATAATAGATTCCTTCTCGACAGGCCTGGGGGATCCTGCTCCATAGAAGGGGGTGGCAGAGGAGAAGACAGAGGAGAGAGAGGGAAGGAAGGAGGAGCACCAAGTGTGTGCATTGCATGCATATTACCAAGTTCAGGTGAGGCACATGCCACCATCTGTACCGTGACCACCCCCCATTCCCACTCTGTGATGCTAACCATCCAGTCCGGAAGTTTACACTGCTCATAGGGCTTGCCTTTCTGTCAGGAGCCCAAAGGGCCAGGGCAGACAGCAGAGCTGGGTCTTCCTAAAGTAGAAGTGGGCCCTAGGAATGCTTGGGGCTGGCCCTAGGAATCACTGTGATCTCAGGAATCCACGTGGTCTTCGAGATCTCTGCCCACTGACCAGCCAAATCATTGTGCAATGACCTTGGGAATCAGAGTAGAGATCTGGTGAATCCGAGAGTGCTCAGGGAGACTGGAGGCAACAGGTCAGGCCTGGGGTTCCTGAGTGGACCAAGCCAGTGTGGACTGAGACTGTGGGCGATGCTTAGGGATCCTTAGCCAGGCTCCTGCCACACCAGCCCTGAACACCCTTTTTCTCCCCGGGGCTACTAGGACCCAAGTGATGTTTTGCTAAGCTGCCCAGAGCTTTGGAGAAGTCCAGACTCCACAGCTGAGCCCTCCCCCATATGTCACCAGGCTCTTATGCCAGGCTTGGCCTATAGTAGTAGCCACACCGACTGCACCTTCAGCAGAGCTCCTGCCTCTAGGAGACCACTGTGCAGGGCCTGGCTGAAGCTGAGCTTCCAATTTCAGCAGGATTGTTTGTTTCCATACAACATCTGGGGCTTACCGCCACCATCTGGACTTGCTCCCAATCAAAGCCCACTCTCTCGATGGCTGCCAGTACTGTTCTCGACATGAGCCAGCTCACCCTACCAGAATCTGGACAGCTTATGGGAGAAGGGCTCAGAAGGCATGAACTGGCTCTCTCGAGCAGCGTGTCCAGGCCCTGAGGGGCGCTGAGACAGAGGATACGTAAGCTTGGGGGAAGACGGTTGTGCTGTGTGTGTGCGCGTGTGCGTGTATACATGCATATGGACAGGCGAGTTCGTTTCTGTGAATGCACACGTGTAGCCCAAGTTTGCCTCCGTGTGTGCCTGTGTGTCCATGTCTATGGGTGAGTGTGTCTGATGCACATGTACCTCGGGTGGGCAGGTGTGTATCAGCACGGTGGATGGTAAGAGCCCTAGCCGTGGTGTTGGCCTGCTAGAGCCTCGATTTTGTCATCTGAAAAATAGGAGCGTGATCATGCGAACACTGAGGGTTGTCAGGAGAGTCAAATAGGATAATGCATACTAATTGCCTGAAAACAGTGTTGGTGGTAGGTTCTCAATACCTACGGGGTTATCTTATTACCCCGAGGATGTGGGTTTGTGTGTGTAGGTCTACATGTGGGTATCTGTTTGTGTATTGATGGTAAGCGTGCCTCTAGGTTTCTGTATGTGTCTGGGGAATAAGTCTGTGTGGATGTTTGTATCTGTGTGTTGGCATGCTGTGCCCTGTGCGAGTAGGTGTGTGCACGTGTGCTCCAGAGCCAGGCGCCTACTAAATATTTGTTTTGCCGGGCCCTGGGGAGTGCAGTTGGCAGAGCTGCGAGCGCTGTGTGCAGTGTTTCTGACAGCTCGAGCGCGGCCTCCGAGAAGTGTGAACTTTCTCAGGGTAAACAGTTAATGATACCGCGATGCCAGCGCTGACCCCCTTGGCAGGCCTCCTCTCATGCTGGGAGTCATTAGGAGGCTTCTGGCTCATGCCTCCCTCCCGCTCCCCCAGCGTGGCATCTGGAGGCCGGGTGAGTGATAGGACAGTGGGGCTCCGCACCCAACCCACCCCCCCACCACCCTCCCCCACCCTTCCCCAAAGCTGGCAGGTGCCAGGGAGGAGAAAAACAACTTCTCTCAGCCAATCTCCCCAAGCCTCAGCCATCAGCACCTCGGAGAGCTCCTGATGAATGCATGCGGGGTGGGGCGGTGGGGGGAGGCACATTACCAGCTCCCCCACCCCCTTCATTCCAGGTGCAGCCAGGACTGGGGCTGTGGGTCTCCAGCTGCTCCAGGTCTCTGGATCTGGGGAAGCCCTAGTAGGGATGTGATTACCTGGTTAATTTACGCAAAACCTCACTCTTGTCTGAATTGGGTCATGGCCTCTGGGAACTCCTGAAACCCTGGCATGAAACCTACTTGGTTGATGAGAAAAGTGGCCCTTGGTCCTCCACCCCAGCAATGCCGTCCCTGCCCCTCACCCCCAGTGCTATGTGCCCAAGCCACGTGTGCCCGATACCCTCCTGTCCGTGCAGGACTATGACAAGGCTTCACCTTTAATGCAACTGTGTGTGCACATGTATGCACTCATGTGTGGGAGCTCTGAGCATGTATGTGTCTGTGTGCACACTTGTTTGCATGCGTAGATCCTAGATGCCGACATATGCCTGAATGGGGCAGCCAGCGCATGTGTGTGCGTGTATGTATATGCATGTGCACGTTACCAGCTGCGTAGACATATGAGTACCCTTTTGTGCTTGTGTCAAAAAAGGGATTTTCCAAAAGCCATTCAAGGGTTGGGATATCCAGGTGCACCCCACATGGGGCTCAGCTCCCCACTAGGTTATCTGCTGAGGGTGAGGGCAAGGTGAACATTGGGATTTATTCTAGAAGCCCATGATATGAAAGAAGCTGAGCTGGAAGAGAGCATCGGAGAAGGTTTCATTCTCCTCCCCAATTGACAGGTGAGGAAACTGAGGCCCTGCCAGGAAGTTGGCTTGTGTAAAGTCTCTAGGGGCAGAGCTGGAGTCCCATCCCATGGTCCTGCTTCCCAGGCAGTGTTCTCCACCTTTGCAGCCCCCTGTCCTTGGAGTGGCCCACTGCTTCTGCCTTGATTCCTTCCCCTCCGAGGCTCCAGCAAATCAGGGGTCAAAAAGTCTAAGTTTTTCAGGTTTCCTGTGAGCCAGTGGAAGCCCCCTTGGGTCTCTCCCCTCCCTGCTGCCCCTGTGCCAATCAGCTGAGGTCCCTTTAACAGATGGATCAGGCCTCCCACCCCCCACCCCCTGCTGCTGCTGCTGAAGAGAGAGAACCTTTCCAGACATCCCCTGTCTGTGTTTCATTACAAAGACGCAGCCATATTCCATTAATTCCTCATTTGCTGTGGGCAAAGCGCTGATACGTACATTTTTACCTGGGGTGGTTTTAATCAGTTAATTTAACCAGAAACATTAATAATGTATTTCTTTGCCACTCGACTGCCCATCTGTTGAACAACTTACCTGTTGGAGAGCAATGTCACCTCCTGTGACTCAGAGCCCTCGGCTGCCCAGGAACAAGATGAGATTCTGCATATTTAATGGCTTTGCAGGTCAAGGGTGAGGGCTGGGGGTGCTGCTCCGTGCCTGGCATGGGCTCCCAGGCTGCAGCGGGCAGCATGGCCTTCCTTTTACCCCAGGCTCCAGAGAAACATCATCTCTCTGCCTTTGATCATCGCTTTGTTGGTAGATTCTGGGTTACGGGAGAGGTTGGATCTCTGCTTACTGTTGAGTGTATGTTGGGAGATGCCAACAGACAGAGCTGAGCTTTTAAGTGAAGCTTAGCTGCTTCCCAGGCAAGCAGCTGCTCCTCCCAAGCCTCAGTTTCCCCGACCACCTCTTGGATCTGTTGGAAGGATTCAGTGGGAAAGTCTGTGTGACCAGGCACAGGGCCAAGCATAGAGCGGGTGCTCCATATAAGGTTTCTTTCCTTGAGTCTAAGTAAGCTCATGGTCCCGAGCATCAGGACCAATCCCAAAAAGGCTGAAAGCCTGAATTACCTTGGGGGAGTCAGGAGTGATGTTCAGAATAAATACCTACCAGGCTGGGAGGGGAGGAGCAGCAGCCAATCAGAGCTTCCTGTGGGGCCGGAGGCTAAGCATATAGTTACTGGGTCATGGAAGGTTCGAGAAGGGGGTGGGAGCTATTGAGGCAGCCGTGCAACTTTAGATGCTTGGGATTGCTGGTTGGCTGAGGAGGTTGGCGGCGGGGCGGCGGGGGGGGGCCTGCCAGCCGTAGGACAGACCCACCACCTGACCTCCCCTACATCTTGGCCTTCCTGGGTTCTCAGCTTTCTCCTCCTTCCTCAGAAACCATAATGCAGCCAGAGCTCTGGGCGTGCTGTCCCGCTTCTGGACCTGCATCTCTGGGACTAGTACTCAGCCCGCTCAGGTCTGTGTCCTGTCTATCCACGGTGGTGGGGACCCTGAGGGTGGCAAAGCCACTGTGTTCGCTCCTAGTGGGCGGATAAGGACTGGATCCCTGTGAATATCCACTGCCTGACCAGCCAGCTCTTGCCTGCAGCCTGGTGCTGGGAAAACAGGCCTCACCCTCTTACAGAGCCCAGAGGACACTGACCTCACTCCAAGAAGAAAGAGTGGACAGATGTAAAGAAGAAGTCGAAGAGGGGTGGGCTGAGGGGGAACACTAGCCCCAGGTGACCAGAGAGATTTGTCCCTGGGAGCCTGGAGGGGCCAGGGCAGGTGGGATACCCTCAGGAACAGCAGGGCCAGGTCCTCAGAACTTTCCTTCTTGCCTCGGTCTGCCCCGATTTCATCAATTCTAAAACACCACTGACTGTAAGATACTTAATTTTATGTACTTCCCTAAGAAAGAAAAAAAAAATGCCACCAATTAAACTATGACACAGTGCTTTCTTATCGTCTATTGCAAACCCATCTCCATTTCATGGATGTTAAAATGCGGAGGGAAAAAAAGTGTGACTTGGAATCAATGAAATATGGTAATTAAAGAAAAAAAACCCAAAACAGTCACTGCTGTTTATCCAGGGCTCTCTGTGCACCAGGCTCTCTGCTGAGGGGCATACCAGCCGCACCTTGTTGCGTCTTCACAAAGCCTAGAAATCGAGACACCGCTCAGAGAGGCTAAGTAACGTCACAAGGTCACAAACAATCCTGTTAGCAGGGTATCTGACCGTGCTTATGTGCCAGCAAGATCCGCTTCCACATCTGTAGTAAGGACTCGGAGACCCACAGAGCTTGACAGACTTGTCTGAGGTCCCGCAGCCTGTGCGTGGCAGAGCGGCTGGGTTTGAGTGACCACTCTACCGTCCTGTAATCAGCTAGCAGGGGCGGAGCTCAAACCCCGCTCCAGCCACCCCCACGCTGTGCTCCCAATCGCTAGCTAGTGGACATGGCCTCTTTTCAAGAGCAGAGGGTGGGTGCCAGAGCGGGTGGTTCTGCATCGGTGTCTCCCCGCAGGACTCAGCCTCTCTCTGGCCTCCCAGTGCCCTGGAGGTTCCCCCCTTTCCCTCCCCCCCTCCAATGGGCACTTGCTTCCTCCACTGGCTGGCCAGCCGAGGGTGAGTCCCACCTCTCTGGCCTCCTTCGGATTCCTACCAGCCAGCAGAGCGAGTGGGGGCAGCAGGCAGGCGGAGATGAGGCAGAAACGGGAGAGCTAGAGCTGTTGCCGAAAACTCACAAATTGGTCCCAGAGAGAAATGGAGCCTCTTTTTTGCCCATCAGCTCACTTCCCCAACCATTACCAGGCAAGCAGCATGAGGGCCTTGGCTGGAGCAAAACTCAGGCACGGGCATGGGGAATGGCTTTGGGACAGCCGGAGCTCCCTTTTAGAAGTCAGCCTGGGCTCGGCCTCCCCAGGGAACTGGCCTGGAGCTGGGGAGACTTGGCCCCCGCCCCATACCCTCAGGTGGATGGGAGGGCCCAGGCCCACCTGATGCAAGGAGAAGGGGTGGGTGCTAGATGGGCCGAAGGGCCCAAAGTCTATCCCAAGAGCAGACGGCAGCTCCGGAGGATTGGACATGGCCAAAGGTGGGGCTGACCCAGGGACTGTAAATTCAGGAGCTGGCCTTGTTCCAAGTTTTGGGCAGAGAACAGCAGAGAGGGAGAATCAGAGGCCACAGGTGCGTCTATTGTGTCCCAGGCACTGGGCCAAGGGCTTTATATACACCATCTCCTCTCACCTGTTCAGCGGCACCAGTTGATAGGCAGAGGAGGTGAGCTGGTTAGTGGCTGTGAGGGGTGTGAACTGCACTTGGCAAACTGACTCCAGACCACTGTGGTCCTGTCCTTCTGGGGAAACTGAGGCATTCGACAAGTGAGCCAGGCAGGGCAAGATGAGCTCCCGGAGCTGGGGCACATAGCGGCACAGGAGAGCTTCAGGGACTACGGTGCTTCAGCTCCCTGATTCCCCCCAGCGCTGTTCAGCTGTGGTCCTATAGGCCTGTGCAGGGTTGAGCGGGGTGTGGCGGCGTGGGGGTGGCAGCAGGGGGACATAGGCCTTGCCTTTGAGAACTGGGAGCCAAGCTGCATCCACTGGGCATCGGTTCTGCAGCCTGCATGCTTCTGCTGCTGGCCAGGGCGGAGCTGGCTGTCCAGCTAGAGGGGGTGTTCAGTCCTTTGCCTTGTGCCACGTGCCTCCCTCCTGAAGATGAGGGTGCTCCCAGCAGCAGGCAGGACCCGGGAGGCCCTGGGTGCTGTGCTTTCCCACTGAACTCTCCAGTCCTCTAGTGCTGGGCTCCCTGGCCGACCCAGCACCTACTGGGAGATGCAGTGTTCAGCTGGCAACAGAGCACAGCAGTGCTAGAGAAAGGAGCAGTGGTTCCTCGAGGCAGTGTGGCTTTCCGAGGCAGGGACTGAGAAAACCTGATGCCGGGGGGAGATGGCCTGCCAGCCGGGGGCCCGTGCATGACCACACTAGCCCCTGCCCACTTGCTGAAATCACCAGGCTCTGTCATGCTCCGCCCCTGCTGTCCTGCTGCCCGTTCCATCTGCTTCTACTCATTCTTCAGGGCCCAGGCTAAACATCACCTCCTCCAGGAACCCTACTGGGATTTCTCCTGGCCATTTTCATTCCTGATGCACTCTGTATTTACCACAACAGAGCAGGCATCATCCATCCTGTTAATTATTTAATTGATCCTTTCCCCCTTTAGGGAACCCAGGGAGAGCAACCCAGGGAGACAATGGACTTATCCATTCTTCTGTTCCCCTACACTAAGAAGGTACCAGTGACCTTCTCTGGGAGAGTCTTAAAAACCAGTACCCCGTAGGCACTGGTATGATCTCACCCTGTTTCTTCCTTTCGTGGTTTTTATGACAAGAAAGTTGGCACCCCAAAGGCAGGGACCTTGTTCGCTTAGATCATCACTGTATCCCCAGTGCCTGGAATGGTCCTTTAGCACATAGTAGGTGTGCATGGGATCAGTGAGTTGGAGAAGGGCCGCTCTGAGCTCTCAGTCACCAGGGCCAAAGATGTGGGCTTTATTCCCGCCTGCTCAGTATCTGGGCACTGCACTGGGCACTGGACGACACGTCCCCTGGAGGTCCTATGGTCCAGTTGGAGGACCAACATGGAAAGAGTGACAGGTAAACGCAAACTCCAGGTCAGACCAATCAGTGTGGTGTATGGGGAGGACACACCTGGGGGCACCTGGGTTTCAGGTGTGAGCTGCAGGGAAGTTACACTCTCTCTGAGCCTCAATTTCCTGATTAGTTATGTAGTGAGAATCTAACATTTAGGGATGTTGATTAAACAAGGTGAGGCTCATAAAGTATTTGGCCTAGTATCTGGTGCACGAGAAAGGATCAAGTGCTTTGTCACCATTAATGAGAAGCGCAATGTTAGGAGCGAAGGCATAAAGATGTGGCAGTTCTTGGGGCGTGCTGAGAAACTGATGTGCCAAACTACGCATTGCAGAGAGGGGTTTAGTGGGAGATGAGGTGGAAAGATAGATGGGGCCAGATTTATGAAGACATCGAAAATCAGAAAGAAAACTGGGGCCCCGAGCCTCAGGGCAGGAGGAAGCCAGGGAGGGTGTGAGGCAGAGCCCTGGCACCATTGAGTTTGGGCTTTGAGGGCCACTGGGCAGATGAAAGGAGGGGGAACTGGGAAGAGAGAGGGCAGGGGAAGGGAGGGCCTGGGGAGGCTGGTGCCCTGGTCCAGCAGGAAGGTGGCATTGAAGATGGCAGTGCCAGACAGACCCCAGAGTCATCTGGGGACTGAAGGGTGAGGAGGGGGTCAGGGTGGGAGGGGAAGACACCAAGGTTTCTAGTCTGGACCACTGAAGGGCACTGATGTCCTTCCTGGAGGTAAGAAGCCAGGGAAAGAGCAGATTTGGGGAGAAGGTGCTGTGTTTGATTTCGGTGACGTTGGGTTAGAGATACCATGGCGGACTTGAAGGCAGGTCACAGGACAGAGATCCTTGCCTTACAAAAGCCTGTTCCTCGACCACAGCCTGGAGGCTACCAGCCTCTCATCAAAAGTGACAGCATTTGGGACCGGTGCAGAGCACCCCTCTCCTGGGTGAGGACAACAGGCAGCCCACCTGGGCAGGGACAGGGTCTGCTCTGGAAGGGGCCATTTACTTGATCTTTTTGGAAGACAGGAGTGCACTGTTTTATTCTCGTGGCCTAATTCCCTCTGCTTGGAAATACTTGAAGTTTGTTGTTGTTACTGTTAATTATAACCTTTTAAGCATTGCCCTAAGAAAGAATTAGTTGGAAATGACTGAACCCGTACTGTAGAATGAGAACCACACAGTGTTTCCTAAATAGTTAAACATAAATCTAGCAACGCTAAGCTCCCGATTTAAGGACTCTGTGGGCACTGATGTTAACTACCACGGGAGATCCTTTCTCAGATGAGGCTCGGAGGAGAGATTGTACCTTGGCTCTGAGCTAGATGCCCAATTTCATCACCTGTGTGCCGTTTGCAGTCTTAAGCTCCTGACTCAAACCAGAAGAGATCATAACTCCAGGATATGCAGAAGCTGTGTGGTTTTGGACTAATCGCTGACTTCTCTGAGCTTCCGTTTCCTCCTCTGAAAACAATGAGAATAACAGTAGAATCCCTGTCATGGGGTTTTTGTGAGGATTAAACGAGCTAATGAGTGGAGAAGGCATAGAACACAGGCTCAGTAGCTATTAGTGATTCTCCTTCCTGTTAGTAAGTCCGACTCCTGAACTGCTTTTGGTCCCCCAGCTAATCCACACCAGATGGTTATGCAGAAAGTTCTGTCTTTGCATTTGTTCCAAGTGTGGAGTTTTGTGGATGGTGTCTTTAAACCTGAATTTTTAAAATTCAAGCTCCTTTCTTTCCCCACGAGTGCTGACAGTCCATGCAGATTTTAAGATTGCAACTTTGCTCCAGCTCTCGAATGCACCTGCTGTCCCGCCTGCTGGGACTGCCTTGGGCTTTCTGAGTCGTTGTGACCAGAGGGGATTCTACATCTTTCTGGCTCTTGGAAAGAAGTGCTCAGCTTTCTGATCCAGACGCACCTGTAAGCTTTCTTACTTTTTTTGTGGCATCCCCTTCTGCCACCTGAGGCAGCAGCCCTGGTTAAAAGCCACTGTCCATGTGTTATCCCTGTGGAGTTTTGTTGGCCAGTCATTTCATGCTTGCTTAGACTTGTATGTTTCACATACATTCAGTAATATTTGAGAAGCGTTTGCTGAGTGCCTACTATGTAGCAGGCACTGTTTTAGGCACCGGAGAGAAAGTGAGATATTGGCTCAGTGTGCTCAAAGAGCTGATGTTCTGGTGGTGGCATCCTATAAACTAGATGACAGATACCGGAGATCAGTTTCTTTTATTTTAATGTTTCTATTTATTTTTGAGAGAGAGAGAGGTCATGAGCAGGAGAGGGAGACACAAAATCCGAGCAGGCTCCAGACTCTGAGCTGTCAGGATAGAGCCGGACACGGGGCTCAAACTCCTGAACCATGAGATCATGACCCGAGCCAAAGTCATACACCTAACCCACTGAGCCACTCAGGTGCCCCTGGAGATCGGTTGCAACTTGCATTAAGAGCTTTGGGGAAATAAACAAGGTGCTGCAGAGGTAAAGGTCCCCCTTACTGTTTAGCTGCTGTATGTCCGGTGCCTGACATACGGAGGGTGCTCTCTGAGTGTTGAATGAAGGGAGGGCGGAGCGGATGAATGGCTCTATCTGTCAGGTCAAGTTGGTGGAGGGCAAGGTCATCTGGAATTCCTTTGTATGAGCCTGGAATTTCTTTGCACAAGCCAAGAGCTTGTGAAGATGCAGGCAGCCTCATTTGCTAATGATCATAATTCAGACAATCTCTTATCTCAACCCCTTGGGGAGAGAGGCACGAAGCACTGGGTTGATGGATTGGCTCTATGTGCTTCCCTCCCTGCTGTGTCCCTGCCCAGGTGAGATGTGTGCTCACACACAGACACATGCTCATTACCTGGCAGGGTAGTCACACCTCCAAGCTCTGTTAAAACAACCAGTTGCTAGTGTCCCGGAAGCAGTCCGGTAAAAAAAAAAAAAAAAAAAAAAAAAAAAAAAAAAAGTGTCACACTGGGCCCCTGGTGTTAAGCAGACCGAACGCTTTCACTGTCATACTTTGTCATACTTTCTTCATTCTCTCTGTGTGTCTGTGGTGCTCAGGGCCAGGTATGTGGGGCAGACTGAGTTGTGAAGCATCTAGCTCTAGATGTCAAATAGCTCACATCTCAGAGAGGGGGAATAAAGACCACTTTTGCCCAAAGCAGTGTAACGCAGCGATTCCCAAAGCGTGTTTTCAGTGAGATGCTCTGCCAAGACAGGTTTCCACAGTTGTCAAGTAAGTTTGGGAAATGTTGCTTATGCTACTACCCCCGTCTCTGAGGCTGCACATGAGCAGAATAAATGCCCAGAGAAGTCCTGCAGAAAAGGAATCTTCTCCATCCCGTTTAACTTCTAGCTTCCCTGCACACCGTGATTTCCTGATTCACTGAAATAGCAGGGACATAATCTGCCCTCCAGCCAAGCCAGAAGTACCCATTCTCTACCCAACGCAGCATGGTGGTTGGAGTCAGAACCCGGACAGGTGGAGAGAGAGCGAAAGGAAGCCCAGGCTGGCACGCTCTCACAAGGTCCAGGCACCCTGGGGCTGCAGCCGCCCCACCCCCAACACAGATGAGCAGGGAGCCCCAAGAGGGACCTGAGGGGTGCCAGGGTAAAGCTGCTCTGTACCATCTAGTTCTAGGAGGCCAGCAAGATGTCGGGAGCCAGGAGCCCAGATGAAGTCAGAGTCTCTGAGCAAGAAGTGGCTCTGAAATCGCTTTGGCAGCATTTGTGTTGGGTTTTTTATTTTGGGGGTGTTGTGGGGGGAGGGCCTATAGGGTAGGTGGGTTGAGGGTAGACAACTTTATTGGATTCCAGCCAATGGCAGGTGAAGTATACTGGTATTTTCAGCATCTTAAGGTCCTACCTTGGAGAGCTCCTACCTGGACCTGGCAGAGGTGTAGCCAGGAGGCTGTCCTGGGAGAGCTCACCCCAGAGTCTGGGGCCACACGTGCGCACATGTGTGTGTGTGTGTGTGTCCCTTTGTGTGCATCCGTGTGTGTGTGTGTGTGTGCATCCACGTGTATGTGAGTGTACATGGGCGTGTGTGTGCGTCTGTGTGTGTGAATGCCCATATGTGCGCATCCGTGTGTGTGCCTGCGCGTGTGCATCCATGTGTGTGCGCTCGCATGCATGTGCGTGTGTGTGCATGTGTGTGTGTGCATGCGTATGTGCACGTGTGAGTCTGTGTGTGCATTCGTGTGTGGGTGTGCGTGCATGCATCCATGTATGTGTGCATCCGTGTGTGCATGCATCCATGTGTGCGTTCATGCACGTGTGTATGTATTCATGTATGTGTAGATGTGCACGTGTGTGCATCCATGTGTGCGCGCGCTCATGTGTGTGTGCACATCCGTGTGTGCATGCGTGTGTGTATGCATCCATGTGTCTATGCATGCACATGTGTGCGTCTTTGTGTGTGCATGCATATGTGCGCGTGAGTCTGTGTGTGCATCTGTGTGCGTGTGTGTGCATGCATCCATGTATGTGTGCGTCCATGTGTGCATGCATCCGTGTGTGCGTGCATGCACATGTGTGTGTGCATCTGTGTATGTGTACATGTGAGCGTGTGTGCATCCATGTGTGTGTGCACGCTCGTGCGTGTGTGCATGTCTGTGTGTGTGCATGCGTGTGTGTATGCGTCCATGTGTGTATGCATGCACGTGTGTGTGTCTGTGTGTGTGCATGCATATGTGCGTGTGTGAGTCTGTGTGTGTGCATGCACCCATGTATGTGTGCGTCCGTGTGTGTGTGCATGCACATGTGTGTGCATCTATGTATGTGTACATGTGAGCGTGTGTGCATCCGTGTGTGTGCATGCTCATGTGCGTGTGTGCATGCGTGTGTGTATGCGTCCACGTGTGTATGCATGCACGTGTGTGTCCGTGTGTGTGCATGCGTGTGTGCATGCGCATGTGTGTGTGTGTGTGTGTGTGTAGTGGCTGTGGGGCAATGTTCGCTGTTGCAGCCTAATGAAAACAGCATGCGTTCTTGCCCCACCAGGCCCCTGTCACTCCTACAGCCATCGTCAGAGAAGAAACAAAACAAAATAGAGAAGTGGAAGTTGATTCTATAATTAGTGCAGTTTCTTCACTGTTCATTCAGGATCTCCAGAGATCAATTAGCTTGCTTTTACGCTAAAAGGCATCTGAATAAGTATTTAACCTGCATAGCAATTGATATTTAAAACAGATGAGGATGGGAGTAATAATGCAGAACGGGCTGCTCCTTTCTCCTCCACTAATCTCCCGGCCTCTGCTCCTCCTGCCCCTCACCTCTGCCCACTCCACATCCAGAGCGGCCTTCAGTTGGGCCTCCTGGCATTCTCCGTGCAGGGCTGTGGGTGTGTAGGCCGGCGCTGAGGGGCCGCTGGAGGTGGGGCTGTCATTCATAGGCTGACACCACCGCGGAGCAGGTGGCCGGGGGTGGGGGTGCCCAGCCAGGGAGAGCCGGGTTCCCTCTCTGCTGCCACCAGCCATGCCTCCAGCCGCAGGGCACCTGGCTATCCACGCAGGGGGCAGAGGCCTGGAAGGATGCGTCCTGAGAACACCTCAGCTGAAGCTTCCTCATCTAGTAGGAGCCAATCATTGCCAGGCTGGGGTGGGAGCAGCTGGGAAATTGTGGGACCCCGGTGGCCTCCTGGCTGAGCATCTTTTGGCAGGTGGTCTGAAGGATATTTGCATGCTTTCTGCTTTGTCACTGAACTGTATTAACATCCTGAACTAGAATTAGCTTTTAAAAATGAGCTCTGTGTGTGTGTGTGTGTGTGTGTGTGTGTGTGTATGATGTGCATTGACAAATGCATTTATTTAACAAATGGGTCTTGATATCCTCTCTGTGATAGATATGTGCTGGGGACTGGGGGAGGGAAAGGGATGCCAGGATGACTGAGGTGTGTCCCCCTCCTTCCAGATGACCACAGCCTAACAGGGAGAGGGAGAGGAGCCTATGACGCATTGTAACACGTGTGAGCCTACCCACAGAGGATGAGTTCAGAGCTCAGGGAGGATGTCTTAGTAGGGGACCCCAAAATCAGGCCCTGCAACAAAGGTTCTCGTGTAAGCAGTTTTATCTGGGAGGTGATCCCAGGCGTGTGGGACGAGGGGCACTGTGGACGACTGGTGCTTAGCCCTGCCGGGGCCCTATAGAAGGCCTATAGGCCGGGGCCTATAGAAGTGGACCTCAGAATTGCACCCCCAAGGGGCAAGGGAACAAGTTCATTCATCTGCCCCATGTCTTCTGGGCAGAGGTTCTGCAGCGTTCCTAACGCCCTGGCTCTTATGGCCTGCACTGGCCATGCCTGCACCATTGCCAGAGGATATCCCGGATACAGAAAGCCCAGACCTCTGCCCAGAAAGCAGAGGAAGTGTCTACAGGTGGCTCTTGGGTGGGACAAGGGCATAGGGACAGTGTCTGCTCTGCAGGCTCAGAAGAGAAATGTGGGAGCCAGGTTTGGAGGGATGAAACGGAGGAAGAAGGGAAGGTGACCCAGGCAGAGGAAGAGCACACTGGAACGGACAGGTGCGGACAGACCGGCAGGCTCCGTGATGTGGACAGAGGACGTGCTGTGTGGAGGGGCTGAGGCTGGGGGAGGTCGGACTGGGCCGGGATGCCAGCTAGGGGCCGGTCTTTGTGCTGTGGGCATGGGTGCGCGAGGGTGGGCTGTGTCACGGCTCAGCGCCTCCGGGAGGCAGGCCGGCCCTACCAGCCTCTCAAGGATTCTGGGTCTTTGTTCCTTTGGCTCCTCCGGCAAGGGCACTGTCTGCTCACCGCACCCCTCCACAGCAGCCCCCTTCCCAGCCCTGTCCCCAGCAGCTCTAGCTCCTGTTCCTCTGCCTGATGACAGCCCATCGGTCATCAGGGTCTCTGGGCGGCACTGGAGCCTTCCAGCCATCCTCCCGACACGGTCGATTCCGCAATATTTGACTTGCGTGTCCCTGAGTTGTACAGACAAAGCTCCGCATATCACCGGATCAATTAAAACAACTGCCACCAGGCCCCGGAACTCAATCAGGAGCCCCTCCCCCGGGACCCTATGGGCCTTGCACATCCTGTTGTCCAATCTGTTGCTTCTCTGGATGCCTCTGTCTCAGCTAAGTGCTCCCCGGCTTCCTTGTCACCTCGTGAGAGTAACTTCCTGCCCCTCTCAAGGGCTTACGGCGCGCCTTTGATGATTTATGCCATTTAGGCCTCAGAATGGCTCTGTGTTACAAGTGCTGTTAATATCCCTGTTTTCAGAAGGTGAAACAGAGACCCAGAGGGGTGAGGGAACCACCCAGGGTCACACAGCCAGGAAGTGGTGGGGTCCGCTGAAACCCAGCTATCTGGCTGTAGCACCTACGCGCCTGACTGTACTTCCGTCCTCATCCAGACTCTGGGGGTGTCTTTGGCGCACTCTGTCCCAGACCCTGCTTCCCTCCGGCCCCTCCTCACTGACCAGTCCTCCCTTCCTGCCTGGGTCCCACCCACCCTAGCACTCTCTCATGCCCACGGTGCCCGCCCCAGGCCAGTCTCCCTACCTGCTGCAGCCTGCCACACTCCCTCCACAGCTCAGCTCGAGCAGGTCAGATGCTGCCTCCTCCGTGAAGACCCCCATGGCACCCTTCTGAGCCTCACCAGCTCTCTGACCATTCTTATCACATGGAGAGTTTTTACCCATGTAGTGTTTTTATGGGTGTTCCTCCTCTCACCCCTTGGAGGAACACCCTGGAGGGTTGGAAGGGCGTCCAGCCACGGGCTGACTCACACAGTGACCGGCACACAGCCGTGTTCCCACTTGTAGCCAATAAACTGCTTGAGGAACGAAAGAATGAATGAACGAATGAATGATCGAACAAATGAAAGGGGAGACACGCCTATTCCTTGCCCCCTCCCCCCTTGCCCACGACCTCAGAAAGCCCATCATTGGGCCTTTTATGCTGGGCACTGCTTGCCTATTGCAAACCACACATTAGGCCCAGCGGGGAAAGCCAGCCAACGTGTCCCCTGACTCCTCCTGCTGAGACAACAGCACAGAGAGGCCCAAAAGCAAGTTCAGAAGCGCTGTCAGGGTCCCCTAAGGGCTGGCCAAGGTACAGCAGAGAACAGAGCCTGGTTCTTCCAACCCACAGGCTGCACAGAGCTGCAGGGGCCCTGGCAGGGCGAAGAGAAAGCCCTGATCAGAACAGACAGGGAGGCGGGCCCCAGGAAGAGGCTGTTAGCAACAATCTCGCTGATCAGCGTCTCAATTAATCTCCACGACACCTTGGAAACTTCAGAAAAAGAACAAAGCACACTAGGAAAAAAAAAGAGCAGACTCAGGTCCCGGAGGACAGACAGTGACTGGGCCTGGTGCTGGGAACATGAGTGTCTCCTGGGACTCTGCTGTCAGACAGATGGGGGAGGCAAGCACAGGCTCTGCTGAGTCTCCCAGGCTCACCCCACTCAGGGCTGGGCTGCTTTTGCAAGGGCCAAATTCGGGAGCACAAAGTTGTTCAAGAGAAAGGAAAATCTCAATAGTTTCCAGACCAGCCCTAGACAGTCATGAGGTCATGGGCTTGACCAAAGGGACTCAGCCTTGTGCTGTCGTTTGCCCTAAGACCTGTGCCTCAGGGTATTTCTAGGTCCATCTGACCAGAAAGAATATGTGTTAGGGGGGTGGGGGTGCCTCCAGGGCCCTTGCCCTTAATGTTATAAGGATGAGGCCTGGCAAGGAAGCCATGACAATCCTTGTTCCTGGTTTTTGAGGTCCCATTCAGCTTGACACAGGCCACCATAGCAGGGAGGCAGGGAAATTCCACCATTTGGGCACGTTTTCAGAGACAGAAAAAGCAATCTTAAAATTATGGGCATTTCTGGGACGCCTGGGCGGCTCAGTTGGTTGAATGTCTGGCTTCAGCTCAGGTCGTGATCTCACAGCTCTTGGGTTCGAGCCCTGCGCTGGGCTCTGTGTTGACAGCTCAGAGCCTGGAGCCTGCTTCCAATTCTGTCTCCCTGTCTCTCTGCCCCTCCCCCACTTGTTCTCTGTCTCTCTGATTCTCAAAAATAAATACACATTGAAACAACTTTTAATATGGGCATTTTTGCTTAGGGTATCCAGAGTGTTTCTCAAAACACAATAGCACGTTGTTGTAGAAGGAGCCAGAAGGAGGTTCATTCCGGTGGGCACAGCTCACTTCAATCCCCCTCTCCCTCACCCCTGGCCCTCACTTTCACTCCGCAGACGAGGGTAGATTTGAGCAGTGGTTTTTGTGCTGTGCTTGGTGGAGCCTTCCTTGGGGGCTACAGAGCCTTCTCCAGAACCATGGCACCAAGTCTTTAAATGCCCAGATGATGGAAATAGGCTTGGGCAGCGGTGTGCTAGGAAGCACACTTTCCAGAAAAAGAAAAAAAAGTCCTAATTTGTAGCATCTGCTTATTTCCGTGGTGTAAATACTTTCACCATGGCTGATTTCAAGCTGCCAGCTCACTTACAAATTCTGAAAATTTCATAGTTGGCTCTAACAAGCTGGCTTTGGTTGTAGAAGAGAAGTTACTACACAGTAGTTAATAACAGCATCCTGAACCTCCCTGGGCCTCAGTTTTCTCTTGTGTGAAATGGAACAGTAATAGCTTCTATCTAATGGGTTGAAGAGGGTCTTGTGAGTATTAAATGGAGAGTGCGGAAGGCACTCAGCATCATCCCTGACACATTAGTTGTTGTTATTATTATTATTATTATTATCATTAGTTTTACCCAGTAGGTTTCCATTCAAGATCTAGTTTAAAGAAAATGTTCCAGTTCCAGCTGTGCTCCACCCCTGCTTACATCTTCTGGAACCCATCTCTCCTCTCTCTCTCTCTCTCTCTCTCTCACACACACACACACACACCCCATTTTCTCAGCAGCCCTGGTGTCTCTGCTCCATTTTATTAAAGCAGAAAGCAGTGACAATTATTTTCATAATGAACTGGCTCTTCAAATTAATGCCAATTACACTATGCAATCATGATTAAGATTATGCATTAATCAACGGTGCCAACCTACTTATTAGCCTCTTTAAATAACGATCATGAGGAATGTATGGGAAGGGAGAAAATGGAGGGGAGCCAATTGAATGGGGGAGCTGCATCTAAGTGGGGCAGGGTGCTCTTTCCAGAAGCCAAGACCCAAAGCAGCCTTTCTTCCATGGGGCGGAGCTTGAATCAAGGCCCTACCCTATCAGACCCTGAGCTCCCAAAGCTCCCTGGTCTGTAGAAGCCCCCTGCACAAAAGGGAAAGGGGTCAAGAGGACCCAGTAGGGACAGGGTAGAAGAACCCTTGATGGTTTATCAATTGATGAGGTTCGGTGCCCCCTTTCCCTTCCTTCAAAAGCATGGAAAGGTAAAGTGTGGTTGATACTTCTTCTGGAGTAATGTCACCCCCATCTTAGATCAGGTCTCCCAGACGCAGAGCCTGAGGCAGAGATTGGGATGCATGAGGTTGATAGAGGGGAAGAGAGCTCTTTAGGAAAATTCTGTAGGGGGATAGGCAAATCAGGGTAGAGAAGCAGACCGGGCTAGGCAAAGATACGGCCCCGGGTAAGATCTGGCCTTTGCCAGACGCAATATGGAGGTGCTCGGGCGGGGCCTGGGGGGCGGGCTCTTGCATACATGCATACAGTTATTCCCATCTTGAGGCAAGGGGACCACACTTTTTGAGCCCCAGTGTTCATGAGTTATCAGTGGCTGCAGACTGTCCCCGGGGCCAAGATGAGTGGTGGAACCTCTTGGGCAAGGTGGCTCCCTTCAACTGAGAACAGTTCTCTAGAGAAAAGGGCACCCTATGAAGGGAAAATTCAAACCCGGGTCTGCTACATCCAGAACCTGATCTCTCAACCTTTGTGTTGTACCCAAATACGTACTGCCTTGGTGTCCCAAGACATTCAACTTTAGGGATCACCTTGCCCTTACATGTTCAAGTGGAATGACGCCCATCCTTGCACCCTGCTTGGGAGCAGGGGAGGGGCCGCCTCTTCCAGGCCGTGTCTCTGAGGATCCTCCAGGGCTTCCGGTTTCTCCGAACCTCTCCTATTCCAACTTCTCTTCTCTCTCTCCCACCTTCTCTACTTCTCATCTTCTTTCTGCCCAATTCACCTTGTGCTGGGCGCTGCCCACCTTTCGTCACTTCCCCCAAAGAGCACAAGCTGGTGTCCACTTTCTACGGGCAACTCTACTAAATGTCAGGGCTCCTGTAAGGAAGGGAGGTGACAGCACAGTGCAGGCTCACAGAAAACTAAGCACCGGGCATCACTGTACTGCCACAACTCCTTCCTGCCGTGAAGGATTTCATACTGGTCTCATCTGGTTTGGGCCATGAGTCATATTCTTTTCCTGTCTCCCTTTTTGGGTCCACATCATGCCTGTTCCCTTCCTCTTGGGCCCTTCTCCCATCCTCCCGGTTCAGAACTCAACTTTGCATCTTTCCTTTTCTTTGCCCGGCAATTTAGTCCCATCACAGTGTTCTCTTCTCCATCCGGGCCCTAAAGTCCTTTTACCTCTAAGATAAAGGCTGCCCTTCCCTAGAAGAGGGGATGAACTCCATACAGCCCACTAGCCAAATCCAGCCAGCTACCTGTTTTTGTAAATAAAGTTTTATTGAAACACACCTGCACCTGTTTGTTTACATACTGTCCATCACTTTCATGTTACAGTGGGAAAGTTGAGTAGACCATCGTGCCCACAAAACCAAAAATATTTACTATCTGATCCTTTACAGAAAAAGTTTGCCACCCCCTGCCCTAAAACGTGGAAGTTTAAAATTCATTTTGTTTTTATAAATGGCATTGTTTGGGGGCACGTGGGAGGCTCAGTCAGTTAAGCGGCTGACTTCAGCTCAGGTCATGATCTTGCGGTTCGTGAGTTCGAGCCCCGCGTCAGACTCTGTCCTGACAGCTCAGAGCCTGGAGTCTCCTCGGATTCTGGGCCTCCCTCTCTCTCTGCCCTTCCTCCACTCACACTCTGTCTCTGTGTGTCTCTCAAAAATAAATAAAATGTTAAAAAAAATTAAAAATTAAGAAATAAATAAATGGCATTGTTTGTGTCTTCCTTTAAGAATTACCATGAGGGGCGCCTGGGTGGCTCAGTCAGTTGAGCGTCCGACTTGGGCTCAGGTCACGATCTTGCGGTTCGTGAGTTCAAGCCCCGCATCGGGCTCTGGGCTGATGGCTCAGAGCCTGGAGCCCGCTTCCGATTCTGTGTCTCCCTCTCTCTCTGCCCCTCCCCTGCTCATGCTCTGTCTTTCTCTGTCTCAAAAATAAATAGAACATTAAAAAAATAAAAAAAATAAAGAATTACCATAAGCTAAGTTCTCTCCATGTGACCTGCATTTAGTTACATCATTTTCTTCCTTGCCATGGTCAACCCTTGGTAGTATGTACCCATTTTCCAGATGGAGAAACTGAGTCTCAGAGAGATCAAGCGTAAAGGGCTTGGATTTAGACTGAGGCATAACTGTCACCAGAGTTTAAATTGGGAACCTTTCTACTTTTGCATCCAACAGCTAAGCACCACACAGGTGCTGGGTATTTTCTGCTTATTGTTGCCTAAGCACTCCTTGAGAAGCAGGAGCCTGGTGGCAACTTCTCTTGATGTCCTAGGACCCGGTGACAGGTTGGCACGTGGTGGAGGTTGGTGGTTGTTTATGGAACTGAATCGCATATCCCCTAGGCTGGGGTCTCAGTGCCTGAGATGTGTCACCACCCTTGTGAGATATCAACCTCTCTCCTTTCCTCCCCACCAGGATGTGAGAGGCCGGGAAGATGTGAAGCCCTAGGAAATGGCTCCTTGTCCCATGACCTTTGACCCTCATTTGGGATGGGATCTATAGTGACCGGACTTCTTCCCAGGCTCTCTTTGATACATTTTTTTTTAATTTTTACATGTTCAAATACAAAAAAAAATGCATATTTATTGTGAATAACCTAGAAAAATCAAGATAATACAAGGAGCAAGGGAAACGTATCTGTAAGCCCCTTCTGTCCAGAGATGTGCATTGATCAGATGTTGGTACAAATCTTTCCAGTCTTTTTTCTGTAAATATAGATAATGTACTTTTACCTTGATAAATAGATTTCAAACTGTAATATAATTTTGTTGCTTTGGTGGGGTGGGGGGCGAAGAACGAGCATTTTCTATAACATTAAGTATTCCTTAAGAGCATTCTTTTAAAGCTTTTTCCTTATTACCAAAGCTCTTGCTTGGTGCAGAGGACTTGGGGAAAAAAAGCACTAAGCAAACGCAATCCATTATCTTTTTACTTTCTAGAAAGAACCTCTGTTAACATTTTCGTGTATGCCCTTCTGGTATGTCCTTTTTGATTTTAATTGGAGTTGCATTAAATTTATAAATTAATTTGAAGAGAACTGACATCTTTACAATATTGAGCCTTCTCTTCCAGGAGAAAGTTATGCCTCTCCATTTATTCCAGTTTTTTATGTCCCCCAGTAAAGTTTTGTGGTTTCCTTGGTATAAGAATTGCACATTTATTGTAAAGTATTTTATTTTCTTATTGTTGCCTTTGTGAATAGGGTCTCTCTTTTTCCTTATAATTCCTCACGGTTTATTGCTGATATATAGGAAGGCTATATGTTTGTCTCTATTTGTACGCTGGCTCCTTGATGAGCTGTTTAATTTCTACTAGGTTTCCGTCTGAGTCTCGTGAGTTTTTACGAGAACAGTAATAAGCATCTGCAGACACCATCCGGCCCCAGTGATCAGCAACTCCTCACCTTTATGCCCCATTTGTATCCTTTTCACACACACTCACCCTTCCCCTTTTGTTTTGCAGCAAATGCTGGGCACCATATCATGCCATCCTATACCCTGACTCTTTATTTTTTATTTTTTATTTTTAGTGTTTTATTTATTCTTGAGAGAGAGAGACAGAGCACCAGCAGGGGAGGGGCAGAGAGAGAGGGAGACACAGAATCCGAAGGGGGCTCCAGGCTCGGAGCTGTCAGCACAGCTCGAACTCACAAACCGCGAGACCATGACCTGAGTCGAAGTTGGATGCTTAACCGACTGAGCCACCACCCAGGCACCCCTGACTCTTTTTTTTTAATGTTTATTTATTTATTTTGAGAGAATGCACGCGAGCAAGAGCAGGGGTTGAGAGAGAGAATCCCAAGCAGTCTCCACGCTCTGCATGGAGCCCTATGTGGGGCTTGATCTCACGATGGTGAGATCGTGACCTGAGTTGAAATCAAGAATCAGATGTTTAACCAACTGAACCGCTCAGGCGCCCCTACCCTGACTGTTAATGCCTGCAAGTTGTTCTGCCATATGGGTGGCTTTTAATATATAGAGTAATTTCCAACTTGGGGACATTAAATTGTTTCTATTTTTTTCAATATCATAGTCAAGAAGATCCTTATACATAAATGTGTTTATGTGTCTCTAACTTACTCTAAATTTATATCCCTAGAAATGCTGACTCCCCAGCATTAAATTAAAATCCCTAGAATTACCAGATCATATGGTATTTTGATCATTTATTTTCCTTTAAACACATACACACAGTCACATGATGGCTTTTCTGATTAGAAATATAACACATGTTCACTGTAGAACTTTTGGAAAGTACAGAAAAACACAAAGAAGGGAATTAAAGTCACCCATAATCCTGTCACTCAGAGAGAACCCCTCTTGACGGTTTGGGGTACAGTTCTTCTCGTCTTGTTTTATGCGTGCGCCCAGCCCGTTTATGCACAGCCACACACACTCACGTGCATACACACTACATGTTACAAATTGTAAGCCTGCTGGAGGCCTGAGGCAGGGGCGCAGGTTTATTTATCCACTTTTCAAAATACTCACTTTATTTTTTTTAATATAATTTATTGTCAGACTGGCTTACATACAACACCCGCTCGCATCCCAGCAGGTGCCCTCCTCAATGCCCATCCCCCATTTTCCCCTCTCCCCCGCCCCCATCAACCCTCAGTTTGTTCTCTGTATTTAAGAGTCTCTTGTGCTTTGCCTCCCTCCCTCTCTGTAACGATTTTTTTCTCCTTTGCTTCCCCCCTGGACTTCTGTTAAGTTTCTCAAGACCCACATATGAGTGAAAACATACGATATCTGTCTTTTTCTGCCTGACTTATTTCACTCAGCATAATACCCTCCAGTTCCATCCACGTTGCTGCAAATGGCAGGATGTCATTCGTTTTCTTTGTTAAGTAGTATTCCATTGTATGTATAAACCACATCTTCTTTATCTGTTCATCTGTTGATGGACATTTAGGCTCGTTCCATAATTTGGCTGTTGTGGAAAGCCCTGCTTTAAACATTGGGGTACATGTGCCCCTATGCATCAACACTCCTGTTTCCCTTGGGTAAATTCCTAGCAGTGCTATTGCTGGGTCATAGGGTGGTTCTGTTTTTAATTTTTTGAGGAACCTCCATATTGTTTTCCAGAGTGGCTGCACCAGTTTGCATTCCCACCAACAGTGCAAGAGGGTTCCCATTTCTCCACATCCTCACCAATATGTATAGTTTCCGGATATGTTCATTTTAGACATTCTGACCGGTGTGAGGTGGTATCTCAGTGTGGCTTTGATTTGTATTTTCCTGATGATGAATGACATTAAGCATCTTTTCATAAAATACGTAAAAACTTTTTTTAATTTTATTTATTTTTTGGAAGAGACAGAGTGCGAGCAGGAAAGGGGCAGAGAGAGGGAGACACAGAATCGGAAGCAGGCTCCAGGCCCTGAGCTATCAGCACGGAGCCCGACTCGGGGCTTGAACTCACAAACCGTGAGATCGTACCATGAACTGAAGTTGGATGCTTAACCAACTGAGCCATCTGGCACCCCTTAAAATACTCACTTAAAAATTTTGTTTTCAGGGGCGCCTGGGTGGCTCAGTCGGTTGAGCAGCCGACTTTGGCTCAGGTCATGATCTCGTGGTCCGTGAGTTCGAGCCCCACGTCGGGCTCTGTGCTGACGGCTCGGAGCCTGGAGCCTGTTTCGGATTCTGTGTATTACCTCTCCCTGACCCTCCCCTGTTCATGCTCTGTCTCTCCCTGTCTCAAAAATAAATAAAAAAACGTTGAAAGTTTAAAACAAACAAACAAAAAACAAAACAAAACAAAACAAAAAAAATTTGTTTTTCAGGAGCTCCTGGCTGGCTCAGTCGGTTAAGCTCAGGCTTCGACTTCAGGTCAGGTCATGATCCCACAGCTCATGTGTTCGAGACCCGGGTCGGGATCTGTGCTGCCAGCTCAGAGTCTGGAGACTGCTTCGGGTTCTGTGTCTCTGTCTCTCTGCCCCTCCCCCACTAGTGCGCGCACGCGCTCTCTCTCTTTCTCTCTCAAAATAAATAAACATTAAGAACAACTTTAAAAAATTTTTTTCAAAATGATGGAAATAACCCAAATAAAGAAACTGTGCCACATCTGTAGAAACTAATATTATTTAACGGTCAAAAGGAATGAGGTACTGAGACACACTACAACATGGGTAAGGCTCAGAAATATATTCAGTGAAAGAAGCCAGACACAGAAGACCACCTATTTCTTCTTCCATTTATAGGATTCCATTTACAGGAAATGTCCAGAAAAGAGGAATCTCTAGAGACAGAGAGTAAATTAGTGCTTGCCTGCGGCTGGGGGCGGAAACCATGATTGACTGTAAATGGGCACAAGGGATCTTACTGGGGTGATGGGAATGTTCAGGATTGTGACGGTAGCCATCCAAGTCAGTGCATTCACCTCAAGTCACCATGCACTTAAAACAAGGCACATGTTGTGGAATTTCTCAATGTAAATCATACCTTGATAAAGTTGATTCCTTAAAGGAGTGAAGAAAGAAAACCTAAAAACTTCATTTGGAAAATAAAGAAAAGCACGAAGAACAACATAAGAAATCTACCTCATGGGACCGTTCACCTGTGCGGTTTTGAAAACATCTCCTATTTTTATGTCAGTGGTAGAAATTCCTCATCTTCCTTCCATTCCTTCCTTCCTTCCGTTCTTCCCCTACCGACATGGAATCACACTGCACCTTATAACCTTTGCGTTTCACTTAAAACTACGTCGTGGGAGGTTCCAAATCATTAAATTTTTGCTATGACATGGAAATATACAGCTTACTGTGGTTTATTGACTCTGTCCCTGGTGTTGGATGTCCCTAGACCCCCTGCCCCACGCATGATTGGTGTGTCCACCATTGCCGTCAGAGTCAATTCCTAGAAACCGAAGAAATTGAGTCAAAAAGAAATTGAGTCAAAGACCTGAGCATTTTTAAGGCTTTTGATATTTTCTGGTAGCCACCGGGAAGGCGGGGTGTACCAGTTCTCACTTCCATCAAAAGCTAGGCAGGCGTCTGTTTCTAAACACACTCAGCAAAGCTGGGTGTTATAATTTGTTTTGTGTTTGCCCACGGGATGGGCAAAACATGGTATCTCACTGATGGTTGAAATGGAGTTTATTTGATTTTTAGGGACGATACACATTTCTTAATACGTTAACAGCTCCTTTGTATTATTTAAAAGAAATTTTTCAATGTTTATTTATTTTTGAGAGAGGCAGAGAGACAGAGCATGAGTGGGGGAGGGGCAGAGAGAGAGAGAGGGAGGCACAGAATCTGAAGCAGGCTTCGGGCTCTGAGCTGTCAGCACAGAGCCCGACGCAGGGCTCGAACTCACAGACCACAAGATCATGACCTGAGCTGAAGTCAGATGCTCAACTGACTGAACCACCCAGGCGCCCCGTGTCATTTTTTTTTCTTTAGGGAACTATCCTTTGCACATTTTTCTATTGGAGTATTTGGGTTTTTTTCATTAAGTGTTTATTTTTTTTAAATAAGATCACCAACTTTTATACGGCCAAGTAAGTTACAAATATTTTTCCAAGTTCGATGCTTGCCATTTAATTTTGTTTATGGTAGTTTTGATAGATCATTATTTGATATATATTATTGCTGTAGAGTTATCCATGTTTCTCCTATGATTTCTGACTTTACTGTAATTCCTGGAAAGGCCTCCTCCACCTCAATATTGTGTAACATTCACCTATATTTTCTTTTTTGGTACTTTTATACTGTCTTCTTTCCTCCTTCCTTCCCTGACTTTCTTGCTATTTAATCTTTAATCCACTTGGAACTTATTTTGATATATGGCTTAAGATTGGAATCTAACTTAAATTTCTCCCAAATAATGGAATAATTGTCTCAGCACAATTAATGAATAATTTATATTTTACCTACTGATTGGAAATGGCCACCTTTGTCGTGTCTTAAATACTCATCTCTACTTAAATCTCTCTCTGGGGGCTTTTTATCTCATTCCGTTGATCTGTCTGTATTTTCATATGCCATTAGGACATGTTTTTAATTATTTTGGCTTTTATGATCCATTTTAAATCTGGCAGTGTAGATCACCTCTCTTCTCTTCAGGCTGTTACCTCCCGGTTAGTCTTCCAGATGCATTTGACAGTCATCTTGTCAAGTAAAAGAAGAACCGTTCTATGATTCTGATAGGAATTGCATTAAATTAACTGAAAAATTAACTTGGAATAAACTGACACCTCCATTCTTGGGCCTAACCATCCTGGAACAGAACATGCCTTGTCATTTAAACTTACTGTTATATCTCCCTACTGTAGTGTTGTTGTCATTTTTAATGCTGAAATTGCATACTTCTTATTTGCTCTATTACTAGCTATTTAATGTTTTTGTCGATGTTATAAAGGAGATCTTTTGCAATTAGGTTTTCCTACTGATTGTTGGTGATATAGAGAAATGGTGTTAGTTTATGCTAACTGAGCATCTAACTCGACCCTCCTACTAGTTCTTAACCAGTGTTTGTTTTGGGGGATTAAGGGGTTGTAGGAAGTCATTTATAACATTTGCAAGCATTTGTTTTCTTTCCAAGAGGTGTGCCTCTAAATTCTTTTTCTTATTTTGTTGGTTAATGGTGTGGTGTGGATCTTTATCCCTCCTTCATTTCTTTAATGGGAATGTCTCTAGTGTTCACCATTAGTGTGATATTGAAGGCAGATTTGAGCTAAAGATGTTTCAAGGCGGTGACTTTTCTGGTGCTAGTTTATTAAGCATTCTTAACAGCAGTGTATATTGGATTTTATCAAATGCCTTTCTGCATCTCGTGAGTTGATCATGTGTTATTTTTTTTCCTTTGAACTATTGATGTAATGGAATGATATTCATAGATTTCTTTATGTTGAACCACCCTTTCTTTATATTGACTATAACTCTACCTGGTCATGTTATCCTTGTCACATTCTAATAGATTCTACTGGCAAGCACTCTGTTGAAAATTTTCATAGCGATATTAATAAGTTGGTCATTTTATTTGGCTCTGTTTGCCAGTCCCTGGCTGAGTGAAATGAACTAGGAGAATTTTCCTATTTCTTATGCTCTGGCACAATTTCTACGTATAGGAATTATCTAGGATATTGTTGAACATTTTTTTAGGGGAAAATCTTGCCCATAAAACCTTCTGAGCCAAGCATCTTTGTTGGCATGCCCCTCCTTCCCCAGCACACATGAGTTTACCTCTCTCTCGCAGGAGGAATCTTTGAGTATGCAGATGGCCCCAACGCCCAGGTCATGAATGCTGAGGAGCATGCCTTTCGATTTTCTGCCAACATCATCAACAGGAACAGGACTCTGCTGCCCAACACAACCTTGACCTATGATATCCAGAGGATTCACTTTCACGACAGCTTCGAGGCCACCAAAAAGGGTGAGTATGCAGCCTTGACTATTGTCTTCCAGGTTTGGGGATAAAGGAGGAGCCTGTTTGCTATCCAGGGTCCTGAAAATAGGCCAGCGCTCTTGGTGGGCTTGAAGCTTAGAGTCTATTCTGTCTGGGTTGGGGTCCTGCCTCATTCCCAGCTCAGCTTAGGCTGTGTCATCCCCCAGGTTGTCCATCAGGAATTTCCAGGCCACTGGCAGGTGCCATGAGGGAATGAGGGGCCATGGGAGCAGGGGGAGGGTGAGGGATAGGGGTCTGAGATGGGACTGGAGAGGTCGCATCAGATCCCCAACATCTTTGAACCGAAGCTGGCGTTTTCAAACTTGTTTTTTTTTAATTGAAATCTTATCCAGATAACAATACTTAAAATACGTATAAAATAGATAATGTATAAGTTCAAATATGCAACATTTCCTTGCCATAAAATGACCTACTGAAAACAATGAAGTTGCTTCTATGGCTACAATGATTTCACCCCAGAGGCTGTGGGTAACACTTTCAGTTTGACATTCAACACATTTCCATGCTTTATTTTAGCGTCACAGTAATAAGAAAATTATAAGTCATAAAAATAAGTCTTAGTAAATCCAATCAGCTTTCCCCACACCTGAGTTTTAAGAAACAAAATAAATGTTGGGTTGCAGCCTTCCTTATTAGTGACACACTCACAATAAGTTCCTGGAACTGCACAGAAATGACTGGAGAACTTTATTCCAACATTGTCAGGTGAAAAAAAAAAACAAAAAACAAAAACAAGGCAACTTGCCAATACCTGAATGAGCTCACAGTTCCCAGTGTGTCGTATAGCACATTTGAGTATACACATACGCTTTTCTTGTTACTGTTTTAAAAATATAGTTTATACACACACACTCACACATACGTATTTAACTGAAATGAACTTAGAGGCTCAAACAACTCTAGAAATAGCTTCCGTATATCCTTAGATGTCCACGGAACTCTATTTATAAAATCTCAGGCCTAAGGAATCCCATTCCCAGGAAAGACAAGGTCATCCTTCCTATAATTTGTCATCATAGCCCTTTGCTTTTCTTCTTCAAGGCCCTTATCACAATTTGTAGCTAAATGATGGTGTGTGTTTGATGTCTTTCCCCTTCTCTCCAACACTACTGAAAGGAAGGCTCTCTCTTTTTTTTTTTTTTAATTTTTTTTCTTTTTTTCAACGTTTTTTTGTTTTGTTTTTTTTTTAATTTTTTTTGGGACAGAGAGAGACAGAGCATGAACGGGGGAGGGACAGAGAGAGAGGGAGACACAGAATCGGAAACAGGCTCCAGGCTCCGAGCCATCAGCCCAGAGCCTGACGTGGGGCTCGAACTCACGGACACGCGAGATCGTGACCTGGCTGAAGTCGGACGCTTAACCGACTGTGCCACCCAGGCGCCCCAAGGAAGGCTCTCTCTTGTTAGCTGATGTAGCCCTGGCACCTAAAAGACTGGTGTGTAGTGTAAGTGCTCAATGAAATAATTATTGAGTGAATAGATGAATGAATGATGTGAGAATGGAGCGTGGAAGTCTGAGCATCGTTACCCAGGCCCGCTGTCAGCTAAGCTTAGGGACAGCATCATTCATGTATCTTGGGAAGATCTCCTTGGTCTTCCTAAGGGGTTACCAATAGCTAATCACGGTCTCCTGGGCTCCCAGGGATAAATCTGCCAAGGTGCTTCCTGATGCTGGTTCTGTTTTCCAAAGCCCCATCGTGGGTAGACATCTTAACACAGAAAGGCAGTGTAGCGTGAGCTTGGAGCCAGAGTGCCTAGCCTTACACCTTGCCCATGCTGATACTAGTTGTGACCTTGAACAAAATACCCGGTGCCTCAGTTTTCTCATCTGCAAAGTGGACACGCTTCTGTGAAGCACCTAGAACGGTATCTAGCACGACTTGGCTCTTATTACATTGGCTGTCTTGCTCTCTACCCGCTGAGTCGTCAGGTTAAGGGGCCTCACATCTACAGGCACCTTCTCCACTCCTGGCTCCTGTCCCGCCTCCCTGCTCCTCTGTGCCTTGTGAGCTGAAGGGCCCAGGGTTCCTGACATTGAGCATGATTCCCTGACATTTTTGAGACCGCTGCCTTGAGCCTCAGAGCCAACTTGCAGACAGACTAGAGCATCCCCATGCTGTTAGTCTCGAAGAGTGGTTCTTTGCCCATCACCCTTCTCCCTGTGCTGGTATGCCCCCCTCCCTACCTGTGTCCTCCCAGCTCTCTATCCGCGTGCCCTGTGGCCAACGCCGTGCAGTCAGATGTCCACCTCCCTACTGAGAGTTCCTGCTGGTATCCTCTGCCTGGCCTCGTCCAGCTAGAAAGTAACTGAACTCAACCAAAACTCCTCAGTGAAAAGGTGAGGACATAGAACAAACGCCTGGAATCAGAACAGAGTTTCACGTGGGCACGATGACCCCAAAGGGCTAGGCTGGGTATTCTGTTCATTTTTTTTTTCTAAAAATCACTAAAATAATATGACAGCTCTTTAGCGGCACACTTGTGAGTCAGCATGGGGACCTTCCCCAGCCAGCACTGAGCTCGGGGCAGAACTCCAGAGCCTTCTGAGGCACTTCCTCCAGCAGGAACTTAGAGTCCCAAACTATGTGGAACTGCCAAGTGGTGGGTGACTAGGCCTGAGACAGAACCACCCAGCTCTGGAAGTCCAGTCAGACCAATCCAAGTGACCAAAGCCACACACACACGCACACACACACCCCATCCCCCACCACATGCCTTGTTGGCTTAAAAGCCTGAATGGTGTGTCCTGTTTTTCTTCCCCCAAATCATCAGAGCCCAAGGGAGGTCTGTCCAGTCTAGCCCAAATGTGACCTTCCAGCCACTCTTGTGCCATATGCTCCCTCGGCCTCTGGGTTCCAGCCCTACCTGCCATCCTCCGGATGCCATGCTTCCTCCCACCTCACGGATTTTGCACATGCTGTTCTCTTTGTTTGTAATGCCCTTCCCCTGTCCCACCTCTGCCCTGCCATTTGTCTAGGTCCTCAGGGGAGCCTTCCCCAAGTCCCCAAACCAGGTCAAGTCTTCACCTCATAAAGCTCTGGACTTTTCTTTCACAACCTTGATCCATGGATATGCGTGTGTGTGTGTGTGTGTGTGTGTGTGTGTAATTATGTGACCATTGTCCATATCTTCTGCTAGATTACCCACCTTTTTGTCTTTTCACTGCTGTGCTAAAGAACCATTGTTCTGACGGCTGGTGCCATACATCGTTTTGCCTGTTTTTGAACTCTACGTAAATAGAACACCAGTGTGTACCTTCAGCGTGTATAATATACCTGTGAGATTCATCTAGGACGTTGAATATAACAGGAGTCTCTTCTTCATTGTTGTATAGTGTCCCATTATATGAACATACCACAATTTTGAAAACTCAATTTATTGTCGGACAGTCGAGTTACTTCCATTTGGGCCCACAGGGTAGCGCTGCCCTGATCGTTCTGGTACATGTCTTGTGGCACACAAGTGTGCACGTTGTTTGGTGGGTAGACACCCAGGAGTTAGAAGTACGAGGTCACAGGATGCCATATGGTCAGCGAGACAGCTTCCCAAGTTACAGCACCAACCCCTTGGGCATCCGATGGCAGTGGCAATCGCTCCACGTCGTCACAAACACTACGGGTAAAGTCAGTTTTGTTTCTGGTGGTTCATGTGATGGATATCTCATTATAGTTGTACTTTGTATTTCCCTGGTGCCCGGAGATGTGGAGCATCTTTTCATATGCTAATAGGGCATCTGAAGTTTCTCTTTCCCGGAGTGATTTTTGAGGCTTTCAACCACTTTTAAAATGGAGTTGCTTGTCATTTTCTTATTGACTTGTAGGAGTCTTTTACATAGGGCGGGTAGGAGTCCTTTGTGGGACTTAACGCGTCGCATTAGAGGTGCCACTAGTGAGCTTGCCTTTTTACTGTCTCTTGAGGAACAAAGTTCTTAATTTGAAGAAGTCTGATTTATCCATATTTTCCATTACCTCTAATGGCTTTGGGTTCTACATGTGCCTGTTCTAAAGTTATGAAGGTTTTCTCCTGTGTTCTAGAAGCTCTGTTGTTTTGTCTTTCAGAGTTGGCTCTATGATCTGTCTTACATCGATTTTCTGTGCATGGTGAGAGGTAGGAGCTGAGGTTTATTTTTTCGACGCAGTGTTGGTGAGAGTGAAAACTGGTGGAGCCTCTCAGGGGAGCTGTTTGGAAGTGTTCCTGGCCACTTTATTGATAATAGCCAAACGTGGGAAATAAAGGTCCATCGACGGGAGAATGGACAGATTGGAGTATAAGTTATACAATGGAATTTGAACGAGCAATAAAAAAAAGAAAAGAAAACATTTCTTCCTACACAAAACATCATGGATGAGCCTCGCAGATATAACGTTGAGTGAATGAACAGTGGTCCCCTCTGGGGGAGGGAGGAGTATGAAGCGTGTGTTCTGGAAAAGGGAAGAGATAACCTTCTTAGGTGTTGGAAATGTTTTATATATTTTTTTTCAACGTTTATTTATTTTTTGGGGGACAGAGAGAGACAGAGCATGAACGGGGGAGAGGCAGAGAGAGAGGGAGACACAGAATCGGAAACAGGCTCCAGGCTCTGAGCCATCAGCCCAGAGCCCGACGCGGGGCTCGAACTCACGGACCGCGAGATCGTGACCTGGCTGAAGTCGGACGCTTAACCGACTGCGCCACCCAGGCGCCCCGGAAATGTTTTATATTTTGATCCAGGCAGTAGTTACATGAGTTCAGTTCCATGTAAAACTTCATAGGAGTCTGTGCCTTGACTCTACACTTTGCTGTATTGTGTTATATCTCAATAAAAAATTTTCTTTTAATTTTTTAACGTTTATTTATCATTGAGAGACAGAGAGACACGGAGTGTGAGTGGGGAGGGTCAGAGAGAGAGGGAAACAAAGCATCCAAAACAGGCTCCAGGCTCCGAGCTGTCGGCACAGAGCCCGACGCGGGGCTCGAGCTCACAAACTGCGAGATCGTGACCTGAGCCGAAGTCGGTCGCTTAACCAACTGAGCCACCCAGGCGCCCCTCAATAAAAACATTTTTGAAGAGGACCCTCTCTGCCATCACTTTCCCTTAATGCCCCTCCGACAATGTACCTAAGATAGACCCCTGCTGTGGTTGGAACCACCTCTGTCTGACCCTGAGGGCATTTCTGCGGTTGGACCGTGCTCCCCTTTAGTCACTCTCCATTCCTCAGGGAACCCCTGGTTTCCGTGATCTTTATTTTTTCTTTTGATCTTTGGTTTTCAAAAAGGTAGTCCTCAGGAGCATCGTTAGGACTCTTCTGGGGGATGACCTTGGGCTTCATTCTAACCCACCCATTGGTAATGATGAACTCTGCCATCACAGCTGGATCCAGCCACCTTGGGCCCCGTGGGGTGAGCGGGCGCAGAGGCTCGGAGCCTGGCATTGTGTGCCCGCCAGCTCTGTTTGAATTAGTCCTTCCCTCCGCATGAGGCCCAAGAGGCCTTTTCCCCATTAAGAGGGACTTTCACGTATTGTCTTTATTTTTAAATGTCTTGTGGAAAATTAAAAGATGAGTGACTGCCAAACGGTGCCCGAGCCAGCAGCCCAGAGAGCGCCTGTGTTTTCTTCCAAGCCTGACCGGAGCGGGCCTGGAATCGACTCAGCACTCCCCAGGCTCCTCTGCCGTCACTTATTCTCTGGGCTGCTCAATTCCTTTTAAGACACAAATTGATTGGGATAATTTGTGCTATAACTACAATTGCCATGGAAAGAGGGGGAGGGGGGCTGCATTCAGGCTGTGGACTCCCGCAATGACTGTGAACCACTGAGTTACTGTAAAATGACCAGAAAATGGATTCCAAATTGAAGCTACAAATAATGTAATTACTACAGTGGGTGCTCAGGGCTGCAAGAACAAGAGTTGGCTGCTGCCCTGGAAACATCTCTTCCAGGCTGGAAGATCCTCAGAAGCTGAAAGGAACGTGGAGAGGACAGAAAAAGGGATGCGGAGAGAGGCCAAAGAGAAGAAATGGGTGAAAGGCAGAACTGATGCTTACTGCCACGCAGCAGTGACATGTGATCACCGCATCTCTGGCACGATGGAACCCCGTATAGCCATCGTCTTCCTACCACCACCATTGTCACCACTACAGATGCCAGTGCGCCGTCACCACAACGACTATGATCACCATCAGTGATACAGTGGTTTCACCTCCACTCTTGACGTCATCAGCACCTGCCATCACCACCAATCACTGCCAGACAGCAACATCTTCATCAGCACCGATCTCATCAGTGCCCGCATCATCGCCATCATTCCTACCATCGTCACAGTCATGACGTTGACATCTTCGTCAGAACCAATCTCATGAGTGCCTGCATCATCGCCATCATTCTTACTACCATTGTCACAGTCATGACATTGACATCTTCATCAGCACCAATCTCATCAGTGCCAGCATCATCGCCATCATTCCTACCATTGTCACAGTCATGACGTTGACATCTTCGTCAGAACCAATCTCATGAGTGCCTGCATCATCGCCATCATTCTTACTACCATTGTCACAGTCATGACATTGACATCTTCATCAGCACCAATCTCATCAGTGCCAGCATCATCGCCATCATTCCTACCATTGTCACAGTCATGACGTTGACATCTTCGTCAGAACCAATCTCATGAGTGCCTGCATCATCGCCATCATTCTTACTACCATTGTCACAGTCATGACATTGACATCTTCATCAGCACCAATCTCATCAGTGCCAGCATCATCGCCATCATTCCTACCATTGTCACAGTCATGACGTTGACATCTTCGTCAGAACCACTCGCATCAGTGCCAGCATCATCACCATCATTCCTACCATTGTCACAGTCATGACGTTGACATCTTCGTCAGCACCAATCTTATCAGAATTGTTATCGCCTCCATTCGCACCCTTGACAACATCACCACCCCTACTGTCATCCTTCTCCTCATCTTCATCCCTGTCTTGGCGTCAGCATCTTCGTCATCGCCAGTCTTGTCAATACCAACATCATCACCACAATTCCTGTCATCACCGTCAAATTGTCATCACCTCCTCTCTCAGCAACACTTGTATCACCGTCATTATTCCTACCATCGTCATCACCATTACTGCCACAGCACTGACATTTTTATCATCATCAATCCTGTCATCATCCTCTCGCCATCATGTGACAATATCAACATTATCATCCTTTCCATCTTCGCCACTGCCATCGCCACGATCATCAACAGCCACACAGTATGGTCTTCACCATCACAACTCTCATTGCTATTACCTTTATCATTGTCTTCACAATTGATGTCGAAATCAGAATCCCCTCCTTCAAGATTGCTCTTTTTTTTAATTTAATTTTTTTTTAAGATCGCTCTTATAATCCTCTGCAGAATCATAACTTGCATTATAACACTCTCCCCTGCCTCAGTCAAACAGGATACCTAGACCTTGGGCCTGGGCAGGGGGCCATGACCTAAGAGGTTGGGCTGGGTGAGGGTGAGGGTTTAGGAAGTATCAGGCACAGATCAAAGGGGGAAATCCAAAGGGCAGATTCTTGGAGGTGGTAGTAAGGCAATGAAACATACTAGTCATGTGACCAAATTATCAACTAGAGGGTCCCAGAGACAAGAGGAAAAGAGTAGAGACAGGTGGAAACCAGGGACTTCATAGGACAGCTAGAAGGTTCAAAACTGGGGTGAGAGGCAGAGCATGAGAGAAACCAACAAATTTTATAGAGTGCTCACAGCCTCAAGCTGTGGGCAAGAGGGGGTGACCAGGCCTGGACAGCTGTCACCATCTCCTTCATGTTGTATCCAGCCTCCATGGCTACAAAGGGACTCCTACATGGTCTCTTCCTTCAGGGAGCACCTGCTCTCAGGGGGACAGAGTGGCTGAAGAGACACTCAATACACCCGGAGAGCAGAGGAACAGCATGAATGAGCAGTGAGTGTATAGGACAGAGCATGGCCTCCTTGGGGCGAAAGCCCTTTTCAAAAGGAGAACTTCCTGAAATTGGACACCAGCAAACCTGGGTTCCTGTTTTTGAAGCATTTATTATCCCTGGGGTTAATCTCACACAGAGCACCGCTCAAGGTCTCTTGACTGTAGGGTGGGAACAGCAGTGTTTTCCCAACTTGGTCCCCGGTCCTACAACTGGGGGGTGGGGGGGTACTGGGAAGGTGCCACGTGCCCCACTGGGCATCTTTTCCTGCACCTGGCATTGGCCATGAGGAGCCCTGATCACCCAGGAGATGTTCTCTGTGCTGGCCCTGCTGCTTCCCATCCAAGGCTGCCCTGTCCCACATTCCAGGTGGTTCCAGCAGACTCCTGACAATAACTGGCTCCCCCCCCCCCCCCCCCCGCAGAGTGCTATATCTTTCACCTGGGCCATAAGTGGCATTCTCCAGTGTTCCTGAGGGAAATACAAATCTCAGGGGAATAAGTACCTTATATAATACATCCCGGTCCCAGGAGGCAGAGAGGGAGAAGGGAGTGGATATTCATGAAGAGGAAAAAGTACCCTGAAGACCACCCATTCTGATCAATTCAAAACCTCCCTAGGGATGGATGCCTGGCTGGTTCAGTCGCTAGAACATGCAACTCTCGATCTCAGGGTTGTGAATTCATGCCCCACATGGAGTGTGGAGCCTACTTCAAAAAAAAAAACAAAAACAAAAACAAAAAACCACGCCCTATATCTTTGGATCCATTGGTACCACCCTTAGCCCAGGCAAGAGGCCCCTTTCTCTGGGTCCCTGGGTCTGTGCTTTGGAGGGGCTGCCCTCACCCCCCTCTGGTCAGTGTCTCCTTCCAGAACAAAAGGTTAGTGGGACCAAGCGCACTTGCCTGCCAGAAGCCTGTGCCCTGCCCTTTAGTTCTAGAAGTATCTAGAACGCTGAATTTCCTACCCACTTGATCCTGAGCCCATGTCCAGGCCTGCATGAGCCTCTTCCTGGGGCTGTCCTCCAGAGGGACAGCCATACTGCCACGGTCACACGCCTGGGCCCTTTCCAGGCCCACTCACTTTCCAGGAGTGAGCAAGGGGCAGCTGTTTGCACAGATGTGGACGGAGCTTGGACATGGGAGCGGGGTGTGCACATGGAGAGTGCAGGACCCCTTATGGTTCACGGTGGAGCCGACAATGAAAGAGAGGGGGCAGGGTGGGAGCTGCCCCCCCTTTCCCCACATCACTGCCTATGGGAAGTCTCCATTCTCACTTGACTTTCCAGGTTGTTATGAAGGTGTATTTGTCAAGGTAGGAGGAAAGGGTGTGTTTTATGTGACAGTTTGTTAGCTTGACTTACATACAGCATTTAAATATTTGGCCACATAGTATGTGGGCCTCCATTTGTACTCTTGTCTGGGGCTCTGCAAATCCCAGGGGTGGCCTGAGCACAGTAGGTCATTCCCAGAGGCCCTTGGGGCAGCCAGGACATGTCTGAGCCCCCTGTGCACCGATGCTTAGGCACTGTGTCTCGCCTCCCGCATGTACCACACGTTCATACGCGTGCATGCAGTATCGGTCCTGTGGCTGCAGGCTTGGGGATGCTCTATTGATGGATTGGTTAGGGCTCCTCTGGTCGCAAGTGACAGAAAACCAAATCCTAAGTGGCTTGAGCAAGAAGAGAGCGTATTGGTTCATATAACCAAAGCCCAAGATTCCACTTGATCAGGGGCTCTTATTTCATCCTCTCTGGCTCTGCTCACCACCACTGATGACTCTGTCCCCAGATAAGCACTGTACTTGCTTTGTGAGCACAGGGTGGCTGCTGCACCTCCAGATCTCACCCCCCCCCCCCCCGCCTCCCCGCCCAACCATGTCCCATTGCAGAAGGAGAGTGCTACCTACTCAGCGTGAGGTCTCATGGCATCCCATTAGCTCTGACTGGTCACATGACCATTAAAACCAATGACTGTGGCCTGAAGGAGGCCAGTGTCTAAGGCACTTGCCTTAACCCTCGTGGCTTGGGAGTGGAAAAGGCAGTGGAGCCCAAAGAAAAATCAGAGACAGTTGCTGGAAGAAAGGGCAATGGCTCCTGGGGAGCCCTCTCCCTGACTGCCCCCGACAGTTCCCACCTTAGGGATCTTCTAGAGACAATCCCTACGTGAGCCTATGCCCCCTTTTGAGCCTGCAGCTGCCCTGAGGCTGCTCATTTAATGCTCTGCTGTGCCCACCAATGTTTGCCCTCCCCAGAAGCATCGGCCGTCTGGCCTGCCTGAGCTCTTGGCCCCCCGCCCAGGAAAGCAAACTGTTTGAAGGCAGGGATTCAACACGCATTCACTCAGCAGATGCTGGGAAGCACGTACTCCGACCAAGTACTGTGTTCAGCACTGTTTAGGTGCTAGGAAGGTACTGTTTATCGTGGAGACAGCGGTGAACAACATAGATCAAGCCCTTGCTGCCTTGTGCTTACATTCTGGTGGGAGGAAAAAGTCAACAAATGAGTGAGACTTCTGGTGGTCATTTACTAAAGAAAGAAACAAAGCAGGGTTTAGGGACCATGGCTGAATGGGGATTTGTATTACAGGTTGGGCAAGTGATGCTTCTTTAATAAGGCCACACAGATGGAAAGACCTGAGGGGGGGGTGAGGGGAAGTCATATGGATATCTGAAAGAAGAACACTGCAGCCAGAAAGGACAGCAAGTGCAAAGGCCCTGAGGCAGGAGTGTGTTTGGCGTGTCTGAGGAACATCATGGAAGCCAGTGGGGCTTGAGTGTTGTGAGGGAGGAAGAGAAGGATGGGAGATGAAGGCAGGAAAGCGGGGGTGGTAATGGGGGCCGGGGTGGGTCAGGGATGGGGAGGAAGTGCAGCAAGCAGGCCCTCATCAGTCACTGGAAGGACTTTGGCTTTAGACTGGGTGAGACTAGAGCCTTTGGACTCGAAGAGCGACGTAAACACCTTAGGTTGTGAGAGGAAGGAAGGCAGGGCGGGCCCCTGAGGAGGCTGGGGCCGGGGAGGAGGCTCCTACAGTAACCCAAGCCGAAGCGGATAGTGGCAGTGGTGAGAGGCGGTCACATTCTGAAACATCCCCATGGTGCAGCCGCAAGATCGGGATGAACTGGGATGTGGGATAGGAGAGAACAACGGGAGTTGGGGCAAAACCAGGGTTCAGGCCATAAGGCACTGGGGTGGTGGAGCTGGGAGGCTGGGAGGAGAGGAGGAGTCGCGTTTGGGACACGTCAGGTCTGAGATGCATCTTGGACACTCACGTGGCCGTGTCTAGGGAGAGGTGAGACGCGCATGTTTGGACTTCGGGGAACAGGATGGCGCTGGAGGCTTCACAGCCCCCAGCGGGGAGGGGTTTCGTCCTACCTGTTTCTCAGCCTTCGCCCACCGCCCAGAACAGGACCAGGTATGGAGCTGGGGGTGCCCAACAGAGTGACGATAACGTCAAAAGGAATCACCATCTCTGTTTCACAAGCCGTGCTGAGGGTCTTGTGCGTGTGATCTCACCCCGCCTTCCTGTGATCCCCTGAGCCCGGGCGAGTGCCATCCCGGCTTCCAGATGAGGAGACAGGTTCAGAGAGAGCCTTGGTCATCCGCCCTCGAGGGTTCCAGTGTGTTCATGGGATCATGAAAAATCACTGCGCCCCCATACCCGCAGCCCCCCACCCCACCACCCCCCGCAGCCTGACGAGGCCCGGCACTGACCCCTGCTCCCTGTCTCCCCTCCTCCCTCCACCGCAGCCTGTGACCAGCTGGCGCTGGGGGTGGTGGCAATCTTCGGGCCGTCACAGGGCTCCTGCACCAACGCAGTCCAGTCCATCTGCAATGCCCTGGAGGTGCCCCACATTCAGCTACGCTGGAAGCACCACCCACTGGACAACAAGGACACCTTCTACGTGAACCTCTACCCCGACTACGCCTCTCTCAGCCACGCCATCCTCGACCTGGTCCAGTACCTCAAGTGGCGATCGGCCACTGTGGTCTATGACGACAGTACAGGTGGGTAGCCGGGCCCGGCTGGGCTGAGGGCGGGGAGGGAGGGGGGTGGAGCCCCAGGGTCAGGCTCTTGTCTGCTCACCCAACTCAGCTGTCCCCGGGCTGTCCCCGGAGGAGGATCCACACTCACACCTAAGCCTTATCTAGTCACCCGGACACTCCCCCCTGCACTCCCCCCGCAGCCTTGGGCTCACCAGCCACACTCCCACCTTCCCCACGCTCCTGCCTCCACCCCTGCAGCCTGCTCAGGTCTGCACTCAGCAGCCACCAACCAGCTGCACTCACCCCTGCCCAGTCATGCCCGACCTGCCGCGCGCTAACGGCTCACATTCCTGCCTGCAGCAAACATACCCGGCTCGGGACTCGGACCGGCCCGTGCGTGCGTGCCGGCTCTGACGCTCACTAGCTGTTCCCCCGCTTCCTCTTTCATTCCAAAGACTTGAGTCCCGAGACATTTCTTAGCCTGGCCTCTTAAGAGAGAGTGACCTTGGCAAGTCATTTAACCCATCTGGCCCTTCTCTGCCCACGTGTCAAGTCGAGAGCTATCGCATCCAGCCTGGAAAGAGCCCTCCAGCTCTCTGCTGCCTGTGATTCTATGTCAGCTCTTGATTACCTCCTAATGGGGTGTGGGAATCATAGGGAGAGAATCCCTCAGAAAAGCTGTCTATTTAACTCGGGATTCTACGAGCATCTGTTGGTTACCTGCTATGCCCAAAGTACCAGACAGGAGATCCTGGAGGGCTGGGCACCCCACCCCGGCTCAGTGCCCCCAGCATGAGGCATCTGCCTTTAAGGGGCACTGGCACCTGGCTCCGGGTCCCCGCCAATGTTTTGGGCAGCCCTGTAGACGATCGTTCTTAGCACACTGCTGGGAATGATAGTGTGGCTTCGAGCCTGCTTCCTTGTCCGGACATGAGCCTTGCGTGCCTCCGGGGCTTAGCACAGGGCCTGGTACAACATAAATGTTTTTAAGTGCTTGTTGAACTGAACTGAACTAAATCGAATTGAAAAATCAAGAGGAAATAAGTTATAATTAAATTTTGCAGGAAGAGAGTACTGGGCACCGGTAAGGAAGAAGAATGAGGATGTGGTGATCCCATCTTCTTTCGAGGAGTTAATCATATCATAGGGGCATGAGTCCGTACCCAGAGGTCATTGGTCATTCCAGGCCATCAGAGCTAAGAATCCGGCGAAAGGTACATACAGTCAGCGCCAAGGCCCCTGGGGAGAGGAGGCCCTGTGGCCTTGGCTAATCTGTGCTGACTTACTAGAGAAAGAGAGACGTGAGCTAGGCCTTGAGGGTGGATGGACGGGGAGAGCAGTCGCGAGGGCAATCACAGGAGGCGGGGGCAGCACCAGCAAAAATGAGGAGGCGGGACGTGCACCGCAGCTTTCTCGAGAGCAGGGCCTGGCTGGGGGAGAAGATTCACGTTTGGAGGGTGGAAGGAAAAGGTCAGATAAACAGAGCATATCAGGCTGTGCCAGGTCTCTGCTGTCTAGCTTCAGAGTTCAGACTTTATCTTGGAAGCAGCCAAGACCCCATTGAGCGTTGTTGCGCAAAGAAGTAGAATAATGAAAGCAGAGTTTTAGAAGGCGGCTGTGACGGCCATGCTCAGGGAGGATTGCAGGGAGAGCCCAGAACAAGAAGGCAAGCAGAGGTGGCCGGATTGATCCAGGCAGGAACAAAGGAGGCCTGGATTCGAGGGGCTGCTTGGAAGAGAGCTTGGGGACGGTGGGGGAAGGGAAGAACTGAATGTGAACGGAGTGATGTCGAAAAGGTGTAGCTGGAGTGTCACGGACACAGAGCAGTCAGAGCAGCCTAGTTGAGTTCAACTTGATTTTCACTTTGGTTCCATTCAGCTTAACAAACATCTCAAAACGCGGGGGAGTCCGTGGCGTAGCTGGTTCGGTCAAGAACACAATGGGTACTAGGGGTTCGGTCAAAGAATGATCTGACTTTGATGATGACTAGTGGGTGGTAAGAGGTATGCTCCCAGAATCAGGATATTTCAAAACGTCAGCTTGCGGGTCATCAAAGCCCCAGAGCGAGAAGCACTTGTGAGCAGGGTTAGGTTATATCTGCTCTGGGGGCTTTGGGCTTTCCGATGTCTTGGCTGGAGTAACAGACAACTCAGCTCAAACTGACTCAAGCCATAGGCACTTCGTTGTCTGACTGACAGGAGGTCTAGAGATGGGCCGGTTTAACAGCTCAACAGAGTCAGGACCCTGGGTCAGTATCCCTGCAGTTCTCGTGGCTTTCCCTCTCATAGTCACAAGAGGGCTGCCGCAGCTCCTGCCATCGCATCCTCATGTGATGATACCCCAGGAAGTAGAAGGAAAGAGGTAGGAGCCAACGGGATTTTTCTTAATGTGACTCATGCCTCTTACCAAGAAGGAAAATCTGTCTCAGAACCTTCCAACAGACCATCTGTCCAGCTCGCTGAGTCTGTGCCTACTACCCTAAGCATGTTCAAATAGGAAACAGATTGCCACTAACTGGCTCTTTTTTTTTTTTTTTTAATGTTTATTTATCTTTGAGAGAGAGAGAGGGAGCATGAGTGGCAGAGGGGGAGAGGAGCAGAAGGGATCTGAATCAGGCTCTGTGCTGACAGCACAGAGCCTGATGCGGGGCTCAAACTCACAAACTGAGATCATGACCTGGGCTGAAATTGGACGCTTAACCTACTGAGCCACCCAGGCGCCCCAGCCACTGACTGGCTCTTAACCAATCACCAGTCACCTCTTGGGACTGGCGCACTGCCCCCTGAACAAAAGCATGGCTCTCTTCGCCCACCTAGAAGGGGGCACAGTGCACCAATTTCTACAATGTTTGTACAATAACACTGTGTAAGAAACCGCCCCCAAAACGGAGCGGCTGAACACAGTATTTGTTTAGTTCACGGGTCTTCAGGGTCAGTGGTTGGCTGAGTTAGTTAGGCGGTCGTGCTGGTCTCAGCTGGATCACTCGCATGCCTGCGGGTCATTTGGCGGTGGGTTGATGTAAACCGGCCTTGGCAGAGATGACAGGGGCAACGGGCCCCTCCTCCACCAGCAGGCTAGCCCAGACATGTCAGGACGGTGGCAGAGATGCAAGAGACCAAACCCAGAGTGCAGTTCCATTTCGAGCGGCTGGTGTCCAATGCCTGCTAATACCCCGTTGGCCAACACAGGTTACATGGTTGGGTCCAGTGTCATTAGTGGGGCAGGTCACCTGCCCACAGTTGGAGGTCACTGCAAAGTTACGTGGCCAGAGGTGTGCCTCTAGGGAGGGGTGAAGAACCAGGGTCACCAATGCAATCCACTGCAGGGAGAACTCTTTTTTTTTTTAATGTTTATTTATTTTTTTTATTTACTTATTCTTTTAATGTTTATTTATTTTTGAGACAGAGAGAGACAGAGCATGAATGGGGGAGGGTCAGAGAGAGGGAGACACAGAATCCGAAGCAGGCTCCAGGCTCTGAGCTGTCAGCACAGAACCTGATGCGGGGCTCGAACTCACAAACCATGAGATCATGACCTGAGCCGAAGTTGAGCACTCAACCGACTGAGCCACCCAGGCTCCCTAAGGGAGAACACTTTTTAAATGTACCCGGGGACCCCACAGATGCGGATGACCAACTGATGACGCAGAGAGGTCAATGCCATTGAGAGAAGAGTTCTTACAGTTGCCTAGAAGCAGGACGGGGCACGTCGTGGCACACAGAGCCTCATGGAGAAGCACCGGGATCTGTCAGGAGGCAGGGGCAAGCAGAAAGCATGGGCACGAGCCTTTTTTACTCCGGAGACTTTATTTTATTACCCTAATGTAGCCTATAGTACGACAGGTGGGATTTGTTAGGCAGCGACATCCTCTGTGGGGCAGGAAGCAAAACACAGATGTTGGGGTTTTTTTTTTTAATTTTTTTTTTCAACGTTTATTTATTTTTGGGACAGAGAGAGACAGAGCATGAACGGGCGAGGGGCAGAGAGAGAGGGAGACACAGAATCGGAAACAGGCTCCAGGCTCTGAGCCATCGGCCCAGAGCCCGACGCAGGGCTCGAACTCACGGACCGCGAGATCGTGACCTGGCTGAAGTCGGACGCTTAACCGACTGCGCCACCCAGGCGCCCCCAGATGTTGGGGTTTATAATGTGAGCCTTGTGTACTCAGAAACAGAGGGAGAGTAGGAACATAGACAAGTGCGGCCATTAGTTTGGCGCATGATTTCGGGATGCCAGATCCTCAGTTACAGAATATTCCAGAGTGATTATTACAGGAACCAACAGGGTTGGCCCCTGACCTTTGACAGCTGGTCGCCTTCACAACCTGATCTTCACCCAGAGACAAACTGGTGTCGAGAATGAAAGGAAGGGTCTTGGAAAAACCTGGGGTGGAGGGAAGGGCCCCACTGTAGGAGCCAGCCAACAGGTTGAGTCTCAAATCTTGATCCCGTTGCTAGCATGCTGCGAAACCTTGGCAGACCACGTGGCCTCTGTGAGCCTCAGTTTCTTCGTCTGTAACGTTGGGAAGAAAAGTCTCTATTCTACATGCCTTCTAGGACAGGGAGATGGTTAAATAGGGTAATGAATATGCAGAAGTGCTTTGTAAGTGAAACGCGTGAGTCCAACAACCATGATTCACGGCAGATATTTTGAGAGAGATTGATTAGGGAGGCAGCCGGGAAGAAGAGCTCATCTCGGGCAAGCCAAGAGCCTCATCCTCTGTGGTGGGGGCCACTGAGATGAGCCTCTGGTCTCCTTTGGGAATACGCTGATGAGAAGGAGGTCTGACATTTGCTGCTGGAGAATGTGGGTCACTGTGTATTACACGGGGCAATGCACTTGGCTGACAGGTAGACTCTGGTGGCCTCTGCTCCAGCATGCAGGCTGTCCCCGTCCTCATGTCCTGGATCCCCAAAGCCCACGTGCCTGCCTACCAAAGCTGGGCATGACTCTGAACATTGAGCGAGCGGGCGCAAAGTGAAAACTCGGAGCCTTGCAGGGTAACAGGTGTGAGCGGGCAGCGGCATTCACCCAAACTGAGAATTTCTGGGGTTAGTTGGGGAGGGAGGGTAAGGCTGGGTGTGTGTTCCAGAGGGGCTCGAGGCCCCTCCCTTTTCTGCGAGGGTCGACTGATACCCTTGTTCCTGTGCCCCATCAAGTTTAGGAAGCACTGTGACCCCTGTTTGATCCAGATCATTCCAGGATGCCAGAGCCCTCTGCCAGCCCATGCACCTGGGTCTGAGGCCTTCCAGGAGACCGGAGGTTCCTGATGACCGTGGCCATGGCAACGCTTTTTTGGGAGCTCCTTGGGAGGCTTAGGTCACAAGGATATATCTCTGTCCTTTCCAGCAGAGGGGAACGATGGATACCATTCAAACTGCTTTCCTGGTGACCAGCCGTCAGGAATGGAAAGGAGAGGCTGACCAGATCTAGGCGTTTGTATCAGAAATGCATTTGGAAACCCAGATGCTCTGTTGGAAGGCTCTCAAAGTAGGCTGTCTGTGTGGGGGGACTCTGTCCAGACAAGGGACACTGAAATAGTTGATTGCAAACTTTAATCCAGAGAAAACTAGCTTAAGCAAAAACAAACAAACAAAAAAGGAGGAGTGGATTTTGTTGGCTGTGTTTACTGGAGAGTTCAGGAGTAATTCTAGCTTCAGGTACTATTTGATCCAGAGGCTCAAATGGGTATCATTAGGACTTACTTGTCCTGACTTCCGTGGTTTTGGAATCCTTCTCAGGTTCTGTGTGGTGATGCCCAGAGTTACTTCCTCCCTCTTTGGAGTGAAGTGGAAAAGGGGGCGTAGCTCTTACCAGTGGCTGAGGCACCATTTCTGGAAGTCATCTGATAGGACCAGCTCGTGTCACATACCCATCTCTAAGCCCGTACCTATGCCTGGAGGAATGTGTGTGCTGATTGGCCAGGCTGGGGCCGCATGCTGTGCCCCTAGAGCTGGGGGTGGATCCCTTCTGAGTCATGTGGTGCGAGCATGGAGGTAGAGTTGCTCCCCAGAGGAGAACCCGAGTACTGTCGAGGGGGAATGGCCTGTAGCCGGTGGACAGCACAATTAGGACACAGACGCTAAGCCCTGACTGTGGGCGGGGAGCCTAGTGGGCAGGAGGGGATGGCCCACTTGGGACCCTGGCCCCTGCTGGCTCAGCCCCTCCCTGCAGTGGGGAGAGGTACGGAGGGCAGCAAGCAGGCTTGCTCCCAGGCTAAACAGAGGGGAGTCAGCAAGAACGGACCTTGAAATAGCTACGGAAATGAACTTAATTAGACCTAAGTAAGCCATTTGTCTCCAGGAAGTGACATTGAGTTTTCCCTGAAAGTCCCCAGATTAAGTGGTTTCGCAAAATACCAAGGTGGAGGATGGATTTTTCAGTGTGGGGAGAAAAAAAACAAACAAACAGTAAGTCAGTTCAATTACGGAAATTTGCATGGAGCACCACCTAAGCGCCAGGCCCTGTGCTCGAGGCTGCGGGGACCCAGGGTGGGGGGTGAGACGAGGGGCTGAGGGCGAGGCCACTGGGTTGGAGGAGGGCGTGTTTTGTTTGGACAGAGCAGTAGGGGTAGGCTTCACGGAGGAAGCGATTCCATTGAGCTTGGAAAAAATGGGTCGGGTTTACTGAGGTAGCCTGTCCTTGGGTTGGGGGACACAAATACCACGTAGGCTTATACAGTCCCAACAGTAGTTGGTACAGAGGAGCCTGGAGCCTCCACTTGTGCCACATCCTGGAGGCAGGTCCCACGCTTCCCAGTGTTGCAGGTGGGGTGATGAAGAGGGGTGGCCTCGGGTCTGGGCTCCGTAAATCTGTGTACCCCCTTCTAGTTTAGAGGGGAGCGGGTAGGTGTGGTCAGTGGGGACTTGCTGTCTCTCTGTGCCTACTTTTGAATCTGCACATGTTGTATGTGTTTCTGTGTCTGCACACGCCCTTATTTACATATGTGAACAAGCCCAGGCGTATGTCCGTACCAAAGTACGCATGTCCACGTAAACATGTGTTTGCGTGTGCACAGCCCGGTGCCTGTGTCCGGACACATAACTGAATCCGTGCACATGCACGTATCTCTGTGGGCCACGCGTCCACGTCTGTGTGTGTCTCCAGACCTGTGGCCACAGGTGTGTGTGGACACCCGAGATGCCCGCAGCTGTGTATACCTGTGTGCACACATGTGTCTTTTGCACCCCGGGGTCTCCCAGGGCTCATCCGACTGCAGGAGCTCATCATGGCCCCATCGAGGTACAACATTCGCCTGAAGATCCGCCAGCTCCCCCTTGACTCCGATGACTCACGCCCCCTACTCAAGGAGATGAAGCGGGGCCGTGAATTCCGCATCATCTTCGACTGCAGCCACACCATGGCCGCCCAGATCCTCAAGCAGGTGCGTGAACGCGGGCCAGCCGGAGGGACGGAAGGCATGGTCGGGATCTGCCTGCCACGTCCCCCCCGCCTTCCCTTTCCCACACTCGGGCTTGACGCCAGCCAGAGTTCAGCTGGACCCCAGCTCCGCTTCCTTCTGGCGATGGGAACCGGCCTCTGAGAGCCCGTTCGAGCAGCAGCAAAATGGACGCAGTGCGGTCTTTAAGCCCTGGCTTGGTGTGAGGATGGAGTGAGACCAGGGTTGAGCCGAGCCTGGCACCCGGAGGGTGCTGTGAGAATGCTAGCTTCGGTGCCATCACTGCAGGTGGGGGTCAGGGGCTGCCGCGCAGGGCCCAAAGCCACACAGGACAGAACATTTCAGGAGGCCCGGAGAGGCCTCGGGGTCGTGGGAAGAGCCCCAGGAGTGCCTCACCGCCTCTTCCGTGATGAGTTCCCCGTAGCCCACAGCACTTGGTGTTACTCTTCCTATTACTAGGTTTATTGAAGTTCCCCGCACCATCTGCTTCACTTTGCAGTGACAGTAGGGGAGGAAAGTGGCTCTCGGTCCCGGATGGGCCTCTGTTCCTTCCCAGACGCAGCCTGGCATGGCATGCTGGGAACAAGAGCAGTGTCTGCCAGCTGCCTAAGAAATAAACAACGAAATCGCCTACAACCCCCTTGGAGGGTGCTGCAGTTGAAACCCAAAACACTCAAATTTGAGCCAGTGCTCTGTGTAAAAGGCGATTATATGGCCCCAGAAAGCGTCCCTGGTGATAGAAGGAAGCATTCCGTGGGGCTCTATACTCATGACCCTGCGAGAGGCAGGTGGGGGGTTGGGGGGAGACACGGAGTGCAGGGAGACGGGCGCTGAGCTGGGGATGGGGCATTTTCAAGTCCGTGGGGGGGTGGGGGGTTTCCGGTCTCAGCCTCCAGTTGGGCCTTGCCAAGGGGGTGCCCAAGCCTCCTGGACGCCTCTGTCCTCCCCCAGGCTCCCTCACACAGCGGTTAGATAGCTCATTTGGGGGTTTGAATCCTGCTTCTGCCCTTGGGTGTTGTGCGCCCAAGAGCGAGGGACCCCAGGGTCGTCCCCTCCTCTGTCCGTGGAGCCAATGATCCCCTACCTCAGCCGGTGACGGAGGATTCTGTTGAGACAAGGCAAGGAAAGAGTCTAGCCCAGGGTCCGGTGCACAGTCGGCACCCGGTGTGGGACATCTTTAAAGTCACAATGGAGGAAACCCACACTCCCCAGAAGTCCCTTAACCCTCCTCCCGGGACACCCTCCAGCGCTTCCTTCTATCACAGAGTAATAGAGACAGTCACGACCCCGGTTCGCCGAGTTACTATGTGCTGTGTCCATATAGCCCCTCACTGCCACCCTGGGAGGTGGCAAGGATTATCACGCCCAGTTTACAGGTGAGGAAACTGAGGCTCAGGGGGAAAGGAATGGACCCAAGGTCATCCAGCCAGAAAGTCGAAATTTACTCCCCACGTAATTTACTCCCCACGAAATTTACTCCCATTTACTCTGCCTAACTTGAAAACATCCAGAATTAAAAGTGGAGATTTTGTGCTCAGCAGCTATATATACACTGCACCCCACAAAGGTAAATACATCCATTTACTGAAGCCTTTTCTGAGCCTTGAACCTGCTGAAGCAGGCTGTGAATCTCCAAGAGGGCGAGAGAATGAGTGACATTTTCCAAGTGGACTTGAGCCCGTGACATTTATTCCTCCGGAGCACTTTGTGGGCCCAGAAGATCTTTGCAGAAAATGCATTATGGTAATTATTATAGATGATAGGTTTCTAATAAAATACATAAATGTGTACAATGCAGGCTTCATGATGGTACATGGTAATAATTCCAGCCGTGCGGGCTGCTTCGTGGTCAGATGGACGAGGGAAGCCTGGCTGTCTAGGCCCCCTGGGAGGCTCTCAGCCTGACCACAGCCTCTCCTCCTCAGGCCTGGCTGGAGGCTGGTGGGGGCTGGGCTTTCCCACACCTCTCTCTGGAGCCAGGACCGTGAGCTCCGCCGGGTGGAGTCAGGGCACTGGCAGAGGCGGTCTGGGGCTGATCCCGGCGGCATTTCTCTTAAGTGTGGCAGGCCCGAGATGCTTACTGAAAAGCCAGACTACCGGGCCCAGCCCAGCCCAGCCCTGCGGAATTTGGAATCTTTGCAGAGTATGGGCTCAAGATTCTGCGTTTTAATCTGTCCCAGGTGACTTTCCCGGACACTCCCGTGTGAAACCCTCCGCTGTCTACCAGCCGGTCGTTGTCGCTTTGGGGAGGTGGTCTCAGAGAACAGCCCCCTCCCTGCGAGGAGCCAGACCCTCCCCACCCCCACCCCCAACCCCCCACCACCACTCCGTCCAGTCCTCACCACTGGAGTGGAAGTGGGGAGGCTGCTTCTCGGGCACTCCCTGCAAGTTGCTAATGTTCTGCTTTCCCGCAGGCCATGGCCATGGGCATGATGACGGAATACTACCACTTTATCTTCACCACTCTGGTAACGTACCGCTGGGTCATGGCACGGGTCGGGGTGGGACCCCCTCGGAGCAAGGTCAGCCTGGTGGGGACAGTTGCTGCAGCTAGAGAAGATTCGCGCTGGCCTTGCTTCCCGAGGCTCTAGGTGTGGGCCCAGGCAGGGGCACAGGGATATGTTTGTGGCCCGCCCACTTTGAGAAATGACATCGTGTTGTGACCGAGGGCAGTGAGTCTAGACCTGCCCATGCGACCACAAGCCCCTCTGATTACCAGCCACAGCCTTGCCTCGGTTTCTTCATCTGCGAAATGGGCACGATCATGGCCTCCACCCCCTAGGATGGTTTTGAGGACTAAATGTGCTGATTAAGTAAAACGCTGAGAGGGCTGCCTGGTTCGTGCAAAGAGCTGTGGAAGTATTAGCTGTTCTTACTATGGTGACCCCGGCCTCCCAGCCCACACGCTTCGCCTCGAATGTCTCAGGCCTCACACAAGAACAGGCATTGCTACTTTGGATTTCTGCAGCATCCCCGCCGAAGTCTCCCCACTCACTGTCAGCCGGCCCAGCCCACCTGCAGGCTCCAGATGGGTCCTGTCCAAACTCTGAGAGCATTTAGGGCCATTTAAACCCATTAGGATAATTAGTTGTGGCCTGAAATCAGCAGAATGAAGAGATCCCCGTGCCAAAGGGGCACCAGCACCCAGCCGCTCTGCGTGGAGCCAGACACCCTTGCACCTCCCGGGGGCCCTGGGGGGACTGTTCCATCCAGCCTTGTTCTGGGGCAAGTGACAGCATGGCTAACTGTTCTGTCACTGAAACGAGCTTCTGCCACATCTGCATCAGCCCGGCAGGCTTCTGTGTTCCTTCATCCATCCGGGACCCAGATAACATTCCTTACCCAGCACCTGGGCTCCGCTGAGTATCTCCTGACGACTGGCACTGAGGCCCTGGCCTCAAGGAGCTCCCCTCCTGTGCGGTCTGCACCTCCGTGTCTAGGTCCTTCGGCAGGCTCGTGCCATCACAGGCCTGGACAGATGGCCGTGGGGCACAGTGCAAGGAGACACCAGGTACGGAGGGGCCGGTGGAAGGTGGGAAGTTCGAGGCAAGAAAGCAGATGCTTACGTTGTTCTTGAAGGATCAGTAGGAGTTCACCAAGGAGAGAGGGGAAGGGGATTCCACACGAGAGAACAGCATAAGCAAAAGGCAAGAGGCACGTTAGCGCCTCCCCGGATTGCTTGGGGCTGGCTCGCTCTGGCTGATTGCCAGACCCCGTTGTGTTCATCTCTTCGCAAATCCACGTTCAGCGATAGCACGTAGGTGGCTTGAAGTCAGCCATGGTGGAAGGAATATTCGTGCCACAGGAGTTGGCAAATACTACAAATGACGGTTTTTAGCCTCCCCTCCCCTGAGAGCTGGTTATTAAGCGTTTGCCAGCATGCCATTTCTTATTCCCCTCCCTGCACCCCCACATACCCTGTGCCCGTGGCAGAGCTCAGGGGCCACCCTGCACATTCTCTTGATCCAGAGCTCAGACCTGGGGACGTGCCATGAGTCACGCTGGGAGAATGGGATCCTGGAAACTGGAGACCGAGATCAGGCACCTTTTCCCGCAAGTCCCTGCTGGAGTTCTGCCCACCCAAGCTGACTTTTCCGTGCCATGCTATATGCTGGAAAGTCATTGCAGGCTGGAGGATGAGGCCATCAGGTCTCCCATGTTTCACCTCTGTTTGGAGCCCGGAGCGAGGCAGAGGAGGAAGGCTGGGAAGGTGTGGTGGGCACATTCCAGGGGCCCAAAGCCCTGTCCCCTGGCATGGCAGCCCCGTGCACCCCTTCCTGGGCTCCTGGGGTGCGGAGACCAACGTCCGGGCCCTTTGCCCTCTGGCCTGACTCCACCTTTCAGGCAACACTCTGGAGACGGCACCTCCCTAGTGACCCCAGTTTCCTTACGTTAATGCCATTGCCCTCCTGGGGACAAGGCTAGAGGTCTTAGAGGGAGGCTCAGGGCAGGGAGTGCCCTGGGGTTTCCTCTGGCCCCAGACAGCGTCCACTTCTCTTTTTCATTTCCTTAATTCAAGCATCCGTTTACTCCCTTGTCCAGCAGCCACGTACAGATGCTCTCAAAGCCCCACGGACTGAGCAGGGCACTTGGGTGGGAGACAGTGTGCAGAGGTGGCCCCAACACAAAGCCCACCAGCTGGCAGGCTCCCTTCATGCACGTAAGGATCAAGCACTGCGACCCGTTCACCTGTACATCTCCGGTGCCCAGATAGTGCCTGGCCAGGCAGCAGGCGGCCATTAATGCCTGAATGAATGAATAACGACAGTACAACGTAGAAAGTAATCAGCCAAGTTACCAAGACCCTTGTCATAGCCACGGTGAAGACCGTGGACTCTGGGGCCAGCCTGCCTGACTTAGAAGTCGAGATTCTTCCGCTTCCCTGGGCAAGTTACTTCACCTCTCTGTGCCTCGTTTTCCCGTCCACAAAACGGCCACCACGGCAACCGCATCACCTCATGGCATTGTTACGCAGAGCATTGAGTATGTTGAGTGCCTGATGTTTAATTAAGTACTACGTAAGTGTTAAATTGCTCGTGTTTTCTCTGTATTCAGCATCGCCCATCTCATGCAAAATTCAGAACAATTCTCCAAGGGAGGAACGATGTCCCGATTTTACAGGAGAGTAGAAACCAAGGCTCAGAGCGGCCACTCGCGAGAAAGGGAGCAGAGCCTGGATCTTTACCAGCTGGGGGCTGTCTAGCTCCAAAGGTCCCTGTGGAGACCTGTCGCCCTGAAAACCCGCACAACGTCATGGCTGGCCTCCCCTGGCCGCACACGGCAGCCATGGTCCAGGCACAGTGGTCGACACTAACGAGGGGAAATGGAGCCTCCACAAATCCCAGCCTTGCCCACACCTCACAGGTTCCAAAGCCCTTTCTCCACATCGCTGGTTTTCCTCTTTCCACGGCAGAGTTTTTGCTCCCAGTCGATGGATGGGCAAACCTGGGACCGGAGAGGTTGAGTGGCTTGCCCAGAATCTCACAGTGGATCGGTGGTGGAGGCCGTGGCTCCTGACTTCCGGTCTGGTGCACGGTCTCTCCAGCCCACTGCCCGTGCTCCCCGGGCCTCTCTGAGGAGCAGGGAGAGTGGATCTTTCCAGGGAGAAACCCTGCCGCACAAAGAGTTCTGCAATTTGCAGCCGAGTAGGTGCGCGCACGTGTATCAGGGGCTCTAACCAGCGTGTCTCCCGACTGCCCCCGGCCGCCTGCCTGCCAGGGCATCAGCCGTGTCCCTTGGGTCCCTCCGCTCCAGCCCACGTCCTGCTTCAGCTCCGGCTCCAGCCCCAGGATCCTCCTCCCGGCCCCGCTGGCTTCAGGGTCGGCCTCGTGATTCCGCCTCTTTGCTGCCCATTGGTCAGTCGAGGCTGTATCGGGGAGGACAGTGGCATTTGCCATTTCTCTCCTTCCCCTTAGCAAACCCACGTCACCAACTCTTCGCCTCTAAAACATTCTCCAAACTCGCTTCTTTCACGCAGAAGACATTTTAATTACCCCAGCGGCCAGTATCTGTGCCAGCCAGCTTTGAGCCATTCCCAGATAACCCCGCGTTAATCAGCCCCAGCTGAGCCCCTGGTACATGTCATGTGTAGGTAAAAGCCTGGAGGTGGAAGAAGAATTATAATAAATTAATAGATAAGCAATCACAATTAATGCCACTTCCCGGCAATAACAGTTATATCATGGGAAAGATATTTTCATCTGTCATTCCTTAAGGCAATGTTTTCCGAGCTTCAGCTTCTACCCAGTCAGACCCATGGGGTGCTAATGAATTAGTCTATTATGTTATGCTGAATGTTTCTAAAAGGTCCCTCGTCGACACTGAATTCGGCGTGTCAACATTTGGCATCGAGAACAGCAACTTTTTGCCAAGCGGCAAGGTTGCGCTCGGTTCGCCGTGCGTGGCACCTGGGGTCTCGGCGCGGGGCAGTTTGGACCAAAAATCGGAGCCGGACAAAGAGGCCTCTTCAGCAGTGCCCCGTCGTCACTGCCCTTGTGTCACAGGAGCAGGGACATTTGGTGCCACGGGTCCTACCACACTTTGTACTCCGGGCTCAGGGTGACAGGGAGGGAGGTGACCCCAGCAGTGACCCCAGCTTGCTCCCTCCCAGGCTCAGCGTGTCAGCAGACCACATGCTACGTCTTGTAGGCTTGGAAGGCCCGATGCCACCAGCATCCAGGCCCCCACAGGGCCAGAGATGCCCCCTTCCCCCTGAGTCACGGAGGCCCTAGGCTGATGCTTTGGCAATCCTTCAGGCCTTTGATATTAGGTTAACGCCGCATCAGAGAGGAGGCTGTGCCTTGCCCCCACCAGCCTGTGCAGGGGCGGCGTGAGGAGGGCGCCCCCTGGGGGCAGAGCTCAGCTTCTCTCCCGGGGCCCCAGCAGTCCAGCTCTGGCCCCAAACTCCCCGTTCTCCACTCTGCAAAACAAAAGTGCTTCGTCTTCCCTTACCTGCCTTCTTCAGAGGCGACTTGGGGAAGATCTCTTGATACTGAAGCAGTCTCCTTAAGGGTCTGTCCCTCCTCCCCAGGCAATTTGCCAAACTGCTCCTAACCTCCAGCGTCATTGAGAGCTCCCCCTGAGAGGCGGATGTGAAACACTAGTCTTGATCCCAGGCTCTTCCCAGTGCTGTTTGGGTGTCCAGAGAGCGGCTCAGCTGGCCGACCCTTCTTTCCACTTCGGGTGACAGGTGCACGGGGGAGACAGACATAGACACTGATAGTTGTCATCAGAGGGGTGAAAGCCGAGAGGTCCCAGGGTAAGAGCGGAAGCACCCCTGACCCACTCTGTTGTGCATGTGTAAAGGAGTAGTCAGGGGAGGCTTCCTGGAAGAGGTGCCCCTTGAGTTGGATCTCAGAGAATAGCCCACCCAAGAGGGTTGAGAAGAGAGACATTCCAGCCAGAGGATAAGAACATGCACAAATGCCGGCACAGGGAGGAGGAGATGTGTGATGGGGGCCAGCGAGGAAAGGAAAAGGGGAGCGAAAGTGGTTTGGCTCTTGAAACAAACATGGGAGGGGGTGGGAAGAAAAGTGGGGCTGGCGGGGTGGAGAGCTTTGTAAACTAAAGAATTGCACTTTCTTCTGAGAGGGTAGTAAGGATCCATAAACACAGGAGTGAGGGGGGTGGATTGATTCATCAGAAAGACCCCTCTGTGTGCTGTGTGGACTGAGGCCTGGTCACAGGTCAGAGGGAGGGCTCGGGAGCTAGACTTCCCGGGTTTGACTGCACCGCTCCCCAGCGGTGAAACCTAACCTCTCTGTGCCTCAGTTCCTTTCTCTAAAATGGGGTGCCAACAACACCCTCCTTGTGTGAGGTGGAGATGCGAATTAAGTGGTGCCTGAGGTGTAAGATTGACAGGTGTTCATAGCTATTAGCTCGTCGTGATTGTTTCTCTATTGCCAAGATGGGTAAGGCGGGAAGGACCGGACTCCTGTCTGCCCCTCACCTCCCAACAACCAGGGGCCACACCCCAGACTGTCCGTGGCTTATACGTCCCCCCCCCCCCAAAAGCTCCAGAACCCATCCTGATGCATATTGTGTGTTTGGCAACCACTGGGGACAGTAAAGCCTGGGAATTTTTGAATAAGACAGACAAAAATGTACAACCAGCTCTCAGAGGGGAGGGGGGATGCCCCTGGACTTGTAGTGCCTCTGATTTCCGTGGTGTGAATACTTCCACTGTGGCTGGTATTAAGCTACCAATGTGATGTCACTGGACACGCACAGGGACAGGAGGAAGTGCGAACAGTTAGCTCCCACGGGCCCGTGGGAGTCGGCTCCAACACACCACTGAAATGGCCCCGGGTCCGAATTCTGCTCCGCCCTGTAGGAGCTTTGTGACCGCAGGCGAGTCGCCTGATGCCCCTGACCCTGCTTCCTCATCTGTAAAAGGAGAAGACGATTAAACAGCTACTTCGCAGGGGGTTACTGAGATGGGACAATGTCTTCCACATCAGGGCTGAGCGTGGTGCCCACCCTGGGCTCCCCACTGAGACTGCGGCAGGCACCCTCTGGCCGGGCCCAGCGAGACCCCTCGTCTGCTGAAGACCCAGCTTCGTGCTCCCACCCGACCCCTTCCCTGTCCCAAGTCCTGGCCGAGAATCAGCACCCTATTTGTTTGGGCAAGGCTAGGACTGACTTTTCTTGTCGGTTCAAGTCTGTGCCAAACCTCCCCGCTACTCCCTACTCCTGAAGCCTTCAAAGGGGAAACCAACAGAATGCACCCTAGAAGAAGCCCATTCTGGGGGTGCAGCGGGAGCAGCAGGAGTTTAGCATCAATTAGGGAGACAGGAGGGCACCAGCACCATGTGCATAACCTGCTCCGTGGGCTCATTGTTCCTCGAGCCACCACTGAGTTAACCGAAGCGTGGACTGTGACGGGCTGGGGTGTTATTCCCGATGGCTGTGGCCATGCAGAGAAGAGTACAGCCCACGGGGTGCCCTGCCGCTCTCCCAGCACAGGACGGAGGGTCTGAGTCGAGGGACCCAAGAAAGAGGATGGACCGGGGGCCGGGACGGAAGGCAGCTTGATGAGGGCAGAGCATGGAAAAGGATGGGCAGTTGGCCAGGAGGACCTTAGGACGCAGTTTCTTCACTAGTAGGAAGGGGCCAATCCAGAGGATCATAGTGTGTTACATTTTCAAAAAGTAAAAAAATGACTCATGCAAATATAGGATAAACACGTATCAAAGACGGATTCCGTTCACTAACAAGGGAACCAGTAGGATGGCAACACTGGCTCCAAGAGCTTTTGAGGGATTGAGTTTTTATTTGGAGGGGAAAACACAGAGTAAGACTGCTCAGTGAATTAATGTCCTACAGGGCAATAAACCACAACATTGGGGTTTATCTTTCCAGTTGGCAAAGATCTCCAAGTTAACCTTGAGTCTGGGCCTTTAATCAGTAGCTGAGAGTGAAGTCAGGCCCAGGTGCGTTCTCCCAGAGCATCACAGAATCCAGGACGGGCCTGGTCAGCGATGCTTCCCTACGACATTCCCTACGACATTCCCTTCCGCCTTATTTCCAAGTTTGGGGAGTTTTGCTTAACAGGACGGACGGAACTCTGCTCCGCTCCTCCAGCTACCACCTGCCACCTCCCTGCCCCTGCCACCTGCCACTTTTTATTAATGCCTGGCTTGCCCCCCCTTCCCCCCCCCCCCCAACCCCTCTGCCTCCTCGCCTGACCGGCCCACCTTGCCACAGAGCTGGAGTGCAGGGAGGGGCCGGAGCTGGGCCGCTCCAGGCATTGAGGCTTGTCTTCCTGGCCCTTCGGCCAGGGCCTACCCATTGCACCAGACCGGATGTGGCCTGGCCACGGACAGACGGGCTGACTGTCGGCCAGCTGTTCCTAGGAGGCGAAGGGTGAGAGGCCTGGCTTGTGAGAAGAAGACAGCGGTATTTCTTGAGTCCCAAGCAGAAAGACTCTTCTTTTTTATTGAATTATAACTGACCTACGATATTATGTTCATTTCAGGGGCACAAGATAGCAATTCAATATTTTTATACATTACAAAACGGTCCCCACAGTAGGTTTGGTTGCCGTCTGTCACCATACAAAGTCATGACCGTATAACTGACTGCATTCTCCGTGCTGCACATTACGTCCCCGTGACTTACTTATTTTATAGCTGCAAGTTCGTCCCTCTCAATCCCCTTGACCTATTTTGCCCGTCCCCCCACCCCCACCCCTCTCCCCTTCTGGCATCCACCAGTTTGTTCTCTGTGTCTGTGAGTTTGTTTTGTTTTGCTTTTTAGATTCCACACGTAAGTGACATCATACGGTATTTGTCTTCCTCTGTTTGACTTGCTTCACTTAGCATAATGCCCTCTAGGTCCAGACACATTGTTACAAATGGCAGGATTTTGTCGTTTTTTTGTTTTTTTTTTTATGGCTGACTTACATTCCTCTGTGTGTACACACCACATCTTCTTTATCCGTTCAGCTGTCGATGGACACGTAGGTTGCTTCCACATCGTGGCTACTATAAGTCATGCTGGAGTGAACACAGGAGTGCACGTGTGTTGTCAAATTAGATTTTTTGTTTGCTTCAGATAAATGCCCAGAAGTGGAACCCCTGGATCATAGAGTAGTTCTGGTTGTAATTTTTTGAGGAGACTCCATACTGTTTTCCACAGTGGCTGCACCCGTTTGCATTCCCACCAACAGTGCACGAGGGTTCCTTTCTCTCTGCGTCCTCGCCAACACTTGTGGTTCCTTATCTTTTTGGTTCTAGCCATTCTGACAGGTGCCAGGTGAGGGCTTGTGGTGGTTTTGATTTGCATTTCCCTGATGATGAGTGATGCTGAGCACCTTTGCATGTGTCTGTTGGCCATCTGGATGTCTTCTTTAGAAAAATGTGTTTTCAGGTTCACTGCCCATTTTTTAATCTGGTTTTGGCTTTTGGTGGTGGTGTTGTTACTGAGTTGTAGGAGTTCTTTATAGATCTCGGGTATCAATGCCTTGTCAGATACATAGTTTGCAAGTACTTCTCCGGCTCAGTGTTTTCATTTTGTTGATGGTTTCCTTCACTGTGCAAAAGCTAGAAAGGACTAGTCTATTTTTTATTATTTTTTTAATTAACATTTATTCATTTTTGAGAGTGACAGAGACAGAGTATGAGCATGGGCGGGGCAGAGAGGGAGGGAGGCACAGAATCTGAAGCAGGCTCCAGGCTCTGAGCTGTCAGCACAGAGCCTGACGAGGGGCTTGAACTCACGGACCGCGAGATCGTGACCTGAGCTGAAGTCGGATGCTTGACCGACTGAGTCACCCAGGCACCTCTAGAAAGGACTGTTTTCAACTAGTCTTTTGGGGGCAGGTGAAATAATTCCCTTGGGCTTCCCTCTGGGTAACTTGGAGATGCCCAGACCCAGTGCTCTTTGTGCTCCCAAAGTGGGCTCCCCCATCGTTGGGAATGACCATGATGGCCTTTACCAAGCTCCTGTGATGTTCTGGGCTGGGCCTTTATGTGACCTGTTGCACCGGGTCCTATAAAAGAGCCACAGTCCCCATTCCGTAGATGAAGACATTGGTTGAGCCACCTGCCAGAGGTCAGGCCGTGAGTATGTGAGGTTGGCCAGCAGGCAGAGGGTGTTCCCGTCAATTCCACATCAGTGCTCCTGTAGGTGCTCCGTCACCGTCACTGTTGAGCCTCCCCCCTGCAGAGCAGGGCTCTGCTGGGAGATGCAGCCTTGGGTGGTGGGGCTCTGAGTGTGGGATGGGGGGGGGGGGCGGGGGGGTGGAGCTTACAGCAGCCACACCGTTATTTACTCGAACCTCTCTCCGTCAAGGATCTATATGCGTTAGACCTGGAGCCCTACCGCTACTCAGGGGTGAACCTGACAGGGTTTCGGATCCTCAACGTGGACAACCCCCATGTCTCGGCCATCGTGGAGAAGTGGTCCATGGAGAGGCTGCAGGCGGCTCCCCGGGCAGAGTCCGGCCTGTTGGACGGAGTGATGATGGTATTCCAGCCAGGCGGGTCAGATCCAGGGTCTCCCCTTTCCCTGTCCTTCTCTCTCCTTTCCCTCTTCTATCTTTTCTTCCTTCCTCCCGTCCTTCTTCCCTTCCCTCCGTCCTCCCTATCTCTTCTCCCCTCCCACCACTTCCCTTCCTCAGACCTTAGACTAGGCTCTGGGAACACAAAGGAATCAGACACAGTCCCACACCAAAGGTGGTAGTGGAGGCTTGTAAACGGATTGTTTCGGAGCGCGGGGATAAGGACCCTCGGCTGTGACCAGCCGAAGGCTGGGGAGCGGGAAGGGAGAAGGTGTGGGCAGGACCTAGGGGGGCAGCAGGAGCAGTGGGATGGGGTGAGAGGGCCTAGAGGGAGGAGGTCTGAGCTGCAGAGAGTGGGAGTTGAGTGTCTGTGGAACAGCAGGGACACCCAAGTCTGGCCTTTGCTGGGGGCGTGGACGGGGTCACCGTGGGCCTTTCCCTCACCCGGACCCCTCGTGTCTGGCGAGGGAGGGGAAAAGGGACAGAGCAGATTGGGCCGAGGACTCTCGGGGCTTGGGATCTGCTCTCAGGCAGGCCCCGGGCCCTCCCCTGCAGACTGACGCGGCCTTACTGTATGATGCCGTCCACATCGTGTCTGTGTGCTACCAGCGGGCACCCCAGATGACCGTGAACTCCCTGCAGTGCCATCGGCACAAGGCCTGGCGCTTTGGCGGCCGCTTCATGAACTTCATCAAGGAGGTGAGTGTTCCCCTGCACCTCCCCCAGCCAGGGCTTCCCCCCACTGCCCCTGGGGATCAGCATGGGGTCAGCAGAGCTGCAGAGCGAAGGCCCGAGTGTGGGAGTCAGGCAGAACCCGTTTCCAGTCCGCACAAACCCGGCCTCAGTGCTTCTCCTCTCTGAGCCTCAGTTTCCTTGGGGGGAAAATGGGCCTGACAGGCTCGTTCTTACAGGGGGATTGAGAGGCAAAGGCCCTGGCGTGTAGGAGGTTCTCCGTGGGCGGTCAGCACGGTCAGCAGGACCTGCGTGGGCTTTCTGATGCAAGACATGAGGGTCTGTGCCTCGGGCTGTGTGACCTTGGGCAAGCTAGAGAACCTTGCTGAGCCTTGATTGGCTCATCTGCAAAATGGGGTACGAAGCATGCCCCGTCACAGGGATGCTGTGAAGCGGAGATGAGACCCCGTGCGGAAAGGGCTCAGGGCGGTGCCAGGGCAGAGGAGGCTGGGTAGATCATAATCAGCCCTCCAAACTCCTCTTCGTGTCGTGGGCCCCCTGGGACTCGGCTCTCCCGGCATCACAGCGGCTGTGAAGAAGTCCCATCCGTGGGGCTGATTCAGAGGAACCAGAGAGCAGAAATCCATCCTGCTATTCAGATGACCGTTGAAACACTTAGTGCCAACGGATAATTTCGAAGGACTCTCCGTCACCACTGTCCTTGTAAGCTGTGGGTGGCAGTCACCGTTCCCGTTTTACAGGCGGGGGAAGCTAAGGCCGGGGCCAGGCGTCCTGGCTGCATCACGATTAGCTGTGTGCCTTCGGGTGAGAGGATTAACGTTCTGATTCTCAGTTTCCTGGACTGTAAAATGGGCATTAAGAGTCCTTACCTCCGTATTGTTTAGAAGACCGTGTGAAACTGGACGCAAAGCATCTAGCCCAGGACGTGGGCAGAGGCAAATCCCAGTGACTGGTGGAGGAAGACCACTTGGGGACGAGATCCGGGCAGGGTTATCCTGGGTCAGAGGGAGTGACCACGTCCAGGCGGCACGGAGTGCGGCGGGGGGAAGCCCTCCAGGAGGGCTGTGTAGATGATCTCTTTGTAGCAATCCCAGTGGACCAGAAATGAGGCAGGCTGCCTTGAGCACTCATTCATTTATTCAGCAGCTGATTGTGGTGGGCCCGCTGGGTGCCAGGCGCAGAACCCTGCACTGGGATCCAGTGGGGCTGAGACAGACGAGCCCCCGCATTCCCAGAGCTCCCAGCCTAGGGAGGGGGCAGACAGGAAGCAAGCCCTTGCATTCAGGAATGTAATCCCACGTGCAAAGGAAGGCAGCTCCAGGAGGGCCAGTAACAGACCCACCACTTTATTCTCAGTGGACAGTTAGCTTTCCCCCAAGTCCCGAGGTCACCACCACCACCTGGGAACAGCGCTAAAAGGAATGGGGACAGGACACGGGCTGTAGTTTGACGTACGTGCCTGTGGAGTTGTCTCTGCCTCTCCCAGCTGTGTGGCTTCACGCATGGTCCTAGATGTCCCCAAGTGTCCATTTCCTCTCCTGGCAGATGTCACCGTCTGGTGACCATCATGGTGAGGGTGGCACGAAGTCCTTGGGACCACCTCCCTCACGCCTCGAAGGGGCTCCATCCAGTGTCGGATATTTTGGTATAAGAAGACCATGATGGTCCCTTCTCATCCAACTCAAAACTGCAGAGGAAGTCTGATTGTCCAATGCCCTGAGCAGGCCTGCTTGGCCTGAGCGATCACCGGCTTGTTCTCGGGGAACTCTGAGACCCGACTCTCAGCCGCCTGTGCCTCCTTCCTCGGCAGGCCTCCGACGGAGCGGTCAGAGGCCAGCGTGAGGGGGTCGGTGACCCGAGCCACGACCCTGGGACCCTTACGAGCCAAGCAAAAGTGGCTTTGAAGCTTAACCACTTTTTAGCTGTGTGACCTTAGGCAAGCTACTGAATGTCTCTGTGCCTCAGCTCTGTCTCTGTACCCTGGAGATTTTCCTAGGGTTGTTGCAGGATGAGGTGGGTGATGGTGTAGGTGAAGCACTCAGGACAGAGCGTGGCACAGACCAGATGCTGAACAGATTGGCTGCAGTTACTGTCGTCACAACTGCCATGACTATGACTTCTTCTCCATGCTGGGTTTCCAGCTCACGAGGATCTCTGGGCCACATAGCTTCGGGGACCCCCACCCTGTCTACCCCTCACCCGTTGGAATTTTTGAGGCTCAGTGACAAAACCCTACAGGGAGCAGATTCGTCACCGCCCGCCCCGTAGAAAGGGGCCCCTTCTCCCTCCTGGGGCTGACTGGCCCACACCGGTGTACCTCCTGTTTCCTGGCCGCTGGCCCAGTGAGTGGCCCTCACCACTCACACTCTTACGGAGCCCTTTCAGAAACACGTTTGTGCCACCTGCATTTGAGGGCGGTGGAGACGGAGGCCCCGAGCAGCCGCGTGGCTGGCCCACAGTGCCACCTCTGCCCGGGACCGGGACCCCAGTGCCCTGCCTGAGCCCAGCACAAGTCTTCCCTCAGACCATTTCCAAGTTGCCCGTCTCCTTCTCTGACTGCGTGACAGTAAATCATTTTAAAGACTTGGCATTTCCGAGAGGAGCTGGAAAATACCAGGCCGGAGTTCAGAGCGTGTGAAGCATCTTTCATTTAGCGAGTCTTGAGCGGTGGCTGGAAGGGGCGGGCAGGCCGGGAAATGTCACGGGGAGGAGCTGCCAGTGGCTCCTTGCCCTGGCCCTGCCCACCCGCCCACAGACAGTCCGTGCCCCCCTGCTGGCATTTAATTCCTCCAGAGCTGACAAGGGGGAAGCTTTGTCCGCTCCCAGTGCAGGTTGAAGGCACCTGCTGTGATTTCCCCTGGGGGCCAGGAGATAGCCTGAGGGTGCAGAGGAGGGGGGAGCCAGCCAGCCCGAGGGGAGCTGAGCCTCCCTGTGAAGTTATAAACAGTGGTCTTTACCTTGTCTGATATTTTAGTCTCTGTCCCCAACCCCGTTTCCAGCCCCCCAGGCTCTTTAAGCCTCCCCTACTGAACTTGGGCATGGTGACCCCACGCTCTTCAACTCTGTTCCTGCAGACCCGGATTCTGCCCTGCAGCACCATCCCGTGCAGCTTTCTATAGCTCAGCCCCTCTTTGAGCCTCTGTGTCTAAGATCCTAAAATGGGGGCGACAGTGACACCCACCTGGCAGGATTGTGATGAGACAAAGCACATTCAGGAAAGGGGGTTAGTTAGCCCTCTATGACAAGATTTCTACTGAGGCCTCAGGCCCTGGCCCAAGCCCCCAGCCTTCCTCCCAGCTAAGCACCAGCCCTGTAATCCAAGGGAGAAATAATACCTTATAGCACTTAGCTGGGATCATAGATGGCAGGCACTGTGCTAAGCACTTTATACATCTTTTTGAACACCTGTGAAACAGATCATTTTCCCCTTGCTGAAGCTCAGAGAGGTTGGATCATTTGTGCAAAGCCCGCATTCTGTCCAACTTGTCTTAGAGCTTCCCGTACCCCTTCCAGGCCCCGCCCCTCTGCCTCGGTCGGTCTACCGGCTGGCTCATCTGCACACTTACCTTGGGGCCTTAGAGCTGCCCAAATGCTTGGAGAGCCCACGGGTTTTATTTTGGACTCCTGGGATCCATGGTCCCACGAACTTGGGCGTCCAGTTCTGAGTGTCAGTGTGTGCGCCAGGGACATTCAGCCAGGGAGAGGCCCTGGGGCCATTTTCAGAGCCTGCAGGGGGTCATGACCCCAGTGTGGTTGGGAACCACCTTGGCAAAGCAAACATTTCCATAATCAGACCTTCCCCCGCCCCCATGTTCTCTGGCGCCTCCTTCCCCAGCCACCTCCAGCCCAGTGGACTGTGTGAGCTCCAGATTTCCTCCCCCACCTCCAGCCTGCAGCCTCCCTTGGTTCCCAGGGCCTCCAGGATGGATGGGTTTGTTCTCCCAGACACAGAAAGCCCGTGGGTATTGGGGCGTTTACGCGTGTGCTGGCTGCCTCCTACCTCCTTGGAGAAGGGAGAGAAAGGACGGGGCTCCAGCCTGAGGGGTGGGGCCCTGGGACCCCAGCTGCAGCTTGGAGCTCTGACCCCCTCTGCGAGCTTGGGTGATGCGCCCGGCCTTCCTGGCCTGCTTCCTGGTCTGTAAAATGGGAATCGTGACCTCACCTGGCCCACCTGCGGGGCTGCTGTGGAGGTTACATGCTCTGAGCGGTGTGAAGTACTTTGCAGGGATGCATTGGGTCCACAGGAAAGGTATTTTCTAGAATGGAGTCAGCAAACCTTTCCTGCAACGGGCTGGATAGTAAATATTTGGGCTTTGTGGGCCAGATGGTCTCTTTGTAACTATCCAGGCCTGAGGCAGCGGCTCCAAAGCGGCCAAAGACAATAAGTAAACACATGGGTGTGGCTGTGTTCTAATCAACTGTTTACAAAAACAGGCCGCAGGCCTATCGGGGCACCAGCTGTAGCTTGCTCGCCCCTGATCTAGAAGAGTGGGACTTTCTCAGCTTGGGTCCTGCATGTTCTCTGCATCTCTCTCTGGTTAACGATGTTAATGACAAGACACAAAAGTGACCATGAGCTCAAGGGCTCGGGTGGTACCACGCACTGTCCTGAGTATTTTATGGGCTTTATCTCCATTCACCCCCCGTGGCGTTTTGGTACAATTATGAATCCCGTTTTGTAGATGAGGAAACTGAGGCAGAGAGGTGACCTAGAATTCCTAAGTTTGCACAGCTGACTGCGGTTGGACCCGGCATTCTGACCCCAGAGTTCTTAACTTCGACGCTCGTGGAGCTGGGGCCGGGGGCGGTGGGGGTGACTTCTCGGTCTCCTCCTGCTCTACTCCACGCGTCTGGTCTTACCTCCAGGGCTGGCTCGGCCCCTTGGCTTTTCCGCCTCTGGGTAGGAGTCACCTGCCCCAAGCCGCCCGCCTGCCTCCTCCTTGCCCCTCTCTGGGGACCTGACACGGGCTTCCCCTCCTCTTTGGCTTCAAGGCGGGGGCTCATTTGAGTGCGTCTGAGATCGATGTTGTACACGAGAAGGTGCAAATGTAAAGCTGGCTAAAGAGCATAATAGAATTTATGGAAATCGCTGGCTCGCACCACAGCCCGAGCAATGATGGAGGTGATTATTAATTAATCATGGTCTTGGGGGAACAGTATCAGTGCAAAGAGTAATTAAAATGAAGCATTGTACAGTTGTACCGAATGATGATTTATGAGCCCGAGGAATTGCCGCTCTGCCCTCTCCCTTCCGGCAGGCTCAATGGGAAGGATTAACTGGACGGATTGTTTTCAACAAAACCAGTGGCTTACGGACGGATTTTGATCTGGACATCATCAGCCTGAAGGAGGACGGCCTGGAGAAGGTGCGTGGGCTCAGGAGAGGGAGGGGACAAGACCTTGGGGGCTCGACATGACCTGGCATGGCCTGTGCCCTGGCCCTTCGGAGAACATGGAGGCCTGGTCAGACTGGAAGGGTACAGAACCCAGTGGCCTGGCCGTGGCAGACACCCAGGCTATCGCCCGGTGAGCAAGGGCCACCGGGGATGCTTAACTGGGAAGTCATGAAAGGCTGGGGGTGGGGGGGTTGCGGCACGCAGAGGGACAGACCCGACTTTGGGTAACAGAACTCTAACCACCAGGGGGTGGCTGCCTGGGGAGTAGTGAGTTCACTGTCACTGGAGGCATTTAAGCAAAGATTAAGCAATATGATTGCTTGTCTGGGAAATGCAGTTGGTTCTTATCCTTAGAGAGAAGTTGAAGCACCTGAATTCTGATCTCACTCTCGGTTTCTAAGGTCTCAATGATTTCAGGGGGTTTTGATGAGAAAGCAAGCCCTTCTGGGGCCTCCATCTGGCTACCATCAGACGTTTGTAAATGAGGCCAATTCTCCCTGGGAGCCTTCTGCATATTCTGTCCAGTCAGGCTGCTGGCCTGGGGAGGAGATTCAACATTAGCCCTAATTCTCCGAATTCCTGGGACCTCAGGACCAGGGGGTCAGCCACACCCTCTCCCACCAGCCTGGGAGTAGGGTGAACAAAAACCCGGAAGTTGGGGAGGGGCCAGCTTGGATGCCTCTGAGACTTCAGGATGGCTTGATTCCTCTCCTCTCCACCCCTGTCTGCCATTGATCAGGCCTCCCTCCCTTGGATTGTTTTAGCACTCAGCCCTGGCCTCTCCACCTCCACCCTTGAGCCTGCAGCCATGCTCCGTGTGTATACACACACACACACACACACACACACACACAGCTTCCCAAAGCACAGCATGGTCCCCCCCGCCCCCTCCACCGCCAGTGCCGAGTTAAGCTCCAGCCCCTGACTTGGACTTTTATGGCTCTCCGAGAAACAACCCAACTTGCCTCTCCACGCCCAGCCTCCACTGGCCCCAGAACATTCCCTGTGGCGCAGTCACACCCACTCCCTCTGGCCCCTCCTTTGGCTCAGTGATCGCCCTGGCTGTGGAGGTGGCCTCTGTCTCCTGGGGTCGCTCCTTCAGGCACAGACGTGGCTCTGGCTGGGTTGCAACTTGTGGCCAAGTTTACTCCGCCCACTCCTGAGTGTCCCACAGACTAATGGGGGCTCCTGTGCAGGGGTGGCCAGGGAATCGCCACCTTTCCTCTGCATACAGCGTCAGTCCCTTAGGGATAGGCGCTGTGGCCTCCGCTCCTAAGATCAGGGAGACCGGTTGGTCCAACCTACTCGCACCACAAGGTCTTGCCGGGCAGTATGCCAGCTCCTGTTTAAACTCCGGCAGTGCCTGGGGGTGGGAGGGTGGGGGGTGGACCTTCCTTCTCCAGCAGTATTGCTGCAGTGGTTTTTGCTCAAGTGGCATCTCCTTTCTGCTCTCTCAACTGTCCATCTCTGGAGATGGCCTCAAATTCCAAGGATGGCAGTTAGACCCACGTATGCCCGTGCGACCCGCTCCCATGCCCGCAGCAGACGCGAGTAATGGGATCATGAGAGCACTTTCCATCTGAGCCTTCTACCACAGCATCCCTCTCCCAAGGACAGAGTGACGATAGCTAACACCCAAGAAAAGCCCTCCTACTATATACCCGGACAGAGGTTGACCTGCCTCCTCCGGAGGCTCCCGGTCACAGCCACAGGGAGTGATGGGCAGACAGCCTGTAGAGGCTGGGTCCTCCTCCATCCTAAGTGTTCTCGCCTCCCCAGGACTCCCGGGATCTAGCCAGGCATGCAGTGGGAAGTCAGTAGGTGCTTTCTGGGGTGAGGGTTCCAGCTGCTCAGGAACCACTGGACAGATGTGTATGGGGCACCCGGGTGTACTGCTAGGGACCCCTCATGGGCTGGGCCCACTTTGAGGCGGTCTGCCTGTCTCTTCTCTTGGCTCTAGGGGGTCTGCGTAGACAGAAATCCTGCATGGAGAGGGTGCTAAGCCCCCACACAGCCGCCCTGCCTCTTGTATCATCACTTCTGTTTGCTAAGCCGGGTCATAGCTGATCCAGCCAGCTCCAGCCGGTGGCTCTGGGAGGATTAAGGCAGAATTACCCAGGCATAATTACATGTCTGTCTGCTATCTGCTTTGCACAGCTCTCTTAATGGGATGTTTGCATTTGGCCTCTCTGTTTAATTGATTAAGTTTCCCGAGTGCCCCCCAGCTAGGCCAAGGACAGAATGGGCATGCCAAAACCTTCCTTGAGGGAGGGGACCTGAAGGAGAGTCAGGGGAGCTGGGCAGAGTGGGACCTTCATGAAGCCCGAGGCAATGATGGGTAAACTTGATCTTCCCTGGCGTCCTCCAGCCTCAGGCCTGATAGCAACTAGGGCACCGTGGAGAGACAGATTATGCCACCTTGGCCAGGATATCCGCCAACTTTAGAAGTAAAACCACAAAGCAAACTGCCTTCAAACCCAGCAGCAACCAGGCCCGCAGTGAGGGCCCTCCGCTCTTTGATCTGCCAAAGACCAGCTCCTGCCCAGCCTGCCTTCCTGCATGGGACACATCTCATCACCCATTAACCCAGTCCGCGAATGTTGGGTGAACATCCCCCTTGCTCCAGACCCTGTTCCGGGCTTTGGAGGGTGTCCTGGCCCCGGGAAGTGGCACCAGGGCAGAGACCCAGTGAGTGAGCAGCTGGGTGCCCAGCGTCTTCCCCAGGAGGAGGGAGGCCCACCAGGCTCAGAGTGGCTCTGTCCTGGGGTAGGACTGGCCCTGACCCAGGACCCCTGATTTCTTAGTGTATCTGTTCCACCCCAGGCTGAGGTCCCTGGGCTGTTTTTACACTCCCCTTCTCCTCTGCATTTTCCCCTCCAGCCAGCAAGGGGGAGGTGATGGAATTCAAGAGACTCCACACCTTGGGCGCCTCCTCCAAGAAGAAGGGAGGCAGCAAGGTTGTCAGGAGTTAGCTCACAGCCTGTCAGCCGTGACGACGATGCTCACCAAGAATGGGAAGGAGATGATGGCCTTGTTGGCCGTCTGAGGACTCAGCCCCTTTTCTCTGTCTGTCTGTCCATCCAGGTTGGGGTGTGGAGTCCTGCGGAGGGGCTCAACATCACGGAGGTTGCCAAAGGCCGAGGCCCGAATGTCACCGACTCTCTGACGAACAGGTCCCTCATCGTCACCACCGTGCTGGTAAGAGCCTGCAGCCCTGTGGGAGGGACTGTGTGAGCCAGGGACGGGCTGAAGAGGCCCCTCTGTCGCCCCACCCAGCCCAGACCGGGCACCGCTCAGGGGGTTGCTGCTAGGCTGGAAGATGGGGGAGGTAGAAGCGCTGAGGGTCCCTCAGAAAGCCCTTGGCAGTTGGAGCACAGCAGATCTGCTTGTGGCCACAGGCCAAAGAACCCAGGGGGTGGCTTTCAGAGGCCTCTTTCCAAAGGCAGAGGGGGCTGGTTCTCGTGCCCGTCTGAGAACTGCTTGGAAGCCGATCTTCGGAGACCTGTGTGTTTGCATTTATCCCCCCGCCCCCACCCACCCCTGGGCCCAAGCACGAACCACGAAGGGGTAGAAGGAAAGAGGTTAGCCTGCCCTCTGCACCAAGACTGAGGGTCCACCTCTTTACCTCAGTTCCCAAGGAAAAGGTCCTTCTCAGTGGTCCCCCCAGCTCTGATGGGTACTGTGGCCACACCCAGAGAGCCCAGTGGGTGCCGGGAGCCCACACACATGCCACTGTCCACGGTGTCCCATCCTGAGAGCTCTCCTCTGTGGCCACTCTACCTGTCACCCTCCCTCCATTCACCAGGACTGAATAGCGCCTCCTTCTTCTGACCCAAGGAGTGGCTCTTGGCATCTCCCAGGCTCTCTGCACCTTAGAGCTCAGGGTGGGCAGAAGGGCATACCCCGCCACTGGCCTCTTGACTGGCCAGTGCTGTGCCCTCTCCACTGCACTGGCCCCTTCTGGAAGGCCTCCAGAGCATCCACAGACTCAGGGCCCACCCTTTCAGAGACACAGCACTGCTCTTTGGGACCCAAGCTGGGCCACACTGGGGACAGGTAGCCTGATCACAGCCTGGTGGATCCTGACCAAAGACCTTTTGAGGACGATTCAGGGAGCTTCTCCTTATATTAAAGCACATACAATACGATACAATAAATACAATATCAGAAAAGCAAATTCTCTACAAAAAAGAGGGCTCAACCTGGTTTGAAGGGCTTGGATAAAATGAGGCTGCCCCAGGATGCAACCTGGGAGCGGGGCTGGGCACTGGGACCTTCCATGATGCCGAGATGGCGTTGCCCCACCTGCTTCCCGTGGGAGGCAGCTGAGCCAGGCCCCGATGAACGGTCCTGTGTCCTCTCTCTAGTGTGATTCACCAGACGTATGCTTGGTGGCCAAATGGTGGACCCCCCCAGGCAGGAAGGGACATAGGAGTTCAGCCCCATTCTCCCAGTGAGCAGCAGACACGGGGACACCAGCAGCTTCTAGAGAGCAACTATAGCCTATGGGTCTCACCTCCAGCCTTCAGGGTCATGACCATTGATAGGATCCATGTTAAAGGTGATGGAGTCCTAACCTTGGTTCTGGACCTACTGCCGACAGAGCCGGATCCAGGATGAGAGGGCTGGGGAGACACCTGCCCCGCAGGTTTGGGGATGAACCCCCCTGCCCCAGGCATCTTCCCCAACACCGTACATCCTGCCTGCCTTTATTGATTAAATTGTTGTTAACTAAAAAAATATAAAAATCGGGGCGCCTGGGTGGCTCAGTGGGTTAAGCTTCGACTTTGGCTCAGGTCATGATCTCGCGGTCCATGAGTTCGAGCCCCGCGTCGGGCTCTGTGCTGACCGCTCAGAGCCTGGAGCCTGTTTCAGATTCTGTATCTCCCTCTCTCTCTGCCCTTCCCCCGTTCATGCTCTGTCTCTCTCTGTCTCAAAAATAAATAAACGTTAAAAAAGAAATATTTTTTAAATATAAAAATCAGACTGCTGAGACCAGGAAGTCAAAAGATTTGATCAGGAATGGGGGAAAATTATATTAAATATATATATATGTATATATAAAAGATTAAAAAGAAACAAATAAAAAAGAACAACAAAGGTATTAAAGACAGATGAGCAATTGAAGGGATACTGATGGGAAGGAAAATAGAAAAGGAGAGAGTTGAAAGGGAACAAAACACAAAGGTTAAAAGGAAAATAATAATGAGAAAAATGAAAATAAGGAACGAGATGAAAAGGAAAGCCATCAGGAAAGACGAGAAATTAACATAAATAATTAACGGCTCCAGCTAGACAAGGTAAAAAATGTAAAACCACATGTCAGAAAGCAAAAGGATACGAGTGTGACAAAGCTAAAATTTAAAAGAGGGAAAATAAAATAATAAAAAGGTGGTAAAAGATTAAAAACAGAACTGCATAAAATGTGAGATATAAATAAAACACTTTTCACAAGGCAAGATTAAAAAAGGTAAAACCAGTGTGCTCTAAGAGATTGGGAAGAAGGGTGATTAAGTGAGCCGAGGTGATTCAGCCACAAAACAATGCCCTCAAGTGAGCGACCAGCTAGAGGTAATCTACCAGCAGGATACAGGATATACACACCTTGAAAGACCACAGGCGTGAATTTTATTAAAATGGCAGCGGCCTGATTTCAAGGGCATAAGACCCTTCCGCAAAGGTGCACAGGATTTGTCTACACCAGCAGAGGCAGGATCCAGCAGACATCCTAGGCCCTTCTCTGTCCGCACTCACAGCTTCTTGCAAAGCCCCCTACCTGATGCGCTCAGTCCCTTGCTGGAAGTCCCACCCGCAGGGTCGCACTGGCCTTCAGGCACCCCGGAAGATAGGGAAGCAGAGAAGCCCGTCTCGGCCCCTAGCCTGCACGCAGCTCCATTTGGCCCACCGTCTGTCGTCTCAGGCAAACAGTAGCCCAGCAGCCGTTTGGGTCGTGCAGTGTGACCAGGATGCCGGGGCAAGACTGTGGTGGTTGAGAGCTCAAACCTTCCGGTGGCCCCGGGGTGGCTCAGTCAGTGGGCGTTAGACTGCGGCTCAGGTCACGGTCTCACAGCTAGTGAGTTCGAGCCCCACATCGGGCTCTGTACTGACATCTCAGAGCCTGGATTCTGCGTCTCCCTCTCTCTCTGCCCCTCCCCTACTCACGCTCCGTCTGTGTCTCTCTCTCTCTCTCCTTCAAAACTAAATAAATGTTAAAAAAAAAAAAAAAAAAAAAGACCACAAACCTTCAGGTCTGAGCCCTGGCTTTACTGTTATCCAGCCTGTGACGCTGGAAAACTGCCTAACCGCTCCATGCCTCAGTTTCCCCACCTGAAAAAGAGAGGTGGCGGTAACTGTGTCTACTCCATAGAGTTGAGAGGCGGAGTGATTCATGAAGATAAGTCAATAAATGAATAATTTATATTCTGTAATTTGTTGGTAATTAATACAAATACGTTAATACATATAAATGCATGCCAAATGGTAGCTGCTACTGTTACTAATTACTATTACCGATTCTAGATCCGGTCTCCGGAGAGCGCAGGCGTAGTGCAGTATGCAGAGTGTTGTAGAGAAAACCTCTGCTTCTGTCCCCAGCTGAGCCCTGGACTTCTCTGAAGACTGACCCCTGACCATGACCACAGAGGTTCTCTCCAGCACAGGGTACCCTACAGACTTGGAACTTGCGTCCAACAGCACCCCACCACTACCCACCGCTGACACTCAGCTGCCTCTCGCCTCCTTGTTCCCTGGCCGGCCCCTGGAGGCCTTAGGGTTTGTGACCTTGACCTCCGGCGTCCCTCCTAGTTCTAGTCTCCTACCGATATGTCAGACTGCAGCTCCCGACCACCACCTTCTCATCCGCTCTGCCCAAGGTCTGAGTTCCTGGGCCTGACATCATGGTAATTCCCCACCCCTGGCCCCTATTGCCTTGACCTCTGACAAAGCTACCGACCTACCCGAAGGGCGTGTCCCACCAACCATCTTAACCCCATCCTGCAGTATCAGATGCTCACATGGACTGAGGCAGGGGGCGGGGGACCCGTGATTGCTCTCTGCATCCCCACTGCCCCGAGCTCATGGACAGTAGGGTCTGCTTCTCCCTGCGGGTCAATGAGAGAAGCCCAGTCTTTCCTGGAGGAAGAGAAATGGCAGAGAGAGCCTGCGGGGACAGGGGATGATGTGACGCACGGCCTTTGCGCTAGTCTGCAAGGAAGTCTGTGTCCGGCTGAAAATGTCCCCTGAGTCTCCTGAGTGAGAGGGGCCCACTCCCAGGAGAGGACTGGCCTAGCGCCTCCTTCATGGAAACTTAGAGCCGGTCCAGATGCTCCTGAAAGTCTCAGGGTGGTCTGAGTGTCTCACAGCCCCGGGGGGGGGGGGGGGGGGGGGGGGTCGGGGGTGCTCTCTTTGGGACAGCTACTCCAGTGGCGGAGGGTGGCCCAGCCCCAGCTGCTCTGGCTGAAAACCCAGCCCCCACCTCCACCCTGCTTGGCTGGTGAAAGCGGGGCCAGCACCTCCCGCTGAGAGCACTGACGGGTGGGGTGGGCCAGCCTGCCTGGAAGTGTGTTGTCCAGGCAACGGCACTTTGAGTGACAGGCGGGTCCCGAAGCACAGTTCAGGAGCATCCAACTACTTTCCCCTTAGAGAACAGGGCTGGACCCCTATTGAGAGGGGTCTCTCTTTCTTTTTCCTGGAATCTGGGTGTGGCAGACGGGCCACGGCTCCCCGTGGGCTGCCCCTAAACCTGCCTCCTCTCCTCCCCTAGCCCGGAACCTGGAGTTAGGTGCAAAGCGCGGCTCAACCTGGACACACAGATGAACAGAGCCCTGACTCCACTCCCCCCACCCACCCCCGGCCCCTCCAAGCTGCAGATGGCCTTTCCCGTGCCTGAGGTCAACCTGCAGCAGCAAGAGCCTGGAAGCCTGCCCTCACCCGCCCCCTCCCGCCCCCTCCCGCCCCCTCCTTGCCTGGCCCCGGCTTCTGCTCTGGTTCTGCTCTTGCACGGGCTCCTGAAAAATTCATCCGCCCCAACCTCAGCTCACACATGGAGAAGACGCACCTGACTCACTCCTGGGGGCCCTGCCTTTGAAGGTTCAGGGTTCTCTGGGCTGCTGAAGAAAGCAGCGGTGTCGACGTGCCTGTGGGTACGTGTGTGGGTGTGGGACTGGACCAGCGACACCCGGGTGTCTGGACACACACCGATGGGTGTATTTGTGCCTTGTGCACGCTGGGCCCTCGTAAGACTCCCAGGCAGGCGGGACCCACGACGGCGCCGGGCCACAGGAGAAGGAGAAAAGCAAAGGGAGGCCAGGGTGTGGGCGGGGAGAACCTCCCAGGCCAGGGACCCCTCCGGGCCCCACCTGCTGGGCCGGGAGGACTCCTAATGCTCTGTCCTGGTTCTAACAGGCAGAAACCGAGGCCTTGGATCCAGGGCCTTCAGCTTCTGTGTCCAAGCAGGACTAGGCAGACAGGACATCGAGAATGGGGGTATTAGTGCCCGTGGCATTGTGTACAGGTGTGTATGCTTATACAGGTGTGTGTTAACACTGCCTGTGTCAGAAGGGGGCTTGGGAATGCTGATACCCGGCAGCTCACCCTGGATCCCTCCCCCCCCCCGCCCCCCCCCCAAACGACCCCTTCCCAACTCCACAGGTCCTGCCGCCGGGAAAAACTGACCACAAGGCCCGGCTCTCACGTTGGTATAAGTGATCAGAGAGAAACCAGACTAAGTGAGCCCTGGCAACGAAAAGTCGGAAAAGGTTATTTTTCTGGACCCCTGTTTCCTGTGACTTGTTGAAGAGAAATATTACCCCGCTCCTATGGCTGTTCTCCCAGAGCAATAGAAGAGCGTGAAGTTATGAAATTGAGGGCACCTTCACTGAGCAATCGATTAGCAGCCGAGAGAGCTTGTGAATTGGCTGTCTGGACATTTCCAGTAATAAATTGTGAAATAGTCCATGAATAAGTAGTTGGCGGAGTTCAGAATTACCCCCTAGGAAATGTTGCAGGTCTAGAGACACATTACTAAGGCGAGCACCATTTTAATGCTCTGGGCTTTGGCTGTTAAATATGTATGCCATCCGCAAAGCACTTCCCGAAATTAATGGCATTTTACAGCTGCTCCGAAGGCAGCGTATTTATATGGAGATGTATAGATTCTGGGGCTGTGGTGGCTTCACAAATGAAGTGCTAATTTTAGAGAATAGGCCCAGGGAGGGGCGTGGAGGGAGGGTCAGGAAGTGAGCTATCTCGGGGACCTTTTCCGAAATGGTTTTCGGCTGCCAGCTATGATTTTTAACCTTTGCTGACCTTGGGCATGGTCTCTAGGCTGGAAAGGGCACTGCAGTAATGGACTACCCGGCACACAGAGAGAAGGTAATGATATTAATATAAATAAATAAATAAGTCATATTGGCAGCTTACATTTGCCAGGCACCGTTGTAAGTGCTTTTCGCAGATTGACTCGTTTATCCTCACAACGACCCTGTCTGGTAGGTTCCATTATTATCCCCATTTTACAGAAGGAGGTAAATTGTGCCCAGGATTCAGTGTGTGGTTGGTGATTCCCCTGGGGGAGATATTACCTTCTCTCCAGTTCTTTCCTTGAGCTAAGATCAGGGCACCGCCAGGTACAGTGGTGCACGTTGTTCACTGCACAAGAATGTCCAAGCAAAAGGAGAGGTTAGGACTGAAACTCTCACTCGCTAGGCCCCCTGCCAGGGTTCGGGCAGCACCTTCCCAGAGACGGATTTGCACAATGGCAATGTGTGCCCAAACCAAAGCCCCCCTTCTCTCCAAGTAGCCCCAGAACCTTCCCCGCCCCCACCTGGGCTCTCTTCTCCGACCTTGTGAGCTGCCTACTTGGTTGTAGGGTGGGATAGGAGGCACACAGATTCAGAGATTCAGCATGGAGTCTAGCTGAAGGACCCAGTGTTCACCCAGTTAGGCTATGAGGTGGTTTTCTCAGAATCCCTGGAGAGGCGGGAACCCTTTGGGGCTTCCCACGCTCCCCCCATCCTTTCTGTGAGGCATCCCGAAGGACTGTTGAAAATTTAGAGTAAATGAGTCCTGGGGTGGGGTTTTTGAAAGGTAGCAGTTCTGGGGGAACAGGGCCAGAGAATTGGGGCCACCTGAACCCACGGGAGCCCGGTAAGAGGCTGCTGGTGGGTTCCTGCTTCTGAGACTCTCCGGTGAGGGTGTCCTCTGGGGACTTCATTGCTCACCCTGCCCCACGGGCCCACAGTGTCAAAGGAATAGCCACTCTGGTTGACAAAATGGTAAGACACCTCCATAATCGGGCGTGTGCCTTCTCGTGGGCATGTGCACATGGGATTGCCAGGACACGTGCCCTCTGTCAGCTACTGTGTCACCTGTCAGCTAAAGACCTGAGGCATTCTGACATGGGGGTGGGGATGCTGAGGTGGCTTTAGGGAAGATTAAGGCCCAACAAGAGGCCACAGGCATGAAGGACTGGAGCTAGCCTCTATCAGACTGCAGTTCAGTTCCTGCAGTAAGTTTTGAGCAACTTACTGACCTTCCCTGAGCCTCAGTTTTCCTCATCTATTGAATGGGGATAATGTCACCTGTCTTGCAAGCCTGTGAGGCCTGCCTCAAACAACCCTTGAGAGACTTTAAGGCCGTGTTGGGTGCATAGTAGGAGCTCAGTAAACGTTGAGTTTGCTGAGAGGTGGCTTGTCTCCCGCAGCCTGGTGACAGGGATTTGTCAGTGAAGCTGGGTGGATGCAGCCAGTGGAAACACAGACTTGTGTGTTGACCCAGGTTCCGGACAGTGCTGTGCGCCTGGATTTTGCCACAGCAGAGCCCACGGTTCCTCATTTCCTGGACCTCAGACCGGACAAGGTCAATCAATGGCTACTTTCCACTGTCTGTCCTGTCTCTCCGAGTTCTCTGCAGGGCGGCGAGGGGTTTGTTTCTTAAATAAGAATTGTGCCCTATTCTAAGCCCCTTGCGGCTCCCCATCGCCTGGCAGGGAGGGAGCCTGACAAGGGATGGGGGCCCTGGGCCCTACAAGCTACCCTCCGGGGACCCCGTGCCCACCAGGGAGAGGCACCCTTGTGGCTCAGCGCCTCTGGCACAGTGAGGCGGTTAAGAGCTTACACTCTGGGGCCACACAAGCCTGAGTTCATATCCTCTCCGTGCCAGCAGGGCGAGCTCACACCAGTCACTTGTCCTCGTGAACTCCCTTACTACATCTGTAAAATGGGGTTGTGGGTCCCCACCCCCAAAAGGGTGAGGTCAAGGTGGGAGGAGGCAATGCCAGCCGCTGTCTGTCGAGCACTCCCTTGCTGGGCTGCGTGCTAGGCTCTCCACAGCAAATCCTAATGCTGGAGACTGAGATCCTCTGAAGGAGAGAGAGGTATCGGGGGGCGTGAGAAGGTATTTGGGGGAGAAGACAGGGAGGATACTGGACGGAGAGCCTTGTGCCGCAGGGTGAGCAGACAACAGAATCCCCTGGAGGGGAGCGTCTTAAAATAGATTCCTGGGCTCCACCCCAGAGCTTCTGGCCCGGTGGCCTGGGTGGAGCCCGAGAGTGTGCATCTCTGAGGACTTCCTGGGTGCTGCTGGTTGGGGACCATTCTTTGAGAACCGCTGGCCTTCATGGATGGTGCAGCAGAGAGCTTGGGATTCAGAATCTGATCGTCTTGTGTCCAAATGCCTGTTCCACCACCTACTAGCTCTGTGACCAGGGGACAATTAGTCCACCTCGAGCCAGGGACTGCTAGAAGGTGCCTATTTGTGAGGCACAGTGTTGGCCTGACTTAACAGGCCATTCTTCTAAGCCCCCTGGCCCCCCCACAAGGCTTCTTAGACGCACAAGCCGAAGTTCCAGCCTGAGCTCTCCCCCCAACCCACTCAGCCTTGGTCAGCCCCTCTCCCATCTGTCCCTGCAGGAGGAGCCCTTTGTCATGTTCCGGAAGTCCGACCGGACGCTGTTCGGGAATGACCGCTTTGAGGGCTACTGCATCGACCTGCTGAAGGAGCTGGCCCACATCCTCGGCTTCTCCTACGAGATCCGGCTGGTGGAGGACGGGAAGTACGGGGCACAGGACGACAAGGGCCAGTGGAACGGCATGATCAAGGAGCTCATCGACCATGTAAGCGGGAGGGCACCCCCTGGGAGGCTTGGCCAAGTCCATACACATCAGGGTGGGGCATCCTGGCAGGTGGGGGCTCCGGGGAGCAGGAAAGATGGAGACAAAGGTTGTGACCTTGGGGAGGACCCAACTGCCTTGGGCCTGCCTTGCTCATGCTCCCTGGGTCCCAGACGTTGCCCTGCACCAATGTATTGCCTCCCATCTGACCGAGCCTTCCCCACTTTGGTGACTTTGGTGAGCTCCCTCTGGAGGGATGCCTCAGCTCCCCACTGCCTCCTGCTCCCCTAAGAGTGACCAGAGGATGCCCCAGCCACGTAGGCAAGGTGCCCATGCAAGACACTTTCCCACACTCTAGGGCACGGAGTTAGATTCATCGGTGCCTGAACAGCTTTGTGCCCCGTGGGGGAGACAGGTGGTGCAGGGAACTGAGGGCTGTATGAAGGGACAGGCAAGGCCCAGCTGGGCAGTTCTGTGCCCGAACGGGGAAGTGACCCAGGGAAGCAGACAAGCAGAGCTTTGGGGGGCAAAGGAGCAGCTGGTAGGAGGGGCCTGGGGTTCATGGGACCCTGGGAGGAAGACAGAAGCCACAGTGTAGGGTCACCACAAGGTAGGGAGGTGGGGGGAAGTCAGGGGCCCCAGGGTCGAGTGCCGTTTCTCATCAGCTGTGTGAACAGGGGCAGGTCAGGGGACCTCTGTAAGTGGTTTCCTCATCCGTCAAATGGGCGTTAATCCTCCCTTCCTCATAGGATTATTGTGACACGGGATGGGAGGTACGAGGTACCGGGTGAGGCCCACGGCAAGCCCTCGGTAAGAGGAAGGCTTGTCAGAGGCAGTAAGTCGGGAGCCCGGGCTGTAGTCGGATAGAACAGGTTCAGATCCCCACTCTACCACCTGATAGGTGTGGGATGAGAAAGTTCATCAACCTCGCCGAGTCTCAGTGTCTTCACGTCTAGAATAGGAGTAAGCCACAGCTACCAAAGCTTCTGCATTTGTTGCAGGAATTCAGTGAGGAGCCGTTAGCACAGGCTCAGCTGGCATGTAAGAAACATTGCCTGCCTTCCAGCCGGGGGCCCTCAGCTTTCCAGAGGCATTACTCATCAAGGACCTGCTAACGTATGCAAGGCCCTAACCTATGCCAGACCCCCTTCTATCCCTTCTCTCAGTTCTCCTCGAAACAAGCCCGTGAGGTGGGTACTGTTATCACCACCCCTTTCACAGATGAGGAAGCTGAGGCAGAGAGAGGTGAAGACCCACGGCTAGTAAGTGGGGGAGCTGGGATTTCCAAGCGGCAAAATCTTTGGAGGCTCTCTGCTTTCTGAAGCTCTGTCCAACCTCTGCAAAGAGCCATCTGTGGCAGGAGCCAGGGCAGAGAGGTAGGCTTCAGACCTTTGCCTGAAAAGTACCAGCTGCTGGGACTCTGGGACTGTTGTCACTCTTCTCCCCGCCCGGCCCCTGCTGAAAGGAACGCCCCGCCCAGCCCAGCGGGGACTTTGGAGACTTGGAAGGGAGGGAGCTGGAGCTCAGAGTGGGAAGGCTCCTGAAGAGCTTTACCCTGGCATCATTTCCTAGGCCCCAGGAAATCGGGCTCCTGTGGAAGGCCGGTAGAGAGGCTGTAATGGGTAAAGGGCATGAACTTGGGCTGCGTTTGGTTCCCACTCTGCCACTTGCTACTGTGTGCCCTGGACAAGCGTCTTGGCCTCTCTATGTCTCAGTCCCCCTATCTGTAAAATGGGAATGATGGTAACAGAACCAGCCCCATAGGTTGTCGGGAGGGCTACGTTCACCCATGTGCATTATGTCAGTACTTGCTTTGTTTTCGTCTTTATCCTTATGGTTATTCCTTCGAGGCCGGGGGAGGGGGCTTCAGGAAGTGCCTCTGTGTCCCTGAACTCCACTTTCTAACTCAACAGTGAGAATACTAATACCTGCCCTGCGTTCTTCCCAGCGTGTTGAGTGGCTGGGAGGAGAGAGCTGGTAGGGGAGCACTCCTAGATCGTGGAATTCAATATAAACGGAAGGGAGTGGTGTTGTCACCATTATTAGTAATAACTATAATTATTATGGAAATTAGTCAGCAGGCCCCAGAGGCATCTCCATTTATCAGCTCCCCCACTCCTGCTCTGCGAGTGGGGCTCTGGAACGCGGGGCCCCCGGTGGGTTCCGAGCCTGTCATTTGCAGAGGCCGGCGGGGCTGCGGAGGAAGAGGGGGTCACACGGAGAGCGGAGGCCACATGTGGAAGTGAGCTGGGCTGGTGCCAGCCTCCTCAGTCACAGCATCTCCGGCATCCAGAGCTTTGGAGAGCGTTTGCAAGGGGGTGGATCAGAAAAACCCAGCAGCAACCAGACCTCTGTAAGCTGACCCTCAGCTGGGGAAAAGAGGGGGCCTCGTCTGTGGCCTCCGTGCAGCCCAGTATCCATCAAGGCGCGGGCCCTGACGGGACATGCAGGGGACCTTGTTAAACCCGATTCCCTACAATTGATGAGCCTATAAATCCTAGCTTGGTGCCATTTTTAATAACATCATAACCATTTATTAGTGTCGTCAGATAATTAGTCTTCTCGCTAGCTCATAGATAGCGTGGTAAAGGCTTGGCAATATTATTACTTTCTTATTAGGGATCTGAACGTAGACGTAAAAGTGATGAATGCCTGCCTTTGCAAGAATCTGACCCCCGAGGCCCATTTGGAGGCCCCAGGTGGAGCCTCTGACCAGCAAGACTTCAGTCCTCCTCTGACACTCTGCTCACCTCTGTCCCATGCCACACGGCCTTCCAGGGAGCCAGGGTTATGGGGGAAGATGGCATGTGCGGGGTGCGACCCCCTCCTGCTGACATGCTCCCCTCCCCCAGCCCTGCCCCCTCCCCCAGGGCCAGCAACAGACAGGATAGGACAGAGCCTGATTTCTCCATCCATCACCCCAGCTCTCCCAGACCGTCGCTCTCTCCAGTTTCACTGCCCGCTGTCTGTCATTTCCTCTTTCTTGAAGGTCTTCTGCTCCCGTCTATGCCTTAAATTGCTCCCGGGTGTTTTAATGACTCTGGAATCCGAGAGAGGTGACTTCAGATTCTGAGTCTAGCACATATTCAAAGTCTCTGGCCTCCGTTTCCACATCTGTAAAATGGGAATAATAAAAAAAAAAAAAAAGCCTTTTCTCCCCGAGTCTGTAGGAGGATTTAATGAGATACAGCCCAAAGTTGCTTAGCAGAGTGCCCGGCGCTCCGTAAATGGGGCAGCAGCTGGGAGCTGTCCTGCTCGTCAGCGTTCCTACGGGGACAGGCCTGCTGTCTAAAGTGTGCACATGGAAGAACATGATGGTGGTGGCAGGGGCCTGCCCCTCAGCTGTGGTCATCCTGGTGGGCCACAGTGATCCCGGATCTGATAGCCTCTGGATCCAAATAGCCTCAGGAAACTGACTCACACCGATTAGACTCACACGGAACTGAGGCCCACACGAAGGCATCAGCCCCTTACTTCACTTGGGGCATTGGCCTTTCCTGCCATCCAGAGCTTCTGTCCCAGCACCCGGTGTCCAGGATCGTGCTGGAGAGTGGAAACAGAGCTCTCAGAGTGTGGAGAGTCTGAATCTGAGAAGAGAGGCTGCTGCTGGAGAAGGGGGCAAGAGGCGAGTCTTGAAGAGTGTTGAGTGCTAAACGGAGGGATTTGATTTCCATCCTGAGAGCTACAGGGCACGGCTGGAAGAGGTAGAGTGAGGGGGTCACGTGAGATTGGTACTGGAGGCTGTGACTGCGACCTGGGTGAAGGCAAGCATGGAAAAGGAGGGAGGTGGGTGGCACAGGATGGAGATGAGGAGGTAGCATCGAGAAGATTGGCGGATGGTTGGGTGAAGGAGGTGAGGGACAGGGAGGAGTTCTGCACCAGGACGGGGTGTGAATTTCTAGCTGGGAAGGTGGCAATGTCTTCCCTAAGTGAAGAGCCTCTTGGCAAAAAAGAGGACTACGGGAGGTACAGAGATCATTCTGGGGTTGGGGTCCCAGCAGGTGGCTGGCCAGATGGCTGGGCCCTCAGAGGACAGAACAAGGAGGGAGGTCATCAGCAGAGCCTCGGGGGGTGAGGGGGAACCTCAGGAGACAGTCAGAGGCGGGACCGCTGGGCAGAGGAGAGATGGCAACCTGGGCAGGACCTAAACAGCATGGAAGTGTAAGGAGAGAGGAAAAGGAGGACTCTATAAGACCCCGGAGCTGGGGTGCCCGGGTGGCTCAGTCGGTTAAGCGTCCGACTTCGGCTCAGGTCATGACCTCACGGTTTGTGGGTTCGAGCCCCGCATCGGGCTCTGTGCTGACAGCTCGGAGCCTGGAGTCTGCTTCAGATTCTGTGTCTCCCTCTCTCTCTGCCCCTCCCCTGCTTGCACTCTGTCTCTCTGTCTCCCAAAAATAAATAAATATTTATAAAAAAAAAAAAAAAAAGATGCCCGAGCTGCCAGAGAGGAAGAAGGAGAACCAGGGGAGCACAGGTGGCAGGGGCCAAAGGCAGAGAGGCTGCTGGAAAAGCATGGACACAGGGGCACAAGTGGCAGGCAGGGAGGTCAAAGGAGAGGAACAAGCAGCATCCGCGAGTTGGCACGATTGAGATCTCCTGAGGGTGCACGGTCAGCCCTCAGCGTGGGCTTCCTGCACGCTTCTGGCCTGACTTCCTGCAAACTCTTCTCAGAGACCCAGAAATCCTGTCCTGGCTGCCTTTCTCAGCCCTGGAATCGGAGGGGATGGGTGGGGCAGAGAAGAAGCAGAGCCTGGCCTTGAGGGAACGCGTAAATGCCCTCCAGGCCACAGGGAGCCGTCAGTTCTCTTCCCTCTAAGTCCTTCCATCTCCCTACAGCAGATAAGGAGATTTCCCCGGCTCACGGATGGGTCTGGACCAAGATGGGGGATAGAACCAGATGGAGACAAGGAGCAGTCATGGGTAGCCCCGGCCTGTCGTCTCTGCCCTCGTGAAAGAAATAGCACTGCCCGGACAGCCCCTGTGCCCCCCTGTAGTGCTGAGTGCAGAGCGAAGAGGAGGGCATAGCCGCAAGTGCCCATTTCCCCCACCCGACCCTTCTTCCAGACAGCGAGTGCCTGATGAACTGCTCTGGGCTGCTGCCCGAGCGCCTGGCATGGGCTGGGCACACAGAGCAGGGGCCGGCGAATGAGCACGCGGACTTGCACGCCTCCCCCAGAGACATGGCTGTGGCGTCATAACCACTGAGCTTCCCATCCTGTGCAAACGGACGGTCAGGCGTCAAGCAAGGCTGTGACCCCATCACCCTCTGTGTCCCCTGCCTTCCAGCCAATAACCCGGGTTTTAGTTCTGGCTTACGTGCTTTAGTGTCAGAAGGGGCCCCGGGCCCCTGTTCGTGTGGCCAGGAAAGGCTCTGCCACACGCCTCCTTCAGGCTGGCCAGCGCAAGGCATGCTGGGAGCTCACCTGAGGCAGGTGGAATCCTGGATGGGACAGGACAGTTGAGGGCAGGGGATTTCCTGATAGAGTGCCAAGGTGGACTCTTCTTAGGGCGGCCGGGTTGCCCAGAGCAATGACTGAAGACTTCTGGGGCAGCTCGGGATCTGCCTGAGAATGAGCAGTGAAACAGGCGAGGGACGCAGAAAAGACCCGGACCACAGTGAGATTCAACTGAAGGACTCTTAGCTGCCAGGACTCAGCCAGCAGAGAGCAACCTGGGAAAGACCTGGAAAAGAGCCTGGTAGGAGGTCAGTGTCCAGACAGCCAGAAGCAAGAGTGGTCAAGGTACAGGTGGCCAGGGTGAGGGGGGACTGGAAGGAAACAAAGGTCAGAGGGAGCGATAGAGACATACTTGACCCCCTACTGAGGGCCACCTGCTCCTTCCTTCATTCCACAAAACCTTATGGAACATGGTCTCAGCCTGGCTGCTGGAGAGCACAGCCTGAGACGGAGGCTTAGATGCCACTATTTAGTTCAGGGCTGGGGGGCCAGGGAGAGAGCGAGGGGCAGAAGTGGAGCGGGAGCAGGACAGGCCATACGAGGGCTCCGCACTGAGCCGGTCAGCGCTCAGTGTGCCCAGTCTCCGAGTCGGCACCCTAGGAAGGCCTTGCCAGGGATGTCTCAGGGTGAAGGGAGAAGGGGGAACAGGTTTATCCCCAGGCTCCGGACTTCCATGCATTTCCGGGTCTGGCACAGCAGGCGTGGGAACCAGTCAGGCCCCTGCAGCAGCATCCACAGCGGGATGGTCTTGAGTGAGCCTGAGGGTCAGGAAGAGATACTGAGGAAGAGCTATCCAGGGCATGGGTGGGGTAACTACCTGGGGCCGGGGGGGGGGGGGCGCACTGAGCATGCCAGCCTCTCCACCCTTGGGGTCATGCAGGGCATGGGGAAGGGGGCTTCTCTTAGAGGGGGGAATGCAGGTGTGGTTCATCCCCCACAGTGTGCCACAAAGCGGGGAACACCTACTGAGTCATCCTAAAAGACAGACGCAGGACAGCCTTTGGTGGGAGGTGGGAATCGGGCCCTTCTCGCAGGCCCGGGAAAGGCACAGACTTCATTTCTCACTGTCAGGCGCCCAGCAGCTCCGGAGGCCTGTGTGTGAAGCATGGGTACGTGACCCCTCAGTCATGTCTACATGGCACCCGTCCCCATCTCTTTAGATATATCTGGGTTTTCCCAGGCTATTAGTGGCCACAGTGCTGATGAAGTCCCGGGCAATGACTAGGGAGGGATGCGAAACTAAAGATAGTCACTAGGACCTACCTGAGGACGGCCATGAGGACAGGTGAGGGCTTTCAACGAATAGGCCAGAAGTAAGGGGCCCATCAAGGACCGGGGTCCAGGGAGCAGAGTCCTAACTCTGGAAAAAGACAGGCAAGGGAGCAGGGTCCGGGCCGACTGGCATGGGTCGTGTGGCTTCAGGGACAATGGGGGTACTGATTAGGGAAACTGAGGCCAGAGCTCAGCCCGTTAGGCTGGGGTAAAGGTTGGTCAGGACCCTTGGGGGGTACTTCATTGCTCCATCTTACCAAAGAACTTTCCTGAGCTTCTTAGTGCCAGGCTTTGTGCTAATGTGGGGGATACATCAGTTCAGTCCCTGCCCTCCTGGAGATTATGTACCTGCAGATGAGCGAGGTGTTAAACGGTGACTCACAAATAAGAATTTAGTTGTGCCAAGGGCACCGGGGAGCCGCATGGGAGGCTATGGGAACGCATCACTGGGACCTAGCGGCATGTGGAGGGAGAGGGGCTCACTGCCCCCAATTCCTCGGGCTTTGCAGGGCAGGGCCTGTCTGGGCTGATGCCACCTTTGGGGCCCTGTGAGGTGGGGGGAGAGGAACCGGTGGTTGGAGACAGAGCTCCAGCAGTGTCCGTCCTGGGGTGCCTGTGGCTCTGAAACAGGGAAGACCCGCCCTTCCTTCCTGAAGGAGACAGAGATAACAGTTCTCCTAGGCCAGGGAGAGACATAGGCCTCGTTCCCCACGGGCAGGAGGTGAGGCCGCCACAGGCTCAGGAAGCCTGCATGTGAATTACAGGTGTAGTGGTTGACCCATCCATCGACACTCAAGAATCTGCCAGCACTGTTTGCCCTCTATTCCGATTTTGGGTTGTTGAGGCTGTTCGTTGTCAGGCTCCTGTCCGGGGCTGTTCCAGGAGCACTGTTTTCTTCAGCTTGGAATTTGGGAGCCGTCAGCAGATGCTACGGACATGCTTGCCGGGTGTCTCTCCTCTACATCCACAATCATTCGGCCCCACGACCTCAGCCATGCGCGGGCTTTGAGCCAGGCACTGTGCTAGGCGTGGGGCGTAGTGTGGTGCGAGGACAGAGGCTCAAGCCCTGCTCCCATGAGCTTATATGGTCCAGGAGGGGAGAAATCACCCAGTCCCTCTAAAACCCAACTGTGATCAGTGCTAGGAGCAAAAAAAAAAAAACCCCACCTGATGCCATGAGAGGAGTCACCAGGGAGACCTGAGGTCATGTGAGGATTTTGTGGATGTGATATTGGAGTTGAGGTCTGAAGAAGTAGACTTCAGCAAGACAGAGAGCTTGTGGAGAAAGAAGTTCCAGGTAGAAAAACGCACAGGTGCAAAGGTCCTGGGGTGAGAGAGAGCATGCATTGGGGGGGGGGGGGGGTTGAAAGAAGCCAGTAGAAAGCGAACGAGGGGACATGAGGTAAGGAAAGGCCGGAGAGGCAGGGAGGACCAGGTCCATGCTTTCCAACTCAGTAGCCACCAGCTACTGGGGTTATTTAAATTTAAACTTAAGTTAATTAAAATCCATTTTTAAAATTATTTAATTCAAAATTAAATACAAGTATAAATTCAGTTCCTCAGTTACAGAAGCCACGTGGTGTGGCTAGTGGTTACCATATTGGACGATGTAAATGTAGAACTTTCCCACTGTTGCAGAAGATTCTCTTGGACAGAAAGTTGTCTTAGGCCACGAAAGGCTTAAGGAACCCCTGATAAGAATTTTTTTTATCCTAAGGGCCAGAGGGGAGTCTTGACATACGTTAAGTAGGATTGGGAGTGGGGAAATTCTAGATGGAGAAACATCACTTTGAGAAAAGAATGGAAGGTGAATTCTATGGATACCACACACATAGGCAGGGAGCCAACAGACCAAGCCCTGGGGGAAAGTCCTGCATGCGTAGCAGGAGTGAGACTGGTGTTCTTGGGTGGCTGTGGAAGCATCTGGAGGGAAGTGGAGGTGAATCTGCAGGTTCCTGCAGCCATAGGATTGAGAAGCCCCCACCAGCCGATGTGATGTGTATCCTGGGGAGACCCAGTGCAAGCCGCATATGGTCAGGAGCCAGAGTCAAGTTCTTGTCTCTGGGAATGGAACCCACATTCAGGACAGGGCAGGGTAGGCCCAGCCATAGCGGAATGCTCATCTGAATGGGGAGGTGGAAGGAGCTCCGTGCATCCTGCCCAGGATCTAAGTGGCAGGTGTAGGAGTGACCCAGGGCTGTCACAGCAAATGACCACAATAGAAATTTGTTCTGAGTTCTGGAAGCCAGAAATCGGAAGTCAAGGTGTTGGTGGAATTGGTCCCTTTTTGTTTTAGTTTTTAAAAAATGTTTATTATTTTTGAGAGGGAGAGAGAGAGAGAGACAGAGTGCGAGCAGGGGAGGGGCAGAGAGAGAAGGAGACACGGAATCTGAAGCAGGCTCCAGGCTCTGAGCTGTCAGCACAGAGTCCGATGCAGGGTTCAGACCCACGAACCACGAGATCATGACCTGAGTCAGAGTCGGACACTTAACCGACTGAGCCACCCAGGCGCCCCGGAATTGGTCCCTTTTGAGGGAGAATGTGTCCCACGCCTCCCCACTGGCTTCCGGTGTGGCCGGCCATCCTTGGCATTCCTTGGCCGGAAGCTGTATCACCCCGGTCTCTGCCTGCATTGTCACGGGGCCTCCTCTGTGTGTCCCTGTGTGTCCTCTCCTCCTCTTATAAGGACACCAGGTATTGGATTTAGAGCTCACCCTAACCCGGTATTGACTTCACCTTAACTTGATTCCTTCTGCAAAGACCCTGTTTTCGGAGCTTCCAGGTCGGTGAACGGGTGGAGATATGGGGCGCATGGTGAGAGAGAGAGAGGACGTGGGAGCTTCATGCCCCTTCCCGCTTACCTTGCCCTGTGCCTCTCTTCCATTCAGCTGTTCCTGAGTTCTGTGTTTTTCTAATGGCTGGTGACCTAAGCGGATGAACCACTTCGCATTCCTGCCAACAGTCTGGCGGGGGGGGGGAGGGGTGGGGGGTGGGGTGGGGGGGGTGGAGGGGTGGGATTCACTTGCTTTACATCCTCATCAGCACTTGTATCATCAATATTTTTTTCTGGCTATTCTGATAGGTAAGCAGTGGTATTATGAGAGTTTTACACCACTTGGGGAGTGTTGCTAGGGACATCTGAACTACTGTGATGCGGAGTCTGGATAAACACAGGCTCCTGCCAGGAGCCATTTCCTAATTAGCGCCCCCAGTGCCACATGCTCGGGAATGGCTGTTAGGCACACTGATGAATTTAGGGGCACCCAGCAGGAGCCGGAAACAGATCTCTGGGGAAGTGAGAGTATGTCCTTTCTTTGCACACCCCCAGATACTCTCCCAGCAATTTATCTGATGCCGTTTAATATCAGTGGCAGTAATAAAACACTATTTTAGTTGGGGGGCGGGCGGGCGGGGGGGAAGAGCCTATCTCCAAGTAAGGTCACACTGCCAGGTACTAGGGACAAGGACCTGAACGTATTTGGAGGGCGCGCGCAATTCAACCCCCTACGCGTGACTTGCATGGTAGTGTGGTAAAGCATTGGGGTTTGAGGTCATGGTGAACGGGGTCCAGGTACTGGCTCAGCCATTCACCCGCTTGGAAGGCAGCTATGCTCTCTACTGTACCGGAAACACCACCTGTCACTCAGACCAGTAGAGCTCGAAGCAATCTCCTAGCCTGATTGAGCCATAGTACCCTCATCTGGAATGTGGTAATAACATTTACCGCCAGAGGAGGCTGCTGGGGGGGTCATATATGGCAGTAAAGTATATGTAGCATGCTTTGCCATGATTGGTGTATAGGAATCATCCATGAATGACCGTGGTCATTACTGTTTTAACTGGGCAGGTCACAGTCTGAGTAACAAGACATCCTGGGGGATCCCAACCAAGAGGCTGAGCACAGAGGTGGGGAATCTGATGGAGACCATACTTGGGAACGCGAGGAGGCAGGTGCCAACCAGAATACCGGACACATGGAGCAAGCTGGGGCTTGGGGGGCAGATCCTTCCCTGGGGAGGACCCCTGGCTTAAGAGAAGGCTGATCAGCAATAAGTTGCCAGAGGTGGGACCATGGTCACAAGTCTGTTCCCGGAGCCGGGTTCCCCTGGTTTCACTTTCTGGTACGAGGCGAGTATCCAAGCAGCAGCCAAGAGGGCAGGATGCTAAGGGCCAGACTGTGGAGCTGTAGCTGGGTAAGTGGTTCTTGCCTTCGGTTCTGGTCGTTGGACACACGGTGGAGCAAATGGCGACAAGTGGCCGCGCACAAGTATGGCGTAGAGTAGGAGAGGCTGGAGCCAGGTGCGTCCTGACAGATTCTTGGTAAGGGAGAGCTGCTTATGGGGATGACGTAATGCCCAGGAAGGGTTGTCCGGCCCGTTTTAGAGGTGTAGGAAAGGTATGGAAAGGTCCTCAGGCAGATGGGACCAACAGATCACTCGTAAGACCAATGAGCGTGATGGACAAGTCAGGTTTGGTTTGGCCAAGGGCATGATTGCTGTGAATATGAGGGCAAGGCCCTTGGACCTTCTTGCAGCCTCAGTTTCCCTCCATAAGAAATAGAGGTTGGAATCGAGGTTTCTGAAGGTCTCTCATCTAGCTCCGACAGCCCACGATTTTACCAACCATCCTCAAAGAAAACTGGCACGAGTGGGAAGAGCCTGCCAAGATTGGGCCTTTCATTCCGAGTAATGAGCTGAAACAGCAGAGGCTTGACATCTGTTCCCCTCTTTCAAGGGAAGTTGGACAAAATAATGCCTTTTAGCAGCGAAATCGTAACCAACGGTGAAATGTAGTGTTTCCGGCCGCAACACCAGCTTTCCTGAAGCCCCAAGGGAGAACACACATGAAAACCCCCTTGAGGAAGGACAGGTTGACCAGCTGACTCTCTGCCGTAAGCACAGAATGCTGTGGACGCCCGCCTCCCAGCATGCGAGAGCCGGAGGACCGGAGGCTGGTGGGAAGATCCTGAAGGTTCCGTGATCCCCAGTCACTAGCCCTTTCATCCAACTTGCCATCAAAGCCAAAGGAAGACTGGCACCATCGACTTTGAGGTTCTTGCCAGGAACGCACTCCAAGCCTCAGAGGCCATTCCCAGAGGCCAGCTCCAAATGAGCAGTGACGATGATGTTGGAGTCAGAGCAGAGCCCCTCAAAGCAATGTGCTTTGAAGGGTTGGGGCCAGGGGAAGCCAAGTTCTAGAATCAGAAGCCCACTACACTCCTGTCATGCCAACATTATACAGGATCCTAGAACGAGCACCGAAAGGAACCTTCCAGCATGCCCCACCCTGGCCACCACCCCTTTGAGTCCCAGCAGCATCCGCCAGGAGGGGCTCACTTGACAGGAAGCTCCGTAAGAGCGGGAGCTGGGACTCCGGCTCAGCCTTGCATCCCAGACCGGAGCGTAGTAGGTCTTGAGAAGACACATATTATTCACTCTGCACCTTCCCTGATAGTTCTCTCCTTTCGTCGCATTCCTTTGTACACACCCTGAACTGACAGGGCTCCAGGGAGCCACTCAGCATTTCATCTTCCTCTGCCTTCCAAGCTAGGCAAGTTCTGACTCAGGCGTTCAGACATTTACAAAAGGAAGGTCCCAGTATGAAACGTCCTTTGTATTAGGCTCCTCCTCCCTGTCTGTCCCAGGTTCCAAGGTTCGCTGAACCCTTGGGCTCCCAATGTCAATAATCGGCTGAGGGGGCTGCCGCTGAAAGGAAAATCATGGGGGTTGCAACGTCAGGGTTGTGTGTTCGTCAGCGCCCTCCGCCCCCAGCCCGGAGCACCTGCAGAGTCTTTTACGAGCTGGGGTTCTACCCAGATTAGCCTTCCCTTCCTTAAATCTGATTTAAACTTGGTTGTTGGTTCCTGTTCTAGGATTGGTGAAGTCAGAGTTAGTGTTAACAGTTACCATTTAGGAAACAATTTGTATAATGTCCATCTCCCCCACCAGATTGTAAGCCCAGAAACCATGTCTGTTTGGCTGAGCTCTGCATCCCTAGTGCTTGGCGGAGCTCATAAAACGAATGAATGAGCGCATGAATGAATGAATGAATGAAGTTGGGCCACGCCAATGGGTGGCTGCCTAGACACATTGCCTTGGAAAGAGATCTCAGAAGCAGCCACCCCACCTTTGCAAAAAGGTCTTTAGTACTGGTCTTTAGGACCCGAGCTCCCTCTCTGTTCTGCCCACACCTGAGATAGGGAAGTGATAGCTTGATTCACATTCTGATATGTAAATAGCCACAGGAGCCCTCCCAGAGGAAAACGCTGTTAACTAACAAATATTCTAGAGGCTGAGATGGGGCTTGGGAATGGACAAACAAAGCAGTAAATCAGCTACAGTCCCAACTGCACTTAGGAACTCACTGGTAAATAGGCAGATAAGACAAAAAGTCACATGGCCACACATCCTGCATTCAACCTCAGCAGGTTAGGACCTTATCGTGGGGCAGAGCAAGCTTCATGGGAGTTTAGAATTGGAGGCTATCAGGGAGGGCTTCTTGGAGGAGGTAGCCTGTGCAAAGAAAAATCGTAGGTGGTAAGAGACAGCAGGGAGAGGGCATTCTCAATAGGGCACAATGTGTGCAAATCGGGGAGGTGAAAAAGGGAATGTGGTCATCAGGAAGCAGTTACATGGGGTCTCACGTAGCAGGAGAGCAGTGGGGTGGAGGCTGGAAAGGTGGGAGAATGAGGGATTATAGATTTTTAATCAGGAAAAGCTCAGACCGAAGAGACAGACCTGTAATTATTACCCTCATTAAAATTGTGGTGAGCTAAAATTGGCCAACATAGGAACATTCCTAGCCTTCCCCACCCCCTTCCTTTCTTCCTCTGCTTTGCTCTCTTCCCTCCCCTCCCCTGTGGAAGAGGGCTCTGGACTTATCTCCTTCCAAAGAGGGTATTATTTTTGCCCAACTGGTTTTTGGGGGCTGTTAGGATGTACAGAATATCCAGAACAGAGCGAAGCAGTCAAGATGTGGAGAGGAGAGGAAAACAGATTCAAATAAGGTTGGTTGTGGATTCATGATGTTTGAAAGTCACAGAGAAAGAGCAGGAGCTATTTTTGAAGGTTTGTAGATTGCTGAACTATATTTATTTGACAAAACCCCATTTTGAGAATGAACCCCCATGGGTTACAGCTTTAATAGGGTTCCATTCTCTGTGTGTCGATACTGCTGTCCTCTTCCTGGAGGCCAAGAGCTCTTGGAGAACGGGGGTCAAGTCTAATTCATCGTGGTCTCCCCAGGATGCTGGGCATGGCCTGGCGCAGGACAAAGGTTAGTAAAAGTTGAAACTGAAGAGTGCGCAAGTGACCCAAGGCACAGACGACGGGCTCCATTCCGCTCCCTTACCCTCCCTCCTCCAGGAAGAGGTGTCTGTCCCCTGCTAGTCTGAGGCTTTGCTCTTACGTCTGTCTGTGCATCTCTCTCTCACTGCAGAAGGCAGATCTGGCCGTGGCCCCCCTGACCATCACCCATGTCCGCGAGAAGGCCATCGACTTCTCCAAGCCCTTCATGACACTCGGTGTGAGCATCCTGTATCGAAAACCCAATGGCACCAACCCTAGTGTCTTCTCCTTCCTCAACCCGCTGTCCCCAGACATCTGGATGTACGTGCTGCTCGCCTACCTGGGTGTCAGCTGTGTCCTCTTTGTCATTGCCAGGTAAGGGTAATGCCTTGGCCAGAGCTCTGGCCCAAGGTTGGGATTTTAGGGAGCCAGACTGGTCCCTACATCCTCAGTCCTTCACACAGAAGGCCCACGTTTAAGGCCACTGCGCTGCCTGTCCCTGTGTCCCTCGCCAAGGCTCAGATCCCTTTCCATCCTTCAAGCAACATTCCATAGCCCCCTGGGCATGACTCCCCCAGGCCTTACTCTAGTCTGTGTCCACGACTGGGAGGCAACTGTTGTATCCCAGGCCCTGGGAGCGGGTTAAGCCATCACCCAGAGCTGCTCACCTGGGCCAGGCACCCAGTACGACAGACTCAGGTGCACTGGATGGTCCGTGGTGGTTGGTGGGAGGAGGTCACTAGGGGGCAGGTTCAGCTTGGTGTTTACTGAGCACCTGGCGTCTGCCAAGCACTGTGCTCTGGAACTTAGACCCATTGTCTTAAGTGATTCTCTCAGTCCGCCATGAAGGGGAGACGTCTGAGGCTCACAGAGGTCCCATGTTTGCCAAGGCCATCCTGGCAATAAGTGACACATCGGGCATTTGAACTCTGGTCACCCGGCACTTTATGTGTGACCCACATCTCTGACCACCTGGACGTTTGTCCTTTGCCCCTGCCCCAAGGTGGCAGCTCCCGGGCCCTGGGCCCTCTGCCCCCTCCTTCCAGGCTCCGGCCCCAGCCCCTGCCCTGGTTCCTTTTTCTCTAAATCCTAACGAGGTGCGAAGAGGGGCTTCTCTAGAGAGGCAATTTGAGATCCAAGGACTTGGTGTTTTGGCCTTTTTTTTTCTTCCCCCTCCAGAGTCTTCTTTGAAAGCCTTCCCCCCACCCCGCTCCCTTTCGCTCCCTCCTCCCGCACAGAGAGAGACCAAAGGGAAGGATGTGAGGGATGAAATCTGCCTGCCTCGGAAGCCCTGGGCTGCCAGCTGGCCGGTGCCGCCTGCCTGCTCTGCCCAGCCCGCCTGCCACGGAGAGGCCTTTATCACGCCTCTTTCTCTAATGGCCTAACAAGCCTTTGAAAGCAGGAGCCACTCTCCAGAGCTCTTACTATAATTTTAGCAGCTCCAGCCCACTCTCGGCTCCCCACCCCCTGCAAAACAGGGCCAGTTTCTCTGGCGTTCCTTCCGCCCATTCCGTGTGCGGCCAGTCCCCCTCCAGCCCCTGGCCTTTCAGCCTGCTTTTCGCCTCCTGCCTCCCGGCGAAGAAGAAAGGGGCCCCCTTGCCAAGGTTAGGCTGGGGAGACTTTCTGGAAGAGATGGGATTTCTGCAGCTGCTGGAATGACAGGACAGGAGAGGGGCAAGGGACCTGGTCACAGAGCCGCGAACAGGGTCATAGTACAGTTGGCACGTTAGGTAACACACATGTTACACCCTTCCCGTCTGATCCTTAGAAACGTCTAGGGAAGTGCATATAATTCTCCCCACTTTGCAGAAGTAGCCAACGAGGTTCAGAGCGGCTAAGTCGGTGCCTAAGGTCAGAAAGCTTTTTCTTGCAGAGTTGGGTCCCAGAGCGAGGCCTGTCAGTTTGGAGTCGGGTGGCAAACACAGGTGCCCGTGGGGCTGGACGGGAAGCGAGAGGGAGGGAAGCAGGGAGGGGGAGAGATGGAAGCAGACTGGAGGACGCTCCCCTGGGGAGGACAGCCTCTCTGGGCTCCAGCAGACGCACTGGGCAGGAATGCGGGGCCAGAAGGGCAGAGTTCATGGTTTTTAGAGACACATGTAGATTTTTGAAGGGACAGCTCATGACTTCTATAGGTAGCCGCTAACTTGATTTTTTTTACAACACTGTCAGGGTCAAGCCCAGCACATCCATAGGCTAGAGGTGGCCCTCTGTCCCCCCTCCCATGTGTCCTGTATCCTTTAGACCGCTCCACGTTGGCTGCTGGAGAGCTGGACACAGCTGCCCCAGAGGTGGGGTCCGTGAAGTGTGGGCAGGTCCCCAGGCCCACTTCAGGGCCGCTCTGCTGTGTCGCACGACCGTCCGTCTTGTAAAGTGGCCTGGCCTGTGTCTGTCGGGCACCAGGAGTCGAGGCATTAACCAAGGCCTTCTTCCGCCACCACAATGTTCTGCTTTATGCCTGGAGAGGTGGAAGGACAGGAAAGGAGGGAGTGTGCATTCTCACAGAGGACAGGACTGCCGGCACTCGTCAGCAGAGGGGTGGTAAAAAGCACCTATGAGGTCATTACAGGGAGTTAGGCAGATGCAGAAGAACTGATCTGGAAAGAGGCTGGTAACTTATTCAGTGGAAAATCCAAATTTTAGGGAGTACTATGGTATGATTTTTTTGTGTGTTTAAAAAGTATCACAGGTACCGTGTATGTAGGCACACAGGACTGGTGGGGTCTCGTCAGAAATCATCTTTATCTCCCACCCCACCTCCCAGTGTGTCCAGAGGTGAGGCTGTCCTTGCCCTCGGTGAAAGTTCTTTCGGGACCTGCCACTTTTTGGCCCGCTTCCAGGTCTCAGAAATCCTAGGTCTCTCTCCAACCACAAACACTGTTTCAATTCAGAAACTAGAAGGTTGAGGGGCGCCTGGGTGGCTCCGTCGGTTAAGTGTCCGACTCTTGGTTTCGACTCAGGTCGTGATCTTGCAGTTGGTTGGTTCGAGCCCTGGGTCGGGCTCCGTGCTGATGGTGCGGAGCCTGCTTGGGGTTTTCTCTCTCTCTCTCCCTCTCTCTCTGCCCTTCTCACTCTCTCTCCCTCAAAAATAAATAAATACAAACTTAAAAAAAAAATCAGAAAGTTGAGTCCGGTATAGTCCTCGACATTTCTAGACATTTCTACCTTCGTTCACAAATCAGACTTCTCCCCTCGCCTGCACCTGGGCCCGCCTGGGCAGTGCCTCCTCGGTCGGCCTGCTCCCCCGCTCAGCACCCAGCTCTGCAACAGCCCAGGCCCCGTGGCTTCTCCCTGTTACGGCCCTGTCGCCCGTCTCGGATAGGACCCAAGGTGGAGCCGGGCCCATCTGGTCCAGGGAAGCCCTGTTGGCCCAGGGTCCTTACACCTGGCTGTGTCTGGGCACGCAGGCCAATGCCATGCAGCAGGGACTTGCCCTCCTGCGTGCATCCATGAGGCACACCTCAGCCACACACACATGGACCCAGGCGGTGGTCCACCTTGTTACAGAGCCGCCTGCTGGGCTGCCCCGGCAGTCCCGTGGGAACCCCTCTCCCCAGACTTCAGGGGGAGATCTGAGGACCGCTGAATGCACGGCTCTCCAGAGGTCTCTTCCCCAGAACCTTCCCACAGCAGCCTCCGCCTCCACTCGCCTCAGGCTTCATTCTCTTCCTTCTGGATTTCTAGAGCCCCTAGCCAGTTTGTGGCCACTGCCTTTGAATATCCCCGTCTTGGTTGGAAGCCTCCCTTTAAAATTTCACGCGGGTAGGATCTTCCCACCTTGTGAGGACAAAATTCTTCTCACGCGAGCTTTGGCGATCAATGTATAATTCATTAAAGCTTTTAAAGAGGGGGCTGAAAAAGTCACAACAGCATGCTTAAAGCGTATCGTACATTAAAAAACAAAACAAAATTCCCCTGGATACGTCTCTCCTTCTGGGTCTCTCGTCTCAGCATCCTACCCCACGCCAGCCACGCCAGCCACGCCAGCCTCTTGGGGACCGTCTCCACGGGCTCTCAGTCTCCCCCCAGGACTCTAGCCTCCTCCGGCTTTACACTTCCTCAACTGCAACCCTTTTGCCATAAACAAAGATCCCTCCAACTGCAACCCTTTTGCGATAAACAAAGATCCCTCCGTAATCAGGACTTCTCTTCCTTAGAAGGCAGTGGGGGGCTTTAAGTAACAATTTTTTTTCCTGTCATACAGGTATTTGTAGATTCAGAGCGAAAAAATCTGAACACTTATGTAACACATTGTTCTCTCCGGGGGTGGGAACCCTCCAGTACTTTTCACTTTTTCACTGTATTCTTCTAGACCGTTTGAATATTTTATGAAGAGCATGTTTTGCTTCTTTTTTTTTTTCCATTTTAAGTATGTAAGTAATTGAAAAGCTGATTCTTGGGGCGCCTGAGTGGCTCAGTTGGTTCCGCGTCCGACTTCGGCTCGGGTCATGATCTCACGGTTCATGGGTTCGAGCCCCGCGTCGGGCTCTGTGCTGACAGCTTAGAGCCTGGAGCCTGTTTCAGATTCTGTGTCTGTCTCCCTCTCTGCCCCTCTCCCACTCACCTCTCTCTCTCTCTCTCTCTCAAAAATAAATAAATATTAAAAAATTAAAAATAAATAAATAAGCATTAAAATATTAAAAAAAAGAAAGCCAATTTTTATTTTTAAAAATTAATTTAATCCATATAAAGCAACAGGCTTCCCTGAAATTCCTGCCACCATTCTGACCCCCTCCCCAGAGGGCAACACTGATATTTTTAGACAGGAATCTTTCCAGACTCTTCCAATGGGTTTGTATACACATGTATGTGAAGAGGTGTAGGGCTGTGTCTTTAGGAATCTATTTATATAAATGTGATCATATTGTTCGTATTTTTATCATCTTTTTTTTTTTTAACCCAACAGCATGTGTGGAAGGACTCTCCCTGTCGGGACATCTAGACATCTCTCATTCTCTCCCATCAGCTGTGTGACATTGCAGAGTATGGTTCTGACATAGTTTACTTAATCATTTTTCTGTTGAAGGACATTTAGGCTGTTTCCAGTTTTTGCTATTACAAACAATGCTTTGATAAACACCCTCTTTATGCTCGTGTATGGGCGTTTTTTTCTAGGCTGGGTAATGAGTCGCAGAATTGCTAGGTTGAAGGGCATGTGCACTTTTAATTTTAAGAGATACTGCTGAATTACTTTTACAGCCAGAAAAGGGCACTAACAATAAAGAACGAGAAGCAAAATGGCCCTGAGTTCCCATTCCCTGTCTCCCCAGCAGAACACTAAGTCGATCGGTGTTAAAGGGGCAGCACGGCCGTGTTTGCCAAGCAAGCAGCCCCCGTGGTGGCACCGATGCCCCTTCCCCCGCTGCTGGCTCCCCACAGCTCCGCCCCAGCGCTCCCCTCTCCCTGCTGCAGGTTCAGCCCTTACGAGTGGTACGATGCACATCCCTGCAACCCTGGCTCCGAGGTGGTGGAAAACAACTTCACTCTGCTCAACAGCTTCTGGTTCGGCATGGGGTCCTTGATGCAGCAAGGTATGTGGCCTCTCCCCAGGGGCCTCCACTCCAGGAGGGGGTACCTCCTCTCCTGAGTCCGCAGAGCCTGCCCACCTTCCAGGGCAGCCTCAGACCTGCTAAGCTGCCAGCAGGTTGGAGACACCTGGATAGTCAGGTGTGTACCCTTGTCTCGGGTCCCTGGCTGAACTGGCTCAGGGCCTGAGGCGAAAGCAGATAAGCCAGCCCACCCGTGGCGTGCAGGGCTCATCCCTAGCCTCTCCTGCTCTAGCTGCAGTGGACATAACAGCATCCTGCTTCTGGGGGCCAGCCCCACCGATGGCCTCGCCACCTTAGACTCTGGCTGAGCAAAGCTGAGCTGAGAATGGGCCAGACTGGAGGCAGGGAGGCAGGGCGGGAGGTCACTGTAGGAATGAAAGCATGAGACCTGAACTGGAGTCGTGGCCGTGGGCGTGGAGCACAAAAATGCACCAAGAGAACTTCAGGATGTCGCAGGGACAGGACTTGGTGACCACCCAGCCCTGGGGAGCCTGGGAACCGGAAGGGTCCTGGCTGAGGTGGGGACATTAGCCTGAGCGCGTCAGGGACGGTATGCACGGAAGGATACCGTTTTCTTTCGTGTTCTAGAGTGGGGGGGGCTGGTGTACCGCACCTGTCGCCAGCCTGGTGGCCTCCCCTTTGGCCAGATCAGCAGCTGCTCAGACGTCTCACAAAGCAGAGTACCTGCACGGGCTGCAAGGAGCGTGGTGCAGACACGCCACGGGCTGAAGCGCGCGTGCAAGGAGAGGAGCCCCCAGGCAGGAAACACTCCCGGGGAGGACCCCACCACCGCTGCCCTGCGAGCCAGCCTTGCTGGCCAGGAGCCACATGCTCCTTGCTTCTGCCTGTCGAGTCACACATCTAAAGCCTCTTAATTCAGGGAATGAGGTGTTGGGGGGGGGAGTGTGGAACCAAAGTCTCTGCCTATGTTAGGGTCCCACTGTGGGAAGGTGGGTGACAAGGGGGCAAGGAAGGGAAGGAGATCCCAGGGGCAAGAATTCTCTGTTCCTCACTCACCTGTGTGTGCTCGCGAGGCCCACTACAAACCCTGGTCCTCAGTAGACCTCGATCAGCAAATGCCAAATGAATGGTATCATCCCAGCGTGTCCTGAGTGACAGCTACGTGCCAAGCCCTGTGCTGGGCACTAGAATGGAAGAAGAGGAGAGAGAAATCTGCCCCCGACTCGAACGATCTCCCAGCCACGACAGAGGCCAGTCAGGGGCCCGGGTAGGGGTCCAGCAGGGCCTGGCAGAGTCCAAGGAAACAAGGAAAACAATTCATTCTCCCTCTTGGGGGGCAGCCCTCGCCATAGCTGGGAGCTATCTGATGAGGCTGGGTGTGGCCGGGTGGGGAAGGGAGCCTCAGAGCTCCCAGTGGTCTCCAGAGCTGGGAAGCGACAGGCGGCTTTTGACGGAAGTGTCTCTTTCAGTCCTCACTATTAATGAGTACCCTGAAGCCTCACCTTGCTTCTTTGTCCATCGTTATCTTTTCTCAGTGACAGTTGGGAAAGACCTGGAAAGCCCCTCAATGCAGTAATAGCTTCTCTCCAGCTGCTATTCAAAGCATGGGCCCCTGATGTATTCCCCACGAGGTTTTGATTAGGAGGGAGAAAAATAGTTATGTATTTGAAAAACTCTCCTTTGAGTGATTTCTTTGAGAAAAAAAAAAAATCATCCATATCAAAGCAGACACTTTTCAGATTGCAGGTCCAAACATTCTGGGAAGTTCAGGAGTCACTTGCTATTTAAATCTCTTGAAAGCCGCCTCGTTAATTACTTCAGTTAGAAGGTTTCATCTAAATTGTGCTCCGCACCCAAGGTCAGGGAGGAAGAGTGATCTATTTCGGCAAAAAAGCTTCAAAAAATGTTGATTTTCTCCTCCTGCGAAGCACCACCCAGCAATCCTGTGTTTGTGTACCACTTGTATTTCCAACACACTTTCTCCTCCAGTTCTATCGCGCTATTTGTGCGAGGCTGGGACAGAGGAAGGACGATTCTCCGTGCTTTGCAGTGTTCCAGAGGGGGAAAGCGTCTGGCGTAATCACACAGAGTTAGGAGCATGATTCACTCAGGAACCCAGGGCTTTCTACTCGGAACCTGGGACCCCAGGGGGCTGACCAGCCTGTGAAATGGTGTGCGTGTGCGTGTTGTTCTAGAGCAGTGGTTCTTAAATTTTAGCCTGCCCCAGGATCCCCTAGAGGGCTCACCAGACCCAGACTGCGGCACCCCACCCCTCAATGACTGATTCAGTAGGTCCTGGGAAGGGGCCGGGGGACGTGCCCGTCTAACCAGCTCCCGGGTGATGCTGAGGCTGCTGGTCTAGGGACCACACTGAGAACTGCTGTTCAGCTCTTACTGGATTTTCAGTGGAGTCTGGGCCCCAGAGGATTTGAGCAGCCCTAGACATTGCCAGGGACCGCCTGCCCTCTCCATTCTCCCAGGGTCGGAACTGATGCCCAAAGCCCTGTCCACGCGCATCATCGGCGGCATCTGGTGGTTCTTCACGCTCATCATCATCTCCTCCTATACGGCCAACCTGGCCGCCTTTCTGACCGTGGAGCGCATGGAATCTCCCATCGACTCTGCTGACGACCTGGCCAAGCAAACCAAAATCGAGTATGGGGCTGTCAAAGACGGGGCCACCATGACCTTCTTCAAGGTGAGACCCTCCCCCTCCCTTGCAGCACCACAAGCTGACCCTCCCATGCCCTTCACTGTCCTTCCCTAACTGCACAGAATCCATGGGCCAGGAACCCCCGGGGGCTCAGGCCCGGCCTGTTGGAGACCGGCTGGTTTCAGGGAGCTTTGATGACGTGGCCACCTGAGTTGGTCCCGGCACAGAGCCTACACGCTGTCACCCCTGGGACAGGCAGGGTAAATGTGCTGTTCTCTTAAATCGTCACAGGTGGGAGGATGAGACTGGAAAAGGGGAAGGAGAAGCGTGGCCCGGACACCCAAACGGGGGCCGGGGCAGTGGGCTCCCTGCGCCTGGCTTAGGGTCTTCATGACCTCCATCTTCCAAGAGGCTGCCCTGCACTTGGAGGTGAGCTCTCCACCACGGAGAGTGTGGCCGGGGGCACGTCCTCCAAGGAAGGGAGGAGGTTAAAACTGGAACAGGTGTCTATAAACATTTCTTAGTGTATTACACTCTTGGAATGCCGGTGTCCAGATACAACCCCTGCCACCTGCTACGGTCACTGTCCTGAGGGGCATCCAGCCATGGCCTCCCTGCTCCTCCTGTAGGGTGTTGGCTCAGTTCCCCCAGGGTTTCCACCTCCTACCAGAGTAGCTATGGTGGAGGAGACTGACTGACCCTGAGAACCAGTAAATGTTCTTCTGGAAATTAAAGTAAAAACAACAGCGGCCACCGCCGAGAGCTCACAGTGGGCCAGACTAGCGGCTTGGCTTCACTGAATCATCAGAACAAGGCCTGTGAGGTGGGAACCACAACTATTTCCACTTTGCACGTGTGGAAACTGAGGCTCAGAGTGATTAAGCAGGTTGTTCAAGAACTCAGAGCTGATGGACCCAGGTCTGCCTTCCTCCAAAGCCCACGTTCCAGGCCATTTGTTCTTAGACTGGAATATGCATCCAAATCACCTGGAAGGCTTGGGGAAAACCCAGATTCCTGGGCCCCGCCCTTGGAGTTTCTGGTTTTGTAGGTCTAGGGCAGGGCCACGAATGTGCATGCGTAAGGCATTCCCAGGTGCCACTGGTGGTGGTCCAGGGACCACACTTGGAGAACCACTACTCTAAGGGTTTCTCAGAAATGGTTAGGATTCGGGAACTCGGGGACTGTAGGTCTAGGCATCCATCCATTTATTTATCAGTCACTTGCTCTCAATCAGTCTGGAACCCTGGGCCCTGGTTCCCCGTCCCCCCAGCTCTTGGGTCCTTCCACGCTAAGCCTCTGAGGGATGAGTTGAGCCTCCAGAGGGGCCTGAGGGAGGAGAGAGGAAGGAAGGAGAGGGCGGGGAGGGAAAGCCTCTACCTCCTGGAACCCCACCAGCACTGGCCCCTACCCTGGCCTCCCCTGTGTCCCTCCTTGAGGGACAGCAGATGTTTAGTGAAGAGGAAAGAGAGGAAAAGGGCTCCCCTTGTGAACATCGCTGCTGCTACCAAGAAGTGGCAAATGTGGCCTTCCTGAGAGGTCACTATCATGCATCTGGTGCGAGGAGCATATAAAAGTGTCGCAAGCATGCTGGGGGCTCTCTGGGACCCCGTGTAGGTGTTCATGAGTGTGGGCAGTATGTGAGCATGTGTGTGCCCGCGTGTGTGTATCATAGTATATGGTACACATAAACGTGCATTTAGGCACGTATGGGTGCACACAGGTGCCCGTGTACAAAGTCTGCCTGTGCAGGTCTATGTGCATCTTGGTGCTCGGACATAAGCGTTTGCATATATCCGTGGGCGTACGGGCGAGCGTATGCGTGCGTGTATTTCTGTGGTCTGGGCATGTGGATGTGTACACAGGTGTATATGCCAGAATGTCTACGTGTGTGTGCATGGAGATTATGTGTGTGCGTGTCTGCTTACATGTCCCCGTGGGTGTGTCTAGACAAATGTGAGCATGGGGGGGTGGACCTCTGTGTCAGCCCACGCGTGTATGTGTGTCATAGCTTGTATGTGTGCATAATGGCCCCTGCACACATGTGTGTCTGCGTGCGTGTGTCAGCAAGTGTATGTCATGGTCCGTGCATGTGTGTGTGCCTCATAGCCCCTGCGTGTGTGTGCCTCATAGCCCCTGCATGCGTGTGTCTGCATGTGCGTGTGATGGTTCACACATACGTGTATGTGTGTGTGTGTGTGTGTGTGTGTGTGTGCTGGTGTGAGTGTGCTTGCTCGTGCCAGTCCCCAGGCTGTGGCCCAGCCCTTTGACTGTGCCAAAGCATCTCTCATGCATTACACATGAGCCCGTCTCTAAGCAGGGCTCCCGATCAAAGGGAAGCGGCATAAATAAGGCCGGTGCAGGCTCATTGCCGCTGATTGGATGCCCTTGCCTCCCTCCACGCTAAGATGCTCAGATTGGCTTCCAAGAGCCTAGTTCCAGCTCCCCGCCGAGCCTCTGTCCTCAGCATCAAGCAGCACCCCCGGCAGCCTGCTCCGCCCTCACGCACCTTCCCTGCAAACAGTGCAGGAGGAGGGCGGGGGAGGGACACAGATGCTGTCACCCAGCTGGGATGCTGGGGCATGAGGGCCCATGCTCACAAGGGCCGCCGGCCAGAAACAGCAACTCGCATCTCCTGTGGGACCAACTCCACTTTCCTGCTCTCCTGATCACCAATTAATTCCTCTGGATGTCTGGCTACGTTGCCTCCTGCTTTTTTTTTAATGTTTATTTTTGAAAGAGAGAGAGAGAGACAGAGTGCAAGACAGGGAGGTGCAGGGAGAGAGGGAGACCCAGAATCCAAAGCAGGCTCCGGGCTCTGAGCCGTCAGCCCAGAGCCCGACGCAGGGCTCGAACCCATGAACTGCGAGATCATGACCGAGCCGAAGTCGGACGCTCAACCGACTGAGCCACCCTGGCGCCCCTACATTGCCTCCTGCTTTAATCCAAGCACAGCTCTTCTGCCCAGGCTCCCTTTTCTCTGGCAACAGCAGTGGGAATGCTTTCCAGGCCAAGAGGAGCTTGACCATGGGGACCCTAACCCTGCCTCGGATGATGAGGTAGAAGCCAACACCCACCCAGAAGTTTCCCGGACAAGCTTGCTTCCTCCCCTCTCCCCTGCCCATGAGTGAATATGGCGCTAGGGTCGGATGGGGATCAGCTTCAGGAGTAGACACAGGGAGCCTAGGAGACATTGGCAAGGTCGACGATAATAGTAACATTTATCAAGCACTCACTGGGTGCCGGGCAACATTCCATGCACTTGGCCTGTATCCGTGTGTGTCCTCCTCACAACTCTGGAAGGTAGAGACCATTGTGATCATCTCCCATTCTACCCTGAGGAAAGCAGGCTCAAAAGTGGCCTGAGTTCACACGGACTTGCCTAAGATCAACAGCTAATGAAATGCAGAGCCGGGATTTGAACCCCTGCGGTCTGGCACCAGGGGCCGTGCTCTCTGTTGCTGTGTGCATGCGGCTTCTCTAAGGAGTCAGCCACGGTCTGGGATTCGGTTGGGGAAGAGCAGAGCTGCAGCCAGTGCGTATCCCCAGTCCACACGGTCCCACTGCATCCCGCGTCGTTGTTCAAGCGATACACGTTGAGCGAACGCTGTCGCTGAATTAGAGTTTGGAAAAAAAGGCAGAAGCCAAGTAGAGCAGGTGCAGGAGACGTGTTAAGGGCAGGAACTGAGCAGGTGGCTCCCTGAACATCCTGGGGTGCAGGGCAGGGGAACTTCGTGTGCTCCTACAGAGCGCCGCCCCCCCCCGCCCCGCCCCGACTGAGAGGAGAGCTCCAGGGAGAGAACCCACTCCTGTCCAAAGGCAGCAGCGGGAAGCAGGAAGCCAGGCTCTGGGGTAGGACGGGGGGGAAGGGGAGGGGGTGCGCCAGAGCCCCGTGCCCACCCTGCAGCCTGGGAGACGGGGCGGCTCAAGACGCCCCGGCATTCCAAAGGAAATTGCATTTGAAGAGTTGTCGGGGAGCAGCAGACATCACAAACAGCGTCTCCTATGCTGTCCTCCCTCCGTCTGGGAAGATAAAAATTAATTAGGAGATGAAAAAAGGAAGTCTTTGAAAGCACTGTTTGGCTGTAAAAATATGTAGGCAAAATGTAAAGAAGAACATTGGGGAAGCGTGTTCTTTGGGCAGCTTGGAAAGGAGAAGCTGTAGGAAAACAGCCTCTCCGAGGATTTAGCCCCCTTTGGTGCTGGCGCGAGGCAGGCACATCGCAGAGGGAGGGACTGCGTGTGAGACACAGCCGCTCAGGGCAGAGACCAGAGCTGGGGGCCAAGAATTCCAGCTCCCTGGGGCTCTGGCACCGTCAGCCCCTCCCTCTTGTATAGCCCTGCCCTGCTGTAGCAAGGGAGCCTGGAGAGTTCCTGGAGAGGCCTCTGTCCAGCCCCCCACCTTCCAGCCGCTCAGCTGACTCTTCCCTGAGCTGGAAGCCTCACCCTATCTCAGCCTCCAGTTTCTCCTGACCCATCTGCCGGCCTGTCCAGGGTCAGAGTCTTGCCTTCAAGCAGAAGGAGGGTCGGAGGGCCAAAACGCAAGGACCGGGCGAGGTTCGGTGCCGTGCAGCCTGGCCCTGTCCAGTCACATCCGTCTTAAAGTCAGACCGCCCAGGACTTGTTGTCTCTGCTGGGGGACCTTGGGTAAGTCACTACTTCTCTGAGCCTCATTTTGTTCACCTGTATGACGTGGGTACTGATTGCCACCAGACGGCACTCAGCGAGAGGACTCAACGAGCTACCGCACGTACAGTGGTTAGCCCAGTGCTGGACGCAGAAGCACCCAAGTCAGATGCTCCGCTGGTTGGCTGACCCAGAAGACTGGGAAGCAGGCCGGACCCTTTTCTCCTTTTGCCCCGTAGTCCCCAAAGGATTTGGAGAGGGACCAGCCAGGAGACACCTGGTGAATCTCCCTTCCCCTGGGTCTGTGGGCTTTGTGAAGGACCTTGGTGCCTCTCACGGGATGGTCATATGCCTCCGCACAGAGCTAAGAACTCAGAAGGAGCCCCGAGATCCTCAGAATAGGAGAGATCCTGAGAGGGCAGGCAGAGGGGCAGGGACAGGTGCAGGGCTGGGCCAGTGATGAGGGGAAGTGACTGAAAACTACTGTTCCTGAGGACCCCTCTGTGCCTTCGTTTTCTCATCTATGGAACGGGTATGATAATAGTACCCATCTCGCAGAGTTACTGAGATGATTAAGTGGGATAATTCACGTAAACAGCTTAAAACCGGAGCTGACACGGAGTATACATGCCCTAAGTGTTAACTGTGTTTATTGTTTGTTGTTGAAACTGGAGATACGCAGGCCTCTTCAGCCCACAGATGCAGTTTTGGGGGCCATACATCGCTTGCATTTTCTTCCGTGAGTTGCCAGCATTTTAAAATTGAGAGCTTTTTGCATTTAAAAAATTCACATTTCCAGCTTCTTGAAAATGTGAAAGATTTGGCATCACTGAGCTGCTCTCTCGCTGAGCACCAGTTGTGGGAGCCAAGAGGCAAGTATCAATCTCTCCAGTGTATCAATTCCACTCAGCATTTCCTACTTATTTTACAGCGCCCTCCCTGGCCCCTGTCAGCACCGGGCTTTCTTACCCTGCGCTTTGCGTCATTTATTTTCTATAGAAACTCTACATTTTAGCAATTATTATCCCCGATTTCCAGATGAGAGAAGTTAGCCTTAAAGAGCAATAATGATGTCATCCACTTGTCCAGCACTTCCTAGGGACCCAGCCCTGTGCTAAGCCAGCCCTCATTTGACAGAGGTGGAAGATGAGGCTCAGATTTGTGACGTCACTTGCCTGTGGTCCCAGAAGGAGCTGGCATTTGAACCCAGGTTGGCATGACACCAGAGTCCATGCAACAGAGCTGACCCCTCTTGCCGCCTCTATCCCCAGCCTGCAGCCCCCGCCTTCCCAGGCAAGCCTCAGGGGGCATGTGCGGACAGCAGGGTGACCGCTAGACTGGAGGGTCCGTGAGTCTGTCCTGGTGAGGTGACATGTAATGGCGGGCAGAAGCAGCAGACTCTGGGAAGCCACCTGGTCCCTAAGGAAATAATCCAGGAGACATGATTAACTGCCAAAGCCTCCACACCCAGGGATAAGCAAGCCAATTAATTTGAGGAAAGGTCTCCTCTCCAACATGGAAAATACCCAAGGTCTCGCATGGAATCACATTGCTTCTGCCTCTCTGCACCTGTTCCCTGGGATTCAGCTCCCTTTGAAATTTATATATATATATATACATACATATATATATATATATATATATATATATACATTTTTCTTGTACAGAAATGTTAAATTCTCAAGATTAAGTATCTTCAGTTGGGGAAAATCAATTTACTTCTTTGAGGAGGCTGGAATTGAAAGTCGTGAGCCTGAAACTTACTTTCTTGCCAATTTTACTGATAAAAAAAGCCTCTCCGTCCTGGCACGTCGCCCTGTATTGGCGGCTCCAAACGATTCCATTAATTGATTTGGGTGACTGGCCCTGAAGCAATGCTTATTAAGGTTCCCACTGGAGCTGGGACAGGCAGGATGACGTGGGAGCCATAGGTGTGCGGGACTCCGTTCCCTGGGGTGGTGATCATAGCTCCGACCTGAGACTCCAGGAGGGGCCCTGGCTATATCCCTCCCTGCCTCAGATGGGCCCTGCTAGAAGAGAGCTTTTCAGAGATGTGCCTTGGAATCACAGAATCCCTGGAAGACAGAAGGAAGGAATTTAAGGGGAGCCAGAGACCATGAGTGGATATGGCTGAGCATCTGAAAATGGGAGCCCCAAAATACAGAAGCACAGTCAGTGGCCATTCTAGGGAGGCAGATTTCAGAACCACCTGTTTAAAGTTTGGAGGTGAGAATTTGTTGACACTGGAACTGGGAGAGCTGAACCTCTTGAAATCAGCATCACAGCCGTCTTCACGCCTTTTTGTCACCTCTCCTCTCAGGAGGCCCTAGCTTCCTGGTGTTCTTACCAGCTCCCTCTCTGTAATCCTTCAGCTTTGAGGCTACTGGAGGCCTTCAGCCTCAACACCCCCCCCCCCCCCCACGCACACACACAACCCCCGAAAGAAATTTCTGTCTCCATTTATGGTGGAGTGTTACTGGAAAGAACATATGTTTTGATGGCAGAACGCTGCTTCTGCTCGACTTGCTGTGGAAAGAAGGAATAAGGTGTTGGGGGAGGATGCAGGGAGGAGTTTGCAGAATGAGGATGAGTTCTCATCGCTTTCTGAGACAGAAGGAGTGGGGCAGGGCTTCCTGAGTGGTTCTTTGTCAAGTTACTTTTGCCAGCACTTGGGATTTACTGATGGATGACTGGTTTCATGGGAGAGTGGTGGGTAAGATGGGTGAGGTGGAGAAGTGGATGCATGGTTGAGTGATGGATAGATGGATAAAAGAACGGATGGATGGGTGGGTGGATGGGTGGATGGATGGAAGAATGGATGGATGGATGGATGGATGGATGGATGGATGGATGTTGGATGGATGGTTGGATGGATGGTTGGTTGGATGGAACGATGGATGGACGGATGGATGGTTGGATGGATGGATGGTTGGATGGATGGTTGGTTGGTTGGATGGAAGGATGGTTGGATGGATGGATGGATGGATGGATGGATGGTTAGATGGATGGTTGGATGGAAGGATGGTTGGTTGGTTGGATGGAAGGATGGTTGGATGGAAGGATGGTTGGTTGGTTGGTTGGATGGAAGGATGGTTGGATGGATGGATGGATGGATGGTTGGATGGAAGGAAGGATGGATGGATGGATGGATGGATGGATGGATGGGTGGATGGTTGGATGGATGGATGGATGGTTGGATGGATGGTTGGTTGGTTGGTTGGATGGATGGTTGGTTGGATGGAAGGATGGTTGGATGGATGGATGAATAGATGGATTCATGCATTAAGAGGTATAAGGGGAGCCCTGACAGTCTCATCAACACCTGGTTCCCACCTCTGATGGAAGGAGAATTTGGAAGCAGGAGAGACTGAGATGGAAAAGAAGCTGAGGTTCCAGAGCCACTGATGGGATAATAGTACTTAGTTATAATGACCATGAAGACAGAGTATCTGAGGAGCATGTATACTTGGCACTAGGGGTGATTGGACTTGGATGACCTGGTTAGAGGAATCATCGGAACTGATTATCTGAAAAAAACAACGATTTGAGGAACAGCAGTAGCTTGTGTGCGTATGTGGGTGGGAGAGTGTATTTGTTACCTTTTGCTGGACAGCTGATTACATGAAACCGAGTGTCTTAAAACAATGGCATTACGATCTCATCGACTGTGGGTTGGGAAGCAGCACAGCTTAGCTGGGTCCTCTGCGTGGGGACTGTGACAGGCTGCGGTCGAGGTGTTGCCTAAGGCCACAGTCATCCCAAAGCTGCGCTTCCAAGCTCGCTCACATGGTTGTTGTCAGCAGTCAGTTCCTCCCGCGCTGGTGCACTGAAGGCTTCAGCTCTGTGTTCGCTGCTGGCTGGAGGCTGCCCTCTGTTCCTGGCCACGTGGGCCTCTCCACAGGGCGACTCGCATGGCAGCCAGCTGCCATCAGAGCAGCCAGCGAGAGTGCGAGCAAGAGGGCCAGTCTCCTGGAGCCTAATCTTAGGAGTGACATCCCATCACTCGTGATGGGGGCAGGGGGAGTTCAAAGCAAATCAGTAGTCCAGTCCGCACTCAAGGGGAGGGGATTACGCAACGGCATGAGTACCAGGGACGGGGATCTCTGGAGCTAGATAGAAGCTTCCTAGCACAGTGAACCTGGGCAGAGTAAGAAAGGCCCTGTGGGATAAAAGGAGCCAGAGAAGGAGAGTCTGGATCCCAGAAATTATCTAGAAGATAAGCAATGTCTGAGGACTCAGAAAGTCTCGAAAAAGGAATGCTTTTAAGGGCAAGAATGGTTAGTCGGGAGAGGGCATGGGTGGGGGGGGTGGCACAGGAGGAGCTGAGGGGGGAGAGTAGCTGGCGAGATGGAGTAGCTGGAGAGCACGGGGTTTGGAGACAAGGGTTGAGGAGGTCAGAGTAGCTGATGGTGGAGTAGCTGTAAGCAGGAATAGGAAGTAGGATGGCTGGGTTGCTGGGAGCAGCCAGCTTGCCACTCGAATGGAACCCATCAAGGGCCTTCAGCTTTGAGGCAGGTATATTTGCAGGTGGGATGGTGGCTGCTTCTCTGGGAAGGTGCCCTCAGGCCCGGAGGAGTGGGGTCTTGCCTGCTGCTTTGGGGCACCCCGCTCCCCTAGGCATGCTTGGGCCTCCAGGAGCCAGTTTTGGAGAGGACAGCCCTTACCAGAGCCAGAAGGCCCCAGAGAATAGTAGATACAACTTTCCTCCCAGCCCCTGCCCCCACCGCCCTGACTCCTGACAAACATAGCTTCTTTCCCATCCCCTCCCCATCCCCCCGGCCCTGCACCAGCCTGTTCAAGCACACCCCTGCTGTCACGCACACCGGAGCTGGGCCGGGTGCCAGTGAGACAGGCTGACATCACAGACAGGCACAGCTAGACTTGGAAGCGGCCGGGCACAGTGGGGCCCACAGAGCCACCTGCTCCCCTGGGGACCCTGGAGGCAGGGCCATTCCCCCTCCCCTCCCCCCCCCCCCTGCTGGGAGCAGCTAGCTGGCTGGCTGTAACTTCCTGAGAAAACTCAGGAATGCTGTGCAGCCTGATCTGCCCATTCTTCTCGGCAGCAGGGGACATTCAACCTCGGCCCCCTCTCCCTGCCCCCCACACCTTCTCTGAGTCTCCCCAGCCAGCCGGGGCAAGCACAGCTGCCCACCCACCAGGCCTGATCTTAGCCATGCTAGCTGTGTTCGCACAGCAGCGTCCAGCCCGGGATGCTCTGGGGACAATCACAGGAGATAAAGGGCCTGCAGACCACCTGCTCTGACTGCCCCCACTTCTCGCCCCCCCCCCTCCTCAATGAAGCACAGCAGACAAACCCTCGTCTTCCCCTGGAACACGGCACACAGGGGGAGCCCTCTTTGGCTGCAGTGGAAGTGGGGGGAGGCCAGAACCCACCAAGCTTTGCTCTCACTGGCATCCACTTCTCCCTGTCTACCCTCACAGAGGTTTCTATGAGGCAGTGAAGCTCAGTGGTTAGGAGCATGGACTCTAGAGCCAGATGGCCTGGGTTCGAAGCCTAAATTTGCTACTAACCTTGAGCAAGTTACTTGGCCATGCTTCCGTTTCCGTAGAACGGAGCCAAAGGTAGTACCCGCCTCCTCGGATCGTCGTGGAGAATCAGCCAGTTAATGCAGATAAAGCTCTTAGAACAAGGCCTGCACATGTAGACCTTTAATACATGTCAGAGGAAGGAAAATCATTTAAAAAACAGTCAGTCTGAAAATCACTGCGCCACGGCAAAGAGCCAGGCGTTTCTGGGGGGGGGGGGGGCGGGGGGCTGCGTCTGAATCCCGGCTTCATCACTCCCCAACTGTGTGTGTCGGGACCTCCTCTCCCAGGGCCTCAGTATCCACGTCTGAGCAACGGGTCGCATTCTTTCCTCTGAGGGCCGTAGACAGGGTTCAGTGGCTAGAGTGCTGCTAAGTAGAGGGTATGGTACTTGGCCCCCGGTGTGCTCAGTGACTGTGTGCATCCCCCCCTCCCCTCGTGGCCCAGAAATCCAAGATCTCCACCTTTGAGAAGATGTGGGCCTTCATGAGCAGCAAGCCCTCGGCGTTGGTGAAGAACAATGAGGAAGGCATCCAGAGGACCCTGACGGCCGACTATGCGCTGCTCATGGAGTCCACGACCATCGAGTACGTCACCCAGAGGAACTGCAACCTTACACAGATCGGGGGCCTCATCGATTCCAAGGGCTACGGCATTGGCACACCCATGGGTGAGTGAGGGGCTGCAGGCGGGAGTGGGGCTTGGGGGACAGAGGATGGGCAGGGCCCCCACATCCACCCACACACACAGTCTTCTGCCCCCTCTCCCAGCTCATCCCACTGAATCTAAAAAGGTGGCATTTCTTCAGCCCAGAGACCAAGGCGTACGTCCCAACCTCGCGGGGTCAGCCGGGGCCTAGGCAGAGGAGAGCTGGGGGCAACCCAGAGGCGGGGTGAGGCAGGGCGGGGTGAGGCAGGGCGGGGGTGGGGGTGGGGTCCGTTCAGAGGTCATGCCTGTTCTCCCTGACTTTTCCCCTGCTGATGCAGCCCAGATACACCGTGCGTTCCAGGGGCCTGTGGAGACAGGGACTCCTAGGCAAAACTCCCCACCCCAAATCAGGACGTTTCTCCCACCCAAACACCGTAGATCATTCAAAGAGGGGCTTTTGTGAGCCTATGGAGATGGTGGCCAGCACCGAGCAGGGTGCCGGCAGGGCGAACGCACACGGCACTGAATGCCGCTGCCAGCCGGACCCCTGTCCCCCACGCAGGCTCCCCGTACCGGGACAAGATCACCATTGCCATCCTGCAGCTGCAGGAGGAAGACAAGCTCCACATCATGAAGGAAAAGTGGTGGCGAGGCAGCGGGTGTCCCGAGGAAGAAAACAAAGAGGCCAGCGCCCTGGGCGTCCAGAAGATCGGGGGCATCTTCATCGTCCTGGCCGCCGGGCTGGTCCTGTCCGTGCTGGTGGCCGTGGGCGAGTTTGTGTACAAGCTCCGCAAAACAGCGGAGCGAGAGCAGGTGAGACTCGAGGACCGGGACCTGCGCGGGGAGGGGAGGGAGAAGGGAGGACAGGGTTCCAGCTGGGTTCGTGGGTTCGTGCCTCCCAAGCGCACGGGGTATCTGAGCCCACCCTGCCTCCCCCTGCCCCCCCCCCCCCCCCCGACCAGGAGGCCCGCCGGCCCCACCCCTGCTCTGACTCTGAGCACACACTCCCACCGCTGCTGTTCCATTCCAGGACAAGCCCCCTCGCCTCCAGCTGGACCGTGCGACAGCCTCCAGTCTGGCCTTCCTACCTCCCCACTCCCATCCGCTCTTCATACACAGCTAGTGCCCTGTTTCACACTTAATTCAAACCGTGTCATTCCCCTGCACAAAACCCTCCATGGTAATTGTTGGAGCTCGGTGATGGTTACATAGGGATTCATTATACGCTTCCCTCTCCTGCATATAGTTGGAAATTTCCATAATCAAAAGTTTAAAAAAGAAAAGAATGTTAAGAGGTCTGGCCCAACTGTACATGCAGGAGAAGTCTGCTCAACCCATCTGATTAATTCAAGTGTGGTTGAGCAATGTTTCTGGGTCCTGGTAGCAAATTAGAATCACAGGGAGAGAGTTTTTTAAGTGCTAATGTCCTGGCCTCACTCCCAGAGATGGTTTTAATTGGTCTGTGGCAGAGCCTGGCGTTGGTGTCTTAAGAAAGCGTACTTATAGGGTGATTTAAATGTGCACGTGAGTTGAGGGCTGGACAGAGGTCCTTCTCACAGAGAAGTTCAAAGGGACATAGGGCCAGTGTGGAAGGAGACTGCAGTTAAGTCCCGTGTGGAAGGGACCATTCAAAACAGGCGCTTTTTACATCCATCAGAAATGAAATAGGGCCCTTTATAATCAGAAAGCCAGAGTCAGCAAAGAGGAAGGGGAAAGATCATTCTTGGTGTCACATTTCTCCTGGGCAGGAGGAAAGGGACATGTTCCCGTATTGCTGGGATCAGTCCAAGCGGATACGTTTTTGGAAGGCAACTTTGCGGTCTGGACAGAGTCTTAAAAGTGGCCACACATTTTGACAGTGAATTTCTACTTTTCGAAATGCACCCAGTGGAAGTGGCCAAGGGTAGATGCAGTTTTATTTACAAGGATGTTCACGGAAGTGTTAATTGTCACATGAAGAATGGCGTGGGGGGGAACCCTTGACGTCCAATCAAAAAGAATGGCTAAAAAAAATTACAATACATTAAAAAAGAACCACCAAATTCTTTAGGAATTCCCAATACCATTGGCATGAGCTCCACATTTCCCCAAAAGCCTACAAGACCTGGTCTTGGTCCACTTGTCTGACTTTCTCCCTCTCACACTGAACTCCTTTACTCTGCTCCACACACATCGGCCTTCTTTTTAGTCCTTAACACACCAAACACAGTTCAGCCCCAGGCCATTTGCACATGCTGTTCCAGCCACCTGCAATGCTCTTGCCCCAGAGCACCCTGTCGTTGGCCTGTTCTAGCCATTCAGGTTTCAGCTCAAATGCCACCACTCAAGTAGCCTTCCCCACCTGCCCCCACGCCCAGCCCCCGCTGTATCCCATTCCACTGGTTTTTTTCTCTTAGAGATAGTTACCATTCCCTGAAGTGATTTATTTGCTTGCAAGTTTATTACCTGTTTCTATCACATCCTAGACCGTAAGCTCCCTGAGGGCTGAGACCTGTCTTTTTCACGTCTGTATGCCTAACATTTGGAACAGTGCATGGAACATAGTAGGCCCGCAATAAATATTTTCAGAATGAATAAGGGAGGTAAGAGGGAGGCTATTCTGTGTTTAGTGGGTGAACAGGGGAAGCTTGGAGGGGAAGCGGGTAAGAGGCAGAGCCAGAATTCGAATTCCCTTGCACCACACCAGCCGCCCACAGGTGCCTGGGAGTGCTAATACCCTGACCTCATGCAGAAGTTGAGCTATCAACAGCGCCCCCTGTCTGCCAGACAAGTCACAGGACAGCCTCCGTCTGTTGGGCTCAGAGGAGCCACTGCCCTCAGATACCTGCAGGCAAAGCTGTACCTTTGCCTTCCCTTCTGGGTGCCCATGAGGGACCCAGGCCAGAAGCCACTGCCACCCCGCTGCCTCGCAGGGACCCGCCTCCCAGTTGCGCACCTTGAGAAACATGCTGGACTTTCCTAGTGGGAGCACAGTGATTCTTCCCTCAGTTGGAAGCCCTCCCAGGGGAAAGGTTACCTATGCATTCACCGGGTGTTTCTTAAGCTTGACTCTGGGCCAGGCCAGCGCTGGGCTCACCTGGACGAGGCTGGTTTGGTTCCTGCCCTCAGAATCTAGTGGAGAAAAATCAGACAGGTCAGCTCCTCAAACTTTAAGGTACGTGCCAATCAGAGCCTCAGTTTGCTCCTCTGTGAAATGGGGATAGGATGATACTACCTGCCCTATCTCCCTTAGTCTCCAAACAAGAATGTAATGCTTTGTAGGCTGCCCCACAAACTGGTCATCCTGAGTTGGCAGCGGGTGGGTGGCCTGAAGGTGAGAGAGAGACAGGCAGCCTTGGCACAGCCTGGGGAGGAAAGGGAGGCACTGGCTGGGGTGGCAAGGCCAAGCCTCACCCATGTGCCCCTTGCCCTCCCACCCCACCCCAGCGCTCCTTCTGCAGCACCGTAGCCGACGAGATCCGTTTCTCCCTCACCTGCCAGCGTCGGGTCAAGCACAAGCCGCAGCCTCCCATGATGGTCAAGACTGATGCTGTCATCAACATGCACACATTCAACGATCGCCGGCTTCCGGGCAAGGACAGCATGGCCTGCAGCACACCATTGGCCCCTGTATTCCCCTAAGCACAGGTGGGGTGGGGACCGAAGGCCTGGGGGCAGGGCAGAGGAAAGCAAAGGAGACTGGAAGGCACCTCCCCCGTGCCCACACTGGGCTTGGGGACCAGGGCCGTTGCCTGCCTGCTGGGCCAGGAGCCTTCTGCCCTTACCTACCAGGAGACCAGCAGGCCCCCACTTGCCTCTCATTTCTTCTGTGGGTTTCTAAAGCTGCCAGCCGAGACAGCCAAGGCCAAAGGAAGCACATGCCTCTCAGGCCAAACTCACCTGCCCCTCAATTCTCCTCAACAGTCAGAAGTTTCTACCACGGCCCTGCAGAGGCCAAAGAAAATGAGAAACAGCTCTTATATTGCCACTGTTTCCCCATGAGCCCAGGCCTCCTGGGCCTTGACCGTGAGACCAGAGACAAACCTTGGGTACTTTAAGGGTTGTAGTGTGGCAGCCATTGGGAGCTGAAGATGGGATGGCCACCCCACACGTCTTGAGCAGAAGGAAGACCTTCACCCTCAGAGGCTGCTCACATAGTCCTGGTCTCAGGCAGCCCCCATCTTTGCAAAGTTGAAGGCAGAAAGCCCCATAGAGAAAAAGAGGAGTTTGTGGTATGGGAGAGAGGAGAATGCACAGAGGCCGCCATCTTGAATTCTTATGGACAATGTCCAATGGCTCCCATTCCTCAAGGAGGTCTCCAGGAGTATAAAGTGGGGGGGAGTGGTCAGAGCAAATTTTCTTTCTGGCCCGAGGATAGAGGCCCCCCCTGAATCTCTCACAAAGGATGACCAGAGATTCAGTCAGTATTTGAAGCCAGAAGAACAACGGATTCCATGGAAGTCCCATAGGCCCTTGAGCCATTGGGTCTCATTTTGCTGGTCACTGGGCTGTTTTCTAAACCCTAGTGGCATTTGAGAGCTTGGGCGCTTCGCCATCTACTCATCAGCAACTCTCCATTCCTGGCCTATTGACCTTGACCTCCTTCTGTCATCTCGGAAGGAGAAGAGAAGCCTAGGTTGAAGTGAACGTCATCACCCCTCCTCAAAAGAAGGATCACAGTCCTGCTGCACAGGCTAACTTTGGGGTAGATGGGGAAAGCCAGACGGTCCCTAAAGAACTCTTGGTGTCCCGGGCTTGCCAAACCTAAAGATGCTCCCCAGTAAAAGAAAGTTTTCAGGGACAGAATATCAGAGCTCATAGAGGCCCCAAGAACGGTGAAAGAAAAGCTGCCTCCTGGATAATTAACCAAAGACCCCACACAGAGACACAGGCCATCTTGGCCCCAGTCTCTTGTCCAGAGCAGCTTGGACTTAGTGGGGTTGGGGGGTACAGCAAAGAAATACTCGCAGATGGGGTAACAGTCGAGTGGACCAGATGATCTGTGGGTTCCAGCTAGGTAGAATGGATGCTCTAGAAGTCTTACGATTCTAGAAAAGGAATGAGACGTGGAAGGGTTAGGAGCAAAGTGTCCTTAAAGAGAACATGATGGGGCCAGCAGGGCTTCCCATTGCCGAGGGCAGAGGGCAGTCTCTGAGCAGGGGAGGGAGGGCTGGAGGTTCCGGACAGGGACCCAGAAGACACTAGTCACCGCCCTTCCTCCTCTGTCTTTTTTCTGCTCGGGGAGTCTGGTTAGGGAAGAGCTCCATTGAGATCTCGAGGGCCTTCTCAGTCGGGGTTAAGGGTAACCTCCAGTCCCACCCCCCAGGGACTCCCAAAGCAGGAGAGTGCAGTTGACTCGTGATTAATACTGTTCCTCCTCCAAGCTGTGAAGCTGCAGGACCAGACCAGCTGGCTCCCGCAATCCCAGCAGCTCCAACAGGCTGTGCGCTTGGGAGGCGGGAGAAGGGAGCTGGATGTGCGGCATCGCCAACACGTAATGACAGGAAAAGCCATGCTGTCGTGAGCTTCCATGTGTAGGAGTGTGTGTGTGCGTGCATATATGTGTATCTTTGTGTGTGTGTGAGCTTTAGGGGCTGGGGCTGAAGGACAGATTTGGACGTCTCACAGAGTCCAGGGCACGAAATGAACACAATCCCTGGGTTCTGACGTGTGTGTGCACACATGTGTGTGCATTTGGGATGAGGAAGACAGATCTGGACAAGCAGCAGAGCCCCATACACGTAAAAACAGAAGAAGCCATGTCTTAATGGGGTTCTGGTGAGTATACATATGTGTACACGCGTGCACAAGTGGGTATGCTTATGTGTGCGTGTGTGTGTGTGTGTGTGCATGTGCGTGCACATTTATGCGCCAGTGGCAGAGGTTGGAGGACAGGATAGAACCCGGAGCATCGCCAAATGTTGAAAAGGAGAAGCCATGTCATCAAGGGGTGCACGTGGGCGTGTGCGTGGGCTTGTGTGTGCAGCAGAGAGCAGAAGGGAGGACAGAAGCAGACAGACGGCAGCACAGCTCAGTGCATGTATGCAAGAAGCCATGCGGAACTGGAGTTTCTCAGTGTTGGGGGGAACATGCTTGCACACGTGTGTTCACACTCACACATGTGCTCCCAGCTCGCAGCAGAAGCACAGATGGACAATCAGCAAGGCAGGGAACCAGGGTCTATTTGCACTTCTGTTGTGGGGGAGAGATCGTCGGTCACAAGGATCTGTCGACATCGTGTGCTTTTGCGTATGACGCTCCGTGAACGTGCCGTGTGCTTCTGGGGCCGCGCGCATACGTGGACTGGCGGGGGGAGAAAGAGAAGTGGCATGGGCTGGGAAGAGGCTTCATCGGTGGCGTGAACAGTCGTGGGCACCATTCCATTCCATTGGGAACCCCCTCTCTCCCAGAAAGTACTTAAGTGATTGGGGTGACAATGCTGCCCGACTCCCCCTCCCACTCAAGCCTTATGTCCGTGTGTGCGGCGAATGGGCAGACTCTGGCTGGTGCCCTCTGTTTGGCTTCGAGGCCAGCCCAGTGTTCAAAGTGCGGTGGAAACCCTTTCTGCCCAAGCGTGAGCTGTCGTCTCTCCCGGGGCAGAAGAGGTGCCAGGCGGCACTTCTGGGGCAGAAGGTTTTCCCGTGGAGGCGGACCAAGAGGAAGTCAAGACTGGGCCCGCCCTGCCAGCAGGTGCACCCCGGGGCTGCAGAGGGTGCCCGTGGGCACGCCCACACGCGGTGGCACTGAGGTTGGCCCATGGAAGCGTAAAAGCTGGCTTTGACAGCGCGGAAGACGGGACTCGCGGGAGCACCTGCCGGACCGCCCTCGTCTGGCCCCACACGCCTTCCCTTCACAGAAGACTGACCCCCACCTTCCACCTGCGTCTCCCACCCGCCATGCCAGTGCCTCCTCTCAGCCTGCTCAGCCTGGCCAAACTGAGGGGCCACCCCCTCCCCAGCCACCCTGGGGATTTGGGACGATGAGCCCTCCTCCTCTCTCTCTCCCCTTGACCCGTTCCTGGTCTCTCTGCTGTGGACAGTTAAGAAAACCCTGACGGCTTTGTTGCCATCAGGCGGCCCTACTCTGTGAGCACCTCTCCAGGGGAATAAGGCTCTCTTGGCAGGTGAGCTGACTCCGAGTCTCTGGAGGGTTGGAGGGCCTCCCCACCCCCACCTCACGGCCAAGACTGCCTCAACGAGAAGAGCACATCCCGGCTTCCTCCCCAATGCACTTGGCAGACAGACTGTGATGGCCCAGAATGGGGGAGGGGTGTGGCAGCATTGGATGAAGTTTCCACGTGGTGAGAAGTCACTCCCCTCCTTACACCGGAGGCGAGAAGGGGACAGACCCAGGCACACGCTCACGGAGAACAGTCAGAGGCTCCCTCCCTGCTTTCTTTTCCAGGGGTTACTGTGTGGAGTTTTGCAAAGCTGCTGCTTCGTGGCTCAGCATGAGGCCGGTCCCTCCCCAAGCCTTTCTCAGCTGTATGCACAAACATCTGGAAGGTGGCCAAACTCTGGCCCATGTCTGGACTGGTCCCGTGTGGATAGCCATCTGGAAGGGCCGAGGGATCTGGACGAACAGCTGTAAGGACGTAACATCTGGGACAGACCAACCCCTTGGACAGATGCAAGAAATGAGCCCAGTTCTGTGGACAGGTCTGGAATAGACACATCCGGAACAGTCTCCCAGGCTGAGTGGACACATCTGGAAGGGGCCCAGCTGCCTGCCGCCGTAGAAGGGCCCTGCCCTTTGTCCCCATGCCAGTTTGAATCGAGCTCTCATTTTTCAGTCGTGGATTTGCCCTGGAGTTAAGATTTCAGAGCTGAGGCCATATGTGATGTCACAAAACTGTTTTTGGTAGAAGGTTAATGTTCTGTACCATATATATATGAATGTAAAAAGATATATATATATATGCTGTATATATATATATGTATATATATATGCACAGTGTATATATGACCCGTAGCCCATGTGTATACGCACCCCTCCTTGCACGTCTGCACACAGAGTGTACATAACCCAGCCAGTATGGGTGGGGACCAGGTGAGGGATGGGGCGATAGCGGCCAAGTCTGGAATGGAGGCCACCTGGGGCAGGGGCCGCAGAGAGCCCCGCGGGGATGGGGAGCACACATCAGAGCTCCAAACCCTGAAGAAGAGGACCCTGTGGCTGGGAGGTGAGCCTTGCCCAGGCAGCCTCTGCTGGGGGTGGGGGCAGGGCAGGAGAGACCGACAGGCCTTGTGTCAGTCCGAGCGTGTCTATGGCCTGTGCCTGAGGAGTAATGCCCTACTGGGACCTGGCTCCTGGGACCTCCGCCTGTCACAGTGGCCGGGCATGTGTCCGGCTCCACCCGGAATACCCTCAAAGGCTGGAACATTCTAGGCGGCGAAGGCCTCTGCCTCAGATTCTCACCCCCACACAGAGACGCAGTTCACAGCTAGGAAAAAAACGCTTTTCAGAGGGAATGACCCCAGAGGCACTGTCAGCATGCCAGTGCAATGTCCCAGTGCCCTACTTATGGACCCTGTCCCCATCCCCTGCCTTCTAGAACAGAAGACCTCAAACCACCCTGCAGTATGTCTCTGTTTTACAGATCAAAACTCTGGGGCCTCCCGATACGGGGAAGCGGCTGTAGTCATGCCAGCAAGTTTGTCCCACTGCAGACAATGTCCCCAGACCCATTTGACCCAGAGACCAGCTGTTAGGGAGTGACCGAGGAGCCAGAGATGCGAACAGTGCAGTGACACCCGGTGAAAGATGAGAAGCCAGCAAGGCCCTCTGGCCCTAGCACAGCCCACGCCATCTGTCTGCCTCCTCTCCCTGTCTACACCTCCCCCGGCAGGGCGGGGCGGTCGGCCGGGAGCACCGCCACCCCCCCCCCCCCCACCATACCTGCAGACCTCCGGCCCTGCCCTGCCTGGGTCTTCCTGTTCTACATAATGCCAGCCTTTTTGCTAGTGGTCCCGCCCTTGCCACCGGTCAGAGCACCTCTGGAGTCTGCAAGGGAGAAGGTACTAGAGTAGACTTCCGTGCGGTCAACAGCCCGCCTTTTGCTCGGGTCCCACGCGTCAGGCTGGTGTGCACTAATCTGCCTCTGGGGCCCCCCCGCCAGAGCACATCTGAATCCGGCCCCCCGAGGAGGGGCCTGTCCTGGCTCCAGGGGCCCTCATGCCACTGTGCTCCAAACCCCCACCCCATCTCTGCCTGGGCCGACTTCCTGGCTGGGCCTCCCTTGTCGGGGACTTGGGTTCCCCGCCCCAGGGCTGAGCCCCCAGACAGCGCCATGTGAGACCCCTGGCCTGTCCCACCACCCAGACCAGAGTGCCTGGATGCCCCCCTCTCCCACTCAACATGGTTCCCACACACTGGTCTCTGGGCCATTCAGGGGATGCCCTTTGTGGACATGCAGAATTTCTATGAATATAGTTTTTTGTAAACATTTTGTAACGATTTGGGTTTCATAGTAACTGTGTTACTTGCCAATCATTCTAGGCTGATGTAAATAACTTTCCAAACAAATCTGATTATTTTCCTTTTTAAGACACTGTGATATATTAAAGTGCACAGTTTGCTGTATGAAGTAATATGGTTTTAAATTTTAAATAAAGACATGTTTCTAGAAAACAGGGTCCCCTTGAGGTGTGTTTTCTGTTGCTTTTCTCTCTCTTTCGAACCAGAGGGTACTGGGCCGCTATGTCCTTTTCACCCCCGACTGACTGTGTCCCGGCAGGAGCTCCTAGTGGTGAGCCGGTGGGGGGCTCCAGCCCAGGCCCCTGGTCCCTATTTCAGATATGAAGGGTGTGGTGACTGTCCGTCACGGCATCTGACCTCTGTCTCCTTGTGGGCACATCTGTCCCGAACTCATCACCATCCACGTAGCTACCTTGGGAGTTACTGTGTCCTTATGTGACCCTGCCTCTTTGGCCACAGCTGGGGATGTTGGGTGGGCCTCTTATCCAAGCCTGACCAGTCAGAGGTCTTGCCTGAGCTTTTTCAAAGTGGAAATAATGCAGCTGTAAGTCAGTTACTCTCAGGAGATGGAAACCGTACATATAACCAGGGCTCAGGACAGGACATGTTAAGCAGGAGGGGATTGAACACAGATGTGTACAAAACCAGTGGAAGCGATGAGGGAGTAAGGGCCAGCTGGGCCCCCAGTGGCTCCCAGAGCGACACAGAACAGACCTATCCAGGGAGACTCTGGGACTAGAGCTGCAAGGTCATGCCCAGAGCTGTAATCCAGGGCTCAGAAAGCCTGTAATCCAGGGTCAGGAAGCTGCTGTCACCCCTGGCCCCATCACGATGCTTCTCGTCACCTGGGAAGCAATAGTGTGGAAAACTCTCACATTTCCACGACAGAGACAGCCCATAAGGGGGCAGGAAGGTGGCCTCCACCTCTCTTCTGCCTTCCACAGCTCATGCAAATCGACTTGGTAGAGACTGATTTGCATCCAGAACCCTCCATGCTCCCCATCGCAATCATAAGTCCTAATATTTATTGAGAACTTCCTACGTGGCAGGTGCTATGCTAAGCTCTTGATATGTATTATTATCTCCTTTACTACTTGCCTCAGAACCTGACACAGCTCAGACCCAACCATACATTCAGTCTGAATGTCCACCACCGTTGACTCAGTATCTCGGTGTCCCCCTTCTAATTCCCTGGAGAATGACTATTATTAGACTAGCTCTGGTTCGGTGGTCGCCTGTGGCCCAATCAACTGTGGCCAGAGGGAGTGAAGGGTCTCATAATATAATCATGGTACCCAGGCTCTTTGCTTTAGGAGGGTGGAGAACACCCAGAATTCCAAAGAAAGCTATGTGGGTTGAGCAGACCTCCTAAAATATCCACCCTCCTATTCCGTCAGCTGACAAAGTGCCAATCCAGTGTCCCAGAAATCCCTATAGAATGGAGAGGAGGCCAGGACCCAGTGGGCTCCTGGTCTAGCCCACAGCCACAGCCCGGGAAGAGGTTTTGGGTCTCAGCCAGGTAAGAGGTAGGTAGAGGCCCTGGGTTGAAATATATGTGTCTATCATTGGGAGACAGAGGTAAAGTCCATCGCCTAGGAGTGAATACACTGGGGTTCAGGGTAGACTCCAGGTCCAACAAGGAGTAGGATAACTTGGATAAGAGAGAGGGAAGAGACTGGGTAGGAATGAAGCCCACATTGAGGGGGAAGGAACAGGTAGATTACCCACTCATCCATCTATCCATTCATGTATCCATCTACCTACCCATCCATCCATTCCCCCATCCATCCATCCATCCATCCACACATCTATCCCCATTCCTGTGAACACATTTCTACCCACCTACTGAGTCATCAACTACTCCATTCATCTATACATCTACCTGCCCACCACCCTCAATCCTTCCATCCATCCATTCACAGGCTTAAATATTTTGTGTGTGAGTCCCAGCTCTACCACCTACGAGCTGTGTAACCTTGAACTAGCAACTTCACATCCTTGAGCCTCAGTTTCCTCATCTAAAATGCATAGTCATGAAAACCACCCCTCATGGAATGGTCGTATAGGCTAAATGAGAAAAAGCATGGTTAGTACTGAGCATAGACATAGTACATAAGCCAACAGTAAGTGACAGCAATTTTCACTAAGAAAAAGGAGGAAGGGGAGAAAAGAACTAAGGTCTACTATATGCTGAGCCTCTCAGAGCCCCCGACTCTACCTCTCGGAGCCCATCTCTACCTGGCTGGCCCTCCTGGGCACTGAGCTCTCTCCATGGCCCTGTCTCGAGGAGACAAGCAAATGATACTAGGCCTTGTCTCTCCCTCCTCACCTCAACCCTGAGAGCAGGAAGTGCTGTTTCTGTCCCTTCAGAGAGGGTTCTCGCCGCCCCCTCCCCAAGGAAGGAAGCGGAGCCTGTATTACGTGATACCTGTACAACTCAACCAATGAGAGCTTTTATGGTGGAGGAAAGTAACAAATGAGCAGAGCCCTCCCCAACCTGCCAAGAGCCCAGACACAGAGGAATCAGAAAGCAAAGGTGATCAAATAGTGCAAAGATCTGGGCCCCAGTCTAAGACCCAACACATCTGGAAGGACACATGATCCTGCTCCCCCTCCACCATTTCCCAAATTAAGCCAAAGATTCCAAGACGAGGAGGTAACCGGAAGAGGAACCACCAGACAGAAACAGAGTCAGGTGTCGGGGGACCCTCAGTTTCTGCCTGAGCGCCCACGTTCAGTTGCCAACCTGTGAGCTCCAGGGAGTGGATCCCAGGGGATCTGCAGGAGTCCAGAGCAGGGACGTGCCCCCCAGAGGTCCTTCTCAGCCCCTCTGTAAGGACACCTTCCTTAGCACCCAGGTGACTCCCACTGGCCAAGTTGCGTGAGCAAAGCACCAGCTGTACCCTGTGAATTCACTCAGACCCCGTTCTCCCCACCCTCTCTGGCCACGCCCTCTCTCACTGAATCAGGACCAGGCCTCTGTCCTCAGCACTTAGAGGGAATGCGGTGGCATGGCAAGAAATCCCCCAATATACTCCTAGCCAAGAGGGACTATACAAGAATGTTCCCTCTGAGCCGGGGGAACAACCCACTTCTTCATTATTGTGTTCTTCATCACCATCATCATCATCATCATCGTGATTATTGTGTTGGTGGTTGTTACGTCTGCTTCTCATGCAGTCCCTGCAGAGCCCTGGTGGCCTGGAGGTGATGGGTCCAGATGGTCCCGAAGCAGATCCCGGGCCAAAAGCAGATCCTTTGGCCTCTATGCCTGGGAGAGTCCCATCCCAGAAAACTATATCCTGATGTTAAGGGCTCACCTTCCTTTGACCTTGGTTGTCTTGCCCCGTTTGGAGCGCAGGGATCTGAGACCCGTCGAGCCGGCTGCTACCAGTCCCCACCACCCTCTAGGTCACAGACCCGCTCTCTCTCCTGCCGTCTCCTGTGGCACAGGCCTCCTGTCACTCATGGCAGGACCCAGGGACTCAGAATCAGAGGCAAGCCTCAGGCCCCTCTGCCTCCTTGGTTTAAGCGGGCAGCCTTGGACTGCTCACGGCCTTGGTTCCCAGTCCTGTGCCTCGTGTTGCTCATGGGACAAAGAAAGGAAAGCCTTCCCATGAAAGCACTCGCCAGGTGTCACGCAACGGGCTTCCTGTTTGTGGGGGTCCTTCTCTGCCTTTCAGTCACCTCCCCGTCTCCACTTCCGTCCCCTCCGGGTCCCTCTGGAGTGAGCGAGGAGCAGGAGGAGGTCAGAGCCCGGGCACTCCTCGAGCTGCAGGTTACCATTCCGAGAATCAGGCGGCAGGGACACACGGCTCCCCCGGGGCCTTGATGGCACTTCCTTGGGAAACAGAAGCCAAGTGTTTAAGAAGCATCTGTCATTATGGAAACAAAGTTGCCAGGCCATTTTTTCTTTTACTATTTTTACTGCGGTTTCATTATCTTATGCAAATGAGGCCGCCGATGAAGCCTTTCTGCAGGGTGGCCCATGCTGGGACCAGCTCCACCGAGGGGATTTATTGCCTGCCTCGGCCTCCAGACTAGAACTGGGACGAGGAGGTCCCGTGGAGATGACTTTCAGAGCATCCGATCTGCCCCGGAATGCTCGGTGCCTGCCAAAGCAGCCCCCACGTCCTGCCTCTATCCCCGGGCTTCCCCGCTCCCTTATTTCCGAAGACCCAAGTAAGTGTCAGCTCAGCCTGGCTCCGGGCAGTCTGTCCCCAGTTCCTCAACAGCAGGAGGCCCTTGAATAGTGAGTTGTAAGCACCCAGCAGGATGTAAGGGGAAAAGTGGAAGGCAACTGGGGTTTCGCCCTGCCACGGACCTCTGGGAGCAGCATGGAACATGCCTCCCAGTTTCCCCTTCAAGGGGGAGAGAGCAGGAGTGTGTATATGCCAGCCTTTGGTCCAGGCTAGTCCCCTGGGGTGTCAATCCCAGGTGCTTCCGGCACGCCACAGGCAGCAAGATGGGCTCTGCGGCAGCATGAAGCCTCCTGGAAAGCAATGCAGGAGACGGAGGTAGGAAACCGGGCCATTTCTGGGGAAGTGGTAAAGGCAGGAGACACATGCGAGGCACCGACCGCATGTCCTGTGACCCTCCTGTAGAGACGAGCAGCCTAAGGCTCAGAAAGGCCACGTAACTTGCCCAAGCTCCGGTGACTCAGTGGCAGCGCAGAGTTCACCCAGGGCTGTTCACCTCGCCAGCTCAAGGAGCCCCCGGGGCCTCGCCACCTGCTGGCGCCCTGCCCTGGCCTCTCCCGTGCTCCTTGCGGCGGCTCTGGCCTCACCGAGAGCCCCGCAGTCCCTGCCCGCTCCAGCCTGTCTTCCAGGTCACTTCTCCCAGTGTGAAGTGTGTCGGGGGAGTACCCACTCTCCTCAGGACTCTGTGGGCTCCCAGATTTCCCTCCAAGAGAGCGCCCCCCTCTGCCCAGCCCCTCTGGCCCGAAACCTTTACTGGTAATCAGCTTCTCCCTCATCCAGCCTCAGGTGACTGAGGACTCAGATAGGGCATCCTCTGGGGCAGAGACAGGTCCCAGCATTTAGTAAGAGCCTCCCGCCCTATGTGGGCACCTTCCCCCTTGGGGAGGTCTGACTTGGCCCCACATTTCCGAAGGTCTGGGCAGTGGTGAGACGGAAAAAAAAAATGCGGAAATGTGGAAAACCAGAAGTTTCTCACCCCCGCTCACCTGTGGGTGACGATGACATCGGGGCAGTTGCCATAACCCAAGTGTCATTGGCTCTGTGCCCTCTCGTAACACCCTGCCTGCAGCTCCCTGCGAAGTCCAGGGGACGGGCCGGCTCTGTCCTCCGAATCCCTCTCTGATCAGATGACCAAAAGCTTGAGAGCTCTTAGTGCTGGTATCTTTCTTTGCTAGGAGAAGATGTCATTAATTACAAATAAAAATGAATCAATAATAATAAGAAGAAGAATACATTCCAGCCAGCTGAGCGACAACTCCAGACCCAGCACTGTGCTAGCACTCTCCAGACCCCATGCCCATTTTACAGATGTGGAAACGGAGGCCAAGAAAAGTAGAACAACTCACCCACAGCCACCCAGAAAGCATCGGCACGAGGCCTCCGGCGCGGGACCTCTGCTGCACAGATTCGTTAAGTAGGTACGTGAATCAACGAATGAGTGAATCAGAAAAATAGTCAAGAACCCGTGCTGTTTACAGACACTGGGGAACTTCTACACTTGTAGGGGAGAAAAAAAAAAATCCAAACTTGATTGGGCCAAAAATGAGAATTACTAATTATAGTCGCTCACAGGAACGACCTACCGTTTATGCCTAATTGCGGTGCAGTCCAATAACAATTATGCACATCAATAAATGTGTCAGATTTACTTGGTTGTAAGTTTTATTTGATGGCAACACTAAAGCCCTGTTGGTGGCTCCTCAGACTTGAGAGGCCACGGCCACCCCGCCTGGGCCCGTTGGTCCCTTCTGGAAGGGAGGAGGACGTTGGTGCTGGAAGGGAAGGGAGAGACGGGAGGGGAAAGGAATGTCTCTCTCCTGTGCCGCAGTGTGTCTGCCCTGGCAAGCTCCGGGAAAGCAGTCTGGCAGGGGATCTTCGCAGGACGTGCAACGTCACGAGCCTCCCCTCCTTTCCTCAGTGCCAAAGGCAGCGTCCTAATTAGAACATCCATAACCCTCAGCATCTGCTCCAAGAGAATTCAGCTGCTCTAAGATGGAGAAGTCCATTAACTTTATTGCACAAAACGTCGGACGTGCTTTTAGACAGAGGATCACTGCCAAGTGAGACAAACTGCCAGGACCTGCCAGAAAAGCAGGCCAGAACTTCCTGCAGGCCGCAGCTGGGTCGTGGGGACTCGGTCCTCTCCCCGCCCCACGCCCTGAGTGGCACTGCCTCACGCAGGAAAGCTGGAGCCGGGGGAAGCTGTGATTTGCAAATGCAGGTGCAGCCCGAGCAGGCCGGCCTTCCTTCCTCACGCGAGCCTGCAGCCTGCTGAATGTCAGTGCCATCTGACTCCCAGAATGCATCAGGATTCCCACCCCACGGTCGGGGCACTCATTCCTACAGCGGCAGGAGCTGTGTTAGCTGGTGTCACCAGAGGCAGTGGAGCAAGGTGGCTAAAAATGAGCTTTGGAATCACATATTTCTGGGGCTGAATCTCAGCTTGGCCGCTTACGGGTCGCCGTGTGAGCTCGCGGACGTGGTTTGACATCCCCAGGCTGTTCTGCTAACGCGGGCTGGGTAATACCCACCTCGAGGAGGGCCGGGTGAGACGATGCCATGAATGTTTAGTGCTGTGCCCGTCACATAGCAGGCTCGGTAAACGAGAGCACCCCTTCCAAGCCCCCAGCATGGACATGGAGAGGGGCCAAAACCCACCACGGGTGCAGGGGAGGATAAACACCATTTTGCTCAGACAGCCCTGGGTTCTGATCGCGGCTCTGTTGCGTGCCTTGGTCCCCTGAGCCCTCAGTTTCTTCATCTGTAACATGGAGCTGGTAATCCCTGTCCCCCTTTCCTCACAGGAGAATCCAGAAGATATGGAAGTTCTTGGAGACCCAGCAAGGGGATGCTCCCCAAGCAGCTTTGTTACTCTTGTGATCTGGGCTGTCAACCTAATGTCCAGTGCCTCCTGGGAAATGCTGGGCCCTCCCCAGCACCCCAGCCCCCCAGCCGCCAATCCGTCTCCACCTCAGCCCTCTGCACCACAGCCTTCCCACCTCATCTGGGCACCCCAGACCCCACGGGGAGCCACCGCAGACCTCCCAGCCTTCAAACATGCCTCACCGAGTGAACCTCCTGGGTGTCCTTTCTCAGATTCAGATTCTTCCTAATATGAATAATTAGCGGAAACAGTCCGAGGGGGGAGGCAGAGGCCGTAGCAACCGACCCTAGTGATTTCCAAGCCTCGGGGAGAGCCCAATTTCGCTCCAATCCGGGTGCTGTAAATTCCCATCAAGCTAAGAAAATATAGTGCAATTTAGAAACACTGATACGGCAATAAAACACAGATCTCCGGCAAATGGAATTCAGCAACATCTAAAAATGGAGCCATACATTACTCCGCCTGCAAACTCCCTCTGGGAACATAATGCTGGGAGATGCCGGGGGTACTTTATGTTCAAGTTGATCTTTCTTTTCCAGATGAAGGCAGGGGCCACCTGCAGCTGGGCCCCAGCTGACCCTTCGGGACAGGCCTCGTCCATGGTCCAGTCTGCTGGATCCAAGGTGAGCCCCCCTCCGGCCAGAGAGGACCTGTGGCCTGGCCCCGGTCACCCAGGCGCTGCTGGAGGGAGCATTCTGGAAAGGGTAGGAAAGGAGGGAGGAAGAAAAAACTCACCTCATGCCAGTGAGTCCTCACAAGCAGCCTTCAAGGGAAAAGTGATGGTTCCTACTTATCAGATGAGGATATTGATGATGGAAAATATGGAGACTTTCAAGGTCACTCGGGGGCAAGTAGTCAAAGCTGGATTTAAACTCACATCTGTCTGCCTCTTTCTATCCTACGTGCTGTCTTCCCCCCAGCTCAGGGCTCAGGCTTCCATTCATCAGGGGCTGAAACTGAGCCACACACCGCGGCTCGCTGCCTTCCAGGGGTGGAGGTGGGGCTGCTGTCCACAGATGGGCTTGTCATGAGCTCCACCCTGTAGTCCGAGAAACAGGAAGAAGTACACTTGTATAGTCCCCTGCCTCCTAAACACAAGGTCGGGGTACCGGGTCCCCTTGGGAAGGATTGATGGATATAGGGCAGACCCATAGCCCCCAGTAAGCCCAACACCTTCACTTCACCAGTAGGGGCTGGGGCGGGCGGGGGGCGGGGCGCTCCATTTGCTCTCTGGCCTGGGGCACACCCTCCCCTTCGGCACACTGCCTCCTCCGGCAGACTAGCCAGGCCAGTCTGCTCACGGAACACATCTGTCCCACCCTCTCACGTTCACACGCGCACACACACTACTCGTTGCAGACTCCACACTTGGCATGGCTCGTGCCTCCACCAGACCTCGAGCGCCACGGGAGCAGAGACACGTGTGCGTGTGGCCCTGGACAGACCCCAGTCAGCAACGCTGCTAATGATTGCAAAGCTCTGAGGACAGCTTTCTCATGCTCCCCCGGGCCCTGAGCTCGGTAAGGACAGAAGAATTACAGGGGCCTCCCTGGAACTTTCATGTTAAGAATTCCAGATACGGAATCACACAGGGCCGGGGCTGACTTCCAACTTGCCATCTACCAGCTGTGGGACAACGTGCAGAAGTCCCTTAATCCCTCTCTGCCTCAGTTTCCTCGTCCATCAGAGGCAACTGACAATGGGGTCCTTCCTGGAGGGTGAGGTGCTGAATTTAGCGAGAGGATCCACGTCAAGCACTTACCACGTATTTGGCACATGGCAGGTGATCATAAATGTGTGAGTCAGGCCAGCCTGGGCTCTGCCGGGACAACAGACAGCCCCGATGGCGTGGTGACTCGATACGACAATGTTTCTTTCTCTGTGGTCCGGCCGCCCTCTGAGACAGCTGTCCTCCCTTGTGAAAATCGCTGATCCGGGCTGACTCGATGGTGTGGCCCCACCATTACAATTAGAGAGAAGGCCTCCTTCTCTGTAATTGCTTCAACAGAGGAACAAATGGATGGAAGGGTCATTGAAGCGCTCTTGACTGCCTCAACCTAGAAGTGACACACATTCCTTCCACGGGCATCTCATAGACCAGACCCATAACTGTCCCTAACGGCCAACAGAGTAGTAGTGTGTCCCCACCTAGCCGGGCTGAAGGGAAGAACAACTTTAGCGAGCCCCGGTAACACCTTCCGCCATACTTTTCTGCCCCCATATCCCGCTGGCTCTCCTAGACCCAGCTGACACTGTGCTCAAGACCCCACATTCCCCCCTTCGTTTCTGCCACGTGTCCTGTGAGCCACCCCGTGGCCCCTGTGGCCGCAGTTCAGCCCTGACCCAGGAGAAACGGCTCTTGCCGAGGACAGGCTATCTCTGACTGACTCCCCAGCCCTCTCCTCCGGCCCCCTTCCACTCACTGATTGAAGAGGCCTCGTCAGTTTGTTGACAACGCGAAATCCAGGCCTCCAGCATCTGATTACAGTCGTACCTCTGGCTGTCAGGGATAAATGTCTGTTGTCTCTAGGAAGATCTGTGTTGATGGAGGTGCCCGCAAAGACAGTGGTGACAGAAACGGATCCCTCCCCAGAGAGATGTCGTTTGCGGGTAAGTCGGGTATTTCCTGCTCCTGGCAGAACATGGGGCTCTGGAGATAGTGGAGGTCGGAGCAGGGGGTAGATATGTGAGGCTGCACGGGGTGAAGGGCAGGGAACCAGAAACCAGCAATGAGTGGCTTCTGTGGGAGAAGACGGTGTGTGAAGAGGACGCAGCAACCCAGAGGAGAAACTATTTAGGAGATGCGAAGCCGTCGGGCTGCAGGAGATTGGGAAGGTCCCACAAAGCAGAATCTCGCAGACCTAACGAGTGCAGGGACTAGAACACAGTGCCCATGTGGTCTTTGGAAATTAAATTGGAATCCTAGTTCTACCCTGCAGCGGCTGTGTGACCTTGGATTAATTGCTCAACCTCTCTGAGCCGCCTCAGCAAGCAAGTGCTCAGAAGCCGTGCCTTGTGAGCGTCTTAGAAAAATGCACCGAGACGGATATGAAATGTTCGGCACAGGGTGTGGCCCACAGCAAGACCTCCCCCGGGCACAAGCAGAAGCCTGGCGAGAGGGAGACAGAGGCCCGTTCCAGAGCTGTTGGGCCACTGTAGGTGAAGTTTCCCTGCCCGGCTCGCCTTCACCCAGAAGGTGCACTCATTCCTCTGCGTCTGTGGGTATCGGCTGGTAATGGCTTCTAGGCGTATTTTACAGGCACCTCCTCACCCAGGGGGCTACGTTCCCCATCTCCCAGCACCTGGAGCCGCTCGCGGCCGGTGACCTGCAACGTGGACGTGCAGAGGCCTCCCCAGGTCCTTAAGATGGGTCCAAGCCACAATGCTATCTGTGCTCCAGAGCTCGGCAGCAAGATCAGTGTGAAGCTAGGTCCCTGCTGCCTCCCTCCCCTTGCCTGGAGAGCATTTCCTCAACCCCTTATGCACCCTCAGACCCCCATCTCATGCTCTGCTTCCAAAGTATCTGACACAGACACCAAACAGGGGTCCAAGAGACGAGATCTAAGGTCCAGGGGTGGCCTGGAGCTGGCCAGGACCCGGGGCTGTCCCCGGCGGAGCAGCTAGACGGACCCGTGCCCAGATACAGCCATGAGCCCTGGGGTAAACCTTGATCCCTGGATCCCTTGATCCCTTGAGCCTGGAGGGATCGGCCCAGATCTGGTGGTTGTCAGGGCACCCGGCCCAGCTTTGGGGAGAGCAAGAGGCAAAGCAGGGAAGAAGAGGAAACTCGCAACCCTTTGGATTTCTCTATTTATTGCTTCATTCATTGCAGTCTTATCCCCATGTCCTTAAAAAGGATTTGAGGAGCTTAAAACTAAATGCACTTAAAAGGGAATGGTTGTAAAAGCAAAATAGCACAAAAACCGTGTCAAAGGAGTGAAATATTTTTATTTCCTTGGAGGCTAACTGGAATAACGAAGGAAGAGCTTCTTACTGAGATCTCCAGGAAAGCTCATCGTTGGAGGCAGGGCCCTCCAAAAGTCACCAGATCCCTGAATTCCCTGGGCAGCTCCTCTGGCTTTCCGGGTCCCTCTCCGATACCCTCCCTGGCCTAACCCCAGAACCAGACCTTCTGCCGGTAAACAGAGGAAGCGGAAGGTCCAGGCCACGTGCCGGCATTTTGCAGGGCCTAGGGAGGGTCCTCGTCCTGTCCAGGCCCCCAGTGTGCCCCGCTGTGCAATGAGAGGGTTGAGCCTGCAGATCTCGGGGGCGGGGAGGGGGGGTCCTCCCTAGCTTTGATGCTCAAGGGCTCCGTCTAAGAAAAGCAGAGGTCAGGCACTCCTGGGTCTCCGGTAGGCGGAATGTGAATTTCACGTGCCCAAGTCTCAGCCTGGGGCTGGTCACTTCCAGGGAGACAGACCCGTGATGTACGCTCTCCCATGCGATCTGCCCATCGCTCTTCGAGACGGATCCCACCACCGGCTCCAGGGGAAGGGTGAGGCCGGCATTAAGAGGCTGGCCCCGGGTCACGGGCTGGTAGGAAGCAGACTCAGGCTACGCTGATGCTTGGGTCACCTCTGACCCTAAGCTAGGGCTCTGGACCCTGCTTCAGTGCCTCCCTCAGTGGGACTCAGGTCCAGTCCGGATCCTGCTTTACTAATCTCGCCCATTTTTTTTTATTTATTTATTTATTTATTTATTTATTTATATGTTTATATTTATTTTTAATGTTTGTGCATTTTTGAGAAAGAGAGACAGAGCGGGAGTGGGGAAGGGGCAGAGACAGACAGACAGGCAGACAGAGAGAGAGATTCCAGAGAGAGAGAGAGAGAGAGAGAGATGTCGGCACAGAGCCTGACGCGGGGCTCAAACTCACGAACCGTGAGATCGTGACCCGAGTTACAGTCAGCTGCCCCACCGACTGAGCCACCCAGGTGTCCCTCACTCATTTTAGATACCACACTTGTATTCTGACTTGCCTTCTGGCTCTCAGCCCTTTACTGGAAGGGCACACACGCAGGCGGTGGGGGACGGGGGGTGGATGCGCGACATTAGATAAGACTGGGACCGGGGAGGAATTTTGGTGAGGGGGAGCCTTTCCGTACCCGTAGATGTCAGCTTGTCGGCAGGGCCCCCCATGCGATCTCAAGACCTCTGCCCTAAGCGTTTGCATCTCCCAGGACCACGGAGGCTGCCTCTGCACCTCGGGATGGCTGCAAGTCGGACCGTGCGCAGTCCTGGTGCCCTGTTGGCACAGGGGACACATAAACAGATGTGCCACTTAAAAAGCATTTCTGAGAAGGGGGGGGGGGGCGGCGGGAGCTCACGGAACTGTCAGTGCTCGGGGATTAGTGGGCCGGCTCTCAGGCAGCAGGCAGCGCCCCCCCCTCCTCGCTGCTCTGAGACAAACAGCACTTCACAAGGAACATCGTCCAGGCAGGCAGGCACAGAGTGGTTTTCTTGAAAGAAAACCCAGAGGAGGCCGTGGGAGACGTGCGGCTGTTCCCAGGGAATGGCATGTTCCGGGCGAGGCGAGGGGGGTCCCTGGGGACCCAGAGGCAATCGGTGCCCAGTCTGGTCTTGGCCTCAAAGACTAAGAGAACAGCACCCTCATCCCCTGTCATTTCAAGAGCCCAGATCAAGTCCAGTTACCACATGCTGGGCCATGAGGTTGGTACTGTCTTTATTCCCTTTCTACAGCTGGGGAAACGGGGGCTCAAATGGGAGGAAATAGTTAAGACTGGGGTGGAGAGCATGGGCACTGTAGGACCACTGGTGGGTTCAAATCCTGGTTCTTCTATCTTCTAGCTGTGTGTCCTTGGGCAAGTCCCATGACCTCTCTGAACCCCAATTTCCCCCCCTGTAATAAGAGGGAAATAATAGTACTTCTCCAGGAGGTCACTATGGGACTTAGACGAAAAATTAATTGACACATCAGACCTATTAGTCCTCGATACACAGTCGCCCTGGCTATTATTAGATTATTCAGGTCAATTCAGCTCAATACCTATTGACCACTTGGATGAATTCATCACGTAGTCACAATAAGCCACTTCTTTTCTCCTGGTTGGTGAAAATGCTGAATGTTTCCGCCTTGGACCACTTGCTCTGGTGTTAACGTGGATGCAGCCACTGGACCGTATAAAACCCCGGGAAGGCAGGGTCACCGGAAGTCATTGCCCCCTGCACCCACCTCTCGCTCTACCGTTGGAGAAGGGGTTGAGAGCCATCCACACGCAAGGCTCTGCCCATGCTGGTCCGCGGGGCACCTAGGGGAGGCCCCAGGCAAGCGCAGGACGTGAGAGGCTGGAGGTCTGCCCCCAAGACCAGATGTTGGGGTAAAAATGTGGCGCTGTGGGGGCAAGTCAGAGTTTGGAAGTGGACCGTAGGAGGTGGCAATCAGAGGTGCGTTTGGGGGAGTATGATGTCAGGGAGGAGCCTCAAGGATCAGAGGTCAGAAGTGAGCCTTGAGAGGGCAGAGCTGGCAGAGGGACCTAGAAGGGAGAGCTTAAATGGGATCCCTAGAGGCCAGCTGTTGGAGGTGAGCCTTTGGCGGGTCAGGCTCGGAGGCCAGAGGTGGAGGTGAGACGCTGGGTGTGTGTCTCTTATTTTCTTAATCCTGCTCTAATGAACTATCACAAACTTTGGGTCTTTAAAACACCAAATGCATTTTCTTTCTCTCTCTCTTTTTTTTTTTACTGTTTATTTTTGAGAGAGACAGAGACAGAGCACAAGCAGGGGAGGGGCAGAGAGGAGAGGGAGACACAGAATCCGGAGCAGGCTCCAGGCTCCGAGCTGTCCGCACAGAGCCCGATGCGGGGCTCGAACTCACAGAGTGTGAGATCATGACCTGAGCCGAAGTTGGACGCCTAACCGACTGAGCCACCCAGGCGCCCCACCCAACGCATATTCTTACAGATCTGGAGGCTGGAAGTCGGACGTGACTTCACGGGGCTGAAGTCAAGGTCTCATCAGGGCTGGTTTGGGCCCGTGGCTCCAGGGGGAATCCACTTCCTTGTCTTCTCCAGAGGCCACCCACGTTGCTCAGCCTGTGTCCCCTTCCTCCGCCTTCAGCAGCAGGGCCTCCCCAAAGCCCTTCCCCTCTGTCCCTTTGCTCTGTCGTCATCCCCTCCTCCCTCCCTCTCACGAGGACCGCTGTGGTTACATCAGGCCCACCCAGAGAAGCCAAGATAATCTCCCTATCTCAACACCCTTAACGGGATCGCATCTACAGAGGCAGTTTGGGCATACAAGGCAACAGGCACAGGTTCAGGGATTAGGACGAGGCCATCCCCGAGGAGCCATTATTCACCTACTACAGGAGGTGGGGGACTGGTCGAGAGCCTCATGTTGTACAGAATTCTAATGAATGAGATCCCTCAGGAAGGAAAGAGCATGGGGCACCGAGGACACGTCCCTCGGGGGCTGGGGTCAGTTCAGGACCACAAGGTCAGGACTCTGGGGGCCGAGCCCAGCCCCGGACTCAAGCAGGGCCTGAGAGGGTGGTGGCTGAGCCCAGGAGGTGAGGAGACGGCCAGGCAGCCGCCACGGGAGGCAGGGCTGGGTCACACCCAACGGCTGCTTTAGCAGGTCCAAGCTGCAGGGACCGGCTTCTGCCCACAGCATCTCGGTGGTGCCACTGGGCCCAGGGCAGGTGGGGATGGGGCCACAGAGGCTCAGTCCACAGGGTACCAGGTCCACACCCAGCCCAGGTTGCCCACCCACTCCTGGTACCAGGAATGGCCAGTCCGCTCAGGAATCTGCTGCTGGTCCAGAAATGCTGAGCCACCCCCAGCAGTGTCTTCAAGACACCTTGGACATTAGAATATAGGGTCTGTGTCCCCAGAGACTTCTATCTCTCCTGCTCTGCCTAGCATCTCCAGGAGCCCAGAACGGGCTCACCTAGGGGAAGAGTGGCCCATCTGATCCAGGTGTTTGGCTTTCTTGGAAGGTCCCTGAGGTGGGCCACAATAAACTCTTTCCCTGTGTCTCCATTTCTCAATCTCTCCCTCTCTCTGTCTTTCTCCGTCTCTGTCTTTTCTCCTTTCCTTTCTCCTTCCCTCCCTCTCTCTTTCCTTCCTTCCTTCCTTCCTTCCTTCCTTCCTTCCTTCCTTCCTTCCTTTCCTACCCAATCTCTCCTACCACAGTCAAATCAAGAATCTAAGGTGGCTTCAAACAATATATACACTGAATGAACATTGAGGGAAAGAGAAATGAGAACAGGCAAATTCAGAGGAGGGTCGGGATAGAAACTACAAACCATAAGTTACTACAAGGAATTTGGTTCCAGGCCAAAGCAGAAGGAGACGGGATCTGTTGCTGGATTTGGCGGGTTGGGGTGGGGGTGGGGGTCCACAAAACAAAAGCAAACAGGTGGCACATGTGCTCTTGGTCTGGAGACACACAGATATCGGAATGCTCTCAACGACAGCCAGCCTGAAAAGCCCACCCTCAGAACCCTGCCCAGACTCTGTAGACTGGCAGTGCTCTCTGGGCCCGAAGTCCCACCCCCTCACTGGACAGGTGGCGGGGATCCAGAGCCCGGGCCCTGTCCCCGGAGATTCAGCTTCCCTCCCTGGCCCTTCCAGCTGGTGCCCAGCTGATAGGGCTGGCGCCTCCTGTCCGGGGAAGTCGCTGTCTTGCCCCCTTGGACTCACTGAGAATCGGGATCGGGGAGGAGGGCAAGGGAGGCATATGTACTGAGCTCCTCCCGTATGTCAGGCATCCGCAATATTGATTTAGACCTCCCAACCACTCTTGCCCACCTGGGTCTTTGCTGCTCCCTCTGCCTGGAATGTTCCTCCACCCCTTTGCCATTGGACAAGCTCCCAACATCCCGCATGCTGTTCCCTCGCTAGAGGTCCCTGACCACCTCTACACCATGCTCCCCCCCGGTTCTCTCTCATAAACCATTCCTTTTCCTTCCGTAGCATGATCACAATTTATGATGCTTTATAAACGGTTGCTAAGTACACGTGTCTGCCTTTTCTTTTGTGCTCTGCTCTTCTGAGTGCCTGCAGCACTCATGGGAGCGCCTGGCACCTAGTAGGTGCTCAATAAATATTTGTTGAAGGAAGAAGAGATTATTTCTGTTCATCTGATGATGCGTCTAGGGGAAATCATCAACCTGTTCAAGGTCACGCGGCAGGAAAGAGCTGGGGCCCGGATTTGAGCCCCAGCGATCTGGCTCCCAAATCCACTCTCTTTCCATAGCATTAGCTGCCCTGAGGGGAGCCGACCCCAGCCAAGGATGGGGGTGCGGGAGGAGAGGAGGGGATAGCTGCTGAGGTCTCCCGACAGCTCCGGGATGGAGGAGAGAAGAGCTATTTGGCTTTGAATCTGTCCTGCCACTGCGAAACGCATTGCAAGGAACATTTCCTGCCACCTGTTATTCGTAAATTCTGGAATCATTTACTGAGCGCCAAACACTGAGCTCAGTGGCAGGGATCCGACAGTGAGTAACACCAAGACCCAAGACGCCGTGGCCGTGCCTCGAGACTTTTCGATCCCGGTGGGCGCTCCCAGACCGGCTCCCTGCGGGGTGCGGCAGAGGGCTCGAGCCGGCCGGCAAGGGCCCATAGTTAATTCTTCTCGAATGTTCAAGCCGGCTGTTAAACCGAGCCATCATTAAAAACTGACTTCTGTAAACCAACAACTAAACAAACTATATTATGAACGAAGGTAATAAATGCTCAACCGTCATCAAGGCTTCGTTATTTGACCGTCATCCGTGACCGTGAGCTTATTCACATCTACCGAACCCGGAAACACTGTATAAGGGTGTGTCGCTGAGGGTCTCTTCCCAATTCTGAGGGCAGTGACATCACATCGGTGCTTCGACATGGAGCGTATTTATACCATGGAACTCGGCAAATGCCTGTACCTCATCAGGGGTTGGTTGGGTTGAGTTGGGTTTGGGAACCAGTCGCGAAACACAGCATCCCCACTGCCCACTCCCTGTTTCATAGACTGTCTTACGCTCTCTTGGCCCTTAGCTGGCAGCCGATGGGCTGCGGTGGTGGGAGGTGGGGACCTTGGCTATCGCCTCCTCCTTGGCCTCTAGGTGAGCGTGCGGCCATGCAGGAACCTCGGTTCTCTGCCTCCTCACGTCCTCTGAATAAAGTCTCAGCCTGGCTGCTCTGTCCCCAAACAGCTGTTCCCGCAAAGCTTTCAGGGCTTAATTTCCGATCATAGACACAGCTGGACCGCAGCTCCCACGCCGACATGTAACCAACTTTCACTTTACTCACATTCTCAGGAAAATTGACGATTTTCTGCCGTTTTATTACACTTGACGATAATTTAAAAGGCAGGTTTAGTGCATTCATAAAACCGACTTTGCAACAAGCTTGTGGCGGTAGAAAAATATATTTGGCCGGGGCCTCCCGTTCGGAGTCGCCCTCCTCAGAGCCTGGAACCCCAGCCCGCCGCTGTCCCACGTCCGGGAGGTGGCAGGCCGGCCTGGGTCTTTACGCGGCAGTCCCTGTCTCAGCCCCAGCAGGCCACCCCCTGTCTCCCTCCCTGACCACCTGCTCGCTGACCATCGCTGCCGGGCAACTTGACCCAAGTTCTAGGGCACGCGTGCCCTGAACGCTCTGCTGAGGCCCTCCAAGGGCCGTGCTGGCTTCCGAAAGGGAATTTATAGCTGGCTAATCAAAGCTTAATTACAGCAACTCAGCGGGCTCCGGCAGGAATTCAGGCCGGAATGGTTTTGCTGGGAAACTTTTTACGAGCTTAAGCAGAAGCAGCAAATTCGCAGGAATGAGAGGAAAATCGTCTTACCTTAACCGTGTCCCCGAGCTGGGACTCTGCAGTCACCCTGCAGAACGTGGTTCCGGGAGGATCAGGGAAGGGGAATGGGGGTGTGGGGGCAGCCTGGGTGTGGTCCCCTACGGTCACCGGGCTGGACCCATGTGACTCTCGCTTCTGCCACTTTCGAGGTGAGGAACACGAGGTGGCCCAACGCCCCGTCTCCTCGCGGCTGTCCACACCCCTCTATCTCTGAGGCTACTGGTGGCTCACCATACCGCCATGTGACCTAGAGTCTCTCCTGATTCCTAGGCACCTCCCTCACCTCCACTCTCGATGCCTTCTACGTGCTGCTGATCAAGAAACTCTCCTCTCCTTCCCCACCCCACCCCACCCCACATGTTAAAACGCCTCTGCTCTCCGCAAATCTCTAATCCTTCATTCAACCAACTCCTTCTCTCTTGCTCAGCCAAGGACCGGCCTCCCAGTTCCCAGAAAAACCATAAGTGTTAGGAGTGCCTCCAAATCCTCACTCTCCTCTGTAGCCCTGTACCCCCACCTTCCTGCGTGCACATCCCTCCCTCTAAGGCAAAGCTACTTAGAACCAGTAAGAACCAGAGAAAACTGGGTTTGAATCTTGTGACTGCCAGCAACTAAAATGCACTTTCTAAGGCAAGTAAGTTAGTCTCTCTGAGCCTTAGTGTCCTTGTCTGTAAAATGGGAACAATTAAGATCTTCAACACAAGGTGGTGAATCCATGTACATTTCAATTTTTTTTTACATTTATTTATTTTTGAGAGACAGAGAGAGACAGAGCACAAGTGGGGGAGGGGCAGAGAGAGAAGGAGAGAGAGAAGGAGACAGAGAATCCAAAGCAGGATCCAGGCTCTAAGCTGTCAGCACAGAGCCCGACATGGGGCTTGAACCACGAACTGTGAGATCACGACCTGAGCCGAAGTCGGACTCTTAACCGACTGAGCCACCCAGGCGCCCCAATCCATGTACATTTAAACACCACCAACACACGGCAACATTCAACAAATGATGGGTATTAATTTAACTATAAAACGGTCAGCAGATATGTATGGAGATTCGAGTTGCCCCCCAAAAAGAGAGTCTGGGGTTCTAGAGCTTTTAGGTCCCTGTGTCTGTCATTAGCAGTCAAACCCAAAAGGTGTTGGCTCTGAGGCCAAACTGGGGAGAGGGTAACCCAAGGGTACCAAGGTGACGGCAGAATCAACAAGGAACACAGGGAGCCTGGGTGGTTCAGTCGGTTGAGCGTCCAACTTCAGCTCAGGTCATGATCTCACCACTTGTGAGTTCGAGCCCCGCACCGGGCTCTGTGCTGACAGCCGGGAGCCTGCTTCCGATTCTGTGTCTCCCTCTCTGTCTCCGTCCCTTCCCCACTCGTGCTCTGTTCCTCTCTCTCTCTCTCTCTCTCTCTCTCTCAAAAAAAAAAAAATAAACATTAAAAAAAATTTTTAATTAAAAAAAAAGACAAGGAACGCAGAAGTTGGAGGCCTCAGGACAAAGAAAGGCAGGGGCCCCGGAGGTGGCTGTGGACAAGCAAGGCAGGGGCTTCCCATAGACGCTAGGTGACAGCTAGTAACTCCCTGGGGTACAAAGCAGGAGGGAGAGGCTGAACAGGGCTTACTTCACTCGTCTGTTAAAATAGGCTTCAGGAATGAATCATCTTATTCACAAATTGAGAAAGGACGAAACACGCTTCGTGCTGCCCTCGCCCACGTGGATGCTTCTTTCAACTTTATGAACTTCTCTGACAATGAATAAAACCACTCTGGCATGACAGGCACCCGTATTATTCTGTGCGCATTCCTTATTCCTAATGTCATCAATTACAATAATCAGATAACTGTAACACCGGGCTGGAGCAGGGATGCTGCTGAGGGGCAGACGTGCGAGACCACGGCTCTCCAGAACCACTCGCTCGTGCTTTTAAAGCACCAGAAGATGGCTGGGAAATGTGATTGCCCTTAAGTTTTAAATTACCCTGCCATCATTAAAATAATCTAGTTCATATTCATAAGGCTGTGATTATATTTTACATACCCAGTAAACACTTGGTGAGAAAAACCCACAGTGCTGCAAGCAAATAGAGGTTCGATCGGGTGGTGTCAAAACGCCGAGACAGGGACGCCTGGGTGGCTCAGTCGGTTAAGCGTCTGACTTTGACTCAGGTCACGATCTCACGGTGCGTGAGTTCGAGCCCCGCGTCGGGCTCTGGGCTGATGGCTCGGAGCCTGGAGTCTGTTTCTGATTCTGTGTCTCCCTCTCTCTCTGCCCGTCCCCCGTTCATGCTCTGTCTCTCTCTGTCTCAAAAATGAATTAAAAAGTTAAAAAAATTTTTAAAAAACCCAAAACACCGAAACAGGTTGACCTGAAATCATCTGGGAACAGAGGTGGAGGTGGGTCACTCTCCACGGAACGTGTCCTGTGCCTCTGAGGTGGGTGGTGGTGTGAGTTTTTGAAAGGATGCTAAGCAGATAAGGAAGAGAAAGGATAGGGGAGGGGAAGACAAGCCCATCTCTAAAGCCTCCGGAATGGTCCGTGGCCCGTGTCTCTGGGTTACCTCCACCCATCTGCCCCCTCGAAGGTCACCACCCATCACAGGGCGTGCCTAGCACCACGCGCCGCATGCCGGGATCCCCCTGAGGAGCTCTTTTTGCTCTCATCTGACAGATAGGGAAACTGAGGCTCAGAGAGGTTAAGCGATTTTTCCGAGATCACACCGTGCATAGGGAAGTCACGCTCCAACCCCAGGTTTGTGTGACGCAAAGTCCACGTCCCGCTCTTCTGTTTAGGTGCTTAGTCCAAGGTCACATGGTCGTGAGTGGCAAGCTGTGTGACATGTCTGCCCTCACCACATTCAGGCACCTCTTACTACGCCCTGTCACGTCGTGATAAAATATCCTTGGCATTCGGGGGAGTGTCTTCTGTGAAGCGCCAAGGGCATCGGGCACAAGATCTGGAACCCAGCATTTTGTAAAACTCCCTGACTTGAAAAACATACATATCTGTTTCCTTTTTGAAAGTTTTGGGGCGCCTGGGTGGCTCAGTAGGTTAAGCGTCCTTTCAGCTCAGGTCATGATCTCACGGTCCGTGAGTTCGAGCCCCGCGTCGGGCTCTGTGCCAACAGCTCGGAGCCTGGAGCCTGCTTCGGATTTTGTGTCTCCCTCTCTGTCTCCGTCCCTCCCCGGCTCATGCTCTCTCTCTCTCTCTCTCTCTCTCTCTCTCTCTCAAAAATAAATAAACATTCAAAAAAAATTTTTTTTAATTTTTAACAGGATGCTTTTGGGGATGCTAGCGAGGCTCCAGAAAGCCCAATAAATGACAACCCTCTCCTCCCCCCGGGTTGAGACAAATGGGGGTCAGAACACCAGCTTTAGTACACAAAGAAGGCGGTGTAGACAGAAGAGCCTATCTGTAGACAGACGGGTGGCCTATCAAGACGAACCGCCTGCACTGAACCTGCATTTTTGGGACTCATCTGTGCCCCCTACACCCCGTGCACCAACAAGTCCTGTTGATTCTACCTCCCGATACCACACTCAGGCTCGCCACCTCTCCCCATCCCCGCGGCCTCCCCCTGCCCAGGTCACCACGCTCACCTGCCCGGACACCCGTCTGTCGCAAGCCCCCCGAAGCACAGATTCCTGGTTCCCGATTCCTCCAATCCATTCTCCTTCCTGAAGGACGTTTGAAAACACAAATATGATCATGTCTGAAAACCCTCACCATGGTTACAAGGCTGAGCAGAATCTGACCCCTGTCCACCCGCCCCTTTACCCTCGTCTCCTCTACCTGCTCCCCTGGCACTGGGCCATCTTGTCAAACACACCGCTGAGGTTTGAGGGAAGGACGTATAGCTCCTTCTTTCCTCCCACGTCCAGACTCAGATTCCTGTGTGAGTCCGGTGAGAGGGGAAAGGGCCGAATGGAGCAAGTTCCAGGCTCCCAAACACGGGAGTGTCTCCTGCTCCCTCGATCGGAGCCGGGAGGAAGGACAAGGGGACAGAAGGACAAGGTTGCTCTCTCTGGGGTAGACGGTTCCTCTCCCTTTCCTAGCCGGGGAGGAAGGTTCTCCCTGAGACCTCAGGAGGGTCACACATGCTGTTCCCAAGACCAACAAAGTGCTTCCACCCCGATCCCCTTACCTGCCTCCGTCCCCCTAGTGCGGGCACCCAGCTTAAGAATCTCTTGCTCTGCGGAGACTTCCTGATTCCCCAGGTAAAGTATCTCATTGCTCCTCACATTCTTCTTAAATTTTTTTTAACATTTATTTATTTTCGAGAGAAAGAGAGAGACAGAGCGTGAGTGAGGGAAGGGCAGAGAGAGAGGGAGACACAGAATCCAAAGCAGGCTCCAGGCTCTGATCTGTCAGCACAGAGCCCGACACGGGGCTCGAACCCACGAACCGTGGGATCACGGCTCGAGCCGAAGTCAGACGCTTAACCGACGGAGCCACCCAGGCGCCCCTCTCACATTCCTCTTAGATTGTGCGTCTCAATTCTTACCAGACACATACCTGAGACAGCTGTTCTTTAATGCCTGGGTCCCCTTGAAGGGCAGGATCCTTGCTTGACTGCGTCTCTGTGACACCCCCAGGCCCTCAGCTTTAGGAAGCACTCATTCACCGTTGCCGGGTGATGGGCGAATGAAGTCTTCCATACCCTCCATCCATCGGTGCCAGCGAGGACTGGCCAGGACACGAGGCAGTAACAAACAACCCCAGGGTGTCAGGGCCTCAACACAAAAATCTAGTTCTTGCTCATGCCAGGGGGGCTCTTGACAAATCATCTGGGTCCTTGGCCTTTCACTCTGAGGCTCAGGTTGACAGGGCAGCCACCGGTGATCTGGAGCATTGTTGGTCACTGCAGCAGAGGACAGGAAAGCAGGGCGAGTTGCACGCTGGCTCTTAAAGCTTCTGCCTGGAGATTACGGGTCCCACATCTACTCAGCTCCACGGGCCAAAGCAAGTCATGTGACCGCCTCTACCCTTACGGGCTGGACGAGTCCCGTCCTATCCTGTGCCCAGAACTGGAAATATCTGACGGACAATGTAATGACCACTGTCCGCTCAGTCCCCCATACCCTCCCTGGGCCTGGCTCTTTGTTGGCACTGGGCACAGACGTGAATCCCATTCAGTGCTCTCTAGACCTGAGCCGTCCAACCCGGTGGCCACGTGTGACTTTCGGGCGCTTGAAACGTGGCGAGGTTCAAAGACCTCCTGTGACAGAAAAAATTGAAAATGCCTCATTCCCGGTTTTTAATTTTGATTACATGCTGATACCTGGGATCTACTGAGCTAACTGAAATATAGTATCAAATTCAGTTGTGTCTGTTTCTTTTTACCCTTTGCAACACAGCTACCGGAAAATTTGAAACTACACACGTGGCTGACCTTTGTGGCTCATATATCTGTTGGACAGCGCTGCTCTAGAATGTCTGATCCCAGCTACGACGTAGCCAGGAGCAGGACTGAGCTTACAAATGGAGTCAAGTGGCCCAGCCAAGGGAGAGGAGGGAGCCAAGGAGGCGCTCTTGTCCGCGGAGAAGTGTTAATAAATATTTACCGAGCCCTTTGACAGTGCCGAGGGAGAATACAAATCAGCCCCAGCAGACGCTGAGATGAGCCCCCCCCCCCACCCAAGGGCTGGGGGCCACAGGCTACAGCAGTGCGGGGCCGGCCGGCCTGCACCTACCCCTGAGTGGCCCGCCAGCCCTGTTTACAGAAGCCACGAAATACGACAATCTCTCACTATTGATTTTGTGCCTCTCCCTGCAACCGCCGCCCTGGATAACTCACATCGTATGGATTTTTCTATAAACCCCCAAATTAATATCTGCAGCGGGAGGGAATATACTGCCGCTGGATGAGGTCAAGCCTCCTGGCGCGCAGCCTGTGGCTGCCCCTCCTGGACCTGGGGCCACAGCCTGCCTGACCTCTGCTTTGGAGCGGCTGACAGGCTAGGTGCACAGAGGCGAGGCGGCTGGCCCACTCCCCCATCCCCCAGGGATCCCCAGCATGCTGGGCTGGAATGACGTTGTGTATGCGCGTGTCACCCCAGGACCCTACGTTCACTAAGAAGAGAGTCCGCGGGAAGGGCGGGGAAAGGGTAATATCTCTGCCGTCACCGAACTCGGGTTCGCACCCGGTTCCACCACCAACCTCCTGTGTGACCTTGGGAAGTTAGTTAACCTCTCTGTGCCTCTGTTTCCCAAGCAGTTGAATGGGGATGAGAATGACCATTACAGGCTTGTCATGAGGATTATTTTACTTATCCGAGAAATGCAAAACCACATAATTACCACCTGGATAAGAGCTATGAATAAGCAAGGTGATGATCGAAAGAATAACTTGGGAGGGGCGCCTGGGTGGCTCGGTCCGTTAAGCATCCGACTCTCGATTTCGGCTCAGTCATGATCTCATGGTTTCATGAGCCACATCAGGCTCTGTGCTGACAGCGTGGAGTCTGCTTGGGATTCTCTCTCTCTCTCTCTCTCTCTCTCTCTCTCTCTCCTCACCCCCACCCGTGCATTCCTCTGTCTCTCTCTCTCATTCTCTCAAAAAACAAAAAAACAACCTGGGGAGGTCACTTGAGGTAGGGTTGTCAGGGAGGGTCTCTCTGAAGAGGTGACATATGAGCTTAGACCTGAAGGGTAAGAAGGAGCCGTGCAAAGAGCTGGGGAAGAAGCCTCCAGGCAGAAGGATCAGCAAGTACGAAAGCCCAGAGGGAATAATACAGGAGACGTGGTCATGTGCACGGCACATTTCCCTGCAGGGAGCAGGGACCCCAGCATGTGAAGTCCCCTCTCTGCTTCAAGGGTAACGGAGGAGGCCTGGGGACAGTGGAGAGAGTTCAGTCCCGCAGGCTCCCCTGCCCTGGGTCCAGCCCCAGACTGGCCGGGAGCCCTCTCTGCTGGTTTGGGGGCCCAGGGAGGCAAGGTGCTGTCCTGGGGAGCTGGAGAGGAGCAGCGGGGAAAGTGGGAGGCAGGAGAGGAGGTGAGGTGAGGTGAAAGCAGAGAGGCAGCCAGGCCGGGTGTCCAGCCAGCCAGCTCCAAGGACCAACAGTGGAGCAGGGAGCAGACACGCTCATGAAAAATGAATAAACTCCCCCAGCTCAAGCCAAGCAAACACTGGCTGCAGACGTGTCTAATCCAATTGTCCTTAATAAAACTGCTAATTGGGTTTCGGAGTCTCCGTGGGGCCTGGCGGAGCCGGTGGGCTGCTTAGTGCTCCCCCGCTGCTCCTCGCACACAGTCCCTGCTCTGCTTCCGCGAATTCACCCAGCGTGACACTTCAGGGATATGGAGGAGGGGGGCGAATTAGGGCCAAAGGAATTCTCGCGACTGGGCAGGTGCGAGCATGTGCTTGGGTCTGGGTGTGCACGCGTGGGGGGCCCCCCGGTGTGCCTGTGTGCCACGTGAACAGGACGCGGCTAAGGGTCCAGGTTCCGGAGCCACGCCTCCTGGGTTCCCAGCTCGGCTCCCCACAGCCCTACACCACTTCCTTAACCTCTTGGGTCTCAGTTCCCTCATCTGTAACGTGGGATGAGAATCACAGTGCAAGCCTCAAACCACTGCCCTGGGCGCTCAGTCCAAGCACCGTGCTCGTGGTCTCAAGCACCCGCACTCTGATCTGCCCTGCTGGCCCTGCCCCGACCTGGTATTGGGCTTCCGTTTTCCGTCAAGCACTTTTGTGCCTTCTCTGCTGGGCCTGAGCCAGCTCGCTGGGTCACACCCCTTGGACCTGTGGAGTGTGCACCAGCAGCCCGGCTGGGGGCAGAAGCCAGCGCAGGCACTGGGAGAAACACTTTGTGCTCATTAACACGCTCGCTGCTGCCTTGCTCTGCAGGGCAGGGATCAGTAGATCCATTCCAGAGGTAAGGAAAAGGAGCTCAGAGAGGGCAAGTGACTTTCCCGGGATCGCACAGCTAATTCCACTGACATACTGAAAAGGACACTGAAAGACTAGGAGGCTGTAGAAAGACACGGGGTAGAGCAGATATGACTGCATCTGCTTTGTTTTTTATTTTTTTTTTAATGTTTATTTATTTTTGAGAGAGAGTCAGGGACAGAGTGCAAGCCGGGGAGGGGCAGACAGAGAGAGGGAGACACAGAATCTGAAGCAGGCTCCAGGCTCTGAGCTGTCAGCACAGAGCCCGACGCGGGGCTCGAACTCACGGACTGGGAGGTCGTGACCTGAGCCAAAGTCGAACGCTTAACCCACTGAGCCACCCAGGCGCGCCTTAACTGCATCTGCTTTGAGCAATGAGAGGACCCGAGGCACAGCCCCTATGACAGAGGCCAGGTGCTGGACTGCTTGTCCATGTGGCCGCTGAGCCCCCAGGACGGTAGCAGAACTTGCAGAAGAGGAAGATGAGAGTCAGATGCAAAGTCATCAGGAGGCCTCCCCCCCCCCCCCCCCGCCCTTCCAGCCTCTTTAGCTTCCTTTCTTTCATCCTTTCTTTCTTTCCATAACCTAACACGTACTGAGCACTGGGGTTCCAGCAGAGAACTAGATAAATCAGCCCCTCCCCTGGAGGGACTTACATTCTGGTGGGGGAGCGACTATTTTATGAAGCAAATAAATAAAGAGAACTCCAATTAGCGGTAAGTCCATGAAGAAAAGAAGGAAGGGATTGGACTGGGTGTCTAGGAAATAGCTCCCTGCACAGGAAGCCGGTGATGGGAAAGAGCCAGCCATGGAGGGAACTGGAGGAAGAGTGGTCCAGGCCGAGGGTGCAGGCAGGACAGCGTGCCCTAGCGAGAAGGAAGACTTGGGAGGTTGCCAGGGTTAGAGCATGAAGGGCCTGGAAGGGGCTGGAATCCATTCTAGTTACAATGGGAGTCCACGGGAGGCTTTTAATCAGGGGAAAATGTATACCTTGATTCGTATTTTAAGAAATCCACTCCAACTGCTGTGTGGACGACGGACTCTACGGGGCAAGAAGAGAAAGAGGAAGGGCCAGGGGGAGGGAGGAAAAAGTTAGGACACACGTGAACAAAGCAGGGTCACCAAGAGTGTGAAGTTCCAACATCTCCCTGCGAGCTGTGTGTTTATATCCATCACTCATTCATTCGTATTCACATTTAGTGAAGGCCTTTGGACCAGCTGCTCCCCTGGGTGCTGGCGAGACAAAACTCCCTGCCCTCGGGCAGATTCCATTCTAGAGGGAGGGAGCAATCAGCTCTTGCGAATACATAAGCTGTCAGGTGGTGGCAGGTGCTGGGGAGGAAAACAAAGTAGACAGGCGGGTGGGGAATGGGCGCAGGGAGAGGTTGTCATTTGAGATCAGGTGGCTGGGAAAAGCTTCACGGAGATGGTGACACGTGGTGAAGCTCTGCATCGGCCGAAGGAGATCTGGGGAAGGGCATTCTAGGCAGAGAAAACAGCAAGTGCAAAGGCCCTGGGGGAGGAGTGAACTTGGTGTGTTTGAGGACTAGGGAGGCCAGAGTGGCTGGCTCAGCGTGAGCAGGGGGAGAAGAGGAAATGAGGCCTTACAAGGGATGGTGTCTCTCACAGTCCCATCTCCTGCACTGCAAGGTACTGACCGTTAGGACCACTCCACAGATGAGGTATGGGAGAAGTGGATGAATGAAGTGTTGGGCCTACGGTCAGGTTGCAGGATCCTGGACTTCAATTCTGGCTGGTTCCAAAGTGGGCGCGCTTAACGAGGATATGTCGCAGCCATCGCTGGCTGTCATACCCGGGGAGGGACGAGATGGGGGATGACCCCCGGTCACCCAGCACACAGAATATCAGCCAGCTGCCATTACTTTACTATTGGCCCCATTTTATAGGTAAGGGGACTGAGGCAGAGAGCAGTGGTCAGCTGCCTGAGGCTGTGCTGCTGGAAAGTGCTGGAACTGGGCTTCAGACCCACCTGTCTGATTCTGGTGCCACATTCCTGCCAGCTGTTGTAGAGCTTGATCCCTGAACGTGGGCCAGGGTGGCGCTCAGTCCAGGCAGAGGGGGGCTAATAGGGACAGAATGAAGCACAGACTCCAGCGTGTTAAGATTCAGCCTGCGACCCCGCCCCCCCCCCCCCCCCCCCCGCCGGTCTGTTCGTCTGTCTGTCCGTCCAGCCTTCTACCCGACATGTTTAGCTGACTCTGTATGTCTGTAATGCGCCCCTGCTCCGAGCCACAAGGGCTTCCTCCCAGCTCGGGGGCTGGCACCTAGGGCTGACCCCTCGGGTCACCTCCCTGCCACACTCCTCCCTCCAGAGCCAGCCAGGCAGCCCCGCCCACCGGCCGCCCTTCAGAAGGACACATCCTGGGACTTCTTGTCATTTCCCATCCAAGATTCCATTACGAGGTGTGATTGCTGAAGTAATAGACAGATAACGGATCTGTCCGAGCCCCGCCTGGCACACCGGGCAGCTGCCGGGTTTTTCCCATTAGCCACAGGGCTTGACGGACAGTAATGGATTTCATACCGATGCCGGAGCCCGCGGCGGATAATTCCATGATAACGGTTTATCAGGCACTGACGGGAGGTAATGGGTAATCACCAGGCAGAAAGCAAACCCGTCAGGGAGCCCTGGCCTCCGCCCAGCCTGGCCCCACTTCTGTTGTGCCGACTGCCATCTTCCCAGCTCATGGGCCACCTCTCCTCTGTGTCCTGAAGGATGGCAGAGTGCTGGTCAACTGGGCACGTGTGTGTATGTCCAGGCCCAGCCTGGATCCTGGCTGGGCTCCCCAGGGCTGTTCGCAAGGAGACGCCGGTGAGTAAGAGCCCCCAGCAAACCCCAGCTACCGTCTTGCCCGCCGGGACTTGGAGCAAACTTGGGAGAAGGACAAACGGGGGCTTCAAGGACTGTGTCCCCCAAGTTCCAGCCTTCCTGCCACGCAGAGCCCTGGGTCCTAGTTCCGGATGTCAAAGGGGAATGAGTCTGAGCCGGGGACATGCAGATCTTAAATGGGGAGCCCCCCACTGCCAGCTGAGCAGGGAAGGGGGAGCAGCCGGGCACAGGGTTCAGCCTCGCCAGGGGGAATCAGAAGAGCCAAGTTCCCCGTTGGGCCCGGAAGACATCAGCCTGAGGCTCAGCTGGGCCGGATCAGACTGCGTGCCCAGGTTCCTGTGACAGTGGCGGGAGGGAGCGGCTCATACAGCTTCTGAGCGCTGGCAGCGGGCATCCCTCCTGACTCTGCTTCCAGCGAAGCTGGCCGTGGTGGGCACGTTTCCGGAAATCAGCAGATGCCACCAATCAGACCTTCTTTCCCCCCCTCTGAAGAGCCCACTGGTAAACGCTTGCCAGGCCACCACTTCCCAGGGGCTGGGGGAGATGACAGATGTCTGTGCAGGGTCCGTGAGTGAAGAAAGGGAAGAGTGGGCAAATCTGAGGGCCCGAGCTTGGTTGGAACTGTCTTTACTCATTGTAGAGCCACGACTTCCTTCTTTCCTCCCTCCCTTCCTTCCTTCCTTCTGTCGTTCATTCATTCCTTCCTCATTTATCTCCCACAGAGGTGGGCACTGAAAAGACAGACCAAGTCCAAAAGGAGCGTAGACGTGGCAAGAAACAGCAGCCTGCAGCCTCTGTGGTGGGTGAAGACAGGGGGAGGGGAGAGCCAAGCTGGCTCTAAATGAGCTCTCCCCACCCCAGGGTAAAGTGGGTGGGGCGGCATCCCAGGCAGCCGGGAGGGAGGTGTCCACACTGCAGCCGGCACCATCTTTTAAAGGTGTAAGCCCCGTGCACCTGCCTGAAGCCCGCAAGGGTCCCCCAGCTTTTTGGGTCAGAGACTGGGGTGGCCGCCCTGCTTCCTGTTCCCACCTCCTCTTGGCCTGAGTCACTCCCCATCCGCGGACACATGGGCCTTCTTTCAGGAGCACGAGGATGTGGTGCTCCCTCCCCTGGGGGCCTGGGCGCCCGGTGTTTGGAATACCACGGGCCCCGGGGCACGCTCACACTCATCCCCCTCACCTGGCTGACTCCCCACGGCTCTTCAAGTCTCAGCTCCAATGCCATTTCCCCGGGAGCCTCACCTCACCCCTGCCGACCGCAGCGAGCCCCAACGCCGCCCGCCTCTCTCCGAGCACATCTCACAGGCGACGACTGAATACTCGTCTGTGTGATCGCTTGGCCGGTATCTGTTACCCCCCTCTAGACTAAAACTCCAGGAGGCAGAGCCTTCCCCTCTTCTGTGCCCAGAACAGAGCCTGGCGAGCAGTAGGTGTTCAGTGCTCTTCTGACAGATGCGTGAAAGGGTGAGCGGACGAGCCGAGAGGCGTGACACGGGCCCAGGTGAACGCGGACGGCCAGGGAAGGAACATCAGGGTGGTCCCCACGGCCGGACCGGCGAGGTCTTGCGTTCTTCCCACCTCGCGCCTGTCTTTTGACCCTTGAGGGCCCAGGGCAGTGACAGAAGGGGCTAGGACAGATAGACAGAGGCGAGCCCGGCTGCTGCCTCCGAGAGGCCAGCATCCAACGTAGAAGATGCTACCACCCACCCCCACCACACCCTCCCACCCCAAACTGTCCCCACCCCTGCTGGCTGAGCACCTGATAATTAAACTGAGTTTGCTCAGCCAAGCCCTGGAGGGGCCGGCTCCAAGCACTCCAGATGGGCTTTATTTGTCAATTTGAAAACTAATCTCTGACTATTTAAACAGCAGCTTACCGAGGCCCAGACCAGGATTAGCATTTGGCACCCGGGCTGAAGAGGGTGGGCAGCACGCCCCAGATGTGAGGGAAGGATCTGGGGTGAATTTCCATCCAGCAAGAGGAAGAGCCCGGAGCCCTCCTAGTCGCCTGCTCCCCTCCCCGCCCCCCTCCCCAGGCCAGGCCTGGCCAGCAGCTGGCTCTGTGGAGCCCTCCAGCTCCCTCCAGCCCCATCCCTCCGTCTCACACCCTGCCCTGGGGCCTAGGGAGACTGTACCTGTCTCTACCTTCACCCTGGGGAGGCAGCTCACACCTTAGCAGCCCTAGGCTTGCTCCAGGAGACTTTGGAAACCCATGGTCTGGGGGGGTCCCTGGGGATCCCCAGATGCTCTTGACTATTCCTTGAGGTCTGTTACCCTTGACTGTCAGCACCCTGGGAGCAGGTTCTGAAGGTCAGATCGCTTGAAAACGGGCAGACGTTGTGCAAAATGGCCGCCTGGCCTCGCCTACTCTGCTCTCGGTTGGGGTGTCAGCCCGCAGGCCTTCCCAGCCTCCACCTCTGGCATCCATTAAAAATGTTACAGAGCCTCTGTCATGTGCCAGGCCTTGAAGGAGGCCCTGAGAATCCAGGACTGTTCAAGACAGACATAGTTCCTGCCCCTCTGGAAGTCTCGGTCTGGTAGGGGAGGTAGGCATCTACAAATAACTCTGTAGTTCTGGGCGTGGGACCAAGGGACAGTGAAGGCTGCTTTATGAGCATATAATGGGCCCTGGGTGACCTCCACGGGCCAAAGCTACTGGTCAGTTCCGAGGCTTCATCCTGACCCCTCTGCAGCACCGGACCCAGTCCATCATTCCCTCTTTCCCCCGCAAATCTTCTCTGCTTGCTTCTCAGAAGTCACTCTCGCTTCGTTTCCCCTCTCTGGCCACCTCTATCCCTCTGCTCATGCCCCTGGAGTAGGATGAAGGGCGGGCCCCCGAAAGATGTGTCCGCCTTCCAGAAGCTGTGAATGTGAACTTACTTGGAAACAGGGTCTTTGCAGATGAAAGTAAGGATCGCAAGAGGAGATAATCCTGGATTATCCAATGGGCCCTAAATCCAGGAAGTGTCCTGAGGAGAGACGGAATGGGAGACACAGGGCAGGAAGAGGGAAGGCCCCATGAAGAGGGAGGTAGACATGGGACCAAGCAGCCTCAAGCCAAGGAACGCCTGAGCCCCCAGAGGCAAGAGACGATTCTCCCAACAGACCATCTGGGAGGAGCTTGGCCCTGCAGACATCCTGACTTTGGACTTGTGCCCATGAGAGAATGTTTCTGTTGTTTTAAGGCACCCGGGAAACTATCACACGCCCCCGCTAGTCCTGACCTTCAACACTGGTGGGTCCCAGGGCTCGGACCTTGGACCTTTCCTCTCCTCTCTCCACCCTCTCTCCCTCGGCAACCTCACCCAAGGACGTGGCCCCAGATGCCTTCTGTAAACTGAGGGCGCCCAAATGCATGTGTCCAGAGCTAACCCCATCCTTGAACTTCAAACGCATATATGTAACTGCCTACTGGACCTCCCCGTTTGCCCGAGAGGCGTTCCAAATTTTATATAACCCCCGGCTTCCCCGAAAACCTGTCTTCCTAAGTCTTCTTCATCTCATTGGCATTACCCAGTTGCTCAGGCCAAAACCATTGCCTGCTTTTCTCATGCCCCGTGTCCAGTTTGTTGGCAAATCCTGCCGGCTCTACCTGGAAACCGTATCCAGAATCCAACCGCTGCTGCTGTTATCCCAGCCCCAGCAGCCATCATACCCGCCTAGACCACGGTGTGACCCCTGCCAGTCTCCTGCTCTCATGCTCTCAGATCACTTTCCCTGAGCAAGTGATATTTAAGCCTGAAAAATGAGAGAGAGCAAAGCAAAAAGGGGAGGGTAGAAAGGGCTTTCCACACAGATGGAACAGCATGTGCAAAGGCCCTGATACAAAAATCTGATGGCACATTCCAAAAACTGAGCAGGCCAGTGTGGCTGGACTACAGTGAGTTAAACAAGCAAATGTGGTGTCCACCCCACGTCATCAGGGCTCAGCCTCGTGGCTCTCCAGCCTCCTGCGCCGACCAGCCCTAGCCCTGAAATCTCATCCCTGCTGAGGCATCTCCGGTGGTAGAAGGACCACTGGACTGAAGTCCAGAGACCTCAGTCCCTTTTTGTGTGATCTTGCCTCTCTGGACCTCGGGTTCCCATTTCTACAGGGCAGAGCTGGGGCTTTCCAGCCCAGACAGTCAAATTCTATGCTCTTTCCCCAGAGGAGAGAGGCATTACCATTACGCAGGCCTGAATATCCAAGCTAATCCTCTGCAAACCCACCATCACTAGGGCTCTTTTGTCGCAAATGACAGAAACTCCAGCTGAAACTGGCTTAAACGCATGAGGGAATACACCGGTTCGTGTGGCTGAGGAGCGGGATGAGTCTGGTAAAGCTTCAGGTATGACTTGATCCAGATCTCAGACAGTTGTCCTGGTTCTCTCTCTCCCCGTCTCCCTCTCTCTCCCCTCTCCTTCAACTTCCCCCTCCCCTCCCCTTCTCCTCTCATCCTCTTTCTCCCTCTTTCTCCACTCTCCTCCCCTGCTTTCTATGCATCTCCCCCCCCCACCCACTTTCTCCTGAGCAGCTCCCCGCCCAGGCTTCTCATGGTTTTAAGATGGCCACAGTCACCTCAAGCCCTATATAGCCTCCCAGGTAAAAGGAAGTGCGGCCGGCCAAAGTACAAGGTGGGGGTGCGGAAGGGTGAGGTGCAGAGTAGGCACCTCGGGTCTTGCAGGACTTTAGCCTGAGGCAGACGGGGATGACGAGGACCTGACCGGAGTGGAGTTTCCCAAGCCAGCGGCAGCACTGACCCAGGCTGGCTCTGCCCCCCCAGCCGAACAGCCCTATCCTGGAGGCCACTCTCAGAGGTCTGGAGGCCGAGGAGAGTCTGCTGGCCGACCAGTGTCCTAAAATGAGGGAATCACAGGGAAAGGAGAAGCAAGATAAGGAAGGCAGGAAGATGTGGGAGATAGACTCACTCCCCGTGGGAGATTTAGGTGGCAGGAAATTCTCTGGCCCGCCTCCCATGGGGGTGTCCAAGTCCCCTCCCCCTGGCATCTGGGTGAGCTGCGATGGATCTGACCAATGGAGAACATTGGAAGTTTCCAGGCCCAGGCCTTGGGCGGCTTCCACTTCCTGCCTCCTGGAACACTTATTCTTGAGCCCCAGCTGCCACATAAGGGGTGCACCTGGCTGTGTGGAGGGGCCAGGGAGGCTTTAGGGCCAGGAAAGGGGTCCAGCTGAGCCTCCCAACACATCGGACAAATGAGAGAAACCACCTTGGACCCTCTAGCCCAGCCCAGCAATCAGCTGAATGCCTTCAAGGGACTCCAGTCCATGCCACGTGGAGCAGAAGAATCACCCAGCTGAAGCCTGCCTGAGCGCCTCACCCACAAAATAGATACAAAAAAAAAAAAAGTGGCTCTTTTAAGCCACCAATTTTGTGAGAGTCTTTTACCCAGAAGTAAGCAACCAGAACTTACTTCTGTAGTAAGTAACCCAGCAGTTTTGTGACCTTGGGTAAGTGACAGTCATCTATAGAATGAGGATAATAAGAATGACTACTTCATAGGATTGTGAAAATAATCAAAGAGGTGACAAAGGCGAAGCAGTTAGCATGATGTCTGATAACAGGGTTAGTCCCCGCAAATTGCACCCCTTATATTTTTTAAATAATAGTATTTTTTTAATTGTTTTTAACGTTTAACTCATTTCTTGAGAGACAGAGCGCGAGTGGGGGAGGGGCAGAGAGAGAGGGAGACACAGAATCGGAAGCAGGCTCCAGGCTCTGAGCTGTCAGCACAGAGCCTGACATGGGGCTCAAACCCATGAACCGTGAGATCATGACCTGAGCTGAAGTCAGACACTTAACCGACTGAGCCACACAGGCGCCCCTAAAAATAATATTACTATTAAAGTTTGCAGGAACAGCACTGCCAGCAGGAACAGACTAGGTCTGAATTTATATGGCAATCCCAGTCTAGTGGTATCATTGCTCAGTGGGGAAGAGCACAAGTTCTGGAAGCAAACTATTTGGGTTTGTATCCTTATTTTATTGCCTTCATTTTACTGTGACCTTTAGCAGATTCTTAACCTCTCTGGGCTTCAGTTTCTGCAATGGTATAGAGTGACCACTGTACCTACCCCTGGGATGGTTGGAAGGATAAACTGATTTGTTACATGTAGAGCACTTAGAACAGTGCCTGGACACTAACTAGAAAGTTCTCTACAAATGTCAACTGTTACTAATTTTTAAGTATTTTAATTATCTGAGTTGAAGATAGTCTGGGACACCCAGACTAGAGGAAGGAAAAAATAATCACCACGAGAAAAGCAAAAGAATCTCCTGCTTAAAAAATCTGCTGGGGCATCTGGGTGGCTCAGTCGTTTAAGCTCTGACTTCAGCTCGGGTCACGATTTTGTGGGTCATGGGTTCGAGCCCCGCATTGGGCTCTGTGCTGGAGCCTGCTTCAGATTCTGTGTCTCCCTCTCTCTCTGCCCCTCCCCTGCTCGTGCTCTCTCTCCCTTTCTCTCAGAAATAAATAAACATTGAAAAACAATTTTGTTTTAAATCTGCTAATCCCGGGGCACCTGGGTGGCTCAGTCGGTTAAGTGTCCAACTTCAGAGAGTTTGAGCCCCATGTCAGGCTCTCTGCTGTCAGCACGGAGCCTGCTTGGGTCTGGAGGAGCCCTCCTGAGCTCTTAAAGGTGGCAGTGGCTCACCCCATTGACAGCAATGGGCAGATCATCCAGACAGAAAATCAACAAGGCAACAGTGGCTTTGAATGACACACTGGACAAGGTGGACATAACAGACACATTCAGAACATTCCATCCCAAAAAGCGGAACACTCATTCTTTTTCAAGTGCACATGGAACATTCTCCAGAATAGATCGTATGTTAGGCCACAAAAGAAATCTCAATAAATTCAAAAAGATCAAAATCATATCATGTATCTTTTCTGACTGCAACAATATTAAACTGGAAATCAATCGTAAGGGAAAAAACACAGAGAGAACACGAATACATGGAGGTTAAATAACACGCTACTAAACAGTGAACGAGCTAACCAAGAAATCAAAGAGGAAATCAAAAAATAAAATATATGGAGACAAACGAAAATGAAAACACAGTAGTCCAAAATCTTTGGGATGCAGCAAAAGCTGTCTTGAGAGGGAAGATTATAGCAATACAAGCCTACCTCAAGAAACAAAATAAAGAAATCTCAAACAACCTGACCTTACACCTAAAAGCTGGAAAAAGAAAAGCAATCAGAACGCAAAGCCAGTAGAAGGAAGGAAGCAATAATGATCAGAGCAGAAATAAATGAAATCGAGATTTAAAAAAACTATAGAACAGATGAATGAAACCAGGAGCCGGTTCTTTGAAAAGAGAAACAAAACGGATAAACCTTTAGCCAGACTCATCAAAAGAGAGGGAGGAGTCAAAATGAGAAACGGAGAAGAAATACAAAGGATTCTAAGAGAATATTATGAGAAATTACATGCCAACAAATTGGACGACCGCAAAGAAATAGATTTTTAAAAACAGAGAAAAACATACGGCGGACAGTGGACACCAGTTGTGACACCTTAGAGAACCTTTTTTTTAGAACTACCCTGACCTCCATCACGAGCAGTGAGGAGAAAATTCACATTTACCGAGCCGCTGCAGTGGATACTATAGTGTGCCGCTCAGATGTCACCTTCACAGACAAGACACTCATTTCCCCCACTGCCTGTAGTGTGGGCAACTGACGGCTCACAGCCAAGTCCCTCTCCAGAAACTGATCTCAGCCAAAGGGAGTCACCTTGCCCACAGTTAAGTCCCCTCCTTGGAGATAGCCTTCATCCACTGGGATACAAAGGTCCAGCCCCTGTGCCACAGAGGCAGGACAACTAAGTGACATAGGATGACCCGTGTGTCCCAGTTCACCTAGGACTTTCTCAGTTTTAGTCTTGTAACCTGGGAACCCTGTAGATCCTGGGCGAGTCTATCGTAGCTCTCTGCGAGCCAAGGCCTTGTTGCAAGCGCATCACTCCCCAGCTCCTTCTTCTGCCCAGTCCAGGGTCCTTCCTCCCCACAGCCCCAACTGAACTCTCCGCATACAACTCCCCATTTCAGAGTGTGCCTCCCCGAGACCCACCTCAGAGAGCACCTCGCCCGTGCGGAGCACCATGCTGCCATGCACCTTGTCCTGTTCGGTCCTCATCAACAACACTGGAGGTGGGCACTGCTGTCCCCTGAGAAGACGGAGGCTCACACACACTAAGTGACTGGTTCAAGTTCCCGCGGCTAGTCGAAACCCTTCCCACTGCCCCCACGGTAAACCCAGTGTCTTTGTTCTCTGATTTCATTCCCCCTCTGTAGCCCTCTGTGCCTTATCTGTTTGAAAATAAATCAAACCACTCTGGGGATGCAGCTCCTCTCTTTGGGCCCCTTTACCCACACAACAAGCAAGGAAAACAAGAATTTGTACGACGACGTGCAGGAGAGAGCGCTGTGTCTGCCTGGTGTTGCCTGCAGGGGGAGGCACAGACTGGGGAGGAGCGGCTGTGGGCTGGTAGCCAATTCCGCTTACTTGCAAGGCTCCTGTAAACCCGGAGCCTTCTCCGTTGCCTCCTGAATCCTGTTCCTTTCTTCCTTTCTTCAAACAGATGATGCAGCTTTCAGCTGCAAATAAGTTCCCTGCTTTTCATTTTCTCTAAGAGGCAGCTGCCCTCGTTCTCCTCTCCCACTTGCTCACGGACCGTCCCTGCACTTATCCTCGCATACCTCCCCGACTCCCGTCTCCCCTGAAGATCTAGGGCCAGCTTGAGCTCAGAGGCAGAAGAGAGTACCTCTTCCTCTCTCCTCTCTTGGTTCATGCCTTGCCTCCCTCCCTGGATCTGTTTTATCCTCATGCACCCTGGAAAGACCGAAGGCTTAGGGCCAAACACATCGGGCTCAAACCCCGGTTCCAAGACTAGGCGTTCTTCTTCTTGCCTATAAAATGGGGCAAATAAGACCTACTTCTCAGGGCTATTGTGAAAATCCAATGCTATCATGTAGATGGCGGTGCCTGCCCTGGGACGCAGCACACAGGAGGAGAACCATCTATTTTTAGTCCCACCTCCCCAAGGGATATAACACAGATTGGAGTTTCCTCCGAGAGGGAGATGACCCAGAAAGCCCCCCCCCCACCCCGTTCTCATTAGCACTTCGCAATTTGCTGAGGGTGAGGTTGCCCCTAGGACTCCGTGCCACCCCCTCCCGGCACCCCCAACCCTTCTCCCGGGGTGGGGAGTGACGTCTGGCACGGGTTCCTCCGGCACCAGCCATCAAAATGCCACCACACCATCTGGTCTGCCCACATCCTCAGGCGGGATTTATTACCTATTCCCTTCCATTAGCATAAATAATATGGAGCTTGGGTTTCATGATGGTTTACATAATAAATAAAACAGGTCAATTGCCCACAAAACTAGTCTCTGTGAACAGTAACAGATTTAATTAGATTTATTTTACCGGGGGTTTTCTGGAGTGAGGCAAATGTCTCTCACGCCAAGGATAAACTTCCCCATAAACTTCTATTTCTGGGAAGTTAGCTCCCCCGTCCTCCAAGGAGACAAAGGGAAGAGGGAAAATGAGAGAGGTGGGGAGGGAGGGAGGGAGGGAGGGGGTGGGGACAGGACAGACACAGGAGGGGGAAAGTGGGGGAATTCAGGGGTGTGACCCTGTATTACCCTTCAGCTTCCACAGGACACCAGTCCCTCCACGCCTGCCCCAACCATCTGTTATGGACTGAATGTTTGTGTTCCCCTAAAATTCATATGTTGAAGCCCCCGCTCCCCGCACCATGACGGTATTTGACAGTGGGGCTTGTGGGAGGTAATTAGGAGTAGGTTAGGGTGGGGCCCCCCCGCGATGGGATTAGTGGCCTTACAAGAACGTGAGAGAGAGACCTCTGTCTCCTTGTGCCCACACCTAGGTGCCCACACCTAGACGAGCTAGGAAGAAGGCTCTCATCAGAACCCGCATTGGCTGCACCCTGATGTTGAACTTCCCAGTCTCCTGAGCTGCAAGAAACTCTCCGCTGTTTAAACAGCCAGGCTGGTTTGTCGTGGCAGCCTGAGCAGGCTGACACACGTCTGCGAGATTCACTCTCCGGCTCGGAGTCTTGACTGCCTTCCCGTGGCCCCAGGTCAAGTCCAAGCCCCTTGGCAAGGCCCTCCCTCCTCATTCTTTCCCTTTGTCTCAACCCCTCCAGCCTTCAGCCACACTCAGCCACCTGGAGTTACTGTGCATTTTTTCTCCTGGTCTCCAGGGCTTTTCTCAGCTCCCTCCAAACAGCTCCCCTCCCGTCTTATCCGTCTTCCTTCAAGTCTCAAGCCCCACCTTCCCCGCAAGCCCCCCTGCCCCTCCCCACCAAGGCCCACTGTGACCCCCTGACTCTGATGGAAGTTCTCTGCCTGTAGTGAGAAGGGTGTCTGGCCACACTCCTGCCATGCAGTGGTTTTCCATCCACGTGGAGCAAAGGATTCTCTCCAGGATTCCCGGCCTTCCTTGGTCCTCTGCTCCAACGGTTTCTCCACGGCCATTGAGGGATTGCTTAAAATAAATTTTGACAAAATATTGAGAGGGTGAGCAATGTCCCTGCTCGTGGTGGACACCTGTGGGGCTTGCTGTAATCTTTTCCTGTTATCTTTTGGTAATAGGATCCCGACTTGCCTTTGGGAAGCCCCCTTCTCTCACTCTGGGTCCACTCTGGGTTTGGGTGGACAATACATCCAGCTCCCAGGAATAGGCGTGCGACCCAAGACTCGGGGCAACTGAGACACTGTGTCATGTCCCCGCCTTTTGTGTCTGATTCAGGGACACCAATGAGACTCAGCCCAGGACTTGCGAGGACCGAAAAGGAAAGAGACATTCTTGTTTTGTGCCAATGGCTGAGCCGGCGGGATACGAGCCGGAGTTTCAGGGCTGGTCCCAGGAGAGAGCTGAGCTAGAGGCAAAGGGAGAGAGAACAAGCCCCCAGTGACATGGACTGAGACCCGGACAGCACCATGACGGAAGCCATGTCTACCCTCTGGGCTTTTGCACTGAGGTGAGTTACTACACCACCCGCCCACACTTGTTTAGTCTAGGTACACCAGCCGGAAGGGCGTTCTGTTACTACAGGCAAGAATTTGATGCCCCTATGCTTTGGCACGGAAATTTCACTTCTTGGAATTTGCCCTAAGGAAATAGTTTGAGACACAAAGGGGTCTGAACAAAGATGTTCCCTGATGTGCCCTTTGAGATCCACTCAGACAGCGGCCCCTCTGGAAAGTGTCCCCTCCCCTCCCCTCCCAGACTGAAGGAGCCACTTAATACCCTTCCCTCTGCTGCCACAATGTCCCCACCTCCTCAGCTGGACTGCAAAAGGAGGTCACCCTCCCAGGAATTCTTTTTGTTTTTTTTAATGTTTATTTGTTTATTGAGAGAGCAGGAGAAGGGCAGAGAGGGAGAGAAAGAGGGAGAGAGATAATCCTAAGCTGGCTCTATGCTGTCAGCACAGAGCCCAGCTCAGGGTTCAATCTCACGAACTGTGAGATCATGACCTGAGCTGAAATCAATAGGCAGACGCTTAACCAACTGAGCCACCCGGGTGCCCCCCCATTCGCAGGAATTCTTACATGGCAGTAATTTGGACCGCCAGCCACTACCTACCCTCACAAAAGCCTCCCACGCCTCAAAATGCCCCCATTGTGCCGCTCAGGGCGTCCCCCCAGCCCACACCCACCACCAGCTTCCCTGGAGTCCCTTGTGCAAACTCCTTCACCTCACCCCTGCTGTGGGGTGCCAGGCTTCCTTCTTCCTGCCCGTGCTCATACCACGGAGGGGGCTTCAGCAAAAACAGGGCCCCACCTTGCCACTCTGTCCCAAGCAGAGATGAGACTCTCGTCATTTCCTGCAGCACATCGGGGACCAGTCTGGGATGTTTACTAAGGCTCCGCAGAAGGTCCGAGGATAACAGAAGGGAAAATGCACGCGTAGTCACCTGCTATGGGATGTGGCTTCTCTGAATCTACAGACTCAGCACACACGCAGAAGGTCCCTTAGAGAGCGTTTTCTGCCTGGCTTCTCCTCTCCCCATAGACAGAGGCCAGCTCAGCTCAGTCCAGACCTAGTGGGGAAAGGTGACCCTCCCTGGGTTCGAGACCCACCACCGCTCTCCTCAGTTCCCTTCCCAGGACCAGTCACTGCCTTGGATGGTTGACAGAGGACCCCTGAGCCAAGGAGAAGGGACTTTCCCAAGATCACACCCCAGCCACGCCAATTGATCCAGGGAAGTGAGAGGCGTCCAGGGATAAGGGAGTCATGGCTGTAATCGAGAGGAGCTCTATATCTGGGGCAGGGATGGGGGGGGGGGGGGCGCCGCGCTAGTCCTGGCTCAGCCCTGATGTTGCCATTGCCCCATGCCAGCCTCCAAGCCAAAGTCACCCCAGAGAGACCAGCAGGCTGCTTGCACGCCCAGAGCAGACCGGGGGGCGGAAGAGAGTGACTGATTGATTGTCCAGAGATCATTTCAGGGACAAGAGGAAGGAGCCAGGGGCACCAGCCCAGCCCATCCGCTGCCTTGGGGAGCTCATCTCTGCAGAATCATGCAGGCTTCTTAGCCACAAATCTCACTGTGAACCCTCTACCTGCTGAGGATCCGTGTGGGGCTCATGGTGGGGGGGGGGGGGGTGGGGGGGAGGCAGGGTTTCAATTACGGAGGAAATTGGGCAGTGGGGGCGTGGTTCCCAAGGGCTGGCAAGCCTGGATAACAACCCCCTGCCCTGCCTTTGCCTCATTCCTGGCCTTTCTTTGGGACGAGGCCAGGGGATGGACCAACTGTCCCCGTCTGAAGCCCCTCAGCTTCGTCCCCTTCAGGCTACAACTTCAGGCTTCGCCGTCACCTAGCCTAGCCACCTGGAGCCTGAGCTTCCTTTGTCCCAGGGCCCCTCTCCCGTTGGTGTTCTCTTTCAAGCCGCACTGAAGACGCCACCCATCATCTCTTAAACTTGGATTCCCTGGGTCTGGGACCTGCTCCCCTGGCCTGGATCAGGCCCAGCTATGACGGACCGGAAAAGCAGTGCTGGGGACTGACCTTGTTTGAACTCAGATAGAAAAATTGCAACCAGGTAGACGGAGTAGAACCAAGGAAAATCCACCCTCCCTGATTACGGTTAAACACTAGATGTAGAGAGAATTTTTGTTTTCCTTTGACAGTAGAAAGGCTAACTCCAAGCCCCACAGGCTCTACAGTATATTGTGACAGAAAACAGTGGCCAGATCAGTCCAGGCTAAGGAGGAGAGGCTTCTAACAAAAACAGTTCACCAAAGGAAACAGAAGGAGTTTTTAGAAAGGCCCACCTTTGCCGTAAATCATGTTTTAAAATCTGTTCTCTGTTGTCTGTCCCTATAGTCCTCCCTTTTGCAAAGTGTCTTATCAATGGATTGAAAGCCTTTCTGAATCTTGTTTCTTTAGCTTAGTGTAAGTTTTCCTTTCTCTCGGGGACAGACTTGCTGGGCCGTATGGTCAGTGTATGTTCAACTTGATTAAAACCTGTTGAACGGTTTTCCAAAGGTACTCTATCAATTTGCTTTCCTCCTGGGAACACATGAGGTTCCCAGTTTCTCTCCGTCTGTACCAGTACTCGGTATTGTCAGGTTTCTGTGGGTTTTGTTTTTCGGGGCTTTTTGTTTGTTTGCTTGCTCTAGCCATTCTCTTGAGACTAGAGTAGTATATGGTTGTAGTTTTACATGGTGACTTTAAAACAAGTAATAAAGAACGATGTGATCTGGGGCACCTCGGTGGCCCAGTCGGTTAAGCGCCAACTTCGGCTCAGGTCATGGTATCGCGGGTCATGAGTTCGAGCCCCACATCGGGCTCTGTGCTGACAGCTCAGAGCCTGGAGTCTGCTTTGGATTCTGTGTCTCCCACTCTCTCTGCCCTTCCCCCATTCTCTCTCTGTCTCTCTTTCTCTCTGTCTCTGTCTCAAAACTAAATAAACATTAAAGAAAAAAAAAAAGAATGATGTGATCATACCCACCCAGTTGATTTTGGCCATGGGCATCTGGGTAGCTCAGGCCAGCGTAGGTGGGTGGAAGTGATAATGTGTGAGTTCTGAGCCTCAGCCTGAAGAATGATTTGGCCACAGCCCAGCCCCCTGGACTCCTGTCTATGGTCCTGGGAAGGAGAGAGGGAACTTAAGCAAAAGTAAAAAGAGTAACTCGACTAAAATCCCCCCTAAGACCTCGGCGACATTAACATACTCCGTTGGCATTCCACTGAAAGAGAGGAGTGCGACCTGTCTGCCTGCCCCCCCTTCCCTTCTTCTGGGAAGCTGCTTCGTCTCCAACTCCAATCCTGTAGCTCAAGAGGGAAATGTCAATCCCAGGAGGGAACCTTAGAGCCACGCGGGAGAGGACGCGACCCGGGTCCGGCCAACCAGGCATCCTCTCTGAGAACTTCAAATCAGAACTAAGGGTAAAGGGTCAGTCTTTACCTGAAGGCAAAGCCACGTGATCCTCAAAGTTATTGGTGACAACCTCTCCCACCCTGTGGGAGAGATCAGTGTGAAGTAGGAAACAGAGCCAAGGCACCAAGAGAAGCAGAGGGGAGAGACACAGTAGGGAGGTTTGGGAAGGCAGTCAAACTCCCAGCTCTTGTCATTTCTGTACTCCAAGTGTATCTTTCTACTTCCCATGGGTGGTGAGCCAATAAACTCTTCTTCTCATCCAGCCGTTGCAGGTTGGGATTCTAGAACTTCAGAGTCCCAACGAGGCTTTGGTACCGGGTGACTCCAATGCACTGACGGTGGGTCTGGCTGAAGATGCTGGAAGCCCGTGGATGGTAAAGGTGCCGACGAGTGGGGCAGTGCCCAGCAAAGCTGTTATGCTGGGTAATGGCAGAGACCCCAGGAGAGACGACCATGCTGGGCAAACGAGCAGCACCTGGAAGAAGCAGCAGACAGTTGGGGGTGGGCGGAAGTAGAGACGCGGCATGTAACTGACCAGACTTACTTGGAAATTTATCACCCATGCAATCAATGCAGTCCGGTATTTCATCTCCACTTGACTCTATATCTTGGGCATCTTCCCCGAAACTAGATATGATTGGAAGCGTGATTTTTGATGACCTCATCGCATTCCCTCATACGAGTCTCACATAATTTGTTCAACAAATCTCCTCGTAGGGGGGACCCTAAGTCAATTTTCTTTATTTTTTGTGTTTGTTTTTATCCATTTGTTATTGCCTACTATGCCGCCACGAACCTCCTTCGAAATAAATCTTTGTGCACATCTCTAATTATTTCCTTAGGAGAAATGGTTATAAATGGAATTGTTTTTATCAGAAGGTCTAGACGTTTTAAAGCTTTTGATCCATATAAATAAATTACCCTTCCAAATGTTTGTGACAATTCACACTCCCACCATAGAGCAGAGGAATTTCCTTTCCTTCAAACCTTTGCCAGCCTGAAGCACTATGATTTTTTAAAAGCTTGGCTAAGTTAACGAGCAAACCGTAGGTCTCATTGTTTCAATTTCAATTTCCTTTATTGCTAATGAGGCTGAAATTTTTCATATATCTATTGGTTATTTGTAGTTTTCTATTGTAAATTTCTTATTTATGTCCTTTGCTTGTTTTGCTAACAGGGTTTTCAGATTTTCTTACTGATCTGTAAGAGTGATTCACCTCACCTAACGTATACATTATAAATACTTCTTCCTAGTTTGTTGTTTGATTTCTAATTTTGTTTATGGTATGGTTTGGTTTTTATGTTTTCAGGTTTGTCATTCTTTCTCTTTTTGCATTCTTCAAAAGACCGTGCCCAGAAATACCTTCCTCACTACAAAATCAGACAGTTCACCCCTATTTCCTTCTGATTCTTCTAAAATGCACTTGTTTTGGGGCGCCTGGGTGGCTCAGTCGATTAAGCATCTGACTTTGGCTCAGGTCATGATCTCACAGTTTGTGGGTTTGAGCCCCCACATCAGGCTCTGTGCTGACAGCTCAGAGCCTGGAGCCTGCTTCGGATTCTGTGTCTCCCTCTCTCTGCCCCTCCCCCGCTCACGCTCTTTCTCTCTGTCTCTCAAAAATAAATAAAACATTTTTTAAAAATTAAATACAAAATAAAATGTAATAGTTTAAGCTACATATCCATCTAGAATTTATTTGGATAACAGTGAGGTAGAGGATATAACTTTTCTCCCTTTCAAATAGTTAATCAGTTGCCCCAAGGTCATGTGTTAACTAATCCAACCTTAAGCATACATTTCAAAGGGCACCTTTTGGCCAACTGAATTATTTTAAGTGCTAGGATCTGTGTCTGGGCGTTCTGTTTGATTCCTCTTGCTTATTTGACTATCCTTGGACTAGAATCGAATTAAGTTTACATTTTTTTTATCTACACCAAGAGTTCTTGCTTTACATTGGGGAAATTTAATCCAGTTGTATTTGTTGTCAAAATTGATCATAGAATTTTGCATTTTCATTTTGTTTTCTGCTTTTTATTCTGCTTTCTTTTGTCTGTCTTGTCCACTGCTGTATCTTCACTGCCTAGAATAATGCCTGGCAAAGGGTAGGAATTCAATAAATGCATATTAAAGTAAAGGCTACATGAATTTAGCATAAGATAAAGGTGGCTGTTTAAATAAGGGAAGAAAGGGGTGCTTAGGTGGCTCAGTTGGTTAAGCGTGGACTCTTGGTTTCAGCTCAGGTCACGATCTCATGGTTCATGGGTTCAAGCCCCGTGTTGGACTCTGTGCTGACACCTTGGAGCCTGCCTGGTATTCTCTCTCCCTCTCTTTCTGCTCCTCCCCTGCTTGTTCACACATGCATGTTCTCTCTCCCTCTCTCTCTCTCTTTCAAAATAAATAAATAAACTTTTAAAAACATAAGTGAAGAAAATGTAAGTCACGTTGAGTTCATCGGATCACCATCTGGAAAGTAAATAAAGGTAGATTCTTACCTCGTATCATGCACAAAACCAGATCTCAGATGAATTAAGAACGCGATCTGTGAAATAAACTTGACAAATATTTTAAAAGACATAGGGGAATGTGTTTGTAACCTAGTTTATGTTTTATAAACTTCCCTCCATAACAAAGAGAGAGACAACGTCAGTGAAGCTCCTAGGACTGAACCTGGCCCATAGCAGGTGCTCACGTCACAGGAACTAATATTTCAGATGGACTGTAGAGACATAGCCTCTGAACCCCTAGCAGCCAGCTGTCACCATAAGCTAGGCCAGAGGGGGTACAGAGGGGCTTCCCCAAGTACTGAGACTTCAGCCCCAAACCCCAGCTGCCGTCTGAGGGCCCAGGAGGACCGACCGCAGGGGGCCCAGGGGGCGAAGTCCACTTACAGGCCAGCCCGAGGCTGACAACAGTGAACAGGTCCAACAGTGTCGTTTGGCATGTCTTGCCGCATTCGCACCCCAAATCCCTGCCCCCTAAATCTCACCACAGACAGGAAAAGAGATGTGGAAAAAAGAGGAGGATGAACAGTTTTCCCAATGCCCAGAGCAGAGCCAGCCTGACCACGGACCACGCACCCCCTCTCCTGCCGGGGAGGGGCAGCCTCAGGATCGTCTCCCTACATCGGATGCTCTAGAGATGCCCATCCAAGATGAGCCCAAGAGGTCTGTGCTCCCAAGAGCCTAAAACCAAGGGAGGAAGAGACAGAGGAGTAACCTAGTGGAAGGCTTGAAGCTCTATCCCTGGCATGGTCAAGCTCCATATCCCAGCACGGTGCTGACAAATGTCTTTGTCCTCCAGCTCCAGCCCAGCCTCCACCACCACCCCCCCCCCCCCCCCGGGAATGGGGAAGGCCATGGGTGCAGGAAGAAATGGAGCGATCCATGAAACCTGCCCCCTTCTTTCATGCTTCCTCAGCAGCACCCTGGACAGGGATGAGCACATGGGGGAACCCATTAGAGCCTGGCTTTCTGGGGAGCCCCTCACCCAGATGATCAGGATAGCCCCTCCCCTCCCGGGCCCAGGTAGCCTACAGGTGGAGGCCAAGCTTGCCTCCTTCCTTCCTTCCTTCCAAGCCCACCTCCCCTCCCCACAAGGAGAGGCCTAGGGTGCTGAAATCAAAGAACCCTCTTCCCTCTCACCCTGCAGAGCCTCTGAGCTCTGCGTGAATGCATGCGAGGAGGAACCTTGTCCTCCAGAGCTGGACCGGTACTCGGCAGCTTTGATACAGACGGGCCTCCTATTCAATTAACCTGGCCCCTGGGTGGCAGGGGGGTGAGGGAAAGGGAAAAAACTTCATGATTTCTTCTTTTTTCCTGGCTCCAAGATGAAGGAAAGCCCGTAATTCTCCACCAGGAGCCAGAAGCTTTTTTTTTTCTTACCTGTGATAATAGTGAGGGTTTGTTTTCTTTCATTTAAACTCTCCCAAACTTAATTGAAAGTTTCTCTCTTTTAAATATGTCCTGGTTGCAGAGTGAACAGCGACAAGCTGCCAGAGGAAAGCGGACGGGGAGAGACGATTGCCTGAGCAGATATCGCTGCAGCTGAAATGAAAGCCTGAGCCCCTGGGAGAAGAGGGAGAGCGGGAGGGTGGGAGGGAGGAGGACGACTGGAGGACTGCGATGGGGCCACTGGGGGGGGAGGGGTTCCCAGGGTCAGCGCTCCCCAGCTCCCTCCCATCTCTCGTCTCTGCACGCTCCAGACGCTGGGTCAGCCATGTCAACGGGAGCCACCTCCTTCCACAGCTGGCACCTGCTGCCACCACTCCCCACCCTTCCCCGCCACCTGGGACACCCAAGGGTCCGCTTCACAGCTACGCCCAGTTTATGCCATAGCCACCCAGTCCCCACGCAGGAAGGACTTCTTCCAGGCAGACCCCGAGCGGAGGGGAAGGGAGGACCTGCCATGGAGCACCACAGCCCTTCAGTGCTCGGGGAGGCAATGCAGCTCATTCAGAACGAAGCCACACCCAACCCGTGCTCTCTCCAGAACCCTCCAACGTCAGACACAGGCCCTCGGAAAGGAGACATATAATTAAACCATTAGCAGGGCTGAGGCACTGGGTCACTGGTGACGGTGGACAGGTGGCTCTCCTCTGTGGTTCTTCCAAATGAAAGCCACGTGGAATATTTGCTGGGTTTTGAGCACCCAAGACCCAGTTCCTAATATCACCTGGATTGGGGCGACCGGGAGCAGGCTGAGGGCACCTCTCCCACATCGAGTATGGTCTCGGCAGGAAGAAAATTCCCGGTGACTGCCCTTGGTCCTTGAGAATGACTTTTTCTTTCCCTGGGCCGCCCGGCAATGGGTGTGGGGCCTCTGCTCACACTACCACGTGATTCCTGGAGGGATGCCATGGGAGAAGGGACTGTCGGCCTGGCTCTGGCGGCACCCCCCAAAACTGTCCAGGCTGGCGCACACGCTCCCTTCGGTCTGGCCCGCCACCCCCTCGCTTCCACCCTGTTTCTGAGGCCAGATCTCCCGTCCCCACTTGAGTCTGAGAGAACCTCAATGCCCTGTCGCGTAACTTGCCCAGAGCCTGTCTCGGTTACTTTCAAACGAGACCAGGTTGGCCCCGGCTGACCCAAGAAGGACTGGACGTTCCATCTCCAAATGACAGCCTTCGGTTCTTACAGGCTGCGCCTTGATAAGATTGGTTGAGGTCAACAGGCGGGGAGCAAGGCCCTTGTGTCGCGTCTGTTTGGAGAGAGGCTTGGCGGCCACTTCCCCACCGCTAATTGCGTCTCCCCCCGCCCTCACAGAGGTAGGCTGTGTGTGTCCTTGACTGCCCCGTAGTCCCTTCCCTCGCAGCCATTCAAAGGCCTCTCCCAGCTTTGTTGCGTCCTGCAGAGTTCTCATTAGTTTCTGCTGTCTCCCTCCGAGCGGAATCTGAAGGTTCTGTTCACCTTCGCCTTCTCTTCTTCGCTCGTCTCCCCCTCCTCCTGACTCCGAGGTGCCCGCGTTACGGTGCAGGTCTGGGGAGGGACGCAGGGGCAGAGCCCTCTCGGCTGGGCCGCAGGAGCCCCAGCACTGGTCTTCACTTGTTCTATGACCGGGGGCAAACCTCCGTCTCTCTGGCCTCGATTTCCCGATCTGTAAAAAGATGGGCCAACGCCCCATGCAGAGCTCATCCTTGGTGGGGAGGGTATGCCGCCTACACACCACCCAGCAGAGAGGCCGAGAAGCGAACCGGGGTCCAGTGATGGGATTCTTGCCCTGGAACTGTTGACCGCAGACTCCCGAAGGTCGGCCTGCCTCCAGTCTCCCCGGTGCTGCTCCCGGCTCCATGGTTGCACGCCTGCCTGGTGATCTCAGAAGCTTTCACGTAGCTCTAGGCCCCACTCATCCAGGCTCGGGGGTGCAGGCCCAAACACTGAACCCTCGGGAAACTGAGGCAGCGGCCCTTTACAGCATGAACGTCTTTCGACGTATCACACGCTGGCACTATTCGGCTTCTCTGCCTTTCCATCCTCTGGGTAACCAACGCCCTGCATTAAATCCCTCCCGTCTTACATGTTTACAGAGCTTCCTCTTTTCCTGGCTGGATCCTGAGTGATACAACATCTGACACCAGAACTCCTCTTCCGGAAGCAAATGTCTTTGTATAACAAAATACCTTGATACGGCACTTGGTGGGGAGGTAACATCCTGAGGGTATGATTTGACAGGAGGCAAGGAAGCAAAAGAGATAGTTAAACTGCTCTGCATGGGAAATAAGTGGGAATTGGGAGGTACGAGAGAGAGAGAGAGAGAGAGAGAGAGAGAGGGAGGGAGCAAAGGGGAAAATACGAAAACAATGTAGCAGGAGGCTGATGCCCAGGTGGTGGAAACGCGGAGGGGCTTTTAGGAAGGGAAATATCAAAGACGGGCTTTCACGCTGCTGGCGCTCGCGCAATCTGTAAATCCCTTCTTCTCGCCTTCCTTTGGAAATGTGTGCTACCCACAGGGACTTTGTGTGCCCGGCCACTCTTTGTTTTAGGGGTGAGGCCGATTTTTTGTAACGGAATATGAAGAAAAGGATTGAGCACGGACTCAGGATAGAGCTGACAGCACCCGCAGGGGGGGGTGAAAAGATGCACAAACTGAATTAATTCCATCCAAGCGGGGGCTCAAAGCTAGAAACGACAACGAGAAGAAAGAGCCGATCGTCCGTGGTGCTCACGATGGGCCGGGCTCTGCTCTAAGTGCTGCACCCGAACTAGCTCATTTAATGCTTGCAACAACACTATGAAGTAGCTTCTATTGCCCTCTGCCTTCCAGGGTTGCTGAAACGGAGGCACGGAGCAGCCGAGTGACGTGGGTCCCTCCGGCAGGGGAGAGCCGGACTGGAACTCGGGCGGTCTGCCCCGCGTCTGGGCTCCTAACCACAACACAGGAGAAAGCCCCCAGGAACGTGCAGGGATCTTGGGAGGCTTTTGCATACGGGCTGTTGAAGGAAGGTGTGAATCGATCTGATCTTAGGGAACAGAAAGAGGCTAGCTTACCTATCTTTTCCATCGCTGCTTTTGACTCGCTCTGGGCTCCCCCCCGCCCCGGGCAGGGACCACATCTCATTCCTCTGTGTCCTCTGATCCACCAAGGGGCCCGGCACAGAGCGGCAAAGTGGCTCAAGTTCACCTTTATTGTGTGAACCAGTGGGAGGGAGAGAGGAAGGGAGGGAGGGAAAGACCCAAAAGGAAGCCAGCACGTGGGTCCAGGCCAGGCTGGGGCTGAAACCCTGGCGAGTGGAGGGAGCCGCGGCCTCTGCCGCCCCCTCCCCACAGCCCCCCCTGCTAATTACAGCACTGCCACCTCCCACGTGGGGCAGGAAGCTGTGGATTTTTCCTGAGAAGGAAAACATCTTCTGTTGAGTCAAGGCAGCTACATCAAGGCGGGAGGCGAGCTGTGCGAGCCGGCAGCAAACACTAGCGCATCTCGGGACCGCTTTTCTCGCAGCTGTGGCACATTTAACTCTCCTTGTGTTTTTGAATGTAAGAGCCACGACACCCTCTTTGAAGGTCCCAAAGAGAGAGAGTGCTGACGTCTCAGCAGGGATGGCTCTCCGGGGAGGTGCAGCGGGGATGGGGAACTCTGCAGCAAAGGAGTCGTCTCCCTCTGCAATATTGCTTCTTCGGGATCTGGACCAGCGTCCTTTATTTCACTTTCATGTGATAAAAATTGAGACGTACCACTCTCGGCTTCGCAAACATGGGCGGCAGTCAGCTGGAAAGAGCTTTATTCTCCCGTGTGGGCGGGTGACGGCCCGGAGACAGGCTCTTGGGAAGCATCTCTAGGGACGGTGGGGATGGGAGCCCCTCCTGGATCACACGCCCTCCGGCACGCGCACGTACACACACACACACACACACACACGGGCACACAATGCGGACATTGCACGTGCACACGGTACCCGCATGCACACACATACAGACGCACACACGTGCACATATTCCTTCTCCCCAAGGCCAGGACCCGAGTCACAGGGAAACAGAACTCCTGATCTGTCCCAGGTTCAAGAGGCCCGAATCCCTGACGTCTGCAGCTGTCTCACTTCCTCCCTGGGACAGAGCACCACATCGCTGGCATCAGGGGACTAGAGGCTGGGACACCGGTAGGGGGCTGTGTAAGTGGTGTAGGCAGGAGAGGCTGCTGTGTGTGGTGCTCACAGACAGAAAGGAAGGGAGATATTCGGGAGGTGGAGCTGGCAGGACCCAGCGACCGAATGGAAGTAGGAAAGTAAGAGAGGGGAGGAGTCAGAGTGGGAGGGCCACAGGGTTCTGTCTTGGGGAGCCTGGGTCGGTAGCGTTGACATTCCTTGACACGGGAAGATAACAAACTTCAGGCTGGACGCAGTGAGCACGAAGGGCGTCCATACAGAGCTGGCCAGCCTCCAGTGGGATGTGCGGGTCTGGTGCTCGGGAGGGAGGTCGAGGCTGGAGGTGGAGATTCAGGAGTCCTTGGCACAGCGATGGCAAGCAGGGTGACCCAGGGGGTGGGCCAACCCAGATGGAGTATAGGAATAGAAAGAGAAGGAGGCCAGGTGCAGAGCCCTGGGGAGCATGCATACCGAAGAGCCTAATGGGGCCACATGGAGGCAGAAAACCCAGAAAGAGGGGTGCCTTTGAAGCAAAGAGGCTCAGGACGTCAGTCAAGATAGGGACTGAGGCAGGGGGCGCCTGGGTGGCTCAGTCGGTTAAGCGTCTGACTTTGGCTCAGGTCATGGTCTCACAGCTCATGAGTTCGAGCCCCGCGTCGGGCTCTGTGCTGATAGCTCCGAGCCAGGAGCCTGCCTCGGATTCTGTGTCTCCCTCTCTCTCTGCCCCCTCACCCACTCGCACTCTGTCTCTCAAAAATAAATAAACATTTAAAAAATTGTAAAAAAAAAAAAAAAGTAAGGACTGAGGGGTGTCTGTAGGGTCTGGGAAAACGGATGCCACTGGTAAGACCTTGGAAGGGTCTTTGTGGGAGCGGAAGACCAACCACAGGCAGGGGAGACGGAGGAGGAGAGGATAGGAGTAGAAAGCGTCCGAGAAACTTGGCTTCAAGGCAAAGAGGACAGGATCAGAGCCACAGGAGCCACCGGGTCCTGGGAGGGCTGTCGCTGTTGTTCCGTGCCTCTCTGTGGGCTTCTTTTTTACAATGGAAGAGCCTTTGGTAGGTGTACAGGCTAAAAGGGGAAGGGCAGTGTGAAGGCAGAGGTCGTGAAATCCGAGAGAAGAGTTACTCATAGGAAAGGCCCCACGAGAGGAGTGGAAGGGACAGAGTCAAGGGCACAGGGGAGGCTGAGGGAACAGCAAGAGAAACGGCTGGGCGTCTGAGGTGGGGGTGGGGGCAAGGAGGGGGGGGGACACAGATGACGATGAAGCTGAACAGGGTTGGCAGGACAACTAGAGGCCCAGGAATAGCCTTTCCTTCCATCCAGCTGTTGACCGCTCTGTTATGTGATCTCTTCTCGCTGCAGCCCCAAGGGTAGAAGCTTCTTAGGCCTTCCCAAGCCTGTCTGGGGCCAGGGGGCTGATGGGACTGTGGAGAACGAGAACACAGCCCAGCCGAGGGAAAATTCCCAGCAGAGCTTCTGGGGCTACTGTGGGAGGCAGTGAGCTCCCTAGCAGTCAGGAAGTCTAAGCCAAGAATCCCAGCTGGGGCCTGTGGTGGGGGTCCCCACACCTGGTGGGAAGTCAGATCGTGGCCCTCCGTGTCCTATCTTGCCCTAGGTTGTAAAGGAACGGGATGGGTTCTACTTCCCCGCCTGCTGCCCCAGGTGTAGAGGGACAAGGCTGAGTCTGGCCAAGCCAAAGGTATGCTGACATCCTCCTCAGCACCCCCCACCACCACACATGGCCCCCATCTGGCTCCTGGGAGTCCTTATACCCCCATTCGCCCTGGTATTCGCCCTGGTATTCGCGCTCTCTCTCTCTCTCTCTCAAAAACAAATAAATAAATAAACATAAAAAAAAAAAAAAAAAAAAGAACGTCCCTGGGAGGTTCTATTTGTTTTCCATAATTTTCACATAGAGAAACTAAGGGTCAGAGAAGTTAGGGCTTTTGCCCGAGGCCACAAAGCCAGTTGAGAAGGAAAAGGACATTCATTAGCTCCTGGTTTTTGTCCCACCTCCTCCGCCCTGGGCCACTGGCTCTTCTCCACCCACCTTGCGGGGCTCCTGTCCAGCCCTAAGCGGATGCTGCATCACTGAGTGGTGAAGTCGCCTCCCCCCACCCCCACCAAGCCTTCTCCATGACAGTCACTGAAGCTGGCTGCCCCCTGGAGCTTCCAGGGATGAACCCCAGACGGCCAAGGGTCCTCAGACCTTGGCTATCTCCCCCCAGCGCCTCCAGAGGTGGTCCAGAGAACCCCCAACCCAGCTGAGTGTCCTGACCTTGCCAGCTGAGGAACCTGCCCTTCCCAGCTCATTAACCCTCATGGACTCCTCGTAAGGAAGGTGTGTCTGCCTTATGAATGAGGAACCGAGGCCCAGAGAGGTGAAGTGACCACCTCTGGGTCACACAGCCAGAAGTATCCAGCCTGGATCAGGAGCCCAGGTCTCCTGATCCCACCACCAGCTAGGGTTGCTTTCCTTCCACCCCACTCCCTCCCGGCTTCCCCGGGGAAGCCAAACCCTATCCACTCTGCAGCCAAACGCCCTGCAGCAAGGATTGTTGCCCCAAGATAGAAAATCTTGCTTTAGGATGGCGTAGGTTCCCTGTCTGTGGTGGCACCCGCCCCCTGCCAATCAGGACGCCATAAAGAGATTCCCGCCAACAGCGAAAGGTCAAACTAAATGATCCCAAGTGCTCTCTCTCACTCCGAGATCTTGTGGTTCTGGAAAATGCAGCCTGTGCTTCCCAATCTCTCTCTTTCCCTCCCTCCCACATTAGCCTACCAGTCTCACACTCACATCTGCATTCTTTTTTATGAATATTTAAATGTCATCTGATTGCATTATGCGTCATGAGTCCTGAAAGGCCCCCCTCTGCCTGTCCCCCCTCCCTTGCTGCCTCGTAGGAGCCAGAAAAATAAATCTATCCCTGAGTCACCCTTCGTGTAGCTTCCTTCTCCCCCACTGCCCCCTACCTGGCTCTCCCACGGCCACAGGCAGGCCAGGACCCGCAGCCACCTGCAGGGGTGAGGGGAAGCCAGTTCCCTCGTCACTGGCGGTGGGGCCCTGAGACTTCCAGGTGTTTTCTCACACGGAAGGCCCCCCTTCAGGGTCGCGAGCCTCGTTTTTACGACCCCCTCCCCCGACACATGCCCTGAACATGGTTCCCATCACCATCCTTCCATCCATGTCCGCCCTTCCTCTCTGCCTTAGTCAGCTCGGGCTGCTCTGACAAAGTACCACAGACTGGTGGCTTGTAAACAACAGACATTTATCTGTCACAGTCCTGGAGGCTGCAAGTCTGAGATCAGGTGCCAGCACAGCCGGGTTCTGGTGCGGGTCCTCTTTGCGCTGCAGACTGTGAATCTCTCCACGTGTCTCACACGACAGAAGGCCAGGGGAGCCCTGCGGGGTCTCTTTCTGGAGGGCACTAATCCCATTGATGGGGGCTCCACCCTCAAGACCCAGTCACCTCTCAACGACCCCACCTCTAAGACCACCACCATCAACGTATGTATTCGGGGGACACAACCCTCGGGGCCCGGTGCTCTGTTTGTGCCGAGTTAGAAGCAGACAGTAGCATCCTGTCCCCGAGTCTCATGCCAGCTGTGGTGAAGTCACCGCGGCAAACAGGAAGGAAGACGCAGGATTGCGTGTGTGGCTGTCGCTGGAGTTGGGCGTGGGGGTGGGGGGCTCTCGGCAAGGCCTGTGACCTCAGGTAGAAGCTGGAAGGGAGCCAGAGGGTAGACACCCCAATCTCCCTCCTGCCCTCTGCTCTCCCAGAAGCACCTCCCATTGGCCAAATCCAACCGGAAGCCAGAGGCAGGGGGGCCTCTGAGATCAGAGCTGTTGGAGGGAGTCGGGCTTGGGGCTCAGAGCGGGGCAGAGAAGGGAGGGGACACATGTGGAGGGCAGGTGGAGAAGACCCAGCAGCCGGCCTCCCCCTGGAGGCCTGGCTCTCCCCTCCCTTCCCTCCCGTCTTTCCTCTCTTTCTTCCCTGCTCAGGGGAAAAACGAATTCCTCTCACTTTCTCCTGCAGAGAAGTCTGGCCAGTTTCTCGTTCTTATTGCCTTGGCTCCTGCCAGCATCTGCATCAGGGTCTCACCTTCCTGCCCAGACAGCTGACCAAGGTGTTTCCCTAAACAAAGACCCTAAGAGGAATCGTGCTGTCAGGCCCTTAAATAACCATTTTTTTTTTTTTTGTTCACCTTAACTATAAAAAGAGAAAGGAGGGAGATAGTAATTCCTGTCCCAGAAACCTCTGCAAAGTCTAAAGGCAGAGGGATGGGCTTTTTGGCTCTGGCTGGGCCCCCGTGGTCCTGAGATGTTCACTGATGTCCTGTTTCCTTCCACGTGCACCTCAGAAAAATTGGGGTGCTCCCCTCGGGGGTCTGAGGTTCTTCTCCAGGAGCCACTTCACTAGCTAAACACCAGCCTCTCGATATTTGGTAATGACCTTTTTAAGTCTCTACTTTCCTGCCTTGGTATTTAGAGAGCAGCCTGGTCTCTGGGGAAGGAAGGGACCTGAATACTCATTCATGGCACTTCAGAAGGCTGGCCCCAAAAATAGGGAAAGAGAAAAGGCTCACCTCTCTCTTCTGGGGGCTGATGCAGCCATCGGAACCATAATTCTCCCTGGTCTGCTGCAGGGACTTGGCAGATGCCCAGCAGCGTGCAGCCTGACAGCTGTCACTCAGGCTTCCCGCACGGGTGGGTGCGGGCGCGTGCCCACACCAGCACGTGAGAATGTCCGTGAGAGCCCTTGCGTGTGTGCGTGCGTGCCAGCCGGAAGACGGGCCCCCGCCTTGTGTGGGCGTGGACGGGAGGGGCGTGTGAGTGTGGACACAAGGCCGTGGGTATACACTGGGTTGTGGCACGCCCATTCATACGTGTATGTACGTGGGGAACATGGACGCACCCACGTGCGTGCCTGTGGGAGAATCGGAGGCATGATCTCCTGTTTGTGCACAAGGGCACAGCTCTGTTTGCAGGCACGTGGGTCTGTGTGCGGTTCCAAGTCCGCTGAGCCGAAAGGGACTGCGGGCCATTTCTCACGGCAGGGGAGCTGACCTTCAGCGAGCGGGTGCCTATAGGTTCTCCAGGAGCCAAGCAGGGGCTACACGGCGTGGAGGGCACCCTTGCTCCACTCTGCCCAAGCCTCCCGCACATCTGCCTGTCATCTGAGCCCCTGCCCGTCCCAGGCTCCAAGATTCACTCCTGCCAGAACACCCTCCAGGCTACGAGGAGCCTCCAGAGTGGGGGAGCGTGGCCCTGCTGGCCAGGGCAGCCCCATCAGCCTCTCTGGACCCAGCAGGTGGACTCCTCGCCCAAGAGCTGACTTCCATTAAGCTCCCGCCCGGGACCCCAGGGCCCAGCACAGTGCCTGGCGCTGAGTGGGCACTCCATAAACGAGTGTGGAATTAATGAAGGGGGACAAGGGGAGTGCACAGGCAGAGGGGAGCGGCGGTGTCCCCAGCACGCTGCGTTTGGGGAACCGGAGCCGGCATGGGTGAATACATTCAGAGCAGATGGCTATGCAATCGTGATGCTTATTCAGAGGAAGGTCAGGACGATCAGTGTAGTTGGACTTGGGACTGTATCTTGCATGCCGTGGTGCTGTCCAGATCCCTCTTCAGGACCGAGGCTGCGTTTCCTTAGCTGCGGGGAGCACTGGTGGCCGACTGCTCTCGCTGGGCCACTCTTCAGGAACTGCCTTCGGTGGAGGGAAGCTACCTCACCCACAGCAATGCCCCTCAGGGCCAGCTCGCATCCGGCCACTAGGCTTGCCCCTGCAGGAGCACGAAGGCTGGGCTACCCTGCCTCCGCTTGGGATAACTCTGAATGGTCATCCCCAGTCCGGGCCCCCATGGGCTCAGCTAAGGCCTTGGGCACCATGGCATCCCAGTTCATTCCTTCCTTCGTGTGCCCCTGGTCCTTCGCCCCACTCAGAAGCTGTTCCTGGAAGCACTCCTCAGGAAGCTTCTGCTAGCAATTCAGTTCAGCATCTTATAGCCTGTTTCTGAGGACCTTGATCTAAGACAGGCATTGTCGCCGAAGAGTGTTAGATAAATGGAGGGGGTGCAGAGAGCCTAGGGACACTGTGTCCAGTGAGACAAGAAAGGAAAGAAAGGAGAGGGGACCAAAGACAAACTTCCAAGGAACAGGAGAATGGGTGAGCTTCAGACCAAAGAAGAATTGGTCTGAGAGGCGGGGAGAGAACACCAAAAGATCCTATCGTCAGAAGGTCGAAAGAGTAGAATATTTTAAGGAAAAAGTAGTCAATAGCATCAAACTCTACAAAGAGGTCCGGTAGAATAAAAGCTAAAAAAAAAAAAAAAAAAAAAAAAAAGTCATTGGATTCACAACAGAAGGTGGCTGCTGACCTTACCCAGAGCTGTCCCCAGAGGGCGGGAGCAGGTGCTATTGGGTGAGGAGTAAGAGGGAAGGGACATAATGGGGGAAGGGGCTTAGACCATTCATTGAAGAAGCGAAGGCAAAAAGGACGATGGCACGATGGCCACCAGTGCCGTTATCACCGCCACCGTCACCATCAGCGTTTTTAGGATCGGAGAGGTTGAAACACAAACCTTGGGAATTTTCCAGACCAAAGGCTGTGTCCATTCACAGCCCCCAGAGAAGTCTCAATATCTGACCATGTGGGTTTTCCTTTTGCCAAAGGCCAGATTATTCTCAACCACTTCAACAAGAGGGATCCGTTACCTTGAACCGAAAGGGCACCTGTCATTGTAGGAACACCCTTCGCGTGAGTAAAAATAGAGTGCCGGCTGGTGACAGCCTTGGCAGATTTGGGGGGGTCTCCCCGAGAACCCCCTCCATTTGGTCATTGTTGCAGGCATTGTGTATCTGTCATTTGGCCTTGGAGGGCAGCCCAGAAAGGATGCTCAGAGGCTACTGTTCTTAGAGTGAAGTGACATATGGAAATGCAGTCCCCAGTCGAGGAACTCCCACACTGTCCTCGCATGAGTCGGGTTTGTGGCTTCTGTAGAGCTGGAAAGTGACCACTTCCTCATTAGCCAGCCCGAGCATGTGGTACCATTGCCCCTCCACCGCCAGCGGGCAAGGAGGGAGGGTTGAAACCAGCTTCAGGCAATACGGAAGGCCTGGGATTGGCCATTGGCCGCTACTGTGGTACAGACTGGAAGGCTGAGTAGGGAGTAAACTAAGAGCCCAGGCTCTGGAGCCAGGCATACTAAGCGTGAATCCTGACCTCATCACTGTATCAGCTCCGGGCATAGAAACTATCATAAAAGAAGGCTGCCATAATGTGGGTCGGGTCTGGTATGGAGGATCTACACACTCATCAGAGAATCCAGTTCCTACCTTTCTGTCCTGAAAACAGAACATGCTTTCCATCCTCAAGGTCTCTTCATTGCCCAATGTGACTGAAAGAGCTCCAGCCATTACACCAGCATTCCAGGTATCAAGAAAGAGGATTTTAAAAAAGGGGAAGAAAGGACTTGCTCCTTTGTTTTAAGGATTTTTTAAAAAGTGGTCCTATAACATGTCCGCCTATATGTCATTGGCCAGAATTTAATCACATAGCCATATTTAACCATAGGGAGGCTGGGGAATGTACTCTTACTTGGGCACACTGCCAGTCCAAATAAAATAGGGTTCTGTTAGTAATGAGGAAGGGAAGAATGAATGGTAGAATAATCAACTAGCAGCCTCTCCCTTAACCTGTGGCTTCGAGGCAATTTACTTGAGCTCTCCGGCTGTAAAAAATGGTAATAATGGCCCTTTATTATGGCTGTTACTGATCGTGACACAAAACCCCAAATGCCTACAGAGCTCAAGAAAGTAATGTAAATAAGAGGCAACTGGGAGTCCCAGGGCCTGGGGCTAACTGGAGTGGTGAGCTCCCTCTAGAAAAGAAGGTCCTTATTCAACTCCAGCCTCCTAGAGCGATGAAAATGCCAGCTTTGCATTTCCAGATCTTCCAATTTTTCATTTTCATTTTTCATTTTATTTTAGAGAGATAGAGCACGCTTGAGTGAGGGAGAGGGACAGAGGGAGAGAGAGAGAATCTTAAGCAGGCTCCACACTGTTAGTGGAGCCTGATGCGGGGCTCGATCTCACGACCACAAGATCATGCATGACGGGAGCCGAAATCGAGAGTCGGATGCTCAACCGACTGAGCCACCCAGGTGCCCGTGATCTTCCAACTTTTCAAAAGAAACTGAAAATCGGGATTAAATGTTCAATCTAATTTTAAACTTGGCAACAATTCACATTTTTTTGACCCTAGAAGAGTCAAAATGCCCACAGATGCACCCATATCTGTTTGCTAAATACGGCTCTGGGGAGTCAGCTGCAATGACATAACTGACGACAATACCAACCCTGTTCTTGACCTGCTCTCAAGACATCTTGATTTCTTCTTGGTAAAACACACACGCTTCCTCCGGTGACAAAGGTCTCTTTGGGCCAAGGGCAGTGTGGAGACGCCGTCCAAAAATCTATAACGATAAAACCTGGGCTTTGTGGGGTCTGAGCGTGTTTATGCTGTTTATGCTTATTGCAAACATTGACCCCTGGGTACAACCAAATAAACATTGTAAGGAACAGCATGAGTCTGCGTGCCCTTTAATCCTTTGAGCAAACAGTTGGAGCAGGTCAACAAAAATTTGGACCGGCGACCTGGTTGCTGGCCACAAGTTAAGCATGAGCCCGTAGCCGTGTGACTTGATCAATATCCCTCTGTAAACCATATTGAAAACTGATGGTGTGCATACCAACTTCCCCCGGTTCACTTCCTATTAACTTCCGTTTTCCAATAGCCTTGTAGACATAAGCACTTTTATGGACTTAGCTTGTTCCTGCCTGTAATTACTGATTTTTATGCCCCGATTGTCCCTACTTGGTCATCATAACAGGGGGGTAACAGCCCACAGGCTGGGCTCTGTGCACATTCGAATTTTCCTGCAGGCATCTTTGAAAGCCTTCTAACACTAAGACATCTGCACCCAAGATCCAATTTACCCTTCAGGGAATCCCTGCTTCCTTTGGGTACAAAGTGATTTAAAAGATGAATCCATGGTCAGGGGTGGGGAGTGGGGCATGGGGGGTGTTGCTATGCGGTTATATCATGACACCCGGGGCACATGCACCAGCCCAGAGGCAGCCTGGGTTATTTCGGTGCTTGAGCGGAATGTTAAAGTCATAAGTTCGTGCTATTCTTTTCAATTTCGACTCCAAGCCTCCTGAATTCTTTCTTATCATGCTCTAATACATCTTTCTCAATTTCTATTCTCCCTTCCCTTTCTGAGCAGCTAGCTCTTTCCCTCTCTTTTATAGATGACATACTCATCCAGATTCAGCATATCACACTAAATGTTGTCACACCAAACCATGTGTTGAATTACGACGCTGCCCAAAAGCTCAACAAACATCAACACTTAAATGCCAATCTGTTAATATCCCTTTGGGCCAATGGGCCCACGCTTCTAAGGCTCCTGCATTTAACTTTCCAACTTTACTCGATTTATTAAGAGCAGTTTTTGTAACTGATGGACTCGGGATGGTCTGTAACCGTGCCAATTTTGCTCAAGGCTCCACATCTTCCACCGGTAAGATTGGACATTGTCCACATGCCTCATCAAGAAACACTCAGGCGCGAGGTGTCTGTGTATAATGACACGATTATGGAACTCTACACATTTAAAATCGTCTTAGACACAATGCATTCGCTATGGTCAGAATGGCACCAGGATAAACAGCATGGAATATTCCGGACAGGCTGTGCGTGTTGGCAGCTGCAGCACTGTGGCAAGTTTGGATGTTGCTGGTGGCATCTGCTCTAAAAAACCAGAATAATCGCTTCAAAACATCAATCAGATCATGCCTCTCCCCTCCTTTAGGCCCCAATAGCCTCCCATCCCACTTAGGATAAAAGCCAAACTCCTCGCGCTGACTCAGAAGCCCAGGGAAGAGGCAGCCCTTGGCCTGCCTCGCCCCTCTCCACGCGGCGTCGCGTCCCCGGCCACTTGTTCTGCCCCAGCCCGACCGGCTTGCGTCTATTCCGTGAACATTCCGTCCTCACCCTGCCGTAGGCGCTTGGCTCCAGCTGTTCCCCTAGACCACACCGGACCGGCGCCGTCTCGTCATTCAATGTCACCTCTCAAGAGACACCTTCCAGATCACCTACGCTAAAGTGGCCCCTTGGTCACTCTCCCACCACTCGGTTTGAATTCTCTTCCTAGTTCTCCGCGTTGCCCTGAAGTTTTTGTTTCTTTATTGCATTTGTTGGCTTCTGCTCCCACTGGACTCAGAGCGCCATTAGGCAGGCACTTTGGGGGTCTGGGTCACTGCTCTGTCCCCAGCACCTGGCACAGCGCCTGCCAATGGCACGTGCTCCGTGGGTATTAGTTGGACGGTGGGAGGGTTGACAAGAGAGAAAGTGAGGGAGTGGTGGCCTTCAGGCTCCCAGGCTTCAAGTCCCTTCTTCCAGTCTGGCCAGGGTTACCGCGCCTATGCCCCGCCCTGCCCCCTGATCAAGTTGCCCTAGAGGCCCACGGCAGGCATGTCCTGCCCTCTGCCTCATTCCCCACCCCCAACCCAGAGCCCGACTCACGTCCTCTGACAGCAGGTGGCGGAGCAGAGGCTGGAGGGGCCAGTCCGTCCATCACTCAGAGGGAAAAGCCACAAATTCGGCTGTCTCTGTCTGCACCTGTCATGCTCAAGGGTAAACGTGCCATGGTCGCGGTGCAGGGCCACTCCTCCCTGCTGACAGCTGTGCTGGCTCAGGACTCACCCAGTGACGAATCTGTTGTCTGCTCAGCAGCATCCCCTGACCAAGGCTGGGGCCAGGGCCGGGCGGCTGCGGACTGGCAGAAATTTACAGCCAAGTTCTCCTTGGATAAACTTTGCTGGGGACAAGACAAGGAAGTCCTGTTGTGGATGCCAGCCAAGGGTGGGGGCTGCCCCAGTAGGAGGCATCGGCACAATTCCCCAGCAGTGCCGCCCCATCGCCACCAGGGGGACCGGGGCTCCCTCGGGCAGGGTCTGGATCACGGCCCAGCTCCCACCTCCTGCCCAACACAGACCTAGACCCCCAGGGGCTCCTTGTGCCATGCTCCTCTGCTGACCTGAATCGAAGGGGCAGACCATGTCATCTGCCCTTGAGTGGTGGTCAAGAGCGTCCACTCCGGAGTGAGACAGACCTGCCTGTGAATTCCTGATCTTTGTATACTCACCACATGCCCCTGAACCAGCTGTTTCTCATCTCCTCATTTGTAAAATGGGGAAATAATGGGGTCTTTGTGGGGATCCCGCGAAACGCACGTGAAGTGCCTCCACAGAGCATGACAGGAAGTAAGGGCTCCAGTTTGCTGTGGCGTTGTCATTATTTGCATCACATCGACTTCTCAGCCCGGGATGCATTAACTGGGAGGAAGTGGCCGCTTTGATGTCGCCAGCGGGGAAGAAGGAAGCCAAGGTGAAGGACTCTTCTTCCTGGGTCACCAGCTCCCGTAGCCAAAGAGAGTCTGCCGTGAAGGAAGGTAACGAGACGACAGCTGGGGTCCTCAAGGACTCTCCCGGGAACCCCAAAGGGCAGCCCTGGCACAGCGTCTGAGGGTCTCGGGAGCACACGCTTCTCAAGATGTGCGTGTGTGTGCGCGCGTGCGCGCGTGTGTGTGTGTGTGTGTGTGTGTGTGTGTGATTCAGGAAAAGCGGGCAAAAAGGATGCCTCCAGGCGCATCACCGCACCTTCCTCCGGATCCCGTACCGGGCCCTGGAGGTCAGTCTGTTTCTCCCCACCTGGGTCACCCTTGACTCCCCATCCCCGCAAGGCACGCACATGCCCTCCTTCCCGGACTGGGCCGGGCCGGGCCTTCGGCTCTGACCAATCCATCCTCTCCGTTCCCTCCCCCGCTCCTCAAGCCTCACCCCTGTCAGGCCCCAGCCCCTGCAAGCCCTGCCTTCCGCACTTCCTAAGTGACAGCGGTCAATGGAATCAAGCAACACAAATGCAGCCTGCCTTCTCCGGGTGACATCTACATGTCCACAAAGCTCTGCTGGAGTCAGAGCATCAGTCAACAGAGAGGCTCTAAGCATAGGATTCTGGGTACCTGGCACAGCAGGGGACTGGGAAGTCGTGCCAGTACAGTCGTAGCCGGGAGGGCTGCCTCCCTGACCGAGGCTTCCGGAAGAGGGGTTTCGTCCGCCTCCCCTCGTCCCCTCCCGTGAGGGCTTGAGATGCAAAGTCAGAGAACCCCGCACCCCCCTGCAGGAGCTGTGGTGGGGCCAAATCACACCTGGCCCAGTGTCAAGGCGATGTCCGATGTCTCTCCTTCCCTACTTCTCCTCCCCAGAACCCACGGGGTCTCCCAGAACCGCGGTCCATCTGCTCCTTGTGGTTTCCTGAAGATCAGATACAGGAGAGGTAAGTGGAGTCCCCCAGGCTCCGGGCCTGGGAGAGCCACATCCTGATCCCCTCCTCGTCAGCACTGTTCTGTCACCTTCAGGACTGGCCTCGTGGCTTTAATGAGGACCCAGAGGTCCCTGGAAGATGCCAGGGCTGTCGGGCAGGGTCACACAGGGACCGGAAAGTGACCCACTTCTCATGCAACAGGTTCAACTAATATCTGCAGAGTGGACAGTTGGCACCCGTCCCAATCCCACACCCTTCCCTCCTTACAGGGGGGGCACGGGGTACCCCCGAGGCCCCACAGAGCTGCATCTGAGCTGGATCTCTGCCCAAGAACCCCTCAGTTCAAAGAACCCAGGAGAGATCGGTCAGTACACCCCCTACTTCCGGCACAAGCATAGCTGAATAGCTGAGCCCCAGCGGGGTCCTGAAGAAGAAAGGTCCCTTTGTCATTCACTCACTTATTGGGCAACTCTTATATGTCTTGTGTGTCTGGGCAAGACCCTTCCCTGGCCACCAGACCTCATCTCCTCGTCAGTACAGTGGACAGATGGCTCAGGGCGACGTCTGGGGTTCTGGATGGCTCTGACACCGGAGACCTGTTCTACCCTTCCCAGGTCCATCATGAATTTGCCCTAACCCAGTTCCTTCAGACTCTCGAAGAATCCCCTACCACCAACCCCCAGCACCGTTCTAGTGTCTGCGACCCAGCGGTTAGTCCCCAGCTCACTCTGGCAAGACCTTTCCTGACTTCTGCAGCTGCCAATACCGTTCACTTAAAGTTTTGGTCACGATTCCATGCTTGGACTGCACACCTGTTACAACGACAACAGCAGAGCATATTGGCAACTAGCAATTGCTGGGAAGGATGTGGGGCAACTGGAATTTTCCTAACGTGCTGGTGGAAACTCAAAGTGGTACAGCCACCTTGGAAAACAGTCTGGCGGTCTCTTACAACATTTATCGTATGACTCAGCAACCTGACTCCTAGGTATTTATTTACAGAGAAATGAAAACTTGTGTTCACACAAAAACCCCCGCGCACAGATGTTTACGGCAGCATTATTCATTACCCGTAATCACCAAAAACTGGAAACAACTCCAACGCCTTTTAACAGATGAATGAAGAAACACCACGTGGTACAGCCACGCCCTGGAATATTACTCAGCCATGAACAAGAATGAACTATGAGCACACACAGTGCCACCGAGGAATCTCAAGTGCATCATGTCCAGTGAACAAAGCCCGTCGCAAAAGATTCCAGGCTGATGATTCTATTGGTAGAACCTTCTGGAAAAGGCAAAAACTAGAGGGACAGAGAACAGACTTGTGGCTGCCAGGCATTGGGGCGGGGGAAGAGCAGATTACAATAGGCCAGAGCAAGGGAATTCTTTGGGGTGTTGGAATTATGCTGTATCCCATTTGTAGAGGTGGTTTTAAGACTCTATGCACTCGCTAAAATGCAGAGAATTTAACCCAACATGTCCTTTTTTGGCATATAAGTTGAATTTTTTTAAATACGTGGAAAACTACCTTAAAAAGACCCAAACATTCCAGAATCTATGTTTGCATGCTTGGGAGGTGGGCTGTCTGGGTTCAAGTCCCAGGCCGGCTACAGTAGTGTCCTCCTGTTGGTTGGTGTCCACTCCCCCTCTGGCGATAAGCTGTGTTCTTCCTCTGGCATTTCAACTCGCTGCCACTCTTGGTCCATGGCCCTGGGGAGGACTGGCCCTCTCTGCGCTCCAGGGCTCCAAGGTAGGCACGTGACCAGGGCTAATCTGCATATCCCCTCCCCCCAGACACTGTGATTGGTTTAAGAGGTGATCCACGACCCAGGGCAGTCCAATAGCAGTCAGATGTGGGCTTTTTCGGGCTGGTGGAGGGGAGTTTTCCTTCACGGGGAATTTCTTTCTTTCTTTTTTTTTTTTTTTTAAATATTTATTTATTTTTGAGAGAGAGCGAGAGAGCGAGACATAACGTGAGAAGGGGAGGGGCAGAGAGAGAGGGAGACACAGAATCTGAAGCAGGCTCCAAGCTGTGAGCACAGAGCCCTACGCAGGGCTCATGATGCAGAGATCATGACCTGAGCCAAAGCCGCATGTGCTTAACCACTGAGCCACCCAGGCGCCCCACGTGGAATCTAAAGGTGGTAGCATGGGTGCACACAGACTGTCAAGTCCAATTCCCATCACTTTACACTTACAGGCTCATCTAATCACAACAGCCACACAAGGTAAGCCCTCTTTTTTTTTTTTTAAGTTTATTTATTTCAAGAGAGGGAAGAAGGGCCAGAGAGAGAGAGAGAGGGAAAGAGAGAATCCCGAGCAGGCTCAGCACTGTCAGCACAGAACCCGACCTAGGGCTTGATCCCGCAAACCATGAGATCATGACCTGAACCAAAATCAAGAGTCTGATTGCTAACCAACTGAGCCACCCGGGGGTTCCCCCTTTTTTAAGTTTATTTATTTATTTTGAGGGGGAGAGAAAGAGGGGGGAGGTAATCTCCACAAGGTAACTCCTCTTATCCCTATTTCACCAACAAGGAACTGAGGCCAGAGAAACTGATCAACTTGTCCAGGGCCACACAGCAAAGCCAGAGTTTGACCCAGCTACTCTGACTTCAAACATTGGGCCTTAACGTCTGCGCTATGGTTTCTCCTCGGGATGGGAGGCCTCGCTGTCGATAACCACAGTGAAGTAAGCAGAGGAGACAAGAAGTGCTGAGGTCATCCCTTGAGCCCCTGGGTCCAGCCACCCCTGCACTTTACAGACACGCAAGCGATGACTTGTCTTTTATCCTTAAGCCTAGAAGAGTTCCATTTCTGTTACAAACAGCTGAAAGGGTCCTGAGTAATAGCATCACTCTGGTGGGTGTTGTGGGGCCGGATACCTCTCTGTGCCTCAGTTTTCTCATCTGTGAAACGGGAAAAATAGTAGAGTTCACATCATTCGGTGGTGATGAAGACTTAATTAGGCAACAAATGGGAAGTGCTTGGCACAGCGTCGGTCGCAGCAGAAGCGGTCAGTCAATGGTCACCGTGATTGTTATGTCTCCAGGCTAAAGCAACCTTGTTTGTCTTTCAAAAGTCACCTCCTGCTCATTCCTGTCACCAACCCGGGAGCACATTTACTTTTTCACTTATTCGACAAACATCGATTAGGTTTCTACTGGCTACCGTCGCTGTCAGAGCCAGGAGAGATGTCAGAGGCCACCAGAGGCGATCTCCCCACTCTACAGACGGGAAGACGGAGGCCCAGAAAGAGGAAGGGACACACAGAAGGCTGAGGATGGAGCTTCCAGGCCAGGCTCTTCTCAAGAAAGCAGGTTGTCTCTGTAGCTGGCGGTGCCCGTATTGTATTTGCACTCAGAGATGCCAGGGCGTGTCACCTGGTTCTTTCCAGGAGAGGAGGGACAGCCTGTAAAGACACACAGTGCTGACTGAAGGGCAGGTCTCCAGGCGCAGAGGACAGTGAGCTTCCTCTGCCCACGCACGTCTCTCTCACCAGGATGTACAGCTGCAGCCCCCTGGCTGGGGCAGGGACCTCTGAGAGACAGGCTTCTGGCGATCGCCCCTCCATTCTCTCCCTGTGTGTCCCCCCAACCCGCCCAGAATTAGGATGGCAAGCTTTGCTCACCATCCCTGCCCACCGGTTTCCCAGGCATCTATGCAGGGCCCCTGGGCCACCAGTCAGTCACCACCTCCCATCCCCCTCTGCCACCACTACAGTGAAAGGCGCGAGAACCACTTGGGGCCAGGAACATCCCGCCCTCCAACCGGAGGCTGGTATCCACACCCAATCACCTCTGCCTTCTCTCCATCCTGTGGCTGCGTCTCTACACACCTAAGGCAAGGGGTTCCCCAAAACCCTCCCAGCTCCCTGTCCCAAGGCACTTAGGCCGGAGTAGGGAGCAGGTGCAGAGGGCAGGTGCAGAGGGGCTGAGTGGAGCTGGCCACCCAGCTGGAAAAGCCTGGGCCACTCTCCTGGCAGACAGCAAAAAGCAAGAGACTTGGAACCACACCTGCATCCTTCAGCGGCAACACCATGGGGCTTAGAGCAGGCCCCATCCCTTCTGTGAGCCTCGGGTGCTTTCTCTGTCAAGCAGACTTACAGCCCCACTACCACAGGACTGTTTAGAGACTCAGGTCATTTGGTTACTGGCCTGGTGCAGCAGAGCAGGGCTCAGACCCAGGTCCCCCTGGCTGGAAGGCTCCCAGTCTTGCCCCTCACACCCCTGCCTCTCCTCTTCCCCACCCCCTCCAAGAGGCTGGTCTCACACCAGCAGCAGGAGGCTGAAAGCAGGTTCCAAGCCCAGGCCTGTGGCCTGACCTTGTGATGGTCTCGATTCATCAAAAACCGCCTCTCGGATGCGTGAACATTGGAAGAAACATGGAAAACAAGCACATGGGCCCATTGATGAAATGTTTGCTGCCATACCGTTCCACAGACCAAAAATAATTCCAAAGCCATCCCCATGTGATAAAACATCAGCAATGTAGAGCACAGTTTAAATATTAATGCCTAATTTTTCTTCAATTATTCATAAGGTGATGTGCATTAGACGATATGGTGCATGAGGGACAGTCCCAGAAATACGGCGTTTGGCCCTCATGCACATAGACAGACAGGTGCACACATCCAGGCGTAGCTCATGTGTTTAATTACAGTAAAGCTTCTTGAGAGTTTATTCTATAGCAGGTGCTGTGCTAAGTGCTTTATGTGGATCATCTCACTGAGTCTCCCCCAAACCCTCTGTGGTAGGTTCTATTATCCCATTTTATGGAAGAAGAAACTGAGGCACTTGGTTTCCTTGGGTCCTTCAGTCAGCCAATAACAGTGGAAACAGAGGCCAAAGTCCTTTGCTCCTTGCTTCACGTGCCAAAGTCAGAGCTTTATTTTAGAGGGTGTGAATGTTGCTCTCATTTTTAAGCTCAGAGAATAGTTCAATAGGGCATTTTCCAGGAAGATTGGAAAAGTCTCTTCAGTGGGAGTGTCGAGGGATAGCTTGGGCCCCATCAACATTTTCACCAACTCACCTCCAGAGCTACTGTTAATAATAATAATAATAATAATGTTCTTAGATACGAGCAAGTGATGTTTCCCCAATCTTGTGTAAATTATAAAGTCCTCTTTCTACAATGTTTGCTACTTATCTTGATCTGTCGTAGATGACCTAAGTTAAAATTATGTGCTTCAACGCAAAGGTAGCTTCAACATAAATCCCCCGGTCCCACCCCGAACTGCTTTCAACCAGCCTGTGACCCCAACCCCTCCCACTTGGAAGCACAAGAAACTTGGAGCCACCCCCATGGGGTTTCTGCATGAGAGCCAGGCCTGCCAAGGCAGAAGCAGGTTAGACTTGCAAATGTGTATTAACCTAGACTTTGAACATCTGAAGCCACCCCTAAGGGTCTTCTGTCTTACCCAGCCAGGGCCGATACAAAAAGAAGATTAGGGAAGCCATGGGCAAAAGTGAGGCAGGGTCAAGGAGCTGGGTCAGCGGCTGGGGGAGGCCTCAGGCCGAAAGATGTCACAGCTCTATTTGCTGGAGTCCTCAGCAATGACTTTGAGTTCAGAAACGTTTCCACGCTTTCTTTGCTTGACTTTGTGTCTTGGTAGCAGCTGGTATTAAAAAGCCCTTGGGGCAACTCAGAAGTGGGTGTTTTCTCTCCAGGAATGGTGTCTAGGTCTCTGGGGTTTTCCCAGGACTTGCGGAGGACTGGACCAACCTCACAGGTGCTCAGCGTAAATGCAGGCTGGATGGAGGTGAGCAGGGAGAGAAGAGAGACTGACGCGATAGCTCCAGCCTTGGCTACACTGAGTGTTTAAACCATCCTTGCCCCAGGCCTCACCCCCTGAAATGCCGATCGAATTGTTTGGTTGGACATAGATTTAAAAAAAAAAGAGGGGCGCCTGGGAGGCTCAGTCAGTTGAGCATCCGACTCTTGATATGGGCTCAGAGTGTGATTGCATGGTCGCAGGGTCAAGCCCTGTACCGGGATTCTCTCTCCCCCCTTTCTCCCTCAGAATAAATAAATAAACATTAAAAAAAAGAAAACTCCTTGAGTAATCCAAGTGGGCAACCAGGATTGAGAACCTCTTGGCTAGCGGGATGAAACGGAGTCACCAAGAACGAGGAGCTGGTGAAGTCAGGCTCTATAATCCACAGAAGGGACCAGCAAGGCTCACCCCGGAAGCTGTGTGCTGTGCACTGTGCTGAGGACCCAGGATAGAATAGGGTACAAGGCTGGGGGTCCAGTGGGGAAGGTAGACCCCTTAGTCAAATAAAGTGTGTGTGTGTGTGTGTGTGCCTGGGCGTGTGCCCATACAAACACACAAATAGGGGCAAATACTCAGAAGGAAAAGAACAAGGGCTTTGTGAGTCTTGGCATAGTTTGGAAGGTCATGGAAGTTTCCTTAGAAGATGCAGAGAATGGAACAAGAGTGTTTTAGGCGGAGGAAGCAGCCTGTCCAAAGGCCCAGAGGGAGGAGGGAACATGCACGTTCCCTTGAGGGATTGATGGAAGGAAGGCTGAAATCCAAAGGCTGATGGACCAAATGGCCTGAAATGGGGGCCGAGGGGATGGCGGGGAGCAGCCAAGGTCATGCCAGGAAGCCAGTGAAGGGATTTCAGGCTGGGACTGACATGATCAGGTTTGCTTTTTTTTTTTTTTTTTTTTTTTGGCAATTATTTTTATTGAGATAAAACTCACACGACCTAAAGGTCACCATTTGAAAATGTCTAATTCAGTGGTTTTTCGTGTATTCACAGTGTTGTACAACCATCGTCACTATCTGTGTTCCAGAGCATTTCCCTCACCCCAAAAGGAAACCCGGTACCCGTTAAGTAAGTAGTCACTCCCAAAGCCCACCTCCCCCTGTCCTCCGGCAACCACGAATCATCTACTTCTGTCGCTGTGAAATCACCCATTCCGGACGTTTCCCGTAAGTGGAAGGAGACAACACGTAGCCTTTTGCAGAAGGCTTCTTTTACCGAGCGTCACGTTTCCAAGGCCCCCCGTGTCGCCACACGCGTCAGCACCGCCGTCCTGTTTATGGTCAGACATCTCCCGTGACGTGATTAGACCACGCGTTGTGTACCCCGTCACTAGTTAATGGACGTTGGGCTCTTTCCGCTTTGCGGCTATTCTGAGTATTGCTGCTATACGCGTTCCGGTTCCAGCTTTTGTGGAAACGTGTATGTTCGGTTCCGTACGTACTTAGTAGTGGAATTGCTGGGTCATGTGGCGACTCTAACTTTTCGCGGACGCGCGCAACTGCTTCCTACAGCGGCTGCCCCGTTTTCACATTCTCACCAGCAACACACGAGGGGGTCCGGTTTTCCCACGTCCTTGCCAACACTTGTCCTTTTCGTTTTGTTTTCTACATCGTCGTCCAGTGGGTGTAAAACAGTCCCTTGTGGTTTTGATTTTTATCTTCTCTGACGACTAATGATGCTGAGCATCTTTTTGTGTGCTCATTGGTCATTAGCATATCTCTTTTGGAGAAATATCTATCTATCCAAACCCTTTTCCCATTTTTAAATTGGGTTGTCTTTTGGTTATTGAATTGTAAAAGCTCTTTATATACTTTGGATACCAGGCCTTTGTCAGATAGACGAATTGCAAATATCCCCTCCCATTCTGTAGGCTGTCTCTTCAACTCTCTTGATAGTGTCCTTTGCCGCTCAAATGTTTTAATCTGTTGACGTCTACTTTGTCTATTTTTTTCTTTTGTTGCTTGTGCTTTTGGTGTCGCATTTAAGAAACCAGACCCTACGGGTGTGTGAGGGGGGATGGGTGAAATGGGTGATGGGCATTAAGGAGGACACCTGTTGGGATGAGCACTGGGTGTTGTCTGTATACGACGAATCACTGAATTCTACTCCCGAAACTAATACTACACTTTATGTTAACTAACTGGAATTTAAATAAAAACTTGAAGAAGAAGAAGAAGAAGAAGAAAAAAAAAAAAAAAAGAAAGAAGGAAACCAGCCCCTAATCCAAGGTCACTGAGATGCACACCTTTGTTTCTTTCCAAGGGTTTTATAGTTTTAACTGTTACAGTGAGGTCTTGGGTCCGTTTTGTATTAACCTTTTAATATTGTGTAAAATAGGACTACCAATGTATTCTTTTGCGTGTGGATTGCCATTGTCCGAGCCAGCACCATTTGCTAAGAAGCAAGTGTCTTCTTTCCCCATTGAACAATCTTGGCAAACTTGTCGAAAATCACAGATGTCTAGGATTATTTCTGGACTTTCCCTTCTTTCCCACTGATCTGTATGTCTATCCTTCTGCCTCACCACAATATTTTGATTCCTGCAGCCTTGTAGTAAGGTTTGGAATAGGAGGTTGTGGGTCCTCTCCGTCCTTCTTTTTCCAAGATTGTTTTCACTATTTGGGGCGCCTCATGTCTCCCCTGGAGTTTTAGGATCGGGTTGCCCATTTCTGAAAAAGAGAGAGCGAGAAGGCAGTGGGGATTTTACTAGGAAAGCACTGCCTCTACTCTGCTTGGGAAGGCCACGTCATCTTGGCGACACGATGTCCTCTAGTCCATGAACGTGGATGTCTTTCCACTCAGTTAAGTCTCAAAGCGCAACCCTTGCACGTTCTTGGTTAAATTTATTACTATTTTTCGATGCTCTTGTAAATGGAATTATTTTCTTAATCTCATTTTCAGATTCCCATTGCTGGTGTATAGATATACAACTGGTTTTCACATCGATCTTGTATCCTGTAACTTTGCTGAATTTCCTTATTCATCCTAAGAGTTTTTCTATGGATTCTCTAGGGTTTTCTACATGTAAGATCACATCATCTGCAAATAGAGGTGGTTTGACTTCTCTCTTTCTGATCTGAATGCCTTTTGCTTCATTTTTTTTTTCACTTTCTTGCCCAATTGCCCTGGCTAGAGCTTCCATACAGTGTTGAATACAAGCGTTAAGAGTGGACATCCTTGTCTCATTTCTGATCTTAGAAGGAAAACGCAGGCTTTAACCATTAAGTGCGATGTCACCTGTGGGTTTTTAATAGGTGCTCTTTATCAGGTTGAGGGAGTTCTATTCCTAGTTTGTCGTGCATTGTTATCATGAAAGGGCGTTGGATTTTATCAAATGCTTTTTCTGTGTCTATTGAGATGATCATTTTGTTTCTGTTCTTTATTCTATTAATACGGTGTATCACATTGATTGATCAGGTTTGCATTTTGAAAAGACCATTTGGCTGTAGTATTTTTTAGAAAATCAAACTAAACAATGTATTATTTGGGAATATATTGTTCCGGGATCACATTTAAAGCAAGAGATGAAGATAAGGAGAAAGGGAAATTTTGCAAGATCAGGGTCTTTGCATGGGAAGGGACAGATCATGTCTAATTTTGTTTTTTTAACGTTTATTTTTGAGACAGAGAGAAACAGAGCATGAATGGGGGAGGGTCAGAGAGAGAGAGGGAGACACAGAATCTGAAACAGGCTCCAGGCTCTGAGCTGTCAGCACAGAGCCCGACGCGGGGCTTGAACTCCCGGACCGCGAGATCATGACCCGAGCCGAAGTCAGCCACTTAACCAACTGAGCCACCCAGGCGCCCCTGTCTAATTTTGAAAACTTTCTGTGTAACCCAAGTGGGCAAACATATTCCTGCTCAGATCGCGGTTCAAGGACATTTCAAAGTAGGGTGTTGCCTGTCCTGGATGCTGACAGCTACTGGCAGAGTACCACACGACAGCCCAGCTCTTTTGGACACTAATTACTCAGGTGAAAAGAAGTGAGGCAAAGTCGTGGGACGCCCCAGCAAGAGTGTCCGTAGGGGAAGTCCACATAGCCTGGGCAAAGCAGGGCACGTGCCCCTGGGCAGACAGTGCCACGGCACTCTAAAAATCTTTCCGCACGCCGATCACAGTGACCTAAAGAAGCCTCCGTGCCTATCAGCCTCCGTCGAAACTGATACGACGCTTTATAGCACGATTTGCTCGAGTCTGTTTACACTAGAACGACCTAAACGGGCTTCAGAGAAAGACCCAGTCAGTGTCCTCTGCTCCCAGATTCGAGCTCTGGCACGGTTTCTAGAGAAACACAGTTACCACTGAGCCCTTTGATGTTACTCTCTCCAAGCTGAAGCACGAAGTCCCAGCCAGTGCATGGCTAACTGGTTGAGGTTACAGAAGCTGGATCCAGACTGCCTGGGTTTTAGTCCTACTTCTGTCCCTTACATTTATGTGATCGTGGGCCAAGTACTTCACCCCTCTGTATCTCAGCTCCCTTGTGTATAGAGTGAGGGTAAATAAGGTGCCTGCCTTAGAGGATTCTGTGAGGATGAACTGAGATAATGCATGTGAGGGACGGCGTGTGTGGTCTTGATCAGTCTGACATCAGATCTCAGTCAGTCTGGATCCAGTGGTCACCAAGTCCTTAGTGGGAGACCCCCAGGCAGCATCTTATCAATCTGGGGTGTTCGGCCCTGTTGACTTTTCCCTTTCACAATCCTCTCCGCCCTGGGCTTTCATGACACCATGTAATGAATGGTCGGTGAACGTTCGCCCACGCTTTCTTTCGGTTTCCTTTTCGCTAACAAGAGCAGAGCATTTGTAGAGTGTTTATTTCGTGACAGGCACCAGTCTAAGGGCTTTGCACTTACTTCCTCAAACTTTATTACAACCCCTTTGTATTTTTTTTTAAGTTTATTTATTTATTTTTGAGAGAAAGACGGCACGAGTGGGGGGGGAGGGCGGTGAGGGCGGGGGGCGGGGTACAGAGAGAGAAGGAGAGAGAGAGAATCCCAAGCAGGCTCTGAGCTGCCAGCACAGGGTCAGACACGGAGCTCAAACTCAGGAGACTGTGAGAGCATGACCTGAGCCGAAACCAAGAGTCGGATGCTCAACCGACTGAGCCGTCTAGGCACCCTGCAAACTTTATTACAATCCTTTTAGGGGGGCACTGTTACTATCCCGTTTTGCGGATGAGAAGACCGACGCAAAGTCACGTCAGTAAGGTGTGGCAGAGCCAGGATTCAAATCCAGGCAGTGTGGCCCCGGGCCCGTTCCTGTAATAGCTGCACAATGTAGAGCTCAAGCCAAGTTGGGGGCTTACGGCAGGAACTGCCAGGCTCCCCTGTCAGTCTCAAATGAAGCAGGAGCTGTCTCCCCTTTATTTCTCCAATTCTCTGTCCACGGGCTGGACACTGCCACAGTCTCTGCCCTGTCTGGGACAGCATCATGTTCTTCAAGGCTTCTTCCCCTCTGGCCGCTCCAAGCAAGCAGGAGCCACTCCAAAACATGTGGGGCCACCTTGCCTAGCTGGGCTGAGCCCTAAAACCATGTCTCATGAATTACAGGCAGAGGAAAGAAAGAAGGAGAAGGAGGAAGAAGGTGAGAAGCAGATCATCGATGTCAGGGTGGTCACAGACCCCCAGGACAGAAACACCAAACTGTGTCAAGTCCGTTAAAGTAAAGAAAACAAACAAACAAACAAACAAAAAACCTCAGGGGATTTGACTTCCTGGCTCATTGTTAATTTGGGATTGCTAAGGAGAACCTGGAGCCCCTCTGACATTTACCCCAAACTCCGGGCAGAATTATCAGACATTAACAGGGACTAGAGAACGTGGGACGAGAAACAGTCCCCAATGTTTGGAAGCAGATGTTTCATCCCAGAGGAAGCTAAAGCCCAAGGAAGATTCCAGTCTCCTCATGACTCACCCCTTCTTCCACTCCCACCTGTGTCCAGACTCCCCACCCCAAACCCTGCAGAGCACCCATGCTGGCGAACCATCCAGGCAGACGGTTGGTTGGGGCTGCTTCTAGCTGTGTGTCCGTGACAGCTGCTCGACCCTGAAGGGACCAGTGGTGCAGACCCCTGCCTCGGCTGGACACCAGTGAGGGGAAGGTCACTCCGTTTCCAGCTGGGACTTGGAGGCGATGTCTCCTCTGTCTCCGTGCTCCCAGAACTCCAAGTCACTTCTTCCCCTCCCCCCCCCCCCCCGTTTTCTCTTTTTTTAAAAAAAAACGTCTATCACTTCAGTAGGCAATGTGGGGGGATTTGCCAAATTGATAGCAATTCTCAGTGCTAATAAAGTGTCAATTAAGATTGTGCTGCTAAGAGCTCGGGGGAGGTCGGTGGTTTATGCTAATGTTTTCAGTCTATTTCATATGCCTTTATGTTGAGTCGTTTCATTAGGTTTATTAAGAGCCCAATTGATACATTTCTTGTTGACTCCAAATATTCCTGAGGTGATTAATTCTGAACAATGGGGTTAATTAGTCTGCAGACTTTGGAACACTTCTTCAGGCGGGAGCTTAAGAAACCAGTTTCCGGGGAATGTAATCTCCAAAAGAATTACATCCCTTTCTTCTGAAAGGAAAGGGGGGAAATTCTCCCTAGGGAAGAAAGGATGGCTATGATCTCACGGAGAGTTAAATGAGTGTTAAACTCCAATGGGTCTCTGGGGTTGGTTGTTTTTGTTTTTGTTGTTGTTGTCGTTTTGTTATGCCCCTTACTTGTACTTTCTGACTAGTAGGTAAATAGCTTGAATTTAGGAGGTCGGTGTATCTGGCGACAGCACCGGATGGACCCAGAGGAAGAGGCCAGTCTGGGGAACAGAAAGTGGGGATCCTCTTTCCTGGTGCTTGAATAGCTGTGTGACAGCCACCGCCCCCCCCCCCCCGCCCCGCCCCCAGCAACTCCTTAGCCTCTGGGGGCATTCCTTCATCCGTAAAATGGGGACAATGACACCTGCCCTCCCCCAACACCCCCCAGCTGCTCTGAGAGTGGATGAGATCACAGGTGTGAAAGCCCTTTGAGAATAAAACCCTTTCTTTTCTTTTTTTTAACCTTTGAGAGGTTAAAAAAAAAAAAAAAGGACCCATTTTAGAAGTGGGCTTTTTTAAACTCTTTTTTTATATTATTATTCCCTCATGAAAGGGTTTCTCCTTGTAGCTGGGATTTTTCATCTCGTGTTAAAGAGAGAGAGAGAGGGAGAGAGTTTTAAAAATAGCTATTTTAATGAAAAGAACAGCTCTCCTGAAGAATTGGGCAGCCCTTTCTGCAGGCTTTGCTGCCGAAACTCACGGTCCAAATTGATTTTTTTTCCCCCTCTTCTTTAAAGGTAAGTGATGAAATACTGTGGGTTTGAAAGGGCTGACATTTGGGGTAGCAATTAAACTCAGTCCCATCTAGTCGCGCGGCAGCTGGTGGCACAGGCTCGTTATGGCGAAAGGCAGGCAGAGGATTAGGCGGTGGGCCGGGCGGCTCTCAGAAGGGCTCAGGCCCACCGTCTGCAGCCAGGTAATTAGATTTAACAAGCTGGCCTGTCCCCCTGCTGCCCCCACCCACTCCGGGCATGGCAGCCAGGCCCCGGGGACGTCCCACACCCCCGGGAGCCGGTGGGCAAGTCGCAGACCCTAATCACCGCCGTGATGGACACGGGAGATATTAATGTGGAGGTGCTAATGACCATCCCGAAGGCAGCGGTGGTTAGGGATCCAGCAAATGGGGATGGCGGGGCGTGCTGTCTCATTAGAATCAGCCCAAGGGTAAGGCGCTTCAGACAGGTCAGTGGCACGTGATTGGAAACGTGCATAAGGGAGGGACCGGCTGGGGCATTTGACACGGGTTTCCTGTTCCCATGGAAATTCAGCTGTAACGAATCACGCTTCCGGCATGCTCTTCTCAAGAAACCCATTCCCCAGGCCTGGCTCTGGAGGGGACTGTGCGATGGCCCCGTGGAGCCCTGATGGCCAGCAGCTTGGCTGGGGAAGAATCACCTGTAGAGCGGGCTTGGGAGAGCCTAGGCCACTTTGTTCCGCTCTCCAGGTGACCCCGACATGCAGTCAGGACGGGGGCCTCCCATCTAGATGCGAGTTGATGGTTCAGCCCAGCATCCTGAGCCGACTCCAGCCTATCAGTGTCGTCAGTCAGAAGCTCCCAGTGGTGTCCAAGGGGCGGCAACACCCAAGGAAAGCTGATCCAGTCTGTCTGCTATCATCTCTCAGCCACACTCCCCAGCTCGAGAGGCAACAGTGATTTCCCGGGGCAGCAAGGTGGACCAGTGCTCTAGCTGGACATTCAAGGCCTCTGGAACTAGAGGAAGTGGAGACCGGGAGCTCAGACCTGAGCTGCCCCAGTTCCTTTTGCAGCAGCTCTATGTCTTTGCCCGTCTCCAAGTCTCAGTGTGCCCATCTGTGAAAAGGGTGGGTTGGCCAATTTGAGCTCTCCATTCTCGCCAGCCTGAGCTGCCAGTGGTTTGGCCAATCTTCCCGTCCAGGTGACCCCTCCTGCGTCTCTCACACACGAACCCCTGCCGCTAGATGCTGCCCTCGCAATCCTCCAACCTCCAGGTGAGCCTTTGCCTTCCCATGAAGTGTCCTCCAGGCCACCCTCATCTCTGCTTGTGGAAGTCCTGACCCTCCAGACATCCCAGCCTGAAACCCTATGGTTGTCCTGTGCACTTGGTGGAGCCATCTTCTAGAACGTCAGCGGGGATGGGGGTCCCAACTGCCACTTGGTGATGACAACGGCCAGCATGCAGCACCTGACTCTCCAGGGCTCCTGCCCCGCCCTGATGTCATTGGTTGCCCCCAACAAGGAGTCACATCTACCCGTGGCGCCCACGGGAGTGAGGACAGTGGAGTCACGAGGTGAACTGACATGCCCAAGGCCACACAGTTCCTAATGGTCAGAGCCAAAACTTGAATGGCCAGCTAGTTCCAGGAATCCCCTCTCATCACCCAGTTATTTCTAGGTATGATTAACTGGTCTGTTTAGAGTTCTTCACAGATTGTGCCCCACTCCCCGGGCATGCATGCACATACTCACACACATTCACACGCACACGCGCGAGCACACTCACACACACACACACACACACACACACACTCAAGTGCTTTTCAGGTCCTCCCCCTCAGGAATTCAGTAATTGCTAGCTTAGTCCCAAGTCTCTGGACTGCATTCATGACCTTGTCACTTGAGAGGCACAGCGGAAAAGGAGTTACAAAGGAGGTTGGTTGCCAAGGTCCCCTCGGCAGTTTCCCAGAGAATAGGGTCCGTGTGAACTTCCCAGGAAGGGTGGGACCCCCCCCTCCAAGGAGAGGTGGGAAGGGCCATGTGAGCACGAAGGAGGGGGCTGAGGCGAGGAGGGGAGGGGATCCCAGGGAGGAAGGTAGGGGCCAGCGTGGACTCAGCCCCAGCAGGTGCCCTGTCCCTTACGGATGACCACCCTTCACTGAGGGGAGGAGAAGATGGGGGGCTGAGGCTGGCCAGTCTCTCGGAATCGTTGTCTCCCCTCCCGCCCCCTTGCCTCGGGAGGAACAACAGATCCAGTGGGAATGGGGATCCCATTTCAGAGGATCCAGGAGATGGGGGAGGAGGGGCATTGCAGAACAGCCGCTCAAATAATTCGAGGAAGTAGAGGTGGCATTTCAACTCCCCCCAAACCACCGACACGGGCTTAATGGATTGAGTGCTCACATCAGGCACTTTACAAGGAGGTTACTTCTCATTTTCTTATTTCCTCCTCAGATCCAGTGATGTGGGAGGCAAGTCGCGGTCCTCTCAACCCCTCTGTCACCTGCGGTGGAGGACGGGGCAGGGCTGTGCTGACACTCACAAGGCACTTATGCTTCTCCCCTCCTAGCCAGGTCCGCTCCGCCAGGAGCTTCAATCCACTGTGTGCCCAGAGATACTCAACTACAGATATCCCTCGCATCGCCCTAGGGAATGATGTGTCCAGTGGGAGACCGGGCAGAAGGAATCCGGGATGTGGACTAACCCCGCGGGGCTGCCCCTGGAGACGAGGCCTGTGATTGTCCAGGTCTGTCTGTGCCTGGAGGGTAAGTCAGGAGAAGGGGCGAGACCACTGTCCTCCGAGCCACACTCTCCACGACTCTATCTGCCCGATTCCTGTGATACTGCTTAGCGGGTCCCAAACCAGCGTGGGGCGCAGAGCCCTAAAATAATACACGAACCTCTTTCTCTTGTTCGCATCCACTCAAGGTGAGATACCACGAAATGCAACTGGAAGAAATGTCTCGTGGGTCATTTCTGGGATGTGGGATGGGATAAGACGGTGGGAGCCTCGGAGGTAAGGGGACGGGAGGAGATAACACAGGAGGGGAACATAAAGGTGCAGGATGTTAGGGTCGGATGGCTTGGGATGGGCTGGGGAAACTGAGGCCACATGCTAGGGAGGCCTCTCTGTGCACAGTTGGACTCTCATCTCGGGACACACATTCAGGACGCGGCAGTCCCTTCCCCAGTTGCTCGGCAGGTGCCAGCACCGGGAGAGAGGGAGCGGACGACTCTTCAGGAGGCTGGCACGGGTCCCAAGCCATCTGTTCCCAACTTCCTCCTGCGTGGGTGGTGGCGACACGTCCCCAGCCGGCCCCCGCGCCTCTCACCAGCCGTCAACACGCCCTCACTCTCTCCTTGTGTGTGTTGTCAGATCTTCCCAATATAGCAGCCCGGAGTCTGTCAACAGTTCTGTTCCATGCCTACTTCCCCTCCCCAAAGGATGCCAAGTCTGCTGGCCCCTCCCTCGATGGGGGCATCACCGTCATGCCTCACTCTCAGCCCCGGCAAGAGGAGACCTCCCCAGAGGTGCTTGGAGAAGCCACCCCAGCTTCCGTCGTCTGGGTCCCTTGGATGGGACCCGGGCCAGGATGCATCTGAATGGCACTAGGGAAGAGGAGTCCAGGCGACCGGGGATCGGCTGGACGTGGGGAAGAGGGGAGCCGAAACTGAAGGTGACACTTGGGGCTCTGACTTGAAATGACTCGGGGAAGATGGTCCTATTCACTGAGGTGGGGGGTCCTGGAGAAGGAGCGGTTTGGGGACAGAGAAAGAGAGATGAGCTTGAGATCCAGGGAGACAGAGAGGACTGAGAGCTCCTCAAGGGAATGTCCTTGTGCACATGCGGACTGGAAGCTCAGGAGAGAGGTCTGGACTTGAAGAAGGTGCCAGAAGGTGGAATGCAGTCATCCACGGGAGCACACCCATTTGCTCCAGTAGCATTCGGCAATCAGCGTTGTCACTAAAGCAATCCCAATGACTCACTTTACAGAATTCCCCTCGTGCATCCCACCAGGGTGCTGCGGGACGGACTGGCCTCTGTCCCCAGATGTCTGGGACGCATCCCAGCAGCTGCCTTCTCTTTCCCCCTTCCAGCCGCCTCTGTTCCACCCTCCAGGCAACAGAGAATGTGACCTGGTCTGAGCATCAGGAGCCCTGGACCCCATCCTAGCTTTGACCACTGACTTTGGGAATCGAAACCAATCATTTTCTCTCTTAGCCTCCACCTCCTCAACGGTGAAATGGGAACAAATATGGCAGATACTCTACACACTTAAGGAATTTGGGTGAAAACTGCCCAATGATCTGGCCAGATCCCCTGAGTCCCGTCTGCCCCCTGCCCCCACCCCGCCATGGGACCCACGGCGGATCCTGCCCCAGGTGTGTGGCACACCGTCCCCATCCTCGGTTGCCTCGTACCCCAGGGGGGCTCCAGGACACTGCTCTGGTCTCCTCCAGCCTGCACGGACCCCTCTGCCCCCATGCTTCACCAGATGACCCCGCAGATCAGAAGATACCACTAATAATGCTCATATAGTGACATTTATTGCGGCACAGGCAGCCCCTGCTTAGCTTTCAGGGCTAGCAGGAAATGGGCACAGAGTGAATCACTCTTTACAATGCATCTTGAGCAGAGCATTTGTAATGATTCCTTATTGCCGATCTTAATTGAGACCTCAGTGAGGTAGTCAGGCCTCTCCTCTCCTCTCATGCCCTCCAGCTAAGACTGTAGCTCGTGGTGACCCCTTCATCTCATGACAGGATCAGAGGGGAGGGCGACTTAAGGTGGAGAGGCAGGTTGTCGTCCTCCTGGGATGCTACCCCTTCATTTCAGAAAGGGAGGTGGGGACGAAGGTTGCTAACCTGGGCCCTGAAGGTCAGCTCGTGAATCTGAGAAATGGCAGGGGCCCTTGTACCAAAGGGACACTGTCACACACAACCGTGGCCGTGGCAGATGCATGTTGTTGTGTCTGCTCAGTGCCCATCTATGCCTCCCTAAGAGAAAGCCCTTCATCTGGAGAACCCTCCTCCCCCCAGGCCAGCATGCAGCCCTGGCTGTCAGTCAGAGGATGCTCCCGCCCCCTGGCCACATGGGCAGGGCATAACCCAACTCCAGAGGATAAGTCACCCCCTGAGGTTTGGCCAATCAGAACCAAAGGAAGACGATGAATCAGGGAACACGTGAGGCAGGAGTTGCTGGTGACCATGGTTCCCGTTCCTGGAAGGGGCCAATCTGCAGGAGAATAAAACATGAAAGCCGTCTTAACTATTTCCGGTGGAATCTCTGTCACTTGCAACCAGCCTTCCCTTACCCTATTAGAGATGCATTCCCTCCACCAGCCTTCTGGAGACAGTTCCCATTTCATTGCTGTCTATTCCAGGCCAGCCCAGAGGGTGTGGCCTAGAGACTCAGAGCAGGGCAGACCCAGTGACCAGACCCTTCCCCTGGAGCCCCTGGCCCCCCAAGGACAGAACCAACCACACGTCCTTTCTGCCAGCCCCTTCTAGGTCATACTCTGCTGCCCTCTGCTGCCCCCTGCTGGCCACAGGCCATCATGCGCTCAACTCTTGGAGTCAGGGTAGGTTTGGGGGCTACATCCCAGGGACCCGAATGAGGAAGCAGAGGAAGCCCTGGGTCTGAACAGAGGCAGCCTCTCACAACCCCATCCCAATAAGAAACATCTCTGGAAATGCAAAAAGAAACAAACAAAAACTTTACTGTTACATGGGGGCTAAGAATACGGCTGTCTTCCCTTGAGTGAGAATAATACAGTAATACAAATTGGGAGTTGGATAGGCAGATGTTGTCTTCCAAGTGAGAGCCTCTAGGCAGGTTTTCCAGGAGGCTGGAACAATGGAACGTAAGGACCGAGAGACGAATGGCTCAAGAGAGAAACGGAGTCAAGAAAATAATAGCAGCTAAGGGGAGGGTGAGCAGAAGTGAGATTCCAGGCTCCCAAGGCAGGGGACACATCACCGTGGTGATGCTGATGCACTCCAGGATGCAGGACGGGGGCCCCCAAAAGCAGCCTCTCTGACCCATATTGCTCACAAATACCGAGGGGGGAAATAATAATTCACGTGTTTACAGTCTGTGGAACACGTTAGCACACCATATCACATCTGATTTCACACCACCTAAGGAGGTAACTGCTATTGTCTTCATGTTTTTTTTTTCTCACAAGGTAATAGGGATTCTTTTTTTTAAGTTTATTTATTTGAGAGAGAGAGAGTGCAAGCATGAGCAGGGGAGGGGGAGAGAGAGAGAAAGAGAGAGAGAGAATCCCAACGAGGCTCCACGCTGCCAGCACAGAACCTGACGTGGGGCTCGAACCCACAAACTGTGAGGTCATGACCTGAACCAAAACCAAGAGTTGGATGCTTAACCGACTGAGCCACCCAGACGCCCCAAAGTAATAGAGATTCTGAGAGATGTAGTGGCTTGACTGAGGCAACTTCTCTGAGCAGCAGAGCCTAGACTCGAACCCAGGTCCAACTCCAAGTCCAGGGCTCCCTCTGCTGAATGAGACCACCTCTGTGTGGGCGGGGCCAGCTTCTTTATTTTTTTATTTTTTTATTTTTTTATTTTTGGGACAGAGAGAGACAGAGCATGAACGGGGGAGGGGCAGAGAGAGAGGGAGACACAGAATCGGAAACAGGCTCCAGGCTCCGAGCCATCAGCCCAGAGCCCGACGCGGGGCTCGAACTCACGGACCGCGAGATCGTGACCTGGCTGAAGTCAGACAATTAACCGACTGTGCCACCCAGGCGCCCCAGGGCCAGCTTCTTTAGGGTCAAAGAATGGAACCGAGGTTCAAAAATTTGACCCTGCTATTTAGCAGCTGTGTGCCTTTGAACAAGTTACTTAACTACTCTGAGTCTCCTGCATGAGTATATCTCATGGGGTTGTTTTATTTATTCTTGTTTTAAAGATTTTATTTTTAAGAAATCTCTACACCCAACGTGGGGCTCGAACTTACAACCCCAAGATCAAGAGTCCCATGCTCTACACACTGAGCCAGCCAAGCATCCTCACGGGGTTGTTTTAAACCTCGTATGTCAATGTATGTAAATTACCCAAAGCAGGGCTTGACATTCAGTAGATACAATTACAATGGTCACAAAAATTAGCACACACATATTTCTAAATGCAATTCTCCCTGGGTATTTAGTCTGACTTTGTGTTTTCCTGGTGAAATCAAATTCAAGGAGTCTACCCTGTAGCTCTATCTCATCATCTTAACCATAGGAAAGAAGGCCCCAGAGACACCTCAGCTCCAAAGCAAGTGGATTGCTTTAATATTTATTTCACAGATGAGAAACTGAGGCTCCAAGAAGTTGAGTCCTTCCTTCAAGGTCACACAGATCATACGTGATAGAACCGGGACATAAACCCACGTCTGACCCCAAAGCCCTCACTCTTTCACGAACTCTATGAGGTTGGCCTGTGGCAATGAGAAGGAGTGTGGGGCAGATGGGGCAGTGGAGACATCAGTGTGGGTGCTGTTGCAATGGTCCAGGTGAGAGCTCGTGGCGGCACAATAGCAGAGGAAGGGTTCAAAAGGGGCAGATCACATCCATATTTAGGAATAAACTATGCAGGACTTACTGACAGATTCATTTGCTAAGAGGTTTTGGGCTTGAACAACTAAGTGAGTAATGGGGCCATTTTCTGGAATGGGAAGACCAGAGAGGAAAGCCATTTGGGGGTAGGGCAAACCAAGGATCCCCCTTTGGCCTTGGGAGGTTTGGATGCCTTCAGACATCCAGTGGAGCTTTTGGGTGAATGCACCTGGATCTCAGGGGTGAGGTCAGGACGGGAGAGAGCAGCACAGAGGTGCTACTCAAAGCCAGTGGAGTAGACGCGATGTCCTGGGAGAGAATGTAGAGAAGAGCCCAGGACTGAGCCCCTTAGGCCCCACAACAATTGGAGGTCCGGCGGGGGAAGGGGAAGGGGAAGGACTGGGGAGCTGGATGCGGTGTCCTAGAAGCCAAGAGGAGATGATGTTTCAAGGAGAGAGTGAGCAATTCTATTCAGTGTCGATGAGAGGCCAAGTTTGGTGAAGACCCCAAAGTGACCAGAAGAATCCAGCCCATAACCTTGATTAGGGCAAACACTGTGTGCAGCATCCACCGCTGAGCCAAAGGAAAGCTCACCAGAATGGAATATACCACTTCCAGCTGCCCAGGATGGGGTTAACCATAGAAGCAGAAGACAAGGATGGAGGGATAGAGATTTTCACTGCAGATCTTGGCAAGGGAGGCTGGGCCATCTCTGTCTCCACCCTTTTAAAGACTGGAAACATTTCCGTTTCAGCCCTCATCCATGCCATTATTCATGAATAATGTGATAGGTCCTGTGTTGATCACTGGGGACACAGCTGCGAATACATGACTTTGATCTTGACCCCGGGGAGTTTAAAAAGAGGTCAGAGACACTATAGCTCCTTATAGCCAACCATGGCCATGCTATGGTGGAAGGATACATCAGGGGCTCTGGGAACACAGTTGAAGGGTGAGGGAGAGCTTCACGGAGGAGGTGATATTTGGTCTGGGTCTTGAACAGGAGGTCAGCCAGCAGACAACAGAGTCACTGACATCCTGACAGAGGGAATGGAGACATGAGAGAGTATGTGGTGATGGGAAAACCACCCTTCCCTGCGTGGTTAGAGCGGAGTAACTGGAGAGGGAGGGGGAGCACTGAGACGTACAGGACCCAGGTCTTTATGGACCTTAAACTTAAAGCTAAGAAACTTGGACTTAACTCTGTAGGTCAGTATTTTCCCAAGAATGTCTTGTGAAACACGAATCTCAAATTTGCTCCGTAAAAAAAAAAAAAAAGAAAAGAAAAAAAATCAATGAATCAATAAATTCTAGGATCAAACACACTTGGGACATGCTACAGAGCAGACCCTCCTGGGGATTCACCATGTTCATTAGCATTTGAAAGCTCAGAGAAGAACCTATAGAAGAAAGAGAGTGAAAGAGAGAGAGAGAGAGAGAGAGAGAGAGAGGAGGGGGAGGGAGGGAGTGAGGAGGGGAGGAAGGGAGGAAAGGGGAGGAGAGAGAGAGAGAGAGAAAGAGGGAGAGAGAACAAAGAACACTTACCTTTCAATTTTCTAGATTTATGTCCCACGCTGCCCTCTGTTCATGTAATGAGCACTTGCATCCCCGCACAATTACTGCTCCTCAGGCACACGGATGGGGAGGGGGGAAGCTGAGCCAGGACTTGGGAATGTTTGCATTTTAAGCAATGATTCACCTGGAGGCAGAGGGCAGAGGGATGGCTGGTAAGAGGCCCCATTAGCCCTGGAACCCACAGATGAGGTCCAAGTTTACCCTTTACCCTGGAACTAAAAATATCTCCACTGATTTCTTCAGCAAATATCTAATGAGCACCTTCTCTGGGCCAGCTGTGCTGGTGCTGGCAGTACAATAGGGAGAAAATCAGACGCCGTTCCTGCCTCGTAGTGCTTCCTGGCTCACGGGCGCCATTCACACAATCACATAGGCTGAGGTTGAGGGAAAGAACACAGTCCGTAAGAAAGGAAACCTGGAATCAAGGAGGATTTTCCTTCATAAGCCAGACCCGGGCTGAGACGCAAAAGACAGGTAGGAATTAACTCGGCAAGGAGGGGTGGTGTCCGCAGGATGGCATTCTGAGCAGAGAGAACGGTGTGTGCAAAGGCTCTGTGGCGAGCAGGAAGATACCACAACTTCAAGACAAAAGGAAAAACAGAAAAGTTGCCTCCTGGTCGCTCAGCAACTTTCACCGGCAGTCCTATTTGTGGCTATATATGTCTAGCCACAAATTAGAAATAAAATGCCCCCAGAGTGTGAGATTTGGATGCTCTCAAATGGAGGATGTCCAGAAAATCGACCAAAAGCACACGTATTTTGTGCTGGAGTTTCCTGCTTAACAAAGGAGAAGGTGAGGCATGGAGAGGATCCCCAGGCACTTGGCGAGGACAGGGGATGGGATGGGGTTCAGCCCGCCGGGTTGGCCCAACTATTTCAAATCCAGTTCTACGAGGCCAAGCTTCCGTGCTCTTTGAGCACCTGCTTGGCACAGCATACGACCTTGCTCAGAAGGGGCCCTCTTTACCATCTCCTGAGTGATGAGGGTGAACCAAGCACTGAGCTGGGTGCTTCACGCACATAACCTCCTGTTGGCAGGCACCTGGGTGTCCCCACATTGTCCAATCTTGTGGCTTCACCCTGCTCTTACTATGTAAGCAAAATGGCCCCAGCATCTATGCCACAGGTGGTGGGGGACACTGCAACCCCAACAATACCTGCAGGGACTTCTATTTCTCCTAGACATCACGCGGCCGAATTCTCTGTCTCATCCGGGTCTCGGCCCCCCCACCCCCGTCACTGGAGTCTTCCCCCTGCCCCGAGCTAACCCAAAGAACGCTGCAGCCTTTCCTTTTGATTCCTCAAAGCAACCATGAGTGCCGTGCTCTTCCACCCGAGTGAGTTCTCCTGGAGGTCTGAGGACCATGACAGTGGCTACACAGCACAGCATGTGACTTAGAAGTCAACCAGTGCTCTTGACCTCAGCCGTTCCCGGTAATGCTTCGTCGCCACCTTTCGTCTTTAAGCCTGTGGGTGCTCGCCATCTTGCTCAGACCCCCTGTCTCTCAAAAGCCTCCTGGCCTCTCTTCCCTCGTTTCCGGGGGGAAGCATATCCCTCATCCCCCCACCATCTCGGGTGTCCCGAACTGGGTTCACCAAGAGGCAGAGCTGAGACAGGGATTTGGGTACGAGTGACTCATTTGGGAAGTGCCCCCAGGAGGCAAAGCTAAGGGGATGGGGATGACAGGGGGAGGGAAGGGAGCCGGTACAGAGAGTGTTAACAAACGGGTTGGCACCGTGGGCACCCGGGGCTCGGTGGCACTGGACACCCCTGGGAGACGGTGTGGAACACGCCTCACAGGTGGCCCCCCCAAGGGTCAGAGAAGCCGTGTTTAGCTGTCACCTTGCATCCGTTGCTAGCTGAGGGCTGCTCTCAGCGGCACCAGCTCCAGCCTGTACCTGGTGCAAAGCGAGAGAGAGCCCTCCGTCGGAGGCTTGCGGGACATTGCAGAAGGACAGCACTGACGGCTGGGGGACTGGGCAGGGCGCCACAGCCCCTGCTACGACGGATCGAGGCAAGGTCACACGCCACCCGTGGAGTCCACGCCCTTGGATGGAGGGGGCGGCCAATCTGCACTCCAAACGCAGCCATCGAGTCATAGGACGTGTCGCTCCAAGACCTGTGTCCCTTTCCCAAAAGAAGGAAGGGCCCGTCCACAGCTGTGGTTTGAAAGGAGCTTTCGCTTCAATACACCCTGAGGGAGGCACCTACCATGACCCCCTTGCTATAAACTAAGTAACTGAGGCTGAGACAGGCAGTGAGGAAACCACAAAGCCAAGATTAAAGCACACACGTTCCTAACCGTATGGTCTCCTAGAGCCCGGGAGCGGCACTTGGGTTAACAGCTTCTCAACACGACAAACACGTCAGCCAAACGTTGCACATTTACAAGCGGGTCCTTCTCACTACCATCCTGGGCGTGCAGGGCAGAGGGCTACCGCCGTGCCCAGTTTACTAACGAGGAACCGGAGGCATGACAGATTCAAGCCTGGTGCCCCAGTTCCCACGGACTTGAGCCACGATGTCGGACAACAAATTCCAGCCCCCTTAACTCTCTAGGAACACCAAGAGCTGACGGCTGCAAGGCAAATCCGTGATCAGCAATCAGCGAAGATTACAACTAGGCCACATGGGGAGTCAGGCATGACCTTCTGAGACAAAGGGCAGCCTGTCATCCAAACTGTCCCCACCACCAGCATCGGTAATGGGAGCACAATGGCAGGTGCTCCCCAGCTTGTGGTGCTGAGTAATCAGTACACTCTCAGAAGGAAATAGGATCTAAAGAAGAGCTCTCAAAAAGCGAGGGGGCCCCATCACCTCTCACCTCCCCCCCGCAGCCCGAGCAGTCCTCCTGTGACACAGACATGACCAACGTCTCCCTGCCTAAACTCTTTTTTTTTTAAGTTTATTTATTTATTTCAAGAGATAGAGAGCATGAGCGGGGGAGGGGCAGAGAGAGAGAGAGAGGGAGAGAGAGAATCCCAAGCAGACCCCACACCATCAGCACAAGAGACCGACTCGGGGCTCAAACTCACGAACTGTGAGCTCATGACCTGAGCCGAAAGCCAGAGTCAGAAGCTTAACCGACTGAGCCACCCAGGGGCCCCTCCCTGCCTAAACTCTCCAGTCACTCACCATTGTCCTCAGGACGAAGGTCAAACTTCTGAGCGCAGGGCACGTGATGTCTCATCACGAGGGTCTGCCTCCCTTGCCCGCCTTGTCCCTTTCCTGCCCCTGAGCCATGATCTCAGGATCTGCCCTCCCGGGTGCCCTGCCAGGTAGGGCTGGGATCGGAGTCGTCCCTGTGTCTCAATGGCCAGTAGGGACCATGAACAGACAAATGAGGCGGGTCCTGAGCCGTGTCTTTCCAGATGAAGGGTTGAAGGAGCAGAGGCAGCTGGCGGGGAGGGGCAGCTCCGAGGGACAGGAGCACAGGCACTTGTGTTGAAGGAGAGTCTGCCCGTGCCGGAAGGACAGGTGCTGTCAGCGAGAACGCCGCCTCCCTCTGGTGACCTTTCCCGAAGACATTTCCTCTGAATGTCAGGTTCGTTAGACACAGGATTGGGGGTGCAGGAATCACTTTAGAACTGAATTAAAGAAGGACAGACAGACAGACATCATCCAGGTTTGTAGTGACAAGCCAGCTTGGAGGGTGAAGGGACACACTCTGCCTACGGGCCACTTTTGTCCTTCTCAGACGGCGGGGTCTCCTGTCAGGGCCATCCCTCCCTTCAGAATGGGGTTCCCAGCACCACCATCCCAGGGTCCGTCCCAGGGTCCCGGGGCCAGCTGGGCTCACCAAGTGACTAACCAGGACCTGGAGTCCTAGGGACCCCGGGGCTTGAAGCATGTTGCTCACACAACCCCACTCCTCAGGCCCAGTGTGAGTGACCCAAGGATCTGTGTGACTCAGAACCCACTCTGGGTCACTCCGTGCTGAACACTGGGGACACAGAGGTAAATCAGATATTTGCCCTACCCTCAAGGGGCTGCACGTTTCATAAAGAAGACACAAAGGTACAGCAATGTTACCAGATGGTGGGCTCGGTGCCACGGCAGGTCTCTAGGCAGAGAGCTGTGAAGGGCTTCCCGTGAGAAGGTACCTCTGAGCTGGGCTTTGAGGGATGAATAGGAGTTTGTCCCCTGTCTGTTCTTTCCAGGAGACACCGGTTTCCAAACCCAGAACGGGCTGCTTCTGTGAGCGGTGAGCTCCCTGGCACTGGAGATGCCAGGATGACTGATCCCTTGGCCCTCTGGTCACAGCTTCAGTGCCGTGGAGCGTGGTCAGGGCATTGGAGAGCAGGAGACCCACGGATCTCGCTCCTCCAGTTTTCCTCCACAGCCCCTTGGCGTCACTGACCGCGCGGTAATGCACGCTGGGCCCTTTCTGCTCCCAAACCCACAGGCCTCTCCTGTCTGCTGCCCCCATGGCTCACAGGAACCGGTCCCCTGTGCCATCTGCTATGGCCCCATGCGTTAGTGGCCAGGCCCAAGCTGGGCTAGCGCGGACAGGGACAAGACGCAGAAAAGCAGGAGAACCTGCAGGCTTCACTCCCACCCCCCACGTACATATGCGGGCACACACGCGCACACACCCCGTCCTCAGAACCTCACCCCCTATCCGCCCTGCCTCCAGCTCCCTGCAGACCTCAGTGCTATCCTAGCGTTGACCTTACTGGACCCCGCGGCTCTTCCCGGGGCTGCTGGCCGGGACACCACCGCTCTCCACCCCGAATGCCGAACGTCCCCCTCCACCAGGCTCCTGGCTCTGCCCCCTCCACAGCTCCTCAGCTGCCAGCTCTGTCTTCACGCCTCCCGGAGAAGCAACTGTCAGCATGTTTTTGTGGCTGGGGATGGGAAAGGTGGAGACAGAGGGGCATGGGGAAGGGAGAGACGGTGAGGGGAGGCAGGTGGGGAAGCAGAGACAGAGACGGGGAAAGAGGGGTGGGGGAGGGTCAGGGACCACCCTGATGGGAGAGGAGTGGAAAGAACAGACTGGAGAAAGCCACTCGGGCCTGGGGCTGGAAACGAGGACTCCCAGCTCCGTCGCCCTCTGAATCTGCAGCTCTACTCGGGGAGGTGGCCACGGGGCCGACAGAGGGAACTAGGCGGATTGTGGGCACAGGAGCTTTTGCTTGCCTCTCACGCCACCGGGAGATGCCCACCACGGCCCAGCCCCGGGTCATCTGCCCATGTCCTCTCGGCCTGCGGCGGGCCGGGCCAGGCACACCCATCTGCTCAGAGATTGTCTGTCCTCCACAAGCCTGTTCCTTCTGTCCTAGGGCTGGCTTTGTGGGGCGGGGGGGTCTGGAGGCACTGGGGAGAGCAGCCCCTCTGCCCCTGGAGACCCCAAACACAGGGAGACGGGAGTTCACTGTGAGAGAGGACTCAGCCAGAGACAGAAACGAGAAAGGGATAGAACAAGAAAGACCGTACCGTAGGCCAGTTGCACAGACAGAAGCCAGCCCTGAAGACTTGGAAATGTGACCCAACGCGCCCTTTCCGGCGTGACCCAGGCTGGGAGCTGAGGACAGAGAGGCTGATTATATGGTCACCCATGCTGACCCTCCCGACAACCGGTATACTGTCATTAAGCCACTTCACAGGAGGGGAAACTGAGGCTCCGAGAGGCGAGGTGACTGGCCCAAGAGCCAGGCCAGAACTCCCGTCTGAGCAGCACCAGAGCTCATCCTCTTTCTTATGCACCTGCCTGCCTCCCTGTGGGTACAGACAGACAGAGTGAAAAAAGGACAAGTCAGAGCGCTCACATGGGTATCAGCTCAGCCCCGGAGCCCAGAGCTAGGGTTTCCAGAAAAGCCAAGCAGTGCAGCGGACGGTTGGACCCCCGGCTCGGGACCCCACTGCCTGGGCTGAGCGTGTCGCCCATTTCCTTGCCCCTCAAAGTGAGGCTAGGAAAAGCGTATAGTCACAGACATCGCGTGAGGTTTAAATGAGGTGACTGCAGAGTGCTTAGAATGGTTCCTGGCCCACAACCAGTGCTTGACAAATGGTAGCGCCTGGTATGACTCAGGGAGAAGCATCCTGGCTGAACAGAGGGAGGAGTGGGGCGGGGGAGGGGGGCCTAGAAAGGCGGGAGGATGGGCAGTGAGATGGCACCATGTGGCCAGCGGGGCCTCGTGATGTCCCCACCCCCATCGCTCTCTCTCCTGAAACGCTTGGCGAGGCTGGATTTGCTGTGAAAACCACCTGAATTCTTCAGCCAGGTGGGCTTGAGGTGACGTGGTGGGGACCAGAGACCCCAGGCGCCCGGATCGCATGGCAGTCCCGGAGAAGTCACGGACCTCCCCCAGCCATAGGAGTTGGGAAGATCCCCCCAGTCTTAACTCAAATGCAAGAGCAAGGAGGCATCCGTGGGGCGCCTGGGTGGCCCAGTCGGTTGAGCGTCTGACTTCAGCTCAGGTCACCGTCTCGCGGTTCATGAGTTCGAGCCCGCACCTCGGGCGTGCTGCTGTCTGTCAGCACAGAGCCTGCTTTGGATCCTCTGTCTCCCTCTCTCTCTCTGCCCTTCCCATGCTCTCTTTCTCTCGCGCGCGCTCTCTCAAAAATAAATTAAAAATTTAAAAACAAGAGCAAGGAGACATCCAGCTGACATCTGGGTTGAACAAACTAGTGAGACCCATACGGTGCCGGGGGCTGGGTGGGTGGCGGTAATAGTAAGGCCCGCTGATGCCCATAGAGCACTCCCCATGCACCGAACACTGAGCAAAGTGTTTCACACACTAACTTATGCAACCCTCAAAACAATCCCATGGCGTTGGCGCCATTATTGGTCCCGTTTGACGGGTGAGAAAACCTGGGAACAGAGAGGTTGAATGACCTGCCTAACGTTGCACAGTGAATCAGTGGTGAGCTGGGAGGCAGAGCCTGAGGGCCAGGCTCCTGACTGCACCCGACTCTTATTGCCTCATGTGGCACGAAGGGTGGGCGATGAGAAAGAGCCACCTAAGAGCTTCCTGGAGCTCAGGTCTGCAGATGGGGTCAGCGCCCAAAGGTGAAGACCCAGCCAGGAGCGCTCCTGTCCCCGAGAAGCCCCAACAAGCCCTGAGACCGCCCCACTATTTACCAGGCACTGATCCCTGATCCAGGGGAAAAGTTAAGTGTCAGGGTTGGGCCAGTGGTGCCAACTTTGGCCAAACGTGTCACAGGCCAGCAGCTCTGAACCTACACGGCACTGTCCCTCCAGGCTGGGCCATGCTCTCCACCGAACACTTGGCTGGCCACGCCTGGCTCCCACCCTCTCCCAGTACCCCTCCCCCGCCTCCATCCCACTGCTCAGATAATGCCACCATCTGGGGCCCATCTGCAGGGAGCCTGCCTGCTTGTTAGAGAGGGGGTATCTCCCATCTGTATCCCCCAGGAGCATCCTGGGACTCCAGAAATCCCAGGAGAGATCAGGGCATAAAACAGCCCCGTTAGCGTCCTGCCAGGGAGGCTGTGGGCCACGCACCCAGGTCAGTGAGTCAGACAGGTCAGTGCAAAGAGGCAGCTCCCTGTGGTGGAAAGAGTATGGACTTCAGAACGACGTGGGGTCGAATTCTGAATCACCCCCATTGGACGGGGGCTTTGGGCAGGTCGGTTCGGTGGTCTGAGCCAGTTTGCTCATCCGTAACATGGAGATAACAGAGGACAGTCACCAGAACTCCATTCGATCATTTGTGTGGCCCTTGCACTTAGAACAGGCACAGGAAAGATGTTTGTGGAACGAATGGATGCGGCCAACCCGATGGCCACCCTGCCTTCCCTCTTGCTAACAGACCCCAAATTCAGGCCCAGCAACAATGGTGCCTGATGGCTCTAAATAAGTCATGCCGGCACTGTTCCCCTTTACTGTGAATGGGGTGGGCACGTGACCCAGTTCTAGCCAATGAGATACAAGGGAAAGTCACCTGAGGATCTGGGGACAGGTTTCCATCCAGGAGGAAAGGAGGGAGGTGCAGGAACAGGGCTCTCCTTCTCCTGGATCTTTCTTCCTCCTCACGCCTTCCAGGCTGCTTTGGGAGGTGCAGTGTTTGCAGATGACAACTGGTAACCACAGGAAATGTCACCGTTAGCGAGGATGGCAGAAGAGAAAGAAAAGAACGTGGCTCCTCAGGGATATCATTCAGCTGCCAGATCCACCCGGCACCTCCTACCTTAAAATTTCTTGTTCGTGAGCAAGAAATACCCGCTAGGTTCAAGCCACTTATTTGGTATGCAAAATCTTACAGCCGTAAACATTCCTATCTGATGATACAAGGGCCAATGAGTGAGTGAATGAATGAATGAATGCATGCATGTCTCGTAGCCTGAAAATAATTGCGCGAATGTTTGTCATTATCGACAATATTAATACGGTAACACCTCATTTATTCACAATTATCAGCAAGAGGCTTTTGCTCAAAAGGAAATTTTCGAGATAATGGGAGTTTACCCCCTTTAGGCACCAAAATACTACTTTGATTTTAACCCTTTTTGATTTTTAAAAATCGCCTGAAACGTATCACACCCCCCTGTATCTATCCCCTCTCACTGCACCCCCCTCAACACACACACACACGCACACGTGCACACACATGCACACGTGCACACACACACACACACACACACACACCAGGGGACGCCAAGCAGGAGTTAAGCTTAGCTTGGATACCGGGCTCACCAGTGAACACGCATTGCTAAAGTAAAGCATCACCCAGCATTCCCCTGGGGCTGGCAGAGGTGGGGCTCCTGGAGCTGCTCTAAATTCCAGAGTCATCACCCCTCCCAGCCCCTCCCCATCAAGCTTCTAGACGGCACAGTGACACCTCTTGCAACCCTTCCCTGCTTGGACGGATTTCTCTGTTCTGGGCTGTGAAGCCAGGTCACCCATTCGCCAGACTTGTGTGCCACGTGGCTTCCGGCAAAGACCCCTGACCAAGACGCTGCCGTAAAAGTACCAGATCCCAGAGGAGGAAGGCCCGGATCCTGCCCTAAGGAGAGGATCGTTCTTTTTTTTTTTTTTTTTTGACAAATCTTTACTGAGCACCTGCTAGCTGAGGCAGTAGAAGCTAAGAATGCAAGCTTTGGAGCCAAAGATCCAAGTTCAAATCCTGACTCTGTTTACTAGTGGTGTGAACGTCGGGCAGGTCACGTCACCTCTCTGAACCTCGGTTACCTTCATCTATATAATAGAACTAATAACGGTACCTTCCATGTAAGGATGATGCAAGGAATCCGTAAGCTATTGTGCTCAATGCTCCTCGTAATGTCCTTTACTTGGTAACTTCTCAACAAACATAGGATATGGTCATCATACAGTGGACTTGTTTCTGGGCGGTGGAGAACAATGGCTGATAAGAATGGCAAGGCTTGTGACCCCAGCAAAGTAACAGCTCATCAGGTAGACCAGGTGTTTTCTAATACACATGAATAAATGCCAGTTGGAGAAGCCTGGCACAGAGACGGGTCAGAAACCCGAAGGAGGGTCTAGATCCCGGACTGGAGAGGCCAGAGAAGGTTTCCCAGATATCGATGCCGGGACTAAAAAGTTAGTGGGTGTCTTGGTTTCCTGGGGTTGCCTTAACAGATTACCACCGACTGGGTAGCTCAGCCTGATCTCATCTCAAGATCCTTGGGTTTATTACATCTTCAAAGCCACTTTTTCCAAACAAGGTCACATACACAAGTTCTAGGATATGTAGATGTATCTTTTTAAGAGTTACCTTTCGGGGCTCCTGGGTGGCTCAGTCGGTCAAGCGTTCAACTTTGGCTCAGGTCATGATCTCGCAGTTCGTGAGTTTGAGCCCCGCATCGGGCTCTGTGCTGATGGCTTAGAGCCTGGAGCCTGCTTCGGATTCTGTCTCCCTCTCGCTCTCTGCCCTCCCCCACTCGCACTCTGCCTCTCTCTCTCTCAAATATAAATAAACATAAAAAATTTTTGTTAAAAAAGAGCTACCATTCAACCCACTACAAGCAAGGGGGAGCAAGGCATAGCCCCAAATGATAGAACCCCCTGTAGACAATGTGAAGTGCCACAGAAGAGGGGTTCCAGAGGACCTTGTCTGGCCTGGGCAGAGGCAACACAGAGACAAGCAGACTGAGGTTCCAGGATCCAGAGAAGGCACCGGGTGCTGTCACCAAAACCACAGGGAATCCCACATCCAGACAAGTTCCGAAAGGTGGGGTTAGGAAGGACTGCAACTTGATAGGTATATGAGTGCACAAAGGATTTCTCTGGACATTGCTTTGGGGCAACAGGCCTCTTCCAGATTCCTTTCCTTCCCCTGAACTTGGAGTGACATCGGGCCACCGCTGTCATGACAGTCCTGATTGCCTCCTTGGCACAGAGCCTGATGTCTGGCTCATGCCGTGGGAGTCTGGCCGCTCTGACCCCTTCTGTTCCCGGAAGCAACGCCCCCCCCCCCGAAGCTTCCACAGAGCTACTCGCTTCTCAGCATCCCCAGGGGCTGGTTCCATGGCTATCCCTGTCCCAAACTGCTTTATCCAGTCACCCGCATCAGTTCTTTTTCTTTTTTTTTGATTTAAAAAAAATGTTTTTACCATTTATTTATTTTTGAGAGACAGAAAGAGACAGAGCGTGAGCAGGGGAGGGCCAGAGAGAGACAGAGACACAGAGCTGGCTCCAGGCTCTGAGCTGTCAGCACAGAGCCCGACCCGGGGCTCGAACTCATGAACCGTGAGACCACGACCTGAGCCGAAGTGGGACACTCAACGGACTGAGCCACCCAGGCGCCGTGGGAATGTTTCATTTTTCAAAGGCAGAGCTTTATGAAAAGCAGCTCAAAGCCTGGCTCTTAATTCAGATCATTGTGATACTTGATTTTAATTGCTGTTGTGGCTGGGGGGAATAACCAGATACCATGCAAAGATGCATTGATCCGAGTGGGAAAACAGCAATCCTGGCTGTGCTTACTAAACCCTTACCGTTATTTTTCATTCTCATCCACCAATTATGCAAAGGTTTTTGTTGAAATTCGGCAAGCAAATTTCCAGTTTCCCTGATGTCAATCAGCGGCTCTTGCAAACCAATCAAAAGGTGTTACATTTTTATATTTTTAGCAAATAGGTTCTGAAACACCGTGTTCAAAGGATTTTTTTTTAAACGGGTTTGAAAATTCCGTTTCCAAGTTTTTAAAGTTTACACACACGGAGAGTTGCTACACGTGATGTAGGTACATCATTTTCTATCCCCCAAACCACAGAACAATGGAAATATGTGCGAATGTTCTTTAAATGCTCTCTCCATAGCATGAGTTTCTTCCAGGAAGCAGTTTACCTTCCAATCATTGTTTGCATAGCAAACAAAAGGTCTTTGCAGATGTAATTAAGCTAAGGATCTTGAGGTGAGACCATCCTGGATTGCTGGATGGACTCTAAATCCAATGATAGGTGTCCTTACAAGAGGCAGAAGAGGGGCACCTGGGTGGCTCAGTTGGTTGAGCATCTGACTCTTGATTTCAGCCCAGGTCATGATCCCACGGTCAGGGGATCGAGCCCCTCGGCAGGCTCCACACTGAGTGTAGAGCCTGCTTGGGATTCTCCCTCTTTCTCTCTCTCTCTCTCTCTCTCTCTCTCTCTCTCTCTCTCTCCCTCTGCCTCTCTTCCCCACTCATGCTCTCTCTCTAAAATAAAATGATAAAATAAAAAACAAAAAAATAAACATTCTCATGCTTTCTCTTAAAAAAAAAAAAAGTCAAAGAGAAGACACATAAACAGAGAGAAGAGAAGGCCCTGTGAGGACAAACAAAATGTGTGTGTGTGTGTGTGTGTGTGTGTGTGTGTGCGCACGCACACGTTACTTTCAAAATATCTGTTACCCAAGGGGTGCCTGGGTGGCTCAGTCGGGTGAGCGTCCAACTTCAGCTCAGGTCATGATCTCCTGTCTCGTGGGTTCGAGTCCCGCGTCGGGCTCTGTGCTGACAGCTCGGAGCCTGGAGCCTGCTTCGGATTCTGTGTCTCCCTCTCTCTCTGCCCCTCCCCCGCTCTCTCCCCCACCCACCCTCTCTCTCTCTCTCTCAAAAATAAATAAACATTAAAAAAAATTTTCGGGGGGGGCAGCGCCTGAGTGGCTCAGTCGGTTAAGCATCCAACTTCGACTCAGGTCATGATCTCATGGTTCATGAGTTCAAGCCCCACATTGGGCTCTGTGCTGACAGCTCGGAGCCTGGAGCCGGCTTCAGATTCTGTGTCTCATTCTCTCTCTGCCCCTCCCCCACTTGCACTCTGTCTCTCTCTGTCTCTCAAAAATAAATAAAAATGTAAAAAAAAGAAAAAAAAATTTTTTTTAATATTTGTTACCCAAAAGCAATGTAGTATCCCGGATTAGAGTCTAGAACAGAAAAAAGACATTAGTGGACAAACTGGTGAAATCCAAATAAAGTCTGGCATTTTGTTAATAGTCATGTACCAGTGTTAATTTTTTAGTTTTGACAAACGTACCTTGGTTCTGTAAGAAGTTATATTATCGGAGACCCGGAAAATAGTATGCAAGGATGCTCTGTACTTCCTATCTTTGAAACTGTGCCGTAAATTTAAAATAATTTCAAATTTTAAAGTTTATTTTAACATTTTTGGTTGTATCACATAGTATTGACAGCCGGTTGTCATTACAAAAATAGTAGGCAAGTCTGAAACACTTCTTTTTCTATAGAAGAAAAATGCAGAACTCATCTTGAAGTTCCCCATCTCATTAAAGTATTTTGCCACAAGATAACCATCAAATCTCTGTATCTCATTACAAAATAATCAAATCTCTATGCCCTCGTTGCAAAACACTATAAGGATTCTACTATATATTAAAGATCTTTTTATAATATGAGCCACATCAATGGCGTCCTTTATCATTTTGTGCACTGCTGGCCTCAGATTTCTTTGCTTCAACAGCGAGCCTTTGAGTCACTTGCATGTTCGGAGCAAATCTCTGTAACTTTAATCTGGAATCATGTTTTGCAGTTAAAACATCCACTCTATCAATAGTTATATTTATAATGTTTTCCCTTAAAACAGTGCTTTTATTATTTATTTTAAATTGTTTTAGAGAGAGGGAGAGCATGAGTGGGACAGGGGGAGAGAGAGAGAGAGAGAGAGAGAGAGAGAGAGAGAGAGAGAGAGTGAGTCCCAAATAGGCTCCACACTCAACACGGATCCCAGTGCAGGGCTCGATCCCACAACCCTGGGATCATGACCTGAGCTGAAATCAAGAGTCGACACCCCACCAGATGAGCCACCCAGGCGCCCCGAAACAGTCGCTGGTTATTGAAATGATATCTCCCTGGTACGCCTCTTTTTTTTTTTTATTTTTTTTTCAACGTTTATTTATTTTTGGGACAGAGAGAGACAGAGCATGAACGGGCGAGGGGCAGAGAGAGAGGGAGACACAGAATCGGAAACAGGCTCCAGGCTCTGAGCCATCAGCCCAGAGCCCTACGCGGGGCTCGAACTCACGGACCGCGAGATCGTGACCTGGCTGAAGTCGGACGCTTAACTGACTGCGCCACCCAGGCGCCCCAGGTACGCCTCTTTTAAAAAAAGAAGTAACTCGGGGCGCCTGCCTGGGTGGCTCAGTAGGTTAAGCACCCGACTTCGGCTCAGGTCGTGATCTCATGGTTCATGGGTTCGAGCCCCGTGTCGGGCTCTGTGCTGACAGCAGGGAGCCTGGAGCCTGCTTCGGATTCTGTGTCTCCCTCTCTCTCTGCCCCTCCTCTGTTCATGCTCTGTCTCTCTCTGTCTCAAAAATAAATAAACATTAAAATAAAATTTAAAAATTAAAAAAAAGAAGTAACTCTTTGTGTATCTCATCACTGAACCCGAATCTAACACACATCACAGACCGAGGCATATTAGGAACTCGTGTACTTTCAACTCAGAGCAGATCACCCACTTGCTACTTGTCGCTTCACATCTACAGCAGCATATTCTTTGCATCTTCCAGCCACATTTGCTGACAAAGGAATGCATTTTAGTCCGTCCGTGGATTGGTTTCTGTGGATTATTTCATCCATCTTGCCTGAGGGAGAACAAGCATTTCCTTGATGGTATGTGGCTTTTAAACTTTCACGATTAAGTGAGAAAATCTCAAAAGAAGCATCTAAATATGTGTCGCAAGGTAGCAGAACATTGTGTAAAGAACCAGAGGGAGCATCTCATAACTTTAGACGTCACTGAAAAAGAGAAATGACAGATTTGTCTCTGGGTTGTGGGTCTTCATTTTTAAGGCTATTTCTGTAGCAGTAAGGAGAGGTTAGCTTACGACACGGTAACAAACATTCCCAACATCTGTAGCTTAAAGCAGTGCTGATTTGTTGCACGTCCGGGCACATCACAGGTCAGCTGTGGGCTCTGGGCCACAGCGCCGTCACTCTGGGATCCAGCCTGACCAAGCCGCTTCCTTCCGGAATATTCTCAGCCCTTGTGGCAAAAGGAAAAGAGAACTGATCAATCGCACACCGGCGCTCAAGGCGTCTGTTTGGAGGTCACGTCTGCTCAGATTTCAATAGCCAAAACAAGTCACATGGCCACACTTAACTCCAACCAGGCCAAGGAGTCCGTCCCGCCCTGTGCCGAGTAGAGGCTCATACATATCTGGTCCTGTGGCTCCGATGACATCCACACTTGCTCGCTGCAGACACTTCACGCCCTCGTCAGCGAAGGTGTCAAGGCTCATCATTACTTGTCAGGTGTGGAAATCCACCCAGCAGAGTCTTCTTCAGATTTCCTCCTTTTTTGTCCAACGTCACACGGGAGCTGACTGAACCATCGTGATTGACCCACCCCTCCCATGTGGAGAAGTCTCAGGCTTTGCCATCTTCTAACTATTTGCTGGAGCTTGCATCCATGAGGATTATCTTCCATCCATGGTGTCTTTACAGGAAATTGTAAAGCCACTGCCCACTTCGTGAGGGTTGCTGTCGTTGAAATGGGGCTGTCTCATAAAGGAACATACACAAAGTGTTCTTGGCGGCCCTGCTAATTGCAGCCCAAACTGGGATCGGCAGAAACGTCCGTTAAAGGGGGAATAGATATATGTGTGCGATGAAATGTTATACAGCGGGGAGAACCAATGAACTATCCAAACAACTTGGCAACAGAAGTCAACAAGCAAATCAACAAAAATACATACAAACGATGCGACCTGCAGAAGCCTCACAAATGTGATGCTGAATAGAATTCGAATACGTTGTTTCATTTACACAAAGTTCAAGCACATGCAAAACGAGTAGGCGGTTGTTAAAACCAGGATGGGGGTCGCCAGGGGCAGCGAGTGACCAGAAGGAGGCACAGGGGCGCCTGGGTGGCTCAGTCGGTTAAGTGTACAACTCCCTCTCTGAGTTCAGGTCTTGATTTCAGGGCCGTAAGTTCAAGCCCTATGTTGGGTTCTATGGGCTTGGAGCCTACTTTAAAAAAATGGTAAATCAATTAAAAAAAAAAAAAAAAGGAGGCATAAAAATGGTCTGCTGGCACTTTTACTTTTTTTTTTTTTAATGTTATGTTTCTTACTCTGAGTGCCATTTATATGGATGTGCTTACTTCCCAAAGATCCATTGACCTGTATCCTTATGATTTGTACACTTCTCTGTGTAGAGATTATACTTCAATTAAAAGTTTCAGGCGCGCCTGGGTGGCTCAGTCGTTTAAGCTTCTGACTTCGGCTCGGGTCATGATCTCACGGTCCGTGAGCTCAAGCCCCACGTCAGGCTCTGTGCTGACAGCATAGAGCCTGGAGCCTGCTTCAAATTCTGGCTCTCCCTCTCTCTCTGCTCCTCTCCTGCTCATGCTCTGTCTCTCTCTCTCTCTCCTTCAAAAATAAATTTTAAAAAAAATTTTTTTAAGTTTCAAATAAAAAATTGAAAATCAAACTAGATGGCATAACCCATAGATCCCTCAACCAACCACATATAAACTGGAAATATAGAACCAGAAGTGATAGAGGAGGCCAAACATACCACTAACCCCCTTGCTTGTGGAGCTCCACTCCTCCCTCCGTCTACCTTGGCCGTTTCGTATCCTGTGACTGCCTGACATATGACAGGACACCAGGGTGTCAATCCATATGTTAACTGTTAGGAAAGATGAACTTGGCTCTTGTTTTTAATTTTTTTTTTCAACTTTTTTTTTTTTATTTTATTTTTGGGACAGAGAGAGACAGAGCATGAACGGGGGAGGGGCAGAGAGAGAGGGAGACACAGAATCGGAAACAGGCTCCAAGCTCCGAGCCATCAGCCCAGAGCCTGACGCGGGGCTCGAACTCACGGACCGCGAGATCGTGACCTGGCTGAAGTCGGACGCTTAACCGACTGCGCCACCCAGGCGCCCCGGCTCTTGTTTTTAAATAAATTAACATACACGGCAGCCCTGGTATTTTCTTCCCACTTCCAAAAGATCATGTTGAAACCCCCACTTGGAGACCGCAGTCTCTCTGTTCGAAGCTCATCAAGGCTCATCCTTCGTTGATTCTCCCCCAGCCAGAGGATGCTTTCGGAGAGACATGGGCGCCATCAGGAGCTGTCTGCAAGTAGTGTGAGCTCCCTGGCAGTCGTGGCAAGAGGAGAAAAGATCGGATTTTAGAAGTCTCTCTTGTGAAATGTTCTTCGTGACATGTATCTATCAGTGAATTTTTAAAGGAATTCATCACCCTCATAGGACTCTATATAGAAGATATTTAAAGGACAGTGCTTTCAATGAGAGTTTAAAAGAAGGTGTAGAAACCCTTTTCAGGTGTCTGTTTCTTGATCAGCCCTATATGAAAGCAAAAGGAAGAACATTCAAACCTAGTTTAGAGAAACCATCTCTGTGATGAGTGATGTGGCCCTCTTCCTACGAGCTTCTAGTATGTTCAGAAACGAATCTCAGTGACCTTCTTATCCCTTCTGTCAGATACCAATTATCTCTCTGATTTAGGGCAGAAGCTAGATCTAAAGAGCTAGTGCTGTCATGGCTGAGCTCTCAATGCCAGACGCACTGGCACGTGTGGAGGGATACATGGGAGAGCCGGGGGGTCCCAGCTGGGCGCTCTCCAGTTGGGCACCCTGCCACAGAAGCTGAGATGTCTGGCCTGCCCTCTCTCCCAAAAGGAGTCCTATAATCAACAGTGTCCGGTTAAAAGGAATAGAACCCCCGTCAGACCTTCTTGAGCAAGAGTGAGGACTGCGGCATAGAGACACAGAGGTTCCCCTGGATTCAAGGACAGAAGATAAAGTTCACCAAGGTTTTATGGAAACTGGGGCCTGGCCTCTTCTCCCTCCACCTTCGTTCTGGCCCCAGCTGGCCTGTCTCCACCCTGCTTCTCTCTGAGTCTCCCTGCTTTCTCCCCCCGCCCTGGGACCACACCGTGAGCCCTCTGAGTCCACTCACCACTGACTGTCCCAAGACCTCTGCACCCCAACTCCAAATTCCCAGGAGAGAAATGTGGCCCAGTTCATTGTTTGAGGAAAATCCTGCAAGGCACAGGTGGAAGCCAGTGGAGACACCACTTGGGATCCCAGTGGGGTAACCCTGGACCAATTAGCCAAGAGGAAGAGGAGCTTGTGAGGGTTAAGGGTCAGACGTTGTGCCCCGCTGACCACACGGAGCCAGGCATCAGGCATGCGGGCTTGGAAATCTCCCCCACAACCCAGTTCTGCTCAAGGATCCAAACGAGGGCTCAGCAGAGGCCCCGGCAATGACCCCTGAAACAGCATGTGTGGTTGAGTGATTACGAAAATAGCCCTCATCCTCTACTCTTCTCTGTATCAACACCCTTGCAATGTAACTCAGCAGCCCCTCCATCAGGAAGTGAAGTCTGTTTCCTCACTCCTTGAATCTTATGATTTGCTGTGACTAAAAGAATGTAGCAGAAGTTTTAAGGCAGGGTGCCAGTTTTAAGCCCAGGCCTCAAGAGACTTGCATCTCTGTCTCTGTCTCTCTGTCTCTCTCTGCCTCTCCTCCCTCTTCACCCCCCAACCCTGCTGTCCCGCTCAGAATCCTGACGCCGCCGTGTGATAAGCCTGCTGGAGGGATGTGAGAGACACGTGGAAAGAGCTCCCAACTGGACCACTTCCTCCAATCAAGGCCATCCTAGACCAGCCATTTGACCACAGATGCACAGGTGTGTCCAGCTAAAACCTGGCCAGACCAGAAGAACCATCCACTTGACCTGCAAACCCATGAGCAATAATAAATGTGTGCTGTTTTAAACTAACTTTGGGGATATTTTGTTATGCAGCAGTAGCTAACTAATAAAGCAAGTCAGGACTTGGGTCTCCACACTGGTCCAGGGAAATAGGATTAGGAAGAAGTCTATCAGCTTGGCTCCAGGGGCCAACATCTGCCCCTAAGTACTTACTCCTCTTCCACTGCCAGCCAGGCTGCAGGAGCCGCTAATATCCCTGTACAAAAGACCCAACCGGCCCATGTATGCTCTACTGGGGACTGACCTTTGGGGGTTTACAGGACACTGGTCAAAAGAAACGTTTGCTCAGACAAAGCTGATGGCCTCAGCAGAGGTAAGATTAGCAAACAAGAGTAGCTGGGCATCGAAACCATGATCAGAGAAAAAGAGAGATAGGTTTCTGCTTGCCCCAGCAGAATGAGAGTCTGGGTCACCTAAATGCCAAATCGGATCAGAGTCCAGTAAGCAGGAAGAAGACCGAGGCACCAGCCTGGATTGTGCCCTGCCTGTCGACTGAAGTCCGATCTCTTGAGAGATTATTTCTCCTTGCTCTGATTCTCAAGTATTTGAATCCAGGGTGCCTAAATACCAGGCTAGAGCTAAGGCTATCTGGGTACAAAATTTTGCCATTTACAAATGCATTTAGGGAGGTGTGTTTTGTTTTTTTTTTCTAAGAAGAGTAGCCACAGCTTTTGTAAGATTCTTAGAAAAGATACGGCTCAAAAAGTGTAAAAACTCCCACTGCAGAGAGAACGCTGGACGCAACACGACCTGTCTGTATCAGTGCTCCTACAGGTCTTTAACGGTGCATTCCTCTGTCCACCTCTCCTTGTACTTATCCATGACAATTCCCATAAGACGCTGTAACCATATTATGGGATCCACGTAATTTTGGAGCTATCTATCTGTTACAGGGAATACTACCTTAGCTGAAACTTACAGTATTTATTTGTACTGTATCTAGCTTTATGTATCTATATATTACTATCACATACATATCACTGTATTGTGTGATACGGCATGTTGATACTTTGGCTCTGTTACTTTGTTACGTATCTACCTTAGTGTGGCTGAGAATTATCACGTGTATATGTAACTGTGGCTGTGTGTGTTACTGCATCTATAAGTTATTACTGTAACCACGCAACTGATTCTGATACAGTAGGCTCTACTTCTCCACAGGGATACGTCCCAAGACCCCCAGGGGTTGCCTGAAATTTCAGATAGCACTGAAATATATATACAGTTGAATTTATCAATTAGGCACAGTAAGGGGTTAACAACAATAACTAGAAATAAAACAATCATACTAATATAGTGTAATAAAAGTTATGTTAATGTGGTAGCTCTCAAAATATCTTAGCCTTCTATACTCCCCCTTCTTCTTGTGCTGACGTGAGATGATACGATGCCTACGTGACCAGATGAAGTGAGTGAATGATGCAGGCATGTGACATAGCGTTAGGCTACTGCTGACCATCTGATGATACGTCGGAGGGAGGACTGTCTGCTTCCAAACCCAAACTGACCGCAGGTAGCCAAAACTGCAGAAAGCAAAGCCACAGATAAGTGGCAACTTCTGTATCATGAGTAGGGTTCTAGCTGTAGCCTGTAGCTATGTGCTCCTGTATTTATGTTATCGTATCGAGGTGTTACGGCATGAGTGGCTGAAGCCATGCTTTCCTGCAGCTAAATGTTACTGCGAATTTGCATTTACTCCAAAAATAATAATAGCTACCATTTGTTAAGCACCTTCTACGCGTCAGACTGCCTTCTGTTGCGTGCTTTAAATACAATTATGTACCTTACTAAATCATACAACCTTGCAAGGTAGGTATTATTAGACCCATTTTATAGGTAAAGAAACTGAAGTGTAAGTAGACTACATTATTTGCCCAAGGTCACAAACCTGCATGTGGCAGTGAAGGGCAGGGGAAGAACCTTGAACCCAGGTCTGTCTGACTACCAGAGCTATATGTGACCCCAGCTGCGTAGCTCCATAGACCGTGCCCTGGGCTTGTGTGTTTAGAGCCTAAGTGCAGAAAATGGCTCCTTGTCTAAAGATATGAAGGGGTACTTGCTGGCTACAGAATAAAGTTTTTTAAACTATCAACTTCATTTTTCTGACACTTTTGTTGAGTTCCGGAGCTCCTGAATCCAGGAACAATTAAGTTACTAAAAGAACCTTGATTGAGTTAGCAGACAATAAATTTAAAGAACAATGAAAATTCACTCTCCTAACTTTCAGTGAATTTATAAAGAGAGAGATGGTTACACGAGCTTAATTGTTGATGAGCTCTGTGCTTATGAACTTTATCGATTCTAAAATTGCCTGCAGGCTAGGAAACCCTTGGGCCCGTGACAGATGTCCTCCAAAAAAAACCTCCATCACCAAGAATAGAGCCCTTATTCACATTCTTCTGTCCCCACCTCTTCCATACCTTGCAATCCATAATGACCTCAAGGCTTCCAAGGAGGCTCCAGAAAAAAAAAACCCTCTGCTTTCGGAGCTTCCCATTTCAAGGCTGCAGCCCAAGCCCAGCGAGTTCTTCTTGGCCTTGGCTTCCTGGCCCTGGCTTCCCAATTCCAAGGTCCAGGAGAGAGCTCTGTTAAAAAGAGGCCAATATGGTAGGGCTTTGAGCTGGAGTGCTCTGGAAGGAGTTCCCAGAGAGGCCTCCTCTATCCCAGCCCAACCACCAGCCCCTCTCTGGGCACAGCCAGCCCCAAGAACACTTGTAAGTTTGGCTCCCTTGTTCTTAGTGTCTATCCCCGCCCCTTCCAGCCCCAAGTAACTCTCCCAGTGCTGTGTGTGTTCCATGGGACCCCCTGGTGCTCACTATCCTGGCCCCTCCCAGGCTAGTTATTTCCTGCCCACATGCTTCCCAACTCCATGTGGGTTCCACTCCCGGGAGCCAAAATCTCTCTCTCCTTCCTGGTGACCACCAGCTACCTTTATGGGTAAATGGGGACAGAGCTTTAGAAGACTCCTTTCCACCCGCCCCCCCCCCCTTGAACCCGAATACTATTAAAGCACAGTGGCTTCCTGGGACTAATGCCTAGAGTATGTCTAGATTATTAATGATTCTCATCTTGAACATGCACAGCACTGAACACCTTTAGATCAAGAAGGTGGACCCTCGGAAATTAAGCGTCTAGCTTAGGGATGGTAAGTACAAAATGTCCCACTCTCCCATCCACTGCCGATGTCCACTGCCGACATCACTAATCAATCCCAGGTACTTTCTCCCACAGAGCTTGAATGCGGCTCCAGAATCCTTCTCAACCCAGGTCTCTGGCTGCCGCCAGCCGACCCGAAGTGGCACATGGAATAAAATTCGAGTCTCTTCTAGGCCACCTCCTTTGTTGTGCAGGTGGAGAAACTGAAGCCTCGCGGAAAGGCAAATGGCTCCAGTTCACACAAGTCAGAAGCAAAGCCAGGAGGAGTTTAGAGTCTCACTTCCAAGAAGGACCCAAAACCCTGGCCGAGGAGAAGCCAGTGACACCCCACGTTTCCATAGCAACCCTCGCCCTGAGGTTTGGGGTGAGAAGGAATAGGGCTTTTGCAGCGTTTCAGTTCCGACAGAGGAGGACCTAAACCTAGTCTTTATACACGTCAGCTTACCTGCTCTCACAAGAGCCCTATGAGGAGACGCCCCTATTATCCCTACTCTACAGATGAGAACACAGAGGCACACAGATGACAGGGGACTTGTCCAAGCTCACGTAGCTGCCGAGTGCCAGTGTTGGGATTTTAACTCGGTCTGGCTCCAGAGTTGAGTTTAACCACCCATGGTACCAGATGGCACGCATACACATGCACACCCGCACACACACACGCACACACACACGCACACCTACCTCCGCCAACAGCGCGTTGAGTGCCGCTTTCCCCGCAGCACAGGACATAATGCAGCTTTTCAACTTTGCCCATGGGGTAGGGGAGCAATGGTCACCGTGGAGGACTGGTCCTGGACTCAGTCCGGGGCTCACCTGGGCCAAGAGCCCCACCAGGGGTCCCATCACCAAGTCTTGGCAGGTCAAGTGCAGGAGAGAAGGGGATGGGCAGCCCCTGTGCGTGCATGGGGTTCCCGCCTCTGCAGAGGAAGGCCCATCCACCAGAGACCTGAGCTGGAAACAATAGATCATCCGCTCACTGGGATTAATGAGGCTTCCCCATGTTTGTGGAGAGGTGATTAAGGACCTTGTAGCTGCTTCGCCTCCTGTCATAGAACAAAAGCCTCAGCAGCCGCTGTTTTCAGAGATGTGCGGGGGGAGCCCGGGCAAAGAGTTTCAGGGCTCTGCACCCGAGCGTACTAAGTGCTCTTCTGAGCAGGTGCCAAACACCAGGGCACTGGCCCCACCGCTCCCCAGTCTCGAACCCCTGCCCGTTACTGCCCAGGCCCCCCGTACGTATTTCTATACACCAGCTATGCCAGGTACTGGGGATACACAGACAGTCAGGACAGAAACAGCCCCTGCCCTCACGGTCTAGCAGAAATACAGACACTAAAAAAAGTAAATATATGATGATTTATTTCATTGCAAGTGTAATTAAGTGCTGCCCAGGAGAAGAGCAGAGAAGCAGAAAAGCATATGATAAGGGCCCTGCCTCTCTAGAAGGTCAGAGAAGGTTCCTGGGAGATGTTGGAGGAGGAGGAAGGGCATCAGTCAGGTCTCTTAAGGAGGTCAGCGTGACAGGACCTGGGAACTGCTTGTATGCCAGAGGTGAAGACAACCTTTCCGACCCGAGGAACGAACATGATGGAAACAACACTGACCCGCACAGAGCACCAGCAGGAGGCAGGATGGTGAGTAATGGGCAGCTGGCCAGACGAGCCTGGGACACAGGAGCCCCATCTGGCCTCAAGAGGCAGATGAGGAGGACAGTGTAGAGCCCTGCGCGTATCTCTCAGTGTTCCGGGGCACTCTGGGGCATGCCCTTCTCTCAGCAGTGGCAGAACCCAAGACCACAAGCCCACCACACAAGTACAATTCAAATTGCTACTTCCATTACGTCTACCAACATCTCATTGGCCAAAGCAAGTCACATGATCAAGCCCTAAAAGAAAACAGTGGCGAAATGCGCTCCTGCTCCTGCAGCCAGGAGGCCACTGCAGGTGTGTGGATCTATCATACCACGACAGGGGAGTACGGAGTTGGAACCCATAACTCCCTCTGGCACGTCCAGTCATCTCAGCCTCTGTCAGTCCCCAGAGGCCAACCGTTGCCCCTTAGAACACTGATCCCAGCTTCTGCCCGAGATGCTGTCTCCCATTCATCCCATGGCTGGCTTCTGTTCATGCTTTGAGCCTCAAGCTAACATTATCCCTTTCCAGAGTCTTCCAACTTGCCCAGGGAAGGAATACAATAGGCTCCGGGGAACACGTGGCATCATCTCTGCCACAGCCCTCGGATCGCACAGAATAGATGTTTCCATCCGTGGAATCAGATGGCCACCAAAAGTGGACAGAGGGTGAGGCAGAGCCCCAGAGAAAGAGGTCCAGGGGCTGGATGCAGGGAAACATGGTCACAAGGAGCAAAGGCAGGGAGACGGTGAGGGGACCGAGGAAAGATGCCTGGAACGCAAAGGGACAGATACAGGTCAAAGAAGTCACAGAAAGGGACCTGGGCTAAGAATGTTCACGGAGCCAAGGGCAGAGGCAGCTTCAGAGAAATAGGACCAGAGAAACAGGTCAGCTGCAGAGAAATAGGGGCTGTGGGTGAGAGGACGAGCCGGCACGTCTTCCTGCAAACGTGGTGTTTGCAGTTTCCCCTCCGCTGTTTCATTGCCCTCGGCCTGTCACCGACACTCAGTGGTGGAATCTGAAATCTAATTTGGCCTTTGTCAGCTCCGCAAATGGTGTTCTTTAGGGGTGATTCTCTGGTAAATGGACAGAAATTCTAAATTGGAAATCCACATTGGCCGTCCGGGACCCGTTCTCGAACTCCAGGCAGGTCATTGTGAGAGTGCTAATATCGGTGACAAATGGGAAGGCGCCAGGCTGCTTAGGCAGCGACTTGTGACAATCGGGCCCACCGGTCGCTGGCCCAGGAGATCTAATCAGCCCCGGGCCTGGCCCCTGATAGCGCAGCAGCAGGAGGAAATAACTAGGCCCCGGAGGACGGGCCCGAAGTAATTGTGAGAGCAGGGGAGGGGCCTTCGAGGGCTGTGGGGGCACAGACAGGGCAGCTCCTGTCCCCTCTTCTGGTGGTTGTCTCCTCGCCAGATGCCAGGGAAGAGCCCCCCAACATGCAGAACGACCGTGTCCCTCCCCTGCTCAAAAGTTTTTGGAGCAGACACCTGTGAACCGCACCCCCCCAGCCCACCTGCGATGTCAGCCCCTCCTGCCTGTGGCCAGTTCTCCGCAAGCTCGGGTCCACAGCACTGAAAAGTCCCACCTCAAAGGGGTTGTGTCCGGGCATCTTTCTGCTGCCCCCCAGGACCTTCTCAAACATTCCAGGAGCTTAGGAACTCACTTGGTTGTAGTAAAAGCTCAACTCAGAAATGCAAGAAAGCTAGTGTCCCCAGGGGCACCCTTCAACCAGTGGGGTTAGAAGGTTGGGAAAATACACCTCAGCGCTGATCCTTCAGGCAGACGGTTCTGGAACATTCATAGGTCATTTCATGGGAACATGCTCCCATTGGCCCCAGAAGCAACCTTAATAACTTACTCCTACTGTGGCTTCTCCCTCCCTGCCTTCATCTCCCTATTCCCTGAGATGGTCCCAGACATGAACCACCTGCACGGGGTCCCTGCCCCAGGCTCTCCTGTCAATGTGTTTCCAACTATATTCCTCGGGTCGCCAAGGCACCTTGGGTTGTGTCTGGCCCCTCCCTCACACACATTTGATTTAACGTTCTGTATCATCATCTTGAAATTTTGAAATAGTTTTTGAACCAAGGACCCCACGTTTTCATTTTGCACTGTACCCCACAACTTATATGGCTGGTCATGCTCTGAATTTCCAACACTTTGGACTAAGCCTGGCACTCAGCAAGTGCTTTGTGAATGTTAAAAGTTGAACTGAACAGGGGCGCCTGGGTGGCTCAGTCGGTTGAGCATCCAACTTCAGCTCAGGTCATGTTCTCGCAGTTCGTGAGTTCGAGCCCCACGTCAAGCTCTGTGCTAACAAACAGCTCAGAGCCTGGAGCCTGCTTCGGATTCTGTATCTCTCTCTCTCTCTCTCTCTATCTCTCTCTCTCTCTCTCTCTCTCTCTCTCTCTCTCTCCCCCTCCCCTGCTCATGCTCTGCCTTTCTCTGTCTCTCAAAAATAAATAAATGTTAAAAAAAATTTTTAATAAATAAATAAAACCACCTATTTGCACTGAAAAAACAAATTTTTTTTTTATCTGAACCGAGCTCAGGGTGTCTGTCCTTCCCTCTCTCCTGTCTTGTTTCTAGCTCCTTCCTGACTTCCCTCCTGCCCCCAGACTTAGAGGTTGCCAGGCTCTGGGGTAGACAGCAACAAGTGCCTGGGTATGGGGGGAAGGCAGAAAAGAGTGGGGGTCTATGACCTGCTCCCTTGATGGTCCTAAGACCCCTTAGACTCTGACACATCCTCTACCAGATCACAGCTCCCTTGGGGAAGGCACACATTTTCATTTTAAAATGTCAGTATGCACTTTTCATCATGTTTCAAAAACCTAAGGCTGAGATAACTTGTAATTGCCCTAACTCGAAACCTCCATAACAGAGGGCAGAGTTCCACAAAGAGGAGGTTGCCTGAGCCAAAGTGCCGTGAAGTCACGAGGTTAATGGATGACCTCAAGAATTAAAAGCAGACTGAAATTTCAGACAAGACACATCTCCAAAGGTTGAGAAGTTTGGCCAGGAGAAGGGGTCAGGGTGAGGAAATGCTTTTTTATAATTGGAAAAAAGACAGCCCTTGGAAAATGTAGCCCGTGTGCAGCATGATCCCCTGTCTCGTCCGTTTTTCACAGCGAAAGGGGGAGAGGAAGGGGCCGTGAGCCCAGACAAAGGGGACCAAAGGCCTTGCCAGGATTTGCAGAAAGCAATCACAGATAAGGTTCTTTCACCGGGACAGTTAAAGCCGCAGAAAGCAAAGGCTCGGGGTTTAACACCTCGTCTAGCTGACCAGAGGTCTCAGGGGCTCAGACAAGCCTCAGAGAAGCCCAAATTAAATTGCCCTGAGAATGAGGGAAGTTGAGAGTCAAAATAAAATTAGGCTTAATTATTGCCAGCGGAGGGGCCGGTGCGGATTCCTGATTTGCCCAGATGTTTGGCTATTTCTACATCTTGCTCTAAATTAGCCATCACTTTTTATATGTAGTCATTAGAGATTAGTTAGTTGTTACGCTTTGTTATTTAATAAATTCGACGGCACATAGACACATATTACACACACACACACACACACACACACACACACGCAGAATCGGGGTTTTGTTTTCTCTTGTTTTGTTTTTACAATGCATAGAGTTGGGAAAACATTAAATATGCTTACAATTATCCACAACCATGGAGAGGCTTTCTGTTCAAGGGGACAGACCCCCACCGTCCGCCTAGTGGCAGCCCTCCAGATTGCAACAGAATGCCCCCCACCTCAGCGACAGCTTCAGATGGGGGCTGTGTCCCCAGGGACAGGAAACTGGGAGGGGACCTGCCTGCTGTGAGATAAGCCTTGGCCTGGGCCTGGGGGTGGGGGGGTGGGGAGCCACTGCATTCGAGAGACCAGATGACATGCCTGAGCAGGCTAACTCCTCTGCTCCGACCACCAGCCTCTGCCCCTTCCCTCACCAGCCGTAGATCTGAACCTCATCACAGCTGAACCTTGTGAGCAAAGGTTCAGGGGTACCCGGAAGTGCCTTGCTGGGTGGATGCTACGGTGACCCAAGCCTTATTCTCACAAGGTGGCTCATTTTTAAAATTCCAATGAAGATGACCCTTCTTGATTTGATCCCTGAGCCGAGTCTAAAGCAGAAACACAGCACCGCTGGCAACTCCGGAGGGGTCACGAGCCCCTCGGGAACATAATGGGAGATGAGATTATCCGCGCCAACTTCATCAGGCACGTGGAGCAGGGCGGGGGGATAACAAATTGGGAGCCTGGGGCCTCCAGAGATCCCAGCATATAACCTCTCAGGGAGGCGTCCCTAGTTACAGGAAGCCCCACCGACTAGATAAAAAATTGCAACACGTGTTTGAGTCCCTGAGTGAGCCAGGGAGAGTGCCCCTTCCTGGCCTCCAAGCACAACATGTCTGTCTGCACCTCAGAACGACAGCCCGTGAGTGGTCACAGCCCTTGGACCCCTTGTGGGGGCCCCTCATGTCCACACCTGGATTGCTGGGGCATTGCTACGTTTTCCAGGGTGCTTCCTGGGGCCTGACCAGAGACTACCCTGGGGCCTCCACAGCCACTGCCATCTTAGGTCACAGCTCCTTTGACCCTTCTCCCAGGTCTCCCCTGGGGCCCCTCTGTGAGCAACCTTTACCCCAGTATTGAAACTTCACCCAGGTTTCCCTGAGCAGGGTTTCCTCTCCTCAGAACGGCCAGGGCGCAGGAGAGAGAGGCCCGCGGGCTGCTGGCGAGGCATCTAGGCCTGGCCCTGCTCCTCTGAAGGGTGAGGTGGCCAGGCCAGAAGACCTCTAAGGAACCTCCACTCTGGCCAAACCTGCAATAGACCTGTGGTAGAAGGGCCGCTTCACTGGCGACACCCCTGACCAGGTTCTAGATTCAGATCCACAGCTCACGAGGTCAAACCCTGCACCAGCCTCGTCTGCCGTATCTAACACCCTCTTGCCAGCCCGCGAGGCGGCCCCAGGACAGACTCTATAGAGAATCTTCTCCATTGCTCCTAGAACCAGGCCAAGACCCAAGAACACAGGCCCTGGAGTCAGACCCAAGCTTAATTCTGACTCAGTCGCTTCATAACTGTATTATCTTGGACACATTATTTCACCTACCCAAGTGGGTACAGTTTCCACATCTGTGCACTGAGCACAGTGGTGAGTATAGAGGAAACAGCCAGACAGTGGCTCAAAGGAGAGAGCCAAAGAATAAGTAATAATAAATACGGGTGGGAGATTTAAAGATACGCAGAGAAGGACATTCTGGGGGTAGAGGCCCCAGACAGGGGTTTAAGTTCCCCCAGACAGAGGTAGAGAGGGCTTGCTGGGGAGGAGATAGCAGGAAGGTTTCGGGAGAAGACGGCAGACTGGGAGTGAGTCAGTTCTCACGGCCGCTGAATAATTCACAGGGCAGCCGGGATGGCATATGCTTCCTCCAAGCCCTCACCGGCAGGAATACCAGCCTCCTCCCCCTTTTCCCTGTTCCCCACCAGTTGCCCAGGAAACCAGCTCCCTCCCCCTGGAGGAAGGGCTGTCTGGGGCCCAGAGAATGGGCGATGGAGGGCATAGGGGACATGGAAGGGGAGTCAGGGGGCCAGACAGGTGCAGGTGGCCCAGGAGGAAGTCAGCTCTGCCGGTCACTGCCAGGTTGGAAGGGCAGGAAGACCAAGTCCAGAGGAGGCAGGGACCTGGGGACCCACATTCCTCCAAAGCCACTGGAGATGGTACAAAGTAAAATAATAAAGGTACGGAAGCAGAAAGCTCTGACAGATGGGTCAGAAACGAGACTGATTTGGACAGGGTGTCCAGGGGCAAAAAGGTATGCTCAGGACTTGGGCCTGTTTTGCCTTAGCTTCCTTTCTAGATTTTGTGCCTGGCTTCACTGGGGACCCCCCCCCCCCCACCTTCTCCTGTGTTGCTCTATCTCTATGGAGAACCTGGGCATCTCTGAAGCTTGGAGTGCTCTATCAAGAATAGCCTCTTTCCAGCTCAACTCTGGTACAGGCTCCAGCATCACCTTCAGCCTCGTAGAGACCAACCCAGGCAGCCTCTGGCCCAGGGATGCCAGCACCCCCTGCGTCACTCCCTTTCAGCTGCCTTTCCCACGGTTAGCTGCCCTCTGGACCCCACCCTGGGTCACCTAACACCTGGCCTCTGTTGTCTGGCATCCTCAAACTATCCCCCTAGGGCCCAACATCCTTGCCTTGTCCCTGCCCTAGTTCCTGTAGGGTCTCAAGGTACCCTCATGTTCTCAGATTACTTCCTAATACAGAAGGCAGCCATAGCTGCCTCACCCAGTAGACAACACCAAAGCCAAGAAACAGAAATTTCTACAGCTTTATGGCTTCTGTGTGCTGATAGCTTTATGGTGTCATGACAGAAGGAGATGTTTATTGGTAAGAGATCTGAAGTTCAGCTTCTAATATATCTGAAGCCACAACCTGTGACTTGCTGTGGAATCTTGTGCAAGAGGCTTAACCTCTCTGAACCTCAGTTTCCTCCTCTGTAAAATGGTGATGGCACGGTCTCATAGGATTAAGTGAGGCGAGACAGGATAGCAGGTGCTTAGCAAGTCATAGTTGTTGTTATTTAATATTAATAACATTATATTGTATTTGGCATTTTTATTGTAGAGAATATAGGTGTGCGTGTGTGCACGTGTGTGTGTATTTCCATGTGTTAGTCCGTCTTCCCATCACACTGTTGTTTTTCTGCTCACCTCAGAGGAGCTTATGCTTGGCACTCAGCTGCCCAGAGTTCCATTTGTCACAAAGTCTAAAACATCGAAAACTCGCCTCAATTAGCAAATTTGTCATTATTGTCTGAGCAAGCTATAGTTTTTGACTGAATTTGCCAGACTCGATCATTTGATTGAGCAAACCAAATTACATAAGGTTTGCATTTGCACTCCTAAATTGAGAGAGTGACTTTAGATATGAAAAGGGTACACTACAAAAATAAGTATTGCGTATGTTTCCAATCTTCCCAAAATTTCTCTTTTCCCCATAAAGAAAAATAAAAGGTTTTGGGTTTTTTTTTTTTAACCCAAGCTTTCCAAGTTTCCAAAAATGTTGTATTTCTCGGCCCCATAAGGTGAGGGCGTTTCTAGGACACCCTCGAGCTTGACAGCCCCATCTCTGAGTCACCCCCACCTACAGCCCAGCTAGGCGGGGATGAGCCAGAAGCCCTGCGGTTCCTTCCCCGGGCTCCAGGCTGGAGGCCCGGTGACCTCTTCCCAGGTTCAGGGCCCCCAAACAAGAAGCCAGATTTTGCCTGGCCCCAGGCCCAGAGGGGTCTAATGTTCCTATCTTCGGTTCCAAGCCTCCCCTGTCTGTTCTCTCTTCTTCTCACACCAGCGATGGTGGGTTGAATTGTGTTCCCCAGAGATATATTGAATCCCTAACCCCTGGTACCCGTGAACATGACTTTATTTTGGAAGTAGGTCTTTGCAGATGTAAGATAAGATGAGGTCATACTGGAGTAGGGTGGGCCCTTCGTCCAACATAACTGGGTCCTCTCCAGAGGGGAACAGACACACAGACACACGGGGACAAGGCCATGTGACCACAGAGGCAGAGATTGGAGCGACACAGCTGTGAGCCAAGGAACGCCAAAGATTGCCAGAGGTGCCCAGAAACTAGGACAGAGAGGCAAGGGAGGATTCTTCCCTACCGCCTTCAGAGGGAGCGTGGCCTTGCTGACACTTTGATTTCAGACTTCTAGCCTCCAGAACCGTGAGAAAATAGACCACTGTTTCTAGAAGGCACTCAGTTTGTGGTCTTTTGTGATGGCAGCCCCAGGGCAGTAATACATCCACCAACTCCATCCCCCAAGGGAAGCAGGCAAACATGATTTCCCCACCCCCCTTACTGATGGAGGAACAGGGGCTAGGGGAGGGGCCCCAAGGGCACATCCTCCAGAGAAGTGTGCAACCAGGGTCTACAACTGCAGGGAGGTGGGGCGGGGGGGGGGGAGGGGGCGGTGTGCAAAAGACTTGAATGAAAGAACTGAGTTCAAGCTCTACTTTTTCTCCTCGTTTGCTGTGACCTAGAGAAAGTTGCACAGCACTTGCCTCTCTTTTCCATAAGAGACTCTTAAATACAGAGAACAAACTGAGGGTTGATGTGGGAGGCAGGGGAGTGGGTGATGGGCATTGAGGAGGGCACCTGTTGGGAAGAGCACTGGGTGTCGTATGTAAGTGCTGAATCACGGGAATCTACCCCCAAAACCAAGGGCACACTGTATACACTGTATGATAGCCAACTTGACAATAAATTATATATTAAAAAAAAATCATCTTGTTTGTTCATTGTCTGCCTCCTTCCCCCCAATGCTAGGGTGTAAGTTCAGGAGGGCAGGGATTTTTGTCTGTTCTCGTTCACTGCTGTACCCCGGTGCCTTATCCTAGAACAATGATTTCTACAGGAAGCCCAAACACATATTTTTTAAATGAACGGATGACTCCCTCTGCCAGGTCTTGTCCTGGGCCCTAAGGCTACAAAGACACCTTAGAGGCGATTTTTTGCTCCCAGACAATGGAAAAAGCAGATGTAGAAACAGATCATTATGATACCTTGTCATGTGTTCTCTGGCAGATACAAGAACCAGGTGGTACGGGGCTCAGAGGAGGGCGGGAGGGGATCTCTGCTGGGTCTGGGGGTGGAGACAACTTTACTGAGAAGACCATGGAATGGGCCTTGAAGGATGAATAGGAGTTCCCTAGGCCCACACCATGCCATGCTAAAAACGTTTGGTCTTGGGACGCCTGGGTGGCTCAGTTGGTTAAGCGTCGGACTTCAGCTCGGGTCATGATCTCGTGGTTCGTGGGTTCGTGCCCTGCATCGGGCTCTGCTGTCACCACAGAGCCCTCTTCGGATCTTCTGTCCCCCTCTCTTTCTGTCCCTCCCCGACTCTCTAAAAAAAAAAAAAGTTTGGTCTTGCACCAGTAGGTGATAGGAACCCGCCAAGGGCTTCAAGCAGAGGGGTAATCACAGGTTCAAATCTGTGCTTCCGGACAACCTCTCTGGCTGCCAGGAGCAGAGAGTGGATTAGACGGAGCGTTGGCAGGCAAAGGGGCGCCGCGAAGGTCTGTGGTACCAGGCCAGGGAAGAGATGGTGAGGCCACAGAACTAGGCGTGTTGCCTGGCATGGAGACAAAGGGACTGTATAGAACGGAATGTATGGCCTGTTCGACGCTGGAGGGAGAGTGGGGGAAGGGAGTCTACACAACACAGAGGAGCTGCTGACACCGTGTCCAGGTGCCACGTCAGGTGAAGGTGGGCTGCACACGGGGACGTCTGCTGACTGGCCAGCTGGTTTTGACCTACCCAGGCACGTGTGTCAGGACAATGTCACATCCCAGCTCATCTTTCTGGCTTCCGAAGTCCAAAGCCCCTTATGCTGGGCTATAATCTCCACGCTGGCCCAGGGAAGGAGAGAAGGGGCTTTCTCCTGCTGACCCCCTGCCTGCCTGGGGAACACAACCAGAGAGGAATCCCTTGCAGCCACCATGGAGGTCAGTGGTGAGCCGGCAAGAGGAGCCTCCCACAGAAGGGGGCGCGGAGAGGCTGAAGGAGCAGAGCAAGTGAGTTGATGTAGCCCCGTCAATGTTTGCGATGGAGGAGAGGATGGGACGTGAGGGAGAAATCCGTCCCCACTTCAGGGAAGAGACAAGAGAGGGGGAAAGGAACCACAGGGGGTCCCTGCAGAAAGCAGATGGGAGAGGATACCAGGAGAGGTGAGGACATATGTCCTGGACAGGATTCAGAAAATATGATCCCCAAAAGATGAACTGTCACAGGTGGGAAAGGACCAAGCATTAAGGAGCCTTACAGAATACTGGCCTCTTTTCCTAATAAGCTGGAGGCGAGGGTGTCTGGCAAGAGCGAGGGGGAGGTGGCCCCAGGAAGGTCAGAGTAGTGGGCGTTGCCAGTGCAGAGAAGGGGCAGCGGGGGGAGGCAGGACAGTGATGGCAGAGTCTGCGTGGGTGAAGCCCCCTCCAGTGCTCGGGACCCAGCACACAAGGCACAGCAATCCTGCGGGATTGATGCGGGCTGGGTCCCGGTTCCTGAGTCACGTTTGGACTTCTCAACCATGTGTCCTGAGTTTTGAGTGGGAAAATATGTTGCCTGCTGTAACAGTTAGGGTCTCAGCAGGAAACAGATGGCACACTCAAATTGGGTAATTTAAGGAGAGTTTATGAAGGGTCTATTTACAAAGGTGTGGGCAGGGCATAGGGGAACCTCAGGGTAGGGCAGTTCCCTCCTTCTGGCTCATTTGTGGGGAAACTGGTACTCTGTCACCACCCTGGTGCCGCAGGGGACAAGGAGAGGAGTGACAGTAGCCATCCAGAGAGAGACAGCCTGGAAGCCAGCCTGCTGGGCTGCTGGACACCCAGCCCTTTGTTCGGCCAGCAGGAAGGAGCCAGGCAAGAAATAGCCTAATCTCACTCTCCTCCCTCCCTCCAATTTCCTGCTGGGGGATCCCCATTGCCTGAACCCAACAGGAAGTCAGGTGGGCAAAGGAGTCAGTTCACGGGTCCACAGGGGTGAGCAGGGTGGAGTAGGGCAGAGAGTGAGTGGCTCTGGAAAGGCAAACAGAAGACATGGAAGCCAGCTGTGCGGCCCCCATCTTCAGAAATGCTGCCCACCTGTGGAAGAGGGCTCCAGAGGCCGCATGAGAAAGGTGCGTCCTTGTGTGTGTTGGGAGGGGAGGGTGTAGCGGGGGGAGACGGGACACTTCTCGCAGCCCCCGCCACTTCCTACTGCGGCTCTGATTTCTCTGGTAGCAGGGTGGTGACCTTCCTGCTTAGAAAGAGTCGATGATCAGATTCTGTGATTAGGAGGAAGAGGGTGGGAGACCGAGGACATGCTACAGGGGGTTAGAACCTCTGGAACTCCGCACTCAGCCAGATGGACAGGTGGACAGACCAGGGACCACCCCCACTGACCCCTGTCCTGCTCCTCGTCCCAACAAGTACAATCCAGTCAAAGGTGCTAACAGATCGCGGAGAAAGATGGATGGAGTAATCAGGGCAAATGAAATTAACATGCACAGGGTAATCAACACTCATTAAGCCAATTTAGTCAAGTGATGACCTCAGTCAGCTTTTATTTAATCATATACTTAAATGTCAAATCAATATGCAAATCTCACCCAGGCCTTTTCCAATTATAACCCATTAAAAACTTTCAAGTAAATCAGTGCAGCCAGGCAGCGACAAGCTGAGCCCCAGACGACTGGGCAGTGGGCCTTTTGTCTACAGCACCCCCTCTGCCCCACCCCCAGGGCCCTCCCTGGTCCCCCCCACCCTTATCCAACCCCCACCGACTACCCCTCCTGCGACCATCCCATGCCCCCAAAAAGAGAAGAAGGACACTGAACTGGCTCTTCCCTAAAAGTCACATAATAACCACATTCCCACCGCCATGCACTCAGCACTTTGTTTTTTGCAATGAGTATTTGTGCCCATTATTTTATTGGAGCGCAGCCCCTCCGGCCCCCGCAAACCTCTGTTAGACAGACATTTAAATCCCCATTTCTCAATGGCCAAGTGGAAACTCAAAAACACCTAGAGGCTTCTCACAAGACTACAGCTCACCACTAGGGAAGGGGGGCCTCCTGAGGCCAGGCCCAGCCTAGAGGTCAGTCCACCACCCCCAGGATGGTCAGGCAGAAAGAGGAGGAGGAGTCTGTGAAAGAGGCTTCTCTTCCTTCCTGAGACTGAGTCACCAAGTCCCCGTGCCCCACCCCCAAGGGTCTAGTGAAGCTGGGTGTGACTGAGCCGTGTGTAAAAGGCTGTGTCAAACTTGGTTAACTTGTCCCAGGCTTGTTAAAAAAAAAAAAAAAAAAAAAAAAAAAGAGGTCAAATCATGACTGCCATTGCTTATTATTATCACATCTACTTCTGACAGTCTCACGCCAGGGAGGCCAGAGACAGATGAACCAGGGTCCCACAGCAAGGGAAACAAGGAAAGGGTCAGCTCCCGCCAGATTCTGGCTCAGAACCGCACCCACGCTCTGGCGAGAGCTTTTCCTCTGGTGGGTTTGTGTGGAAGGTATTATCCCTCCAGCTCTCCACATAAAGAAGGGAGCAAGACCAGAGAGGGCGGTTAATGGCCCTGAGGTTGCACCGTGAGTAAATGGTGGACTCGGGAATGAAAACCAGGTCTTTCTGAGTCAAAGGATCATCCATGCGAAGGGGCTCTGCTCACACGGGCCCTCCCCCAGGGCTGCACCACCAGCTGACACAAGTTAGGCTGCTGGACTAAGGGCCTGGCTTCCCAGAGCTGATATGAAGGGTTCAGAGACACAGTCTGAGCCCCTGCCTGGCACGGGAAGCCCAGCCTCGGGCTGGTGACGCAGAAATGACAGCCGCTTCTCAGAGATCTGCTTCTCGGGGTCAGCCGAGAGCTGACAGGTAAAGCAGGGAGAGAGTCTTGATAATATCACAGCAGAGTCAGACTGAGGACGGGTTCCCAGGGAGACGCACAGTAATTGGCTCGCATACGGCACAGCGGTGCGGGGTGGCGACCCGAAAGCGATTGGGAGAGGCAGGGACCAATGGTATGAAGGAGCCCACGCTGGTGCCTTGATGGTTCCAAGGCCACATGCCTGCAGCTCCGTACCATCCCCACGGGGGTGGAGAGGGGACGCCCCTAGCTGAGTAGGGGGAGAGATAGCAAAACGGTAAGCCAGCCGGCAGAGCCCAGAACCGGGGCCCCTGGCCAAAACTGCGACCATAAGATCCAGCACGGTGCCAGCCCTGCAGACCTCATGCAAAATGAGGTCACAATAGACAGGGCAGGTAGACTCTGCTTCTGGCACTGGCGCTAGAAGTCGCACGTCTCAGATACCCCCTCAAGTCTACGCAAGCTCGGCTGGTCGGTCCGCTGGGGGTGAGCCAGCCGGGACTGTCCCCGAGAGGAGAATGGCAGCCACCCTCTGCCCTCCAGCCAGCAGCTTGGGACAAGTTAACCAAACGTGGCGCAGCCTTTTCAACGCTCGAATGTTGGCCGGGGCTTGGGTGACTCCTCCTGACAGTTTCATAGCCAGGACACAGGAGAAGAGGTGACGGGGGATAAGGGGACAGAAGGGGAGAGCCACGAGATCAACATTCGATGCCTGCAGCTATCCAAAACTCTCCTAGGAGCCCTTGAATTTATTATCTTATTTAATCCTTGAAAGAACCCCAACAGGTGTTATTATTCCCACTATAGAAATGAGGAAGCCCTTGGGGCACCTGGGTGGCTCAGTCGGTTAAGCGTCCAACTTCGGCTCAGGTCATGATCTCACGGTTCGTGAGTTCGAGCCCCTCATTGGGCCCTGCGCTGACAGCTCGGAGCCTGGAGTCTGCTTCAGATTCTGTGTCTCCCTCTCTCCCACTGCCCCTCCCCAGCTCGTGCTCTGTGTCTCTATCTCTCAAAAGTAAATAAATATCTTTTTAAAAAAAGGAAGGAAGGAAGGAAGGAAGGAAGGAAGGAAGGAAGGAAGGAAGGAAAAAGAAACCCAGGCTCAGATCAAAGAACTGACAAAAATATATAAATGTATCCAATCAATATGTCGTACACCTTACACAATGTTATAGGTCAAATTTTTAATTTTCAATATTTTCAATTGTTTAAAAAGTAACTGTTTTTCTGGACAGACTTTAACCACTAAGTCATGGCCAGGGAAGGGAGAGGCACAAAGGGGCTTGGTGGTACCAGCGGCTGTGGGCCAGAGAAGAGGAAAAGCAGGACGTGGTCTGACTAATGCCCCTCCCCTTTCCTCATAGAAGGACGCGAGCCCCAGTCTGGGTCTGCGGAGGGGAAGATGGCTCCAGAAATGGGAATGTAACAGTCAGGACTGGCAGTGATTCTGGCACAGAAGGACAAGGAGGCTGCTGGTGTCTAGGGAGGCAGCTCACTGGGAAGCCTGGATTTAAAGGGGGCTTGTGCAGGGGTGCCTGGGTGGCTCAGTCGGTTGAGCGGCCAACTTCGGCTCAGGTCATGATCTCGCAGTACGTGAGTTCAAGCCCCGCGTCGGGCTCTGTGCTGACAGCTCAGAGCCCGGAGCCTGTTTCAGATTCTGTGTCTCCCTCTCTCTCTGAGCCTCCCCCGTTCATGCTCTGTCTCTCTCTGTCTCAAAAATAAACGTTAAAAAAATTTAAAAAAATAAAAATGAATAAAAATAAAAATAAAAATAAAGGGGGCTTGTGCAGGGGCGCCTGGGTGGCTCAGTCAGTTAAGCATCAAACCCTTGATGTCGGCTCAGGTCATGATCTCACAGTTCGTGGGATGGAGCCCCGCATCGGGGTCCACACGCATGGTGCAGATCCTCCTTGGGATTCTGTCTCTCCATCTCTCTGCCCCTCCCCTGCTCATTCTCCCTCTCTCTGTCTCTCAAAATAAATAATAAACTTAAAAAAAAAAAAGTTTAAAGGGGGCTTGTGCAGAAGGCGGGGGACCAGGCAGAGAACCTCACAGACCCACAAGAACCGCCAAAGCGCTGAACTGCCAAGGTCGCCAGTAATGCCAAGGGAACTGAAAAGGAACAGGAAGAGCTTAAGATGCGTCTCCAAACCCCAGAAAAATTCCCATCTGGGTGGATGAGAAAGCACTAGAAGTCATGGAGAACAGAGGAGTGGCGAGAAAATTCCAAATAAGCAAAAACCATTTAAAAAAAACAAGAAGGAAAAGTGTTTTTCTAACTTGACCTCCACCCTGGCAAGGATCCAAGCCCCGGGTTTATACACACAGGGAAAGCAAAAGTCACGCGCATGATCACCGGGGTCCCGCAGACCTGCCAGGCTCACCCCATCCCCCTTCTCTCCGGCAGCCCATCCACGTAGCGAAACTCCAGGGGATTTAGCAGCCTCTCAGCCTTCCTGTGGACGAGATGTGGGTCTGGAGCCCGGGGGAGGAGAGGAATTCCTGGCAGTTGGAAACTCAGCAGTGGCTCGCGATCATTCTTTCCCAGTAACGAGGAACCAAGAACTTCCTGCCCACAGGATGGCCCTCGCCACATTCATACCTCTCCCTTCCTTGACCCAACCGACCGCTATGACACTCATTTTAATCTCAGCATTCATCGGGCACCTGCTACATGCCAGGCACCGTTCTAGGCACTGGCACCCAGTCACGCACAAGGCAGACAGGCCCCTGCTTTTATGGCATTTGGAGGCCAACAGAGAAGATAACGCTGAGCCAGCACTTTCAGCTCTGCTCTCTCCCAAGGAAGTCTCTCACGCAGATTTAAATGCTCCGTGTTCGTGGACGACTCCTGGATCTGTATCTCCAGCCCAAACCTCTCCCCTGAACGCCAGATGCACGTTTTCAACTGCTTCCTTGATATCTACATTTGCATTTCTAACAAGTATTTTAAAGTCAACGTCCCTAAGACGAAATGATTCCACACCTCCCCCCTCCACAAAACCTGTTCCTGCTTCTCCCCCAGACTTCCCAGTTACTCAGGCAAAAACCTGGAAGTCACGCTGCAGGCCCCTCCCTTCTCTTTTTCACAAGAGAAATCAGACCATTTCCCTCTCCTGCTCCGAACCCTCAACACGTCATGCTCCGGTCCCTCCAGCCTAAGAAAGAGCAGTGCCCCCGTCCCATGGCCACTCTCTGCTCCCTCTTCATTAGGCTTCTCCAAAGGGTTTTCCTTAACCAAGTGTCTCCACTCCCTCACCTCCTGATCCCACTGCAAGCCACCGCCTTCTACCTCCGACACTGTTCTCGCCAAGGCCAGTGGTGACCATCCACTGGCTGGTGTCCCTGGTCTTCACCGTCTGTGACATTCTGCGAGGGACACTGCTAACCATCCATTCTCTCCTCCAAGTGGCCCCTCTCTGGGGTGTCTGGACACCTGCTCGTCCCTGGCTGTCCTCTCTCCGTGTGATGACTCCTCCACGGCCCCTGGGACACTTCCTCCGGCTGCTCCATAAATGGCGGGGGTTCCCGTGGTTCAAAACTTGACCTTATGCTCTGCTTACTGTGAACACCCTCATCCACTTTCACTGATTCAGCACTAATTTGCTGTCACTAATTCTCTGACGGTCCCCCTAGTCCAGGACTTCAGCCTAGACTCCAGCCCCAGACCTGTAATGATGACTTTGTCCCACCCACAGCACTGCAAACCATGAGCATAAAGCTGGCCAGTACCATTTCACTGCATCCACACATGGACCCGATTCCAATCCAATTTCTGCTGGCAGGGATTCTGGCATTATCCAAATCTCCTCTTCTCTCAACCCCTATGTCTAATGTGTAACTCAGCTTTGTGGCCGAATGTGCCTCCTTAATGGTGCTTATATCTGTCCCCTCCTTCTACTGCTCCTGCCTCCGTAGGGGGAGGGTGGAGCCTCACCACCTCTCCCGTGGATTACGCCTTTAGGCTCCCCTCCTCCAATCATCCTCCAGGGCTTCAATAGTGAAGACGTTTTTCCAAAATGCAGATCTGACCCTCTTCCTGTGAACTCCCTATTGGTGCAGCAACTAGCTCTTGCTGGGTAGCAAATCACCCCAAAACTCAGTGGCTTAGGATAACTGTCATTGCTATAACTCGTGCATCTGTGGGTTGGCTGGGGTCAGTTGACCTTGGCTGGGGTCACTCATGGTCTGCAGGTAAGCTGGGGGCCTCAGCTCTGGTCTGGCTTCACTGGGGCACATCCACCCCTCGGACTAGCAGAAATGTGCAAGGCCTCTTGAGACCTAGGGTCAGAACTGACACATGGTCAATCTGCATCATTCTATTGCCCAAAGCAAGACACACAGCTGAATTAGGATCAAGAAGTGGGAAACCTTTGCCCTTAAGGATATGCAAAGCCCCTTCATAATGGGCATGGCTACAGGAAGGGGCCAAGAATTGGGGCCGTAAATGCAACTCACCACTGTAACATCCCATTGCCCGCAGGGTCAAGCCTCAACTCCCTGATGCGGAGACCCTCCAGGGGCTGACCCAGCCACCGCTCGGGCCCCATCTCCTAAGCTCTGAGCTCCCATCCAGCCCCCAGCATCCACAGCTCCGTAAATACGCCTTGGCGTCTCACATCCCCGTTTGCCTGTGCACACGCTGTTTTTCATTCCCAAGGCCCCTCCCCTGCCCACCACTGTCCATCCAGGAAATATGTACCCATTCTCTAAGATCTAGCTCAGCAAGCAGCTCCTGGTACCCCATTACAGCATGCACCCTTGGGCAAACGTGTCATTTCCTCCCCTGGATGGGATGTGAGCTTGCTGTTACACTGTAACAAATGACCACCAACTTAGCGGTTTAAACAACACAGATTCATTCCTTTACCTTTCCAGAGGTCAGAAGTCCAGAATCAGTTTCACCGGGTTAAAGTCAGGGCGCTGTCAGGGAGGTTCCCTCCGGAGCCTCTGAGAGGAGAATCTATTTGCTTGCCTTTTTGAGCTTCTAGTGGCCATCTGGATTCCTCGGCTTGTGGCCCCTGCCCCGTCTTCAAGGAGTAAGAGCATCGTTTCAACCTCCGCCCACATCACCTTCTCCTCGTCTGTGCTGAATCATCCTCTGCCTCCATCTTATGAAGGACGCGTAATTACATGCAGGGTTCACCTGGGCAATCGAGGCTACCCTCCCCATCTGGAGATCCTCAACTAAGTCACACTTGCAAACTTCATTTTGCCAAATAAGATGACATGCACAGGGATTAGGAACCTGGTATCTGTAGGGGCTGCTATTCAGCACACCAATGGCAGTTTCCATGTTTCTTCTCCTGGCCTCTCTTCCACCTGGCTCGGCACCTGGCACATGATGGGCGTTTAATACATTTCATGAAAGAAAGAACGGATGAGTGAGAGTGAATGCGGTACCAGAGAGCCCATCGGAAGCGCCAGGGTTCCCAACAGGCTGGCCGGCAAAGTCAGCAGTGAAAACCCAGTCTTCTGAAACTCCATCCCCTACATCCACCATAACAGAGAATATTCTCTGTAATAAATAAGAGATCAAACCAAGCCCTCCGTGCAACGCAGGAGCCAGGCAGCCTAAGCTAAAAGGGAAAAAGATTCCTCCCTAGAACTGCAGAGACTGAGCCGTGAGCTCAGCCCAAGGAAGCATTAACTCCCCTGTTCCTCGTCATAACCGCACAGAATGGGCTGCATGCTGGGTCCATGAAAACATTCACCCCCGTTCCTGTGCAGTCAACAAAAACAGCTGTGAATACCACTCTGTGCTGGTCAAAAAACCCACGGTCCCTGCCCTCAGGGGCTGTCGGTCCAAACTCCTTTTGGACATCTTTCAAATGACCAGTCCTCACACCCGGCACAATTTCCAAACATACTGGAGCTCATGGAAATTCTGTTTTTTACATTTTCAGAGCCCTCCTGGAAGAGCCTTTCATTCACGCCACGAACATGGAGCCGTGAGGAGGTGGCAAGCCGTGGGTCAGCCCTGCCTTCAGTGTGGGCTGTCCTACCGTCCCCAGGTTGATGTTCCCTCTAGGACTTCTGGAGCCTTCCACCTTACCCTGATCAATTCCCACAGCAGGGCAGTTGGGAGGGTGCTTGGGGAGGGAGATGGGGACTGGCCACTGAAAAAGCATCAGGGATTCAAGCCAGAGAAGTGTTTTATTCAGCTGGAGAAGGAAACCAGGCTGCCTGAGGGTATCCTGGAAGATGGGGATACAAAACTGACCACAATCGGGGCACCTGGGTGGCTCAGTCGGTTAAGCATCCGACCTCAGCCCAGGTCAAGATTTCAAGGCTCGTGAGTTCGAGCCCCGCGTCAGGCTCTGTGCTGACAGCTCAGAGCCTGGAGCCTGCTTCAGATTCCGTGTCTCCCTCTCTCTCTGTCCCTCCCCCACTCACATCCTGTCTCTCTCTCAGAAATAAATAAACATTAAAAACAACAACGAAAAAAAGTGACCACAATCACAATAGACTCTAACGACTAAAGTAGCTCTCACTACAGGCCAGACTGTGCTATGTGCTCAATGTGAATTTCTCTCACTTAAGCCTCCTACCAACCCTATGAGGTCAATATTATTAACTCCACTTTACAGGTGAGAAAACTGAGGCACAGAGAAGTCAAGGGACTTGCCCCAGGCATACAGCTGCAAGTAGAACCAGAATCTGGGTTAACCACATCTAGGCTACTCCTTCTAGATATTTGACCATGAAGGAAGGATGAGCCGTGTGGGTGAAGAGGGGAGTGCTATGTTCAAGGGACTTCCCTCACGGTCAGGGAAGCTTGTGTTGTAGGTAGGAGAGCATAAACACGTATGTGCACAAAATAGCACATTTGTGTGCTGATGGGCAGGGGCTCAGTTGACCAGCGAGGGGGCAGGATCCAGGACATGGGTGGGGGCTGGGCCGGGCCCAGAAGAGAAGGAGGAGAAGGTGGCTGGTGCCGCAGAAGCCAGTAAGGTATCAGAGGACCTGCAGACGAGTGTGGGGCTGGAGGCAAATGGCTTCAACATTCATCACTTACAAACATCCTCGCCCACTCTCTCCATAGATGGAGCCCCACAAGAGACTAAGTTTAAGCCAGAGGGCTGAGGGTTGGAGAGGCGGCACGGCTTGCTCAAGGTCAGAAAGCTGGTGGCAGAGCTGGAGCACAAACCCTCTTGTTCCGCAGACGCAACCTTGACTCGTGTCAAGCCCCGTGTGGGGGCTCAATCCCATGAGGTGGGTAGATATATGGACTAGAGCCCAGGCTCAGACAAGCCAGAGGGACACTGAGGTCAGACCTGGAGCTGGCTCATCAACGGGACAGGTTGCAGGGTCTCTGGAAGCGACTTCTCTCCAAGCACAGAACAGCTAGTGGTGGGTGGTGAGCCATCCGGCCATGCTCAAAACTTCAATTCAAGACTGAACGGAACCAGAGCCTCCACAGACCTCTTCCCACCCCCAGACAGGTTAGGAAGACACTTCGAGGAAAACAGCCGCGCTTGAAGGCGTCTGAAATTGGAAGATTAAGCCCAAGAAGTGGGTGAGGATAACAGGAAGGGAGCCCAGAAATAAGAGAAACAAGGAGGCGCCCCCTTAAGATGAGAGCATCTCCTGCCCACATACGGCTAAAACCACCGATCCTGGGACCTTCCCGGATTCCTGCCTGTGTGTGCAGCCGCGAGTGCCACTTGCTCCCCTGGTCCCCCTGACTCCATGTCAACACTCCTCTCCGCCCTTCCCCAGATTTGGAGCTCAGGGGGTGACACAGAGGAATGCACTGAGGAGCCCAGCTCCGACGCAGCCCCGAGGAGAGGGGCTGGAGAAGACAAGGAAGGCGTTCATTCATTCATTCCTTCATTCACTCCTCTGTTTCAACAAATATTAACTGGGCACCTACGACATGTCAGCCCTGGAGTAAAAGATGAGCAGTAAACAGACATATCAGCGATCTTAGGGAGCTTATGGTCAAGGGAAGGAAAGAGATAGGCTTGAATCAGATAATCACAGAAATGGAGGTAAAACGGTCATCATCAGTGCTGTGTACAAGAGGCACGTGCTCTCTCCTGAGCGCATGTATCGGGGCTGACTTACCAAGAACTCCGAGAGGCTTCCCTAAGGAAGCAGCGTGTGGCCCGAGATCAGAGCACGGGTGGGACTGGCCGAGTGAAAATGGGCGGAACAGCCAGGCAGAGGGGACGGGGGCGACGCCGTGGGCTACGACGGCAGGACAGCGGTTCTGGGATTCACAAAGAGCCTTTTCTCTGTCACCAGGTGGTGAGTGGGAGGATTCCACGGACACGGTGTCGTCCAGAGGATGTACAGTGAGTAGGAGTAGGTAACACTTGGGTACCTGTAACTAGCGATACATCCGACACGGATATAACTAATAACAGCATGAGCGTTAATAGCTGACACTTGCATGCAGGGCACTCTCAGCCCTGTTTATGTTAAGCCATTTAATCCTCACAGCCATTCTGGGAGGTGAATACCATTGGTATATCCATTTTACTTGTAATGCCCAGAGATGTCAAGCAACTTTCCCAAAGTCACACAGCCTGTAAGTGGTGGCTCCCGGATCCAAACCCAGGCAGGGGAGCCGGCGTCTGGCGCCAGGGCCTGAACCCCCTCCCTGCCGATTGAGCACCGACTGTATGCCACATCCGTGCTCAGAGCTTTACGTGTATCTCCTACCGGCTGCTCACAGCAACCCCGTGGGGTGGTTCATCAATAAGAGTAATAGATGAGAAAGGGAGACTCAGAGAGGGGGTGGCATTTGCCCAAGGTCGCACAACTAGCACGTGGAGCAGCTGAGTTCAGAACCCAGGACTCCAGAGTCGCGGCGGTGCGGAGAAGAAAAGGCTAAGGGCCATATTAGAAGTCAGCACCACTTGGGGATCTTTCAACGGCAACAGACAGACTCATTCATTACTTCAGGGGAAAAAGGATTTGTTGAAATTACACATGTGCATGGGTGTGATATAATAAAAAGTAAACAGTTGGTCTTTATCCCCGGTTCCTGGCACGCAGCTCCTAAAACCATTGGCATCTCTGGGGTATTAACGGTGTCTTTTGTATGCTAATGAGATGATTGGTGGCTGGGGATCCCTAGAAAGCTGCAGGATGGGGACTGGTTGCCAGAAGGAGGAAGGTGTGATAAGAAAGGTGGAACTTTTAACTCCACTCCCGGCCTCCAGGGAGGGGAAGAGGGGCTAGAGAGGGAGGTACACACCAGTGGCTGAGGATTTAATCAGTCACGCCTACATAATGAAACCTCCATAAAAAACCCTAAACAAAGGGGGTATGGAGAGCTTCCAGGCTGGTGATCATGGTACTGGGAAGGTGACAAACCCAGGGAGGATGTGGAAGCTCCGAGCCCCTTGTCCTTTGCACCCGTTCGCGTTTGGCTGTCCCCGAGTGGTATTTTTTATGGCAAACCAGTAAATGTAAATGAAGTGCCTTTCTGAGTCTCATGAAGGTTTCTAGCAAATTATCAAACCTGAGGAAGGGGTCACGGGAGCCCCCGGTCGATAGCCAGTCGGTCAGAAGTACAGAAAGCTCAGAACTTGCAACTAGCATCTGAAGTGGGGGGCAGTCTCGTGGGGCCTGACGCCGACTCTGGGAATGCAGCGTCAGAACGGAATTGAAAGGTTGGACACCCAGCTGGTGTTGCAGAATCAGAGAATTGGTTGCTGGTATCAGAAGGCACCACGTATTTAGTATCAGAGCGTTGTGAGGAGAAACAGTCCGGTGGGTCATGGTCAGTGATGCAAGGCCTCCCTTGGGTAAAGGGCCCTCTGTGTGCTCAGTAGGGATGGGGCCAGGGCGGCCCCGGAAGATGGTGTGAGCAGCCTGAAATACGTCAGTGTATTTGGGTTAAACAGAGCACATCAAGGGAGAGTGAGTGGGGGTCATAGGTCCGATCAGGAGGTGGTGTGGGGCAAGGTCAATGCCAAGGGTTCTGGGTGTGGATAGCAGAATGAAGCGGCGTGGTGGAGGGAAGACTGGAGGACCATGTTAGTGACAGAGAAAGAGCTAAATGCACAGAACTCTCGCGGGCTGATCCACTCGGAAGGCCGGCCGACCCTGACGTTCCGCCGGGGAAGGTCAGCCCACGGAGGGCTCGTGTATCAGAGCGCCGCGGATGTCCACGGGGCGAGATGTCCGTGTGGCGGCACGTGGCAGGGGAGGAGCGCAGCGGCCGTCAAAGTCTATGTTTCCGAATGTCAGTTTTCTGGAATTTTGCTGGGGCCAAACGTAAGCAAGGCAGACGGCCGACACGTCCGCCTGACAGGGCTGCACAATGCCTGTGCGTCAGCAGGGCAGCGTGGCAGAATGGATGCATATTGGAGCGTCTGCCGGGGGGGATGTTGCTTTGACAGGCGGTCGGTGGACGGGAATCTCAGTGAGGCCTGTGGCTGCAGCGAGCCAATATCCTTGACCTCTATTCCCCGGGACTCGGGCCACATGACACCAGGAGGTGGAGGCTGGCCATACTCCCGGCAGGGGAGAGTGAGCCCGTGAGGCATTGCTCTCCCATCCAGAGCAGGGATTTGGAAAAGGGGAAAGAGGACATAGCCGTTTGCTAGGGCAGCCATAACAAAGTACCACAGATGCGGGGGCTTGAGCAGCACGCAGTCTGGAGGCTGGAAGGCTGAGTTCCAGGAGTCAGCGGGGCCGGGTGGGGGGGGGGGGGAGGGGGCGGGGTTTCTTCTGAGGATTCTCTCCTGGGTTTGCAGATGGCCGTCTTCTCCCTGTGTCTGTGTCTTTGCATGGTCTGTCTGGGTGTGGGTCTGCATCTTAATCTCCTCTCTTTTGTTTTTTTAAAGTTTATTTATTTATATTGAGAGAGAAAGACAGGAGGGGAGGGGTAGAGAGATGGGGAGAGAGAGAGAATCCCAACAAGGCTCCACGCTGTCAGCTCAGAGGCCGACATAGGGCTCGAACTCATGAACCGTGAGATCATGACCTGAGCTGAGATCAAGAGTTGGACTCTTAACTGACTGAGCTCCCCGGGTCCCCCTCAATCTCCTTCTTATAGGGACACTGGTCATGTTGGATTAAGGCCCACCCTAGATAACCTCATTTTACCTTAACCATCATTTAAAGACCCTATCTCCAAAAACAATCGCATTCTGAAGTACTGGGAGTTGGGATGGCAACATATGAATTAGAGGGAATTGTTGTAGACCCATGGAGACTCCAAGCAGCCCAAGGGTGCCTAGGTCCATGGAAAACAGAGAACCCCTAGATGTAGAAAATTCTGGAAGAAGCATCCACGCAGAAAACTCTGACCTAGGAGCTACCTCTCAGAGGAAACCCTGGGGGACTAAATTCAAATCTCCCCAGAGTGGGGCTAGGCTTAATAAATAATAAGGTTGTTTTTGTTTCTTTCACCTTTTTGAGAGACTTTAAAGTTTCAAGAGCACGGGACTTGGGGTCTGACCAGTCTGGATTCCAATCAGGACCCTGTCGTCGTCTGTGCCACCTTGGAAGGTCATGTGACATGCCTGAGCCTCAGTTTCCTCATCTATTCAGTGGGAATGATCCTAGTACCAACTTCCCGTGATTTCTGTGGGATTGTGGAGATTACACTGTAGAAACACCTAGGACAGAACTTGACCGGTAACAAGGCTCAAGAAATGGCAGCCAGACCATAAACCTGCAGGCCTTTGATTTTATAACTCCCTTCCCAGACCCAAGTCCTGACAGAGGAGTCTCCCTTCACCATGTGCCCTCGATGCGGGGGAACCGGCCAGGAGCCGCCTGGCCCTCTTGTCCCGCAGGGATCACATGGGCCACCACTCCCCGCTCCAGGACTGAGCTCATGTGCCTCCCTCCCCACACCACGCTAATTAACGTTCCCTGCCCTGCGTCCCAGCTTCATTTTTCTCACAGAACTTGTCTCTCTGTTTTACTTATTCATGCCTGTGGTTCATCATCCCCGCCTCGAGAATGATGCTTGCAGGTGAGCAAGGATTTTTGTATCATGTCCCCCAGCACCCAGAGAGCTACTTCAGTCAAAAGAAATGCAGAATAAGGGCGCCTGGGCGGCTCAGTCAGTTAAGCGTCCGACTTCAACTCAGGTCACGACCTTGCGGTCCGTGAGTTCAAGCCCCGAGTCGGGCTCTGGGCTGATGGCTCAGAGGCTGGAGCCTGCTTCCGATTCTGTGTCTCCCTCTCTCTCTGCCCCTCCCCTGTTCATGCTCTGTCTCTCTCTGTCTCAAAAATAAACGTTAAAAAAAATTTTTTTTTAAGAAATGCAGAATAAATATTTGGTGCCTGAGGGAGCTGAGGTTAAGGTGCTGAGGCCGTGAGACAGGCCTGCTGGACACAGCGTGGGAGGCCACCGAGGCCTCCGGTCTGTGGGAGCTGAGGGGCGGGGTGCTCTCCTGTCTTGTCTTTCCTCGGAGGCTAAGGAGGAGCAGGGCGCTGGGACCCCAGCCCTGCCCAGGCCAGTCAGCTTTGCAGGGAGGAAGGGAGAAGCAGCCACTCAGGTGTAAAGCCTCCAGCTGGAGCAACTCTATCTGAAAAGCAAATCACTCTCCCTATGGTTTGTCCATTTCTGGCTCAGGGAACTGAAACACCTCATTTCACGGCTTCTGGTTACCAGAGACAGCCAGGGTGGGAGGCCACAGGACCCGCCCTGCTTCTGGACCCCTGACCCAGGGCTGGGTAGACAATACTATCCTCCATACCCAGAGCTGGTGACCACTGACCAGCTATCCACGGGGCTGCCGTCTTCCCTCTGCCCCGCCCTCACACATGTGACATGATGAGTCCCCTCCCATCCCAGGTCTCTCCTCTGGGCACACTCTAATTTTTTTTTTAAATGTTCATTTATTTTTGAGAGAGAGAGAGAGATAGTGCAAGCAGGGGAGGGGCAGAGAGAGAGGGAGACACAGAATCCAAAGCAGGCTCCAGGCTCCGAGCCATCAGCACAGAGCCCGACGTGGGGCTCGAACCTCTGAGCGGCAAGACCACGACCTGAGTCAGATGCTTAACCGACTGAGCCACCCAGGCGCCCCTGGGCACACTCTAGAGCCAGGGCCCAGGAGCAGACACAAGCCCAGCTGTGCTCTGAGCAGGGAGGTGCAGGGGCACAAGTGGGCACACCCATGCAGATGTACGTGTCCATGTACATATTTAGGTTTACACATATGTACACGCACACAGCATCGAGGCACTTGCTATCCAGAGCAATATCGAAGGGCAGATTGCTGTGGAGGAGGGTGGGCCCTCACAGCAGAAGGATGCCCGGACCAGGCCCTCAGCCCCCAGAGGAGGTTGTGAATCTGACAACCGGGCGCAGTCTCGGTGTTCCCAGGTCAGCCCTCCCGGGGACGGCCCAGGACTCTCCCGCTGTAGGCGTGGCCGCTGTGTGCGGGCTCAGAGTGCCATCAGAGGAACCCAGAGAGGGCAAAGCCTGAGCCCAGGGTCCTTAGGATGCTATAGCCGGAGATCCTTCGGACCCCAGAGGCTGGAGAGGGGCTGGGGCAGACGAGGATCAGGATGCAGCTGGCCTGCATTGACATTGGAGCTGAGACTGGGTTGGACACTGGGGCTGGAGCCCTGTGCCTGGTGGGGGGTGGGGGGGTAGGGGGTGGGAGGGGCAGGGGGCAGAGATAAGCTCCTAGGGTCTTCAGCTCCGGCAGAGCTGGAAAGCCAAGAGACAAGGACTTGACTGTCACTGTAAGCAGTGGCTGACGAATGGCTTATTCTTTCGGCTAATGAGGTGTAATGGCAATGAAACAATGGCAGCCTGAGCCTGGAGTCTGCCCTGAAACACGGAGAGCCCCTGGCTTATCCTGGCCGACGTGGTCCTCTCTGAAGCCACAGAGGGACAGGATGGCCCCTGTCCAGGAGTGTCTGTGGCTGAGGTGTCCCCCATGGGTCCCCAGACCCTCCCCACCTATGTCTGTGAGGGGGACCTCCATCTCTGCACCCGCCCCCCCACCGCCACCCTCTGATGCATAAGACTCGCCCCCCCCCCCCAGGAAGGGGACCTGTAGGCTGGGATCCACAGTCCCGGGGCTGGGGAGGGAATGGGACAGAACCGGACTCAGAAGCGTGTGCTCTAAACCCCACTTCCACCAAGCTACGCAAATCCCTTTAGAACACAAATAAACGCAAACAAACCTGCTGTGTTACCTCTGGCAGTCACTTAGCCTTGCTGGACCTCAGTTCCTCATCTGTAAAAGGGGAACAACACGCTTTTCCTCTCCCTGCTCCTGAGGTGCTCCAGGTCAAGGATTCCAGGCTCTGCCACCCCAGCCAGTCCTCCCAGGGTGGGCTTGGGTCTCAGGAGCAGGCAGCCAGGGTCTCAGTTCTCAGCAGCTGGAGCGGGGTGCTGGGTGGGTGGGAAAAGAGGGGGACCCAGCTGCTCTCGTCTCCTTTCTCTAAAACATCCAAACATCCAAAGTCTGCCCAGGAAGGAGGCAGGGCCAAGTTCAGCAGAAACAGCCCCACTCCATACAAGCGGCACTTACCAAGCACCCTCTGAGTCTGGCCCGGGGTATATATGGGGAACAAGGCAAAGGTCTACCCTGCACGGAAGAGCATCCTCAAAAGAAAAGAAAGCCACACACACAATGACCATCACATAAGAAAGCTCAAGAGATGGGGGTTGTCAAAACACAACGCCCTGTATTCAATTTGAATTTCAGATAAATCACAAATAACTTTGCAGTATAAGTATGTCTCAGACAATATTTGTCTCAGACAATATTTGGGACACGCTTATACTAAAACGTATGCATTCTTTATCTGAAATGCACAACAAGCTGGGAATTCTATATCTTCATTTGCTAAATCTGACAACCCCAGTCATAGGTGAGGCCTCTTTGGAACGATAGAAACCTGGGTCAGATGGCCTCGAGTTCAAATTCTAGTTTTCCCACTTATTGACTGTAGGACTGGAGGACAATCACTCAGCCTCTCTGGTCCCGTGTTTCCTCATCAATGAAATAAATTCTATTTCTTGACATGGACAGTATTTACATGGATGTTGCTTTATAATTACTTGTTATGTTTTACATTTCTATTTTATGTACTTTTCTGCATATATGTCAAATTGTTAAACAGTAACAAAATATTAATTTCTAAAGTATATGGGACCTGGAACATAGTAAGTGCTCATTGTTTTTTTTGTTGGTTTGGTTTGGGTTTTTTTTTTTTTTTTTTCAAAAGAAACACAAATACTAGAAAGTTCCAAAGGTTGTGACAACACAGAGTAGACAAAGTGTCCTGCCAGCTGAGGGAATCCCGGCAGGCTTCATGGAGGAGGTGACATCAGAACCAGACTCTGGAGGAGGAGCTAGATTTCACAAGGAGAAGGTCGAAGGGGTCCATAGCTAACAAGGAGGTCTGCATGGGCAGAGCCCACGGCCTAGGCTGCATTTCTTCAGCCAGATCCCGCTGGGAGTCAACAGGCACCGAGTTTTCTGGGCATTTGGGCATAAATGCTGAGAGGTCATGAGCTCTCAGTAGTTCACTGCAGTAGCTTCCGCTCCCTGCTCCTCTACACGCAGCCTGCTTCACACACTGCCTTCTAGCCTGTCCTCTGGCAGCTTTGAGTCTGTAGCCCTGCCAGGGTCAAGGAAAGGGAGGGACACACAAAGCTCCTCCAGGCTCCTGCATGATCAGATGGAGGCCTGGGGGTGGGGGGTGGGGGTGCGGTGAAGTTTCTGGAACCCGAAGCTGGAGGTCAGCAGGGGCAGGTCATGCTGGGCCTTTACATCAGGCTCTCCACTGAAGACCCTGGGGAGCCAGTGAAGGTTGTGGAGCAGGGAAGGGACTGGATCAACCTGGCAGTCAGCTCGGTTCAACCAACATTTACTGAGCACCTGCTGAGTGTCTGGGGAGGGTCCCCGGAGCCCACCCTCCTGAGCTCAGTCGACATATACATGATACTAACTAGACAGCAGGTAACGTCAACACCTGCTAATACAGGTGCAGAGTGAAAAGCGCAGCGACAGGAGTTTAGAAAGCTCGTGCTGGCAGCTGTGAAGGCGGAGACAGACGAGTGAGCGGAGACAGGAGAAAACTGCTGGGGACAGGTGACAGCGGAAGGTCAGCCAGAAGGGCCCAGAGATGAGGGGGGTGGAATCAATGATACGGGATGATGGGGGGTGGGGGTGAGGGGGTGGGGAGAGAATGGACAACCCACAGCTCAGGGTCCGAGTGCCCGGAGAAGAAATGCCAAAGTCCGCATACCTAATCTGCAACAGAGTCTGAGCCACATCCCCCCAGCTTACTGCCAGCACTGTGACCCCATTTCAGGTTGAGGGAGCATGCTCAGAAGGTCCCGGGAAGGAGGAAAGGGACGGAGAGGCAGGGAGACCCGTGATGAAGCTACGACAGTAGTCCAAACAAGCCCGCTTGGGGACGGGGGTGGTGGGAAGTAGTCAGATGCTTGCTATGTTTTGAAGATGGAGGCAACAGGATTTGGTGACAGATCAGATACAAGAATACAGGGTATGAGAGAAAGGGGAGGGGAGGCCTCCAAGGCCTGGGGCTGAGCCTCAAGGTGGAGCGCTGGGGAGGAGCACAGGAGCGGCTTGTTGCAAGAGGAAATCAGGATTTCCCCAGGGAGGAAGAGCAAGGGCATCTAGGGCTAAGGGAACAGCCTAGAAAAGGCGTGAACTCACAGGGACACCCTGTGTAATCCCTGGGGACCCTGAGTGACCCTGAGGTCTGGTACAGCCTGGAATGCATGGTGGAAAGGGGCTGGAGGTAGAGCTGAGAAGGTAGACTGGATTACAGCCAGCGCGGAAAGGGCCCTGGGTGCCACGCAAGGACATTCTGGATTGATCGCGTGGGCAATGGGGACCAGCCGAGGTTCCAGGCAAAATACAGTCAGAATTACTTCTTGGAACAATCAGCTGGCGTCACTATAGAGGATTCGCTGGGGAGGGGGAGGCTGGAGGCAGGGACACAGATAGGTAGCCAGTCAGGGCATGGCTGGGCAGGCAGGAGATGGTGAAGTCTGTACTCTGTCAGTGGCAGAGGAGAGAGAGGAGGTCTCTCTGCCAGAGACTCCTGGTTTGGGGGGGAGGAAGGACGGGGCACTGACAGCTGGCTCGTGGCTGATGGAAGGGGGGCATCAAGGATGACACCCAGGTTCCCATTTGGGGAGCTGAGTGGTGAGGGTCTAAGACCATATAACGGAAGCCGGGCGATGGGCAAGCACCCGGGAGTCACAGATCACCTGTGTCCAGAGGGCTGGGGAAGGGTCCTGCTGCAGGCAATTCTGGGCAATGCCACCTCGGGGTTCAGCAGACAGAACAGGCCCTTCCACACTGCTTCCCTCCCGGTCCTGGAGACAGGATCATTCAATAGACCCTGGACTCCAGAGGGCCCCAGGCCTGCAGGAGATGCCAGACTGGGCCACCCGAGTGAGGGCAGCGGCTCTATTTCCAAGGTCAAGTCCCGGCCTGGCGGGACCCCCTCCCCTGCTTCCATTTCAGCTGCTGTAAAACTAAATGGCGCCAGGCCCGTGCGTTCCTCACATCGGCACAACAAGATGCTTAGTCAATAAAATAGTTGAGCCAAGTGAACTCAGCATGTGACTCCAAGAGGAGTTTTTTTCCAGGGGAAATGTTATCATTTCCCATTCCTGTTTAATGAATCATGGGAATTATAGCAACATTACAAATGGCTTTCTGTGCAGGCTATTACTTTGTTTCTGCAGGGTTCTAATGGCAAGCCCGCTTCACTGAGGGCTCAGCCTGCCCCCGGCTAAGGAGAATAATGGTATTATTATAAGCGGTCCCCTTACAGGGCTCCAGCCAGGGAGGGGTGGTCACCCAGGACCTGACGAATTGGGAAGCCTAAAGTGGGAAGCCCCAAGTGATTGATTTGGGAACATCCTGGGGAGTCCCTGGCACTTTCTGCTGAGACCAAACACAGCTAAGCCAGGTCTCCCCAGGGCTCAGGCTGGGGAATCCAGAGGGTTTGCCGGGGGCTTGTGAGCTTTCTACCTGGGTGTGAAATGGAGGGAGCAGTAGTGAACAGGACAGCTCAGTCCCTAAGGGATGCCGGGTGCTCAAAGATGAGGGGTGGGGGGTGCAGACATGTCACAGCCCTCACCAAGACTGCCCTGAACCCCGGGCTGGCTCCCGGGAGACACCAGACACCAGAAAGACACCAGAAAGAGCAAGGCTGATCCCTGTCCATGGAAGCTTCCAGCCAGGGCAGGGACAGAAAGCACAAGGCAGAGAGATCCAACCTTCACCCAGAGCTGCCGGCTGAGTCAGGTCTGGTGCACAGAGAAAGCTGTACCTGTGGTCTCCCTTCTCCAGGCCCCTGCCCCTCCCACTTGAAAGTGGAAGAGCCTGGTAGATGCATCATGGATAGAATGTTCCTTGAAAGTGCCCAGTCTGCCTAGAGCAAAGGCTTGTTGCCTAGATTAAGAATAAGCTCCATGAAGCCTTGCGTCTTTTACGCCCACTGCTTGCTTTCTGCAATGTCAACCGAGAGCTGATGTGTGTCTTAAAGGGCTATTCGGTCATTATAGTAGAACTCATTTGGGGTGGCCTCCTGGCCACAGCTGACTGGCTCAGGGTGGACACCTAACCCACACTGAGCCATCCAGATTCTGTCCCCACCATAACGGAAGATGCAAAAGAAGCACTTTTGTTTTGTGTGATCCCTGCTGGAATTCTGCCTACCACTCGGGGCTGGGGCGTGGGGGGCGGGGGCTCAATAAATATTTACTGAACAAGTGAACCAACAAACAAATGAATAAGTGAATGAATGAGCCCCTTTGAGGAACTTGGGATTTTTTAACTTGGAAACACAGAGATGGAAAGCTGTGGACTTGAGTCACATTAGCTGCATGAGCTGATGAACACACAAACTGCTCCCTGGGGAGAAAACCCACCTCTTCCAACTTCCAGGATCCTCTGGGCTACCTTGGTCCTGACTTCCCAAAGCTGCTAGTTCTCCTCTGGTTAACTCTGAGATGGCCCAACACCCCGATCATAAGCTCCCTTTCTTGCTTAAGTCTGTTTGCATTGTTCGCAACCAAAAAGCCCTCACCAAACAGATGAGAAATTTTGCTGCCTGCTAGGTCCTGTTCCCCCACCTAGCTACTTCTCTTGGAGTCACATGCACTCCTGGCTGTGCCTGGGGTGGTGCCCAGGTGGGCCACCAGCTCTGATGAGCTCTGGCTCTGAGACTGCAGGGTAAGAGGCAGGGAAGGGCGGCATGCTGGGATGCCAGGCCCTTGGGACAAAGGGTTGGGTAAGGTATGGTCCCTCCTCTCCCTCCGGGGCCCTCACCCCACCCTGACCTCAGATGTGGGCTCTTGGGTCCCTCCCTCAGGTCAGGTGCCTCTCCTCTGTGTGAACCCAGGGCCGGGCTTAGCATTCCGTAACTCCCCACCCCACCTCACCCTACACACACAGAGGGAGGGGAGGCAGAATCAGATCTCTGAGAAAATCTGAGTTCCAAGCTGAAGCGGGAGGAAGGGGCACTCCAGCCCCCAGCGGCTGCTCTCCGCCTGGCTGGATCAACCCTTCTTTCCTTCCTTCCGCCCTCGCCCCGGGTGCCCGGATACTAATTATAATGACCCGGTGAGTTACAAGACGGTGAAATTGCTTCCACCTGAGGTTGTCACGGGCTGGGGAGAAATACCAGGGCTGGAAATTAAATGTGCCAGCAGGCCTGAAGGGGTGGGCGCGGGAGGGGGGAGAAGGACCTGCCGCTTATAAAGTAGTGTTTATGGAGTGTCGGCAAGAAGCGTCCTTGGCGGGCGCACAGAAATAAGCAAACACTGCCCAACCACTGCTGGTCACCGGTCACAAAGCGCTGAAGCAGGAGAGGTGACAGGGACTGGCAGAAGCACCAGGACCACTGGAGACCCAGAGACAGAAAGAGCAGACTGACCGCCACCGTGGAGGATGGGTGTGGATAGCCCAGCTACCCAGCCTCACACACACACACACACACACACACACACACACACACACACACACACGGCCTAGAGATGCTCCTCTCTGGCAGGCCCTGAGAGCAGGGAGAGATGAGGAGGGCTGCCTGGAGCCAGCCCAACCTCAGCAGCCACCACACCCCCCAAGCCCCGCTGGAAGATATTCTCCCTTCCAAATCCAGCCCCTTTCCTGCCAGGTTACGTCCGCCCACCCGGCTTTGCTTTTTCCTTTTTTTCCACTTAGAAAGCTTTATCTTTATTTCAAAAGGACCTACACGCCCTTATCCTGATGGAGGTCCTGTCAGCATTTCTCGTGGGTTATGACTCAGTTTTGCTTCTATAGAACCAGCATAACTAAGCAAACCTAAGTCTCTTCACGGAGCCTGAGGTCACCAGGAAAGGGGCGGGGCCAGATGGGCAAGGAAACCCTACCTAACCACTCCCTATTTGCAAGATGACCTCTTTTGCATTCCTAAAACTTCCACGCTGATTCCCAGTATATCAATTTTTAAAAAATCATTACTTTCACACTGTATAGAAACAGTGTTTTATTTATTTACTTACTTACTTACTTATTTAAGGTAGGCTCCACACCCAGCACAGGGCCAGAACCCGAGATCAAGACCTGAGCTGAGATCAAGAGTCAGACACTCAACCCACTGAACCACCCAGGCGCCCCAACGGTACTTTAAATCAAGTGATCCTTTGGGGTGCCTGGGTGGCTCAGTCGGTTGAGCGCCCGACTTCGCTCAGGTCATGATCTCACGGTCTGGGAGTTCGAGCCCCGCGTTGGGCCCTGTGCTGACAGCTCGGAGCCTGGAGCCTGTTTCAGATTCTCTCTCCCTCTCTCTCTCTGCCCCTCCCCCACTCATGCTCTGTCTCTCTGTCAAAAGTAAATAAACCTTTAAAAAAAAAAAAAAATCAAGTGACCCTTTTGTTTCAACAGACCCAGCAAAGCCTTAACCCTTCAGGAAAGCCTACGGCACCTATCTATGCTGAAGAAGTAGTTTGTTATTGAAGAAGTGCTCTTCTTTTCTAAGCCTTTCCTCAGGATCCACACACCTACCCAATCAAACAAGGGTGCCCGGCATAGAGATCTGGGATGGTAGGAGGGAGGGTATCACCCTGGGGACCCAGAGTCTGCACCTCTGAACCATTGGTCAGCCCCACCAAACTTATTCTGCTGGACCATCTAGAGAGGTATAGAATCATCTGTGTCCCCAAGACCCTCTTCCCAGGGGCCAGCAGGAGGCTGAGGTGGGCCCCCTCGAATTCAACCAGATCTTTAATGGATGGATGAGGGATCGATTTCTCCCTAATCCAGGGCATAGAAAAAGAAGAAACGTTTCTAGTTTTGGTTTTTTTGTTTTTTATGAAGTAAGTATAGCTCCAGCAGTCATACCAATATCCACTCAAAGAGGAGAAAAACAACGGCCAGTCTCACTTCTGAATTTCCCTGCAACAATTCTAAATAAGACAATAGCATACAGAATCCAGCAGAACAATACATCAGAAAAAGAATAACATATCGTGATCAGATCGAGTAGGGTTTAAGTAATGCTAGGTGGTAGGTGTCAGGACATCTAATAACATAACTTACAACATTGGGGAATCTAAGCATAAATTACCTGCATAAATCAGCAACCATTCTTAATTTTTTAAAAATTCTTAGGGAGGGGCGCCTGGGTGGCTCAGTCAATTAAGCGGCCGACTTCGGCTCAGGTCATGATCTCGCGGTCTGTGAGTTCGAGCCCCGCGTCGGGCTCTGTGCTGACAGCTCAGAGCCTGGAGCCTGTTTCAGATTCTGTGTCTCCCTCTCTCTGACCCTCCCTTGTTCATGCTCTGTCTCTCCCTGTCTCAAAAATAAATAAAACGTTAAAAAAAATTTTTTTTAATTCTTAGGGAAATAAGAACAAATAGATACCTCTCAACATGATAAAAATATATCCATCTTAACCCTAAATGAGGAAATTTTAAAAGCATGCCCATTAAAGTCAGGAAGAAGGTCAGGACACCCAGTATCTTCATTATTACGTGACTTTGTTCTCTTGGTACAAGCTGATGCAATTCAATAACAGAAACTACTTAACTACATGAAATTAGAAAAGGGTAGGCAAAATAATCATTATTTGCAGAAGACATGAATATATGCCTGATATACCAAAGAGAATCAACTGGCAAACTATGACCAACAATAAAGAAATTCAATAATGTGGCCAGCTACAAAATTGATACACACATACCAATGGCCTTCTCTCTTAAAAATGGCAACCAATTAGGGCATATGATGGAAGAACATATGATATTTACAATTACAATGAAAAAGATAAAATGTTCAGAAGTGTGCAAAAAAAACCGTAAAGAAAACCCTAACATGCCACTGAAGAACCCAAAAGAGGACTTGAACAAATGGAAAGGCATACCATGTTCTTGGATAGGAAGGACTGACATCATAAAGCTGTACCAGTTCTCGCTTAGTTAATGTGTAATATGTGTATGTTTCCGTGAAAATACCATTGGTAATTTTTAATGAAATGAGGTGACCCTGAAGTTCATTTGGAAGACTGAGCATGCAAAATAACCAGGAACACTGAAAAGAAGCATAATGAGGGGAAGCTAGTAGCCCAACCATTTACTTAAATTCATTCTAGAGCTGCAATAATTAGATTCATGTGGTAGCGGCTCCTGAGTGGACAACCACACCAATGGAACAGAATTAAAAAATCACGAAGGTAAATCCAAAAGCATGTGAGCACTTAGTCTGTGATGAAGGCAGGATTTAAGTCACTGAGGAAAAGGTGAACTATTCAATAATATTGGGACAATTGGGAAGCCATTGACAAAATATTAAATTAGGCCCATTAGAAATGAATCTTCACACCTATACTGAAATAAATTCCAGATGGACCAGAGGATTAAACATTTTTAATGAAATAATAAGTGGCCTGGAAGAAACCACGAGGGAGTTTTTTTTTTTTTTTTAATCTTAATGTAGGAAAGACCTTTGACAAGATACCCAGAAGCCAAACAGAAAAACATGGATAAATTGGCCATGTAAAAATAGAAACCCTCTTCATGGAAAAAGTCACCTATTAACAAAGTCAGAAAACAACAAACTGGGAGTAATACCTGGTGCTGAATACAGGTAGGGTGTTGACTTCCTACTTATATAAAGAGCTCTTACAAATCAATAAGAAAAAGACCAACAGCACAACAGAAAAATGGACAAAGAATACAAAGGTAGTTCACAGCAGTGAAAATATAGTTCTTAAACATTTGAAAAGATGCCTACCCTCACCCCTAATAAGAAAACACAAAATAAAACTACCCTAATCCACCTCTTACTGACCAGATTGGCAAAGATCAAAAAGCCTGCTAGCACGCTGTGTTGGTGATCGGGAGGGAATCGACACCTCAGATATTGCCATTGGCACAGTCTGGAGTGGGGGGAAGGCAATTTGGCAACATCTGTCAAAATTGCAAATGCGTGTGCCCCTCGGCACAGCAATTAAACTTCCAGGAATTATACGAAATGATACACACGGTTGTGTGTGAACTGGTGAATATACAAGATTATTCCTCATATCATTGTTTGAAATACTAAAGAAAAGGAGGGAGAGACTGAATCAGCTGGTGACTGCTTCAATGAATTGTGGTTATATGCAGCCATGACATACTAGGCGGCCATTAAAAAAGTGAAGATGGAGAGAGAGCAATTCCACGCCTAAGGACATACCCAGGAGAATAGAAGACCTGTGTCCACACAACAGCTTGGATACATGTGTTCATAGCAGCACCATTCAGCACAGCCAGAAGTAGAAGCAAACCAAGTGTCCATCATCAGATGAATGGATAACACAATATGGTATATCTAGACTACGGAATATTATCCAGCAACGAAAGGGAGTCAAGTCCTGACAAAGGCTATAACATGGATGAGCTTTGAAAGAATCCAGACACAAAAGGCTACATGTCATATGGTTCCATGTGTAACAAACGTCCAGAATAGGCCATTTCCATAAAGAGAAAATAAATGAGTGGTTGTTAGAGGCGGGGTGGGGGGTGGGTGGGGTGGGGAAGGGGGGCGGGCATAGAGAATAGGGAGTGGCTGTTAATGGGTAAGGGGTTTCCTTTGGGGTGATGGGAATGTTCCAGAATCAGACAGTGGTGACGGTTGCACAACATTGTGACTATATTAAAAATCACTGAATTGTACTCTTTAAAAGGGTGCATGTTATGGTATGTGAATTATATCTCAAAAAAATAAAAAAGAATGAGGAGCTCTCTCTGTCTTGCTAAGGGATGCTCTCCAAAAATAGTGTAAAGGGACAAAACAAAGCACAGAAGTGTGTGGATCACATGGTACCATCTGTGAACAAAAGAAAGGGTCCTGGAGCCTGAATGGTGGCGCAACAGGGAAAGGTCCCGAGAGGGGCAGGGGCTCCGGAAGAGCCCAACAGAATTCTTGAAGAAGGGAACCAGGGAGCAGCTAGAGGACAGGGGAGGCCTCCAGTGCTTTATCTTGGAGACAGGAGCCAGTGGCTGAGAGCTGTAGGAACAGCAGCAGCCTGGAAAAGAAAGGAGGAAAGGGAGGAGCAAAGAGAGAAATTGGTTGGGGGCCATTTGCTACACCGGCTGAGTTAGTGGCAGTAAAATGCACGTTACCACCCTGTGCTCGGCATGGGATACAGGGATGAATCAGACATGGCCCCTGCCTTCCAAGCCTCTAATCCAGTGGTTTCGGAGGGCCATGATCTGCCTATAGCTTGTCCCCAGAGTTCCCCCATGGATAATAAGGTAGTGCCCCCAGCAGTGAAATAAGTGAGTTCTGGGTTCCTGCCTGCAGCACACAGCACCGAGAATGACCTGGTTGGGGTAGGGAAGGAAAATAACCTGGGGACCACTTTGGTTTTATACCCAAGGACACGGAGGGCCTCGGTGCCCTTCTCCCTTTTCCAATGGGATTGTAGGGTGGGGATGGCCGTGGAAAGGCCCTGGACCACACCGCTTTGGGCTCATGCCTTCTGTGGCACATTCGGCTTCTTATGAAACAGCCAGAAAAGAGAACCCCATTCGTGTTTGTCTAGGGACTTGGGGAGCCAGGGGAAACCCTCAGAGAAAAGATGCGGAGTAGCCCAGGGACGAGGGCTCTGAGGAGCCGGAAGAATGTTATCCATGCATCGGGTATACACAGAAACCCACCTACCCCCGTCCTCGCCTCCCCAGGCCTGAAAGCCCAGAAGTTGCCTAACCTGGTAGAGAAAGAGATGCCTCAAAGGAAGAAACCTCCAGGGTCCCAGTGGCTTAAAAAAAAAAAAAAAATCATTTATTATTTCTTACGAGTCTGGGCTTGGCTGATCCCACCTGGTTCACGTATCTTTGACCCATTGGACACTGGCTGATCGAGGAAGACCTTGCTTGAGATGGCCCAGCTCTGCCCCACATGGTTTCTCATCTCCCAGCAGGCTAGCTCTAGGTCGCTCTTCTGGCAGTGGCAGGGGTCCAAGAGAACACTTTTTCCAACTACCACTCGCGCCAAGTTGGCTACTGTCTCATCGATCAAAGTCAATGGCACGGCCAAGTCCACAGCCACCGTAGGAAGGTGCTAAAAAGTTGCAGGACACCAGTGTGGATGCAAGTAGGTGATTACTTGGGGCCGTCAGTGTCATCAATCTCTCGCCGTGCAAAGCAAGGAAAAACAGTATCTCTGCCCAGGTGAGAAATGGGGTGGGGGGTGGTGCTGTGACATTCTCCAGAAGCAAGTTGTGCCCAACTCTCTTGGGAGTGACAGGGAAGGGAAGGAGAGTCAGCCCCACCACCCAGGCCTGTCCCCATGCTGAGTAGCAGGCATCATGAAAACTGCCCTTTGCCAATTCCAAGGTCTTGCTGCAGGACTGGGTCTCAAACTCCCCAAGAAGGTGGCGGGGGTGGGGGAGCACGGGGGGCAGAGAGGACTCTGGGATTAAGAGCACACAGAGATCTGGGTTTGAACTGCAGGCTACCATGTTCAGACTTTGACCTTGAGCAAGGCACTTCACCTCTCTGAGGCTCAGTTTTCCCATCTACCAAACAGGGATGCTAAGAGAAGCCACCTCATAGGGCTTCGGAGGAAAACTAACGATATCCTGTATATACAGCCCTTAATATAGTAACTGGCACCTGCTGGCCACGCAGTTATCATCACACTCACTTTACAGATGAGAAACCTGAGGTCCTGAGAAGAGAGGAGGGGAAGGCAGAGCAGAATCTGCCACTCACGTCCTTTGACCCCGAGGAGCGTAGCTTTCTCTCTGCCCCTAGGTTGGCCCAACTTGCATAGGCAGGAAAGAGCCTTGGGAAACCCAGACAACAAGCACCTTTCCATTATTCCCACACTGACAGCCACCTTGGGGAATATCCATGGGAGCCCCTTTTTGTTGTGGCTGTTTTGCAAAAAGCTTTATGATTTCCCTTTGGTCCACAGCTTGGGAGAGGGTCCAGGATGGGTATGAAAGCTGCCTAGTGCTGGAGGAGAGGCTCGGGCAGAAGCCCAAACACCCAGAATATACAGAGAGCCCCCCTCAAAGGATGCCAGCCTCCTAGTCATGCTTGAGACTAAGCTTTCATTGAGACACTCGCCCAGCCCAGCCTGAGGTTAGCCAGGTGGTCACCCACCTTCTTGGTGAGTTTCGCCTCCTCATCCAGGAACAGCTCTCTAGGGAGTCATAGAGATGGGGGTCTGTGTGGGCAGAACCAGGGCATGCGATCCCAAACAAAGAGACTGGGTTCAGGGTCTCCTCCAGGGCCGAAGTGGCTTCCACGGTGTCCCGAGTTGTACCCTACTCATCTTGGATGGCTCCCCCACATCCTGGAAGAGGGCACGGCTGCCGGTGCTGGTTTTGCATTGTCAGGAGATGCCTGGCACCCTCACACTTCTCCCCCGCCAGTTTACAGAAGGAGTCCACACCCTTCAGAGCCACATCATCTTGGTCGAAATAGAAGCCCCGTGAGAGGTGGGTGTAGGAGAGCCCACAGATGCAGGATGAACAGGCTGTGAATAATTCTAATGAATCTGGGAGCTCACAGTTGGTCGGCAATAGGGAGCTAACCACAGAAAAAGGTGTTGACCAGTTCTGGAAGCACAGCATGGCCAGGAAGATGGTCCCAGAGGAGATGACCGCAGAGGAAGTTGGAAGGCAGTCAGAGGCTAGAAGAGGTGGTGTCCCGGGGTCTGTTTCTTCCGAACGCTATTGAAACGAGAGATAAGATCCTTTTTGTGGTCAGGATATATCAGTCAGGATCCCAGCAGGAAAGAGATGTCACAGTTAAATTAAACAAAAGTTAGGGGTCCCTGGGTGGCTCCGTCGGTTAAGCGTCCGACTCTTCATTCCAGCCCAGGTCATGATCTCATGGTTCGTGAGTTCGAGCCCCGTGTCAGGCTCTGTGCTGACAGCACAGAGCCTGCTTGGGACTCTCTCTCTCTCCCTCTCTCTCTCTGCCCCTCCCCAGCTAGCACTCGCGTTCTCTCTCTCTCTCTCTCAAAATAAATAAACATTTTAAAAAATAAATAAAAATTAGTGAAGAGGCTGTATACAGAGGTGGGGCAGGATGTAGGGAAATCAGTAAGCGGTGGTGTAGGAACCGCAGCCACACTTGTAGGGACAGGGCCGCGTGGCCAGAGCTGTGGCCTCATAGAGGGTTTAGCCTACCCCCAAACACTGTCCACTGACCCAGCCACCCAGCCCAAGGACAAAGGAGCCTGTTGAAACGTCTACACTGAGAAGCCCTCTGCAGCACAAGGCAGGGGAAGAGGGCCGAGAGTAGGTCTGGAAATGCACGGAGAAGATGGCCAGTGCCTTCACGGCCCTTCTGTCTGTGAGCTCCAAGCACTCAGCCTTCTTCCCACAACAGGAGCAAAGGCAAAATCCCAGAAACTTCGAGTCCCTGGGGCTGATTCCAGAACGCACCGGCCTTGGGCACCCGACCTTCCCCTGTAGCCTGGCCAAGGTGACCTGTGGCACAGCCCCTCCCCCCTCCAGCATTAGGACCCAGTCTCCTGACTCTTGGGCCCTTTTCAAAGTCAGCAGGCAGAAAGCAAACGGCCCTCTCTGATCCCCCTGTCAATCCTATATCTGGGCCCAGGACTTATTTTCAAACCAACCAAGCATCAGAAAGTCACACATCAGGCTTATCTCTCGTGCCACTCATCTCCGCAAGCCCTTCTCCCCGTCCCTGTCATTCCCAGACAAATAGACTGCCCCAAATCCTAATACAGGTCTGAGCACAGGGAGCAGCGCCCAGCCCTGCAGGGGCCCCCCGCCACCCTAGCTGGGCTCCGTTTAGAGAGCAGATCCAGCCATGTCTGTCTCCTCTGGCCCGGAAGAGGTGAGAAGCCCAGTCCATAAATGCAAAGAAAGTCGTCCCTCCTCCCCCCCCAGCCACCCAGCTACCTGTCTCTGCCCCAGCAACTCAAAACTGATTTCTCTATCCTCTAACTACAACAGGGGCTGGGGGCCGAATGTTAGCATCTTTGACTTAATGCCGTTCATGCCGGAGCAGCAATCATGCTGAGCGTGGTCTGCTGGGACTCCAGACCCAAGACGTCTACTCCGGGTGATGACCCCTCCCTCCACAAGCTGCTTGGACAGTGACAGGAGGCATTGGTGCGGCAGCTGCCAGCAGGGAGTGTGTTTTGCACCTGGTTCTTGGTTGGAATCCTGACTCTGCTGTTATTAGCCATGGGGCATTCACTCATTCATTCATTCATCCATTCTTTCATGGGTCAACAAACAGTCATCGTTCAATGCACAGTTGTAGGTGCTCCTCTCCACTTGGAGACACAGAGGGGACCGAGGCAGATAGGTTCTGCTGGTGTTCGCCAGCGGTGGGGGCTGCAAGCCACGAACAAGGAGAAAATCAAATGATAAAATAGAAAAGACCAGAGGTGGAGGTGGGGGAGGAACCGAATAAAATAGGTGGTCAGGGAAGGATTCTCTGAGGAGGGGACATTTGAAAAAAGACCTTATGCAATGATCCAGCCACTCAGAACGCATTTCCTTAAAAAATTGGGGTAATTTTGATCATGACTGTCTCCCCAGGTTGATAAAGAATTAAATGAGCTAATATACATCAAGCACTTGGCCCAGGGCCTGGCATATAATAGTGTTCAATAAATCGTAGCTCTGTGTCTAGCTAAGGAAACAGGGAATTGAGGGGGCAGTGCAGACCCAGGTATGACTCCTGCTGACCCAGAGAGAAGGCCTGACTGCATCCAGGTAAGCTTCCTGGAGGAGGCTGTCAGCAGTGGCCAGCTGCAGGCCCAAAGCCAGCCCAGTCCTGGCACCTCCCTCCCCTCCCCCCCCGCCCCCCAAACCAGACTCCTCTTCCTCCTCCATCCTTACCATAGTGGAACCCCAGCCAGAGGGGTGGGGGGCAGACAGACCTGAAGGACAGATGGCAGCCAGGGGAGGGCGGCCCCAAGCACTCGGTCCCAGAAGGAAGCCACCACGTGTTCCCTCCTCCCCCCACCTCCCCGCTCCCAGGCCTCCACACTGTCCTACAAACGCCACCAGTCCTGACTGATGGCAGGAAATTGGTCCCCGCTAAGCACATCTCAGGAGGACTGCTAAATACTCACTGGGGAGGGGGAGCAAGATGAGCGAGGGGAGGGCTAGACGGGGGCCCTGATGCAGTGAGGGCGGGGGGATAGGGAAGCTGCTGTACTGAGACAAGCCCCCACCACTCCTGGCCCAGACCTCCCCCCTGTCTCTAGGAGAGCTGGGGGGACAGGGGAGACAGCAGCGAGCAGAGAGCCAGCTATCTCTCTCCTCACAAATATGGGCCACTCCCTTGCCCCTTCCACTAGCTGAAGTCCTTCCCATCCCTCAAGTCCTCACTGGTGTCCCCACCTCCTCCCAGAAGCCTTCCCAGGTCCTCCCAGTCGGATGCCAGCTCCACTGCGGGGCACTTACTACAACACCAAGCCCGACGCTAAGCATTTTATACACGGGATCTCGGCAATCCTCACGATTCCCTGAGAAGTAGGAATTGTTACAGCCATTCCGCAGATGAAGAGAGTGAGGCTCAGAGGGGTTAGAGGATGCAACACCCAAGGACACACCGCAGGTGAACAGGTCGTGAGACAGGAGTTCGAACCCGGCCCCAACTGACTCCAGGACCTGAGTGCTTTACAGTGATGGTCTCCCGCCTTGTTCTCTTATCAGCTCCTTGAGCCTCTGGCAAAAGACCCTACTCAGGAACAGGTCCCAGGTTGCCTCCTCTCTGTCTGCCTCCTCCATTAAACTATGAGGTTTTCAAGAGCAGGGCTGTGGCTCACGACGCCTCCACCCCAGTCCCGGGAGGCTGGTCTTGGGTGTGCTGCACACAGTAGGCGTCATTACTCCTTTGTTGGTCTCGGTGCAGCAAGAGGCCAAGCAGAGACAGGGGGCTCCACCCTCCCCAGCCGCCCTCCCCCACTCCCACCCCCACCCCCGCCCAGAGCAGGTCCTTGCTCGCTTTCCTCTCCCAGCTCCATCTCAGAGCCTGCTAAACGCTCCTCCTGGCTTCACTGAGACTCTCCTTACAGTGCTTCCAAAAATCTCGATGAGCCTTTGCATTTTAAGCAGACGCGATTATATCAGATCTCCCCGTCTTCCAGTGGCTCAGCTCTACCCAAGTTTGATGAACTGATCTCAGTTAGAGAAATCCCATCAGCTGTCGGCTTTGCTGAGACTCAGGCAATGACATCTCCCCGGTTTGCTCAGGTTTGATGCGAAGGAGCCGCTCCTGCCACAAACCTTCAAGGCCAGGTGAGTGGAATAAAGAGTTTTATACAAATGGCCCCACTCCGCCAATCTGGGCCGTCCTGGCTGGCTTCTAGCTCCCTGTGGTTTCTGGAAGGCTGAGAGCCGAAAGACAGCAGACCGAGCGAGGCGGGCGTCAGGGATGCAGCCTCTCTCGGCTTGATGGTAATTGGCAGCATTTCCGTGCATTTCCATGCAGGATTATGCCATAAATTTACTTGGCTCCAAATGGGGATGCTCACAGCAAGGAATGCAGTAGGGAAATAGGGACAGGGTGGGAGGGGGGCGGGAGAGTGCCCCCCAGACTCGGCCTAAGCATCTCAGGACACGCCCCAGTCCCTCACCCCAAAGCTGGCCTTCTCTCCCAACCCCACAGGCAGCCCTGTCGCTGGCTGAGCCTTCTGGGGCGGGAAACCTGAGGGGCTACAATCCCAAGGAGCAGCCACCTAGGCTGTGGCTTCAGGCATCAGGACACAGCACACGGGTGGGAGAGGGCATCCAGCAGCCTCTTCAAATTCTCACATTGGACTGTTGTCTCCCCCTGGCTGCTCAGCTGGCCGGAACAGGTCTTTCATCGGCCATCGTCGTGCCTGGAACCCAGAACCGGGGGCGCAAAGAAAGCAAAACAACCAGGATAGATGTGGCTTGGAAACATGTGTGCATGTTTCCCTGCAACGTGGGCCCAGTAGGAATAATGACTTATAAAGAGGGGAGGAATAATCTGCTTCGCGGGGGACCCCTGGAGGAGAAATGGATGTGTGAGCATCGACACACCGATGCAACACCCCGGCAAAGGTGCTTCTCCACGCCCGGACACTCCCACACCTCCACGTTCACTGACACCTGAGTGCACCAGCCCGCTGGCTCACAGGCACTCGAAGGACAAAGACGCACCCCCATATACCCACGCCCGCAAACTTAGCGAGGACCTGTGCTTGACTTGTAATGAGGTTTTTTTAATGAATATCTTTTGCAAAACTAATTAAGAGGGATCGAAGCCCAGAGCAGAGCTAATGAGCTATTCAAATACCCTGGCATCAGCCCCACTGGTGAGGTTCCGGGATGTCATGAGCTACAGGCAGAGGGGAGAGACGCCCCCTCCAGGGTTCTCTCTGTAGCAGAGACTCCCTGTCGGTCTTGCCAGCCTCCCTCCCTCCACGGGGCCTCCAGCTGGGATGGAGGGGGGGGAGTGAGTGGGAGGGGGCACCCTGTGGAGGGGATAGTGCCTTGGAACACTGATCCTCCAATGTCCCCGACATCGGAATCACCCAGAGCGTTGGGCCACCCCCTGAGTTTGATTCACCAAGTCTGGAATGGAGCCCGAGAACTTCCATTTCTAACACCCTCCCTGGTGATGCCGCTCGTGCTGCCGGCCTGAGGACCACACTTTGACAACTTGTGCGGTCACAGGGCTTGAAGCAACAAGGGCTTGACGGGGAGACGCCAAAGACTCCAGATCCTGCCCTGACGGGAAAGGGCCCATCACACCAAAGAGGATTTAAACCCTCCCAAGGATTCTAGGGAGGATGGAGACTCCCACCCTCCCTTTGATGTCCTGTCCCCACACAGTGGCCACGGCTCATCCGCAGCCATTAGGCGATCCGAGCTGGCCCACCCCTGGCAGCCTGGGACCCCCATTTCACAGATGAGGAAACTGAGGCACAGAGAGGTGAAGTGATGCACCTGAGGTCACCCAAGGAGAGCTGCGATCCCAGCTCAGGTCTCCAGCCCCCTTTCTGATGAGCTTCCTGCTTTGTCCCGCAGTCAGAGACCCAGTACAGGGAAGTCCGATGGAGGCTTCAGATAGTGATGAGACAGGACCCAAAAAAGTTGCATGAGTAGCATGAAGCCGGAGCAACAGAACTTCTGGCTCTTTCTGCTTTGTGCCCCCGCCTAAGACCTAGAACCAGCTAGCATGAAAAGCCCAAGTCGTGGCCGCTCCCCACAACCCCCAGGCCACACCACGGAGTTGCATTGAGCCAGGGAGGGAAGCTGATGCTGAGTCAGCACAGACCCGCCCAGCAGACCCTGCCAATTTCTCCTCCAACTTACCTACCTCGCCCTTTGTTTACTGGTCCTTCCGGCGACACATGTAATGCATTGATCTTACACCTAAACAGCTGCCTGCAGAATGCTAATGTCCCCAGAGGCAGCAGAGCAGGCGACTGGGGACCGGTAGGAAGACCCCTCAGACAACATTCATCTATCTCTCCATCTGCTTAAAGCCCACTGCCCAAGGAACTGACCTGGAAACGGTGGCAGGGGGGACTCCACGGGCCCTGCCCCCTCGCCTGCTCTCCCAGTACAGCCTCAGGACTGAGCCTGGCTGGGACCCAGATTCTCCCATTTATAATTAATCATTATTGGCTGGTCAAGTCAATGAGTGCAGTGAACTGGGCTGGGCTGGAGCAAGAGAGAGAAAACAACTAAAATCCTATGAACGTCACTGAGCCTGCAGAATTTCCCCTGCATGCTCTGAACACCGCAGGCCCTTTCAGGTCTCAGACCTTTCGAAGCGAATTTTTGCTTACCATTTATTGCACACCTGTGGTCTGCCACGCACCTCACATGCACTATCACCAGCCCTTACAATAACCCTGGAGCATTATTTGCTTTGTTCTCCCTCATTTATAGGTACAAAACAAAAAACGGAAAGAGTGGACCTGCCTTGCTGAAGCTCACACAACCAGCAACTGAGCCACGATTCGAACCTCTTTCATTCTGACTCCCTGACCTGCTTTTGTTCTGCTCTGTTCCACTTTTCTCACAAATCGTCTTCCTCGTGAACTCCTATTCATCCTTCAAAACCCAATGTAAACGTGTTCTCTCTTATGTGAAGCCTGCCCCCCCTCATTCTCTCCATCCACCTCACCCAGGCAAGGTTAGTCATTATTAGAATTCTAAATGAAGTTTTTTTTTTTTTAACATTTATTTATTTTTGAGAGAGCGCGAGCAGGAAAGGGGCAGAGAGAGAGAGGGAGATGCAGAATCCGAAGCAGGCTCCAGGCTCTGAGCTGTCAGCACAGAGCCCGACGTGGGGCTCGAACTCACAAACCGTGAGATCATGACCTGAGCCGAGGTCGGACATTTAACCGACTGATTCACCCAGGCGCCCCAATGAAGTTCTGATTTAGTGTAGTTAGTGGTATTTGACTGGAGGATCCAGGAATGCCTGTATTTTGTTCTGCTAATTATCCCTCCTCTTTGAGTTACACACGCAAGGAATAACAACAACAACAAAAAGCCCCTTATTATTAGCTGGGTCAGCGTCTGGTGTGCCTGGGGCATAATTCCTGCCCACAACCCTAAATCCAAACCTTATCACCCATTAGTGGCTGTGGAATCGGATGGAGCCTAAATCCCCACCCCTTGAGTATGGCTGGGCTTAGCCATTTGCTTCTAATGCACAGAATAAAGCAAAAGTGACACGGCCCAGAGACTAAGTCATAAAGGCACAGTGGCCTTCTCCTTGCCCATTCTGTCTTAAAGTACTCGTTCTGGGAGGAGTTAACTGCCATGTCGTGAGAACACACAGCAGCACACAGAGACGCTTACGTGGCCAGAAACTAAGACCTCCTACCAACAGCAGGTGAGAAATTGTGGCCTCCCACCCACAGTCATGTGAGCACAGCACCAGGGAGACAGCTCCTCGAGCCCCAGTCAAGCTTCCGGATCACTGCAGCCCCAGCAGACATCCTGATTACAGCCACATGAGAGACCTTGGCCCAGAGCCACACCAGCTAAGCCGCTCCCAAGTCCATGGCCCACAGAGACCGTAAGATCATTTGAGGCCACTAAGTTTCAGGGCCACTTGTTACACAGTGATAGATACGAAAACAGTGGCCAACCCCAGAGCAGTGGAAACTCTAGAATCATTTGAAAAGAGAAGGAGGCCTTAGGCCTGATTGCAGCCTTGGTTCCAGAAATTTCTGTATGGGCTTAGGGTTGGCAACCCAATCAGAAGAGGCGGCTGGGGGACTTGTCTTAAAGGTGCCTTTGAATTACAAGTACACTGTTCTCAGGGGCGCCTGGGTGGCTCAGTCGGTTAAGCAATCGACTTCAGCTCAGGTCATGATCTCACAGTTTGTGGGTTCGAACCCCGCGTTGGGCTCTGTGCTGACAGCTCGGAGCCTGGAGGCTGCTTCGGATTCTGCATCTCCCTCTCTCTCTCTGCCCCTCCCTCTGCTTGCAGCCTGTCTCTGTCTCTCTCAAAAATAAATAAAAAAATTTTTAAAAAGAATACTGTTCTCGTTTCAAATTTTATTTCATGCCGTTTTGGAGGAGAAATGCTAATGGAGGTTGTGAGGAGTTCAAGGCCCGCAATGCCACCCCTTAACACCGACACTCTTGGTCCCACCGTAAGGACAAGCTGAGTGACAGCATGGCCTCCCTGTCTGCTGGCAAACAGGACCCAGCAACCTAAATCTGACCAAATCAGATTCCCTTTGGGGGAAGAGTTTTGGGGGATCAGACATGTTCCCTCCCCTCCCACCCCCATAGTTTTTTGCTCTCACAGTGTCTTGTCCATCCTGTCTCACTCTGTCCCTTTGCCTTGTCCTGGCCCACATCTAACCTACCTGAGTGTCCTCAGCCCGAGGCCTGACCCAGAGGCAGAAGAGACAAGTGAGGGTAGCCTGTGGGACATGGGAGTCAAGAGCTCTGGGAAAGGGGTGGGGGGATGCTCCCAAAAAGTCAGAGTCAGCATCTTCAAAGATGAGAGAAGGCACAGCGAGCACACGGAAGGCCAATACGGCTGAGAGCAGAGAGCAAGTCTGAGGCACAGGCCGACGAGCAGAACTGGTAAACAGGCAGAGGCAAGCCGGGCCTTGTAAGTAATAATTACAATGCGATATTTATCCCTAGAGCAGAGGGGAGTGGCACGCTCGGAGAGAGCTCTGTGGTTCTTGGTGGGAAATGGATCAAGGAGTGGCCAAGAGGATGCAGGGGGGCCTCCTGAGTGTCCTTGTATGTCCCCAGTCAAGAGGCAATCGGTTCCCGCGATGGCTAATTTTGTGTGCCAACTTGGCTGGGCCACGGGGTGCCCAGACGGCTATTCAAGCATTATTCTGGATGTTTCTGCGAAGATGTTTTTGGATGAGATTAACATCTAAATCTGTGGTCTTGAGTAAAGCAGACTGTCCTCCACATCGTGGGTGGGCCTCATCCATCCTGTCTTCCCATGAGGCCGCCTTCCTCCTCTAGCTTCTTAGACTTGGATTCCCCCCAGGGTTCCCTCTGCCCCATCACACAGGCCCCAGGGAGCTCCGTCCAGTCATAGGCCTGTGATGGTGCACAACACGGCCTAGGCACAAGAGCAGAAGCAAGTCTGGTCCCTCCCGCCTGCCCCAAGGCACCGGCCCAGCTTCACAGGCTCTTGACCAAGAGCCCCCAGGACCTAGGTTCCGGTCTGCTGCTGATAAAGATAGTGATAACCACACAAAGTATGGACCAGTGTTCTTATCACATCACATATATAAACTCATTTGATCCCCTCAACAACCCTCTAGAGAGGCATTATTATGATATCCATTTTATAAATGAGATAACTGAGTCCCAGAGAGGTTCAGCAACTTGCCCAGAGTCACACAGCTTTTAAATCAGAGAGCGGGGATTCAAACTCAGCAGTCTGGCTGGCTCTGGAGTCCAGGACCTTTTTAAAATTGTGGTAAAACAGGGGCACCTGGGTGGCTCAGTCCGTTGAGCGTCTGACTTCGGCTCAGGCCATGATCTCACGGTTTGTGAGCTCAAGCCCCGCATCAGGTTCACTGCTGTCACCTCGGAGGCTGCTTTGGATCCTCTGTTGCCCTCTCCTTTTGCCCCTCCCCCACTTGCACTCTCTCCCTCAAAAATAATTCTTTTTTTTTTTAATTGTGGCAAAATATACATATCAGTTACAACCCATTTTTAAGTGTATAATCCAATAGCGTTAAGTGCACTCACCCCTTTATGCAGCCCCCACCCTCCATCCACAGAGCTCTTTCTGTCTTGCCAAACCACACTCCACACCCATTACACACCAGCAACCACCCCCCCCTCCCCACCAGCCCCTGCTCAGCTCTGTTCTATTTTCCGTCCCTCTGAATCTGACTTCTTAAGTGGAATCACACAGTATATGCCCTTTTGTGTCTGGCTGACTTCACCTCGGATGGTGTTCTCAGAGTTCATCTGTGTTGTATCATGTGTCAGAATTTCCTTCCTTTTGGAGGCAGAATAATACGCCATTGTCTGGATAGACTCACTCGGTTTACCCGTCCATCCATTGATGGACATATGGGTTGTTTCCACCTTTTGGCTACAGTGAATAATGCTGTGGTAAACATAGATATTCAAATAATCTGTTCGAGTCCCTGCCTTTGACTCTTGGGTACACACCCAGAAACAGAGTCTGGAATCTGAAGTGCTACATTCACCTGTCCCCTAAACTGTAGACTCTGCCACCGAGGCAAAGAAAATCACCCCGTGTCCCCCCAATCTGCTCACCCCAGTTGGTCTTCCTCCAGGTCCCGGCTTCCACTTGCCATAATCCCTATCCCCAGCGTAAACCTTCCTGAACTCCAGGCTTTTATCCACAACTGCCTCCTGGACCTCTCCACCCCCGTGTCCCACAAGCATCTCAACCCCAACGTGTCCCATTGGGACATTCAGTCCCCCGCCCTCCACGCATGCGCCTTCCATCCACCCACCCAGCCCACAACATCATCTCGACTGCCAGCCTCCCCCCACATCTCCTGCCCTCACTTACACGAATCTCTCCACTTCCCTCCACGTCCACCCCTCTCACTTCCCGGGCCAAGCCATCCTCTGCGTGGACCACTGCGTCGGCCTCCCTTCCAGTTTCTCTGCATCCTCTCTTTAGAGCCTGACAATCAGGTCAGTATGGCAGCCATGATCACATCAGAACTTCCCTGCCTTCTGTTGCTTATAGGATAAAGTCTAAAGCCTTCACCAAGGTCTGGAAGGCCTCCAAGCTCTGGTGGCCTGCTGCTTTTCCCACCTCCTTTTATGTGCACCCCTGTCCCTGGCCTTCTTACAGTTTCTCCAAGGAACTCGCTCAGTCATACATCAGAGTCTTTGCACATACTGTTCCATCTGCCTGTAACACCCTTCCTCCCCACGCCCATCCCACCACCCCTTAGCCTGGCTAGTCCCTACTCGCTCTTTAGGCCTCAGCCTAAATGTCACTTCCTCAGAGAAGCCCCCCACCCCTCAGCCTTGACCCCCAGGCTACATGAGGAGACTTATGTCGGTCTTACACAGCCCTGAGCTCTTGGCCTTCACAGCAACCACCAAAACTTATGATGATGTGACTGTTAGCCTAATTATGTGTCTCCTCTCTGCCTTCTCTACATAATTATCAGCTCCGAGTACAGGGTCTTTGCCTGTCTCCTTCCTCACTGTATCCACAACACCAATGCTCAAAAATCATGTTTCAAATGCCTCTTATGGAAAAACAAAGTGCCTGACGTCAGAAATAAGCGTCAACCACAGGTGAATTCCACCAGCCCCACCCTGCCTCAATAAGGGTGTGGCTTCTCAGCAAACTCACACCAGCGGTCCCACACGGGTGCCCGGGGACAGGCACACGCACACACACCTGGGCTCGCACCCACAGCTACACATAGACACGCGGGGCCACGCAGACACAGGCGTGGAGAACAGCGTGGTCCCCCGGCCCACACACTCACAGATACACACGCACACAGACCTGTGAAGTCACAGGTACGTGACAACCCGTGCTTCGTCACACAGGCCGTGACACACCTGCAGCCATAGTCACTCACACGCGGACACGAGCGCCCACGTAGCCGCGCATGGAGCCTCACATCCGCAGGCCCGGTCACGGACACACAGCAGGGACACCTCACCTGGTCACTCGCCTCCCTGCCGACACACGCTTGTGCACACACAGCCAGGTTTCAGGCGATGCCTGTCCGAAGCCTCAGGGCTGGGACAACCCTCCTCAGCTCTCGGGTCAGAGTCTCTTCCCAAGACCCTCCCGAACACTTCTACCCGCTTCCAGCACTTTCTGCCCCCTCTCTGAGGCTTTGGCCCACCAGCCCAGGTCACCCCAGTTCCCAGACTGTGGTTCGAGGCGGGAGCAGGTGCGAAAGGCATGACCAAGACCACTAGTGATTATTGCTCTCGTGCTCTTTTCTGCATCTCCATATAAAATTACTCTGATTCTGGGGGAAGAATTCAAATGAGAAAATCCCACAAACAATGAAACTGGCTGGGTAATGAGAAGCCATTGTCATTTCTCGGGATCAGAACGCTTCTCACCCTGGAAAACGGGAACTTAATTACGGACAGGAGTCTGATGTTGCCACAGGGGTTGCTGGGAAGAACCGGGATCAGAAAGGCACCTCAGAAAGGCAACTAAGTCCTCTGAGGCTCAGTTTCCTGCTCTATCAAAGGCTGAGAAGCCCCCCGGCCTTCCTCCTTCTTGTATATAAAGCTCAATTGACAGCATTTAGTGAACACGCACTGTATATCAGGTGCCCGACGCATACGCAGGGCCTCGGCTTTCCCCTGCCCTCCTGCCCTGGGTCACACACCCTGGGGGACTCTTGGGATGGGGGGCTGGGTAGGAGAGCCGGACACTCCTCTGGAGCCCCGAGAGCTCCCTGTGGTCACATCGGGACCCAACCCACAGCAGCCTGCCTCCCGCCAACCCCCTGGGGTCCTGTCTACCCGGGTGCCAAGACACAAGATGAGCCCCAGAGGCTTCACCATCTGCTCCAGCTGAGTGGGCGAGAAGCGGCAGCGGCAGCTTGGGGGCATCCCTGGATAACAATGGCGTGAATTTTTCATTTGTTTGTTTGATTTTCTGCAGTGAATGAGGAATGTTGGAACAACATCCGGCGCGGCCCCAGGCTGAGGCACATGGAGAGGCGGTGGCGGTGGGGACAGCTCGGATTTCGGCACTCTCATGACAAGCTCCACACGCGCACCAGCGTGGACAGACTGGGTCCACGCACGTGCATCTACACGCACGCCCATGTGTGCGTACATGTGGTCTGTGCGTGCACCTACATGCTGTACGCATGCACGCACACATATGCAGTCATAGCCATGACACCAGGACCAGGCCAAGGGCTCCCAGTTACGGGCTGGAGCTTGGGAAGGCCACAGCCGCAAGAAGGTCCCTGGAATCCCTGTGCCCCCGTTCAAGCCAGTGAAAGCGAAGCATGACCTACAGTAGCGGACAGTGGGAGCCCAGCTTCCCAGTCCCTCCCCTGGGGGACAAGGTTCTGCTGCCCCCCACCTGCCCCTGCCCTGCCCCCTCCGCAGGCCTGGTCTTGCCCTAGCACATGTCACAGCCATCCCTCTCATGGAGCAGTCTCCCTCTCTGTTCCCAGGAGCCCGCGCACCGCGGCCCCCGTGCCTCGTTGAGACTGGTGCACAGGAGAGAGTCACCTCCCCCTGCTCCCTGGATAATTCTTTCCCCAGTTGCTGAGTGAGAAGGTCCACTAGACAGCAGCATCTGAGGGTCCAGCCTACACAGACACTCTCTGCCCAGCCCAGCCCCCCTGAGGCCCAGGGGCCTGTCTGCACGGAGCTATGGGGCTGTGTTGCACACGTACGTGCCCGGGGCGTCTGCACCTGTGTCCTCACGCTCACGTGGCTGCCTCTGCATGGCGATGAGTGCCTGCATACCTCTCTGCATATATCTGTGAGCGTCTGTGACTCCGTATATGTATCTGTTATCTGCCTTTAGAAGTGTGTGTGTTTATATGTCTGTGCTTGTGTGTTTCTGGGTCATTGCGTGTCCTTGTGTCTGGAGGCGTTCTTAGACTTTGTGTGAACCCACAAAGTTATAGATGTTGGCGTATGTCTCTGTGTGTGTGTCTCTGGGCTTTTATACATATGTCAGGGTGTCTGTGGGTGTGTTTGTGCAAGAGAGAGCATGGCTGTATATATATCAGCGTGCATGTGACAGAGAGCTAGAGAAAGAGAGCCCGTGGCTGCGTGTGGGTATGTGTCTATCTGCCAGGGAGGGGCAGGGCAGCAGGGGTGAAGGCATGGAGCCCAACGCAGGGCTTGAACCCATGAACCATGAGATCACAACCTGAGTCAGAACGGAGAGTCAGACGCTTAACCTACTGAGCCACCCAGGTGTCCCAAGCGTACGATTTTTAAAAGCAGGATGTTATAAGGATACAAGGGTGTCTCGTGAAGCCCGAGGGCAGGCCCAGAGCCCAACCGCAGAAGGACTGCAAAGCTGATAGGAACCCAGAACCTTCTCTCTTTGTCATCTTCTCTGTATCTCCACTTCCTTCTTCTCTTTCAGCTTCTCCATGCACATGGCTAACCACAGATGGCTACCCCACCACTCCTGAGCTTAAAGTGCCTCAGTTCCAAAGACCAGCCCGGACTGACCAGCATCAATCCCTTCTAAGACCTGGAAAGAGAACATCTGAGAGGCCAAGCTAGTGTCAATTGTCCACCTCTGGTCTAATCAGCAATGGCTAAGGGCGGAGTCACATAGAAACCTGGTTGCCAATACCCCTTGGGTATGCCCAGCCGTCCCCAGATTAAAGGTCTAAGGGAAGAAGTTCGGTGCCAGGCCAGGCGAGTGAGGTACCCAATCAGCCAGCTAAGGGGTCCTGCTGGCACCTGGATGTACAGACCTGCAACTTAAGAAGGCAGATGTCAGTGGGTGCTAAGTGTTTCCCCCAAAGGTATATATTGGAGCCCTAACCCCCAGGGTGGCTGCATATGGAGACAGGCCTCCAAGGAAGTAATTAAGGTTAACAAGGTCATAAGGGTCGGCCCTCATCTGGTAAGATCAGTGTCCTTATAAGAAGGGACATCAGAGAGCTATATGCTTGCTCTCTCTCTGCACAGATGTACCAAGGAATGGCCATATGATGACACGGCTGGAAGGTGACAACCTGCGAGCCAGGAAGAGAGCCCTCCCTAGAACCAAATTGGTCAGAATCCCGATCTTGGACTTGCAGCCTCCAAAGCGGTGAGAGAATAAATGTCTGTCGTTTGAACCACTTCCGTTGTTTTGTTATGGCGGCCCGGGCTGCCTAATAGAGTAGGTCCGCCCATGAAGAAACCATCAAAATGGATGTGACATGGAAGCCATGGGGACCCATGAGATCACCTAGGGCTGACGACGGGACCTGGGCGTAGCCCACGTTACAAACCTCTTCCCCAAGAGCACCTTTAGTTTCTGATTAGGTCTGCACCCTCTGCAGCCCACCAAACCCCGGGTTAGTGGCAGTCTGGGACTCTGCCCCAACCCCCCGCCCCGCCCCCAGCAGCACCACTGTCCCCTGTCTGCCTCTCCGGGGTCTGCGTTCACCACCCGGCACCCCGAGCAGGCCAGCCCCTGCTGCCATGTCCCCTCTCCCTGGCCCCATCCTCCTACACATCACCATCTAAGGAATCCCCCAGGCTGGGGCCACAGACAGCAGTGTGCGTATAAACGCCAGTGTTCCCCCAGGCAGGTGATCCTGTGGCATCTAGATCTCCACAACATGGGGGAACGGGAAGAAAGGCTTCTTACATTCAGATCCAGTCACTGAATGTCCTTCCTTTAGTGAAGCGAGGACAGTGAGACTCTGGGTCCCACCCACGGTCAGGAGCACAAACACATCAGTCCAGGCCGCTCCACCATTTTTCCTCTAAAACATAACACAGGCCTCTTGGCCTCAGAATCCCTAAAAGCAAGCTGGTTGGCACACACTTTCAGTGTATCCCAAGGCACTTACTTCAAAGCACATGATCTCTCCAGCTTCAGGTTAAGAACTGGGTTCACTGGTATGCCAGAAGTCATACTGGTAGCTGACAGTAATAATCCTAGCTGACCTTTAATGAGCACTTACTATGTGCAGGGAGCCGTACTAAGCATTATGCAGGCATCATTTCGCTAATTCTCACAACATCCCTATAAGGTAGGTCTTATTATACCCATTTTTTGGACAAGAAAATGAAGGCTCCAAGGCAAAGCAACTTGCTCAAGGACTGTCAGCTAATTAAAGGCAGAGCCAGGATTCAAATGGAAAGTTTGTCCAACTCGAAAGCCAGGAGGACCCTGTCTTCACCACAGGACACACATGTGTGGTTGGGATAATGGTCAAGAGGAAACTCCAGGTGACTGAATGGCCTGCTCCTTGTTGCCAGCAGCTGACAATTAGAGGCACTGAAAATAAATACACTAACCAACCCCTACAAGAACAGAAAGTTCCACAATTCATCCCGTGCCTGTCCTCACATCTTCAATAATTCTGCGCTGTCTTGTCCCCTCCTTGAAGTGCTGTGTCCCCAACTAAACCATAAGCCTCTGGAGGACAGGACCCGTGTCCTCTTTTTCACCTGCATTCCCCCAGGGCTGCACAAAGCAAGAATTCAATACAAACTTTCTGCCCGGTTGCCTACTGGCTCGTTAGGTGGGTAGTGAATGTCTGTTTGCTTGGATTGTTGGGTGAGATTGCTTGGATGGTAGGATGGTCAATTAGTCAGATGTTGATGAGCTGATTGGATGGTGTCAGAGTGTGGGGTGAGGCCAGGGGGTTCCCTGAGTGGGAAACTTACTATCTGATCCCAATGGAGGTCCTCTCAGACTAGAAAAACTCTCCCCAGAAGGGAATGTAGAATCCTCAAATGCTTTTCTTCCTTCCTTCCTTCCTTCCTTCCTTCCTTCCTTCCTTCCTTCCTTCCTTCCTTCCTTCCTTCCTTCCCTCCCCCTGCTCAGCCAAGCCAGGGCTTGCAAGAAGGACAGGGACGGTTGTCCTTCCCTATCATCAGCCCCAGATAGCCCATTGTGAAGGACCTGGTCACTAGAAGGGGTGCTGAGTCACCCAGCATGGTCACCCCTGGGAAACATGTAAGTAACTGGCTGTCCTTGGTTGAATGCTTGGGCTGCTGGGTAGGTTCCTAACGGCTGGGATGCCGCAGTGTAGAGAACAGGGAGCCCAGTGCTTAGGAGCAGCTCGGCTCATCCTGCCCGGGAAAAAGGTCATGTGCTCCGATATGAGTAATTAATTTTCTCCGAGCTGCGTTGAAAAGGTTAACCTGATTTATGGGACGCAATTGAGTGTAGAATGGGTTGTGTATCTTGTAAAAGGCCCGTTCCAGCGTCTGAGTCTATAGACTCACCCGCGGCTGGGCCTCAGCTGGGAGCTGGCCCTACCTTTTATGCCTTTATGCAGAATCCACATGAAATTCCTGAAAAGAGCACTTCTTGGCCAGGAAGTTGCTTCCTGGACTCCAGATCCCTAGTGAGGGGTCACTGGAGCATGTAAAGAAAGCTCTCTTCTGCTACTGTCACAGTCCCCCCACTCAGCTACAGCCTCAGCTTTAATCTTCATGCAATTCAGGGTTCAGGAAAAAAAAGCCCAGCACTGGACTTGAGTTCTGAGTTCAAGGTCAGATACCTCCACTGCCTCTTTAGCCTTTGTGCTGGGCTATCCAGTTTCTCCATTTCTAAAATGGGGTGAAGATTCCTTGCCCTCTCTCCTTTCTTCCCACCATTTGCTAGCTCTGTGAGTTTGGGCAAGTCACATAACCTCTCTGTGCCTCAGTTTCCTCATCAGTAAATGACATGGTAAGAGTACCTACATCATAGGGTTGTTATGAGGATTCCATGTGTTAATATTTGTAAGAACGTGGGACAGTGCCTAGATCAAAATAAATGGTGCATAGGGTTTGTTAAATAAATGAGTAGAGTCTTGGGGCACCTGGGTGACTCAGTCGGTTGTGTGTCTGACTTCTGCTCAGGTCACGTCTCAAGGCTCATGAGTTCGAACCCCACGTCGGGCTCTGTGCTGACACTCAGAGCCTGGAGCCTGCTTCGGATTCTGTGTCTCCCTCTCTCTCTGCTCCTCCTCTACTCATGCTCTGTCTCTCTCTCTCTCTCTCTCTCAAAAATAAATAAACATTAAAAGAGAAAGAAAGAAAGAAAGAAGAAAGAAAGAAAGAAAGAAAGAAAGAAAGAAAGAAAGAAAAAGAGAGAGAGAGAGGGAGGATGGGAGGGAGGGAGGGAGGAAGGAAGGAAGGAAGGAAGGAAGGAAGGAAGGAAGTCTTGAGATGAGAAACAACCAGGGGCTTAGTTGTCTGGTTGTCCTCAGCAGGGTGTTAGGCAAGGCTAGGACCTACCAGCACGGTCACCCAAGCCCCCAGCCGAGGAGGGCACCACTGGTCCCGGAACATATTGGCTATGTTGGACAGAAAGGGAACAGATGGAGATTGGGATGTTGTGGCCAGGAGTTTTTTTCTTTCTCCTGTCTGTCTTTCCTTAACCAGGACTTAAGCTCGGCTCCCCAGCGCCTGCCAGGAGTCTGCCCATCAAACCCAAAGATGCTGGTCTAGCACCACCTAGTGGAGAGAGTGGGGGTGACTTCTGGGCCCCTCCCTGGGCAGGGGAAAGGAGTGGAAGGTCTTAACTTACCTGCCAGACACTTAGGGAGAGGGAAAACGCTCCACCAGAATCCGCCCTGAGAAATTGCTCCAGCTGAGAAACGTCTTCACTTTGGGCCCCTGTAGTATACAGTGGTGTGGTATTTTACAGAAGTTCCGTGGTAGGAAGATCAGCATCTATATGCTCCTCTATATCTGTGGAAGTATTGAAGTGGGTTTATATGTACGAGGAACTTAGACCAGTGCCTGGCACATAGAAAGTATTTTATAATGTTCTTCACTGTTATGTGTGTGCATATGCATCTACTGCGTCTGAATGTTCACGTAAATGTGGCTGTATAGATTGTGTACAAGCCTACCTCTGTGTTTATGGATGCAAATGTGTGAAATGTGTGTGTGTGTGTGTGTGTGTGTGTGTGTGTGTGTGTATAACTAAGAATGTGTATGTGCTTGTGTATGTATATATGTTTATGCATATAAATATGTTTTTACATCTGTGAGCACGGTGTACCTGAAAATGGAGAGGCGTGAATATTTATATGTCTGCGTATAGGTGCGTCTCTGTATGGATGGATGTCTCTGGGTATACGTACCTTCACTGAATGGAGAGTTTGTGTATTAGTTTTGAAAGCTGCATAGCAATACCACAAATTGCCACAAATTTGGCAGCTGAAAACAGCACTCAAGTATTATCTCATACTTCCCATGAGTCAGGAATTCAGGCACAGCCCAGCCGATCCTCTGCAGATGGTCTCACAAGGCTGCATCCAAGGGGTTGGCCTGGGCTGCGAATTCATCTGAGGTGCAGGGTCGTCTTCCAAGTTCATGTGGTTGTTGGCAGAATGCCTTTCCTTGTAGCTGTCGAGCTCATGGCAGCATGCTTTTGCAAAGTTTGCAGAAGAATCTCTCTCTCTCTCTCTCTCTCTCTCTCTCTCTGACCTCTAGACCTTCATTTATGGCCTCAACTGATTAGGTCAGGCCCACCTTTCCTATTAACACAGTCAACTGATTAGGGACCTTAATTACATCTGGAAAATCCCTTCACTTTTGCCATAAAACATAACCTGGTCACAGGGTGTAGTACCCACCATACTCACAGGTCCCACCCATACTTAAGAAGAGGAGATCATACAAGGTTTGGAGGCCATCTTAGAATTCTGCCCACCGTAGCATGTGTGCATAGATACATGTTAAGCTTTGTGTGCACACTGATTGTGTGCAGGGTTGCATCTTCATGTGCTCCGCGAATGTGTTCCTTCTGTGGGTTGTTTTCTTCCCCGTGGAATTGCAGATTCCTAAAAGGAAGACTGGGGCCCCGGAAAGGCCAGAAGTGCTTCCTCCGTTAGTCCGAGGACGTTGTCAGCCTTGGGATTTCAGCTCACCCACCTGAAGAGGAGTTTCCCAAGACGAGGTCTGTACTCTCTGCTCCAGGCCCGGTGCCATGCCAGGCCTGCACGTTGGAGGTGCTGAATTACCATCATAACTGGCTCACACACATGTATGTCCGTGCATGCACACATACACACGTGCACATGCACTCACATACTGGTGACTCACTCTGATAAATGGTCAGCCTCTCTACAGACAGATCCCCCTTGAGGGAAGCCACCCCCTGGCCCATCCCCTTCCCAACCTGCCATAGACTTATAGTCACTGCTCTTTCAGAGGTCAGAAGGCTGAGACACTCCGGCCTACCCCCAACCTGGGCTCCTGCTTGGGACCCAGATGGCCCTACAATCAGGGAATGGGCCTCACGGTCTTCTATGAACATTATCTAAAGGGAATATTCGCCCGAGGAGATGCTGGGGCCAGGATGGGCTGTGGCTAGAATGTTGCCGATGGCCAAGTAAGTTTGTGAAAGCCTGTCTGCCCCAGCCCCGTCCTGGAACTGTACATTTCAGATTAGGACAGTAAAGGCTCAGAGAAGGCCTGCGAGAAGGAAACCTGCCTGCCTTCGTTTAACCAGCACTGCCCAAGCTTATTTGTCCACACCCACTTTTCCCCAAACACGCTCAACAGAACACACTCTGGGCAACATGGTTTTAAGCCGTCCTCTGGCTCTCTGGGGTGCTCATGCAGGCCCTTGGGGGGTGACAGTAAGGGTTAGAGGGCCATCGCTGTGCAGGAGCCCGTCCTGGTTGGGATGGGCCTTCTGGGAGGAGGAGCAGAAAGCTGGTGGAGACAACCCTCCAGGGAGGGCAGGAAAGGCATTCAGCACAGGCCTTTTCGTAAATAAATGCCCACTGTTACCAGCTCTTTCCCAGCCAATGGTCTACGCCCAAAGGAACAGCAAAGTTGAGCTGGCTCCTGTCACAGAGGCATCAGGCGGGAGGAAACGTCCCGGCTCCTAAAGGGACAGAAAGGTGGAGAGAGGGATGTGGTGGCTGAGCTGAGCCATCAGAGGCACCTGAGGTTAATTTGGTGTATGCAGAGAATAAATCTGGGGGTAGCACTAGGAGCCAGAGCTGAGGGGAGGGGGTGGGGCGGGAACTCGGGAACACATCTGTGCCTCTCCCTGTCATCTCGAATTTCATATTTACTTCTGCTGATGAGATTTCGTCATGCTCGATTACGATTCATAGACTTGCGTTTCCAGATTTTATGCATCAAAATGCTCTGATTTACAGAGTCACCCTAAGCCTGACACTGGCCCCCCAAGGTGCTGTTTCTGAGCGTGGGCACTGAGGCTTGTCCTGGGGCCACCTGGGGGCCTTGTTTCTGGGTACAGTGGCCTCTAGAGAGGCTCAGGAGGCAGTGCCTAAGAGAAGGCCTCCCGGCGTCTACGGGAGGGATGTGGTCAGGCTGTGCATGGGGACAAAAGTCCACTGGTGCTGTAGGAGCGGCCACCTGGCAGGCTGGATAGGCTGGCACTGACCCCGTACCTTGCCTTCTGCCCTTCCTTCAAACCTCTCCCATGTGGCTCAGAGACTCTCTGCCCTGCTGGCTTTGATGAAGTAAGTGTTGTTTCTAACGGACAGAAGTTACTTCTCTGATTATAGTACATACGTAGATTACATACATACATATTATGACATGCATAGATTACATATATGATTACATGCATATTACATACACACATGTATTACATACATAGTTGCTTCTATGATTATATGACATAAGATGGTTCTATTGGCTAGAACAGGTCCCACCCATGCCCACAGGAGGGAGACTGTACAAGAACAGGAACTCCAAGAGGGTGGGACTACTGGGGCCACCTCAGTCTCTGCCACGCACTCCTCACAGCAATCTGGGACGCTGGTAACACCGCTCCCATTTTACAGGAAAGGAGACGGAGTCAAAGACGTTATCCAAGGTCACACAAGTAGGAAGGGACAGGTCTAGGACTTGAACGCGGTCTGTTTGCATCCTCAACCCTAAACTCTTCATCACAGGACAATGCCGCAAAAGGGAAAGCAGATGCGAGCCCAAGCCGGAGTCTGGGGCTTTCATACACTGTGTAGCACCCTCAGCCTCCTCTAGGACACCGGGTTCTGAGTCTGTTTCGGCAGCAAAGAGACACCCAGGTGCTTGGTCACTGATCTGACCTTGACAATAAAGTTCTCTGGAGGAACAAAGGGTACGAAGGCTGGCAAAACCCAAAGCACCAGGGCAGGAGCTATACGGGATGCCAGGACCTAAATCCTGGCAAGTCCCCAAGGCCGGGGGACATTTTCACCCCTCTCAGACTGGCATCTACACCGCTGGCCTTTAGAATCGCAGCTTATCCTCCGATCACCTACCCGGCTCTCTGCTTGGGCTCCTGATTCCAGTTGAGCTATTTCTCTAGGATCCAAGCTCCACCTTCCTGACTTTCATGCCACAAGGGGGCCCAAAAAATCCCTTGGCTGCTGAATCGGCGGCCCTCTGCCTGACTTGAGCCCCTGGCACCTTAGCACACTGCCGACGCTAGGGACAGCTCTCTCGGTTCAAACCCTCTCCACCTGGCCATCACCGGCAGGCACCACCCCCTTCTTCAGGGCCCCCGTCTCCTCACCCCATTCCTGTGGGTCGTGTCCAGTCGTGTGCACACACCCCCGCCTCTGGTTCCTTCTTCAAAAGTTGTCACCACCCTTGGGTACCCTCTCCCTCACCACGATCTCACTGCCATTGTCACACTTCCCATACCCCGCCACGGTCGCCATCGCCACCAACAGCCAGCATCATCAGTTTCAGCACAGCGTCCCCCCCCCCGCCAGCCCCGCCAACACCACCAGTCCTTCCAGCTCCGCCATAACCATCCCCACTCCCCTTCCCCACTTTCTTCAAGTCACCTGTTACAGCCTCCTATTCCTGACGCCACCGTCACCCCTCACCACAGCTGCGGCCGCTCTACCCACCCCCATCACTGTCACTTACCAAAGTAATCAGGGCCCAGGTAGCTTCATGGGGGACAGAACTCAGATAGAAGGCCAGAGGTCCCGATCTCAGACATTTCAGGGGCTGATGCTAACTTGGTACCTGTGCCGTCCTTGCCTCCACGCGCAGCCCTTCCCACAGTGCCCCACGCTTCCCCCAGTCACAGGGTAGGGAAATGCCTGTCCTCTCTGGTGCCACAGCCACCTCTGCCCCCAGGCCTTGCTGGGAAGCAGCTCCAACGCCAACCTCCCTCCTTCCCAACTCCTCCCCATCCGAGCCGGAGGCTATTTCCAGGCCAGACCCTCCCAATCCCGGCTGTTACTACCACTTCCAGTGTTTTCTGGAGTCCAGGGCAACTGTGCCGTTCCCACCCAGGGCAGCTGAGAGTCTGGCATTGATTACCAGCCCCATAATTACCCTGCAGGCACTGGCAGGGATTTCAAGGCTGATTGACTTCAAATGAGAAATCCATGGGGATTCGGGGAGGGTGGGGGACCCTTTGCTGGGGGAGGGGCGGGGAGGAAGCTGTCCTCACCTGCGTGGGCCTCTGTGTCTAATGCCACAGCTTTGGCAAGCGGAACATCCACTTGCTGAGTGACACCCAGAGGCCTCCCCCGGAGGCTGAGATCTAGCCAGGGCCCCTGCCCACAGGCACATCATCCTTTAGAGAGGAACCGTCTGGATGGAACCTTGCCAGGGCTTGGGGAAGGACAGGGTTCTCCAGAGTAGACAAATCAAGGGCCTTTCCTCCTCCCCGGGGGCACAGGGGAAAGCCGGAGGGCTAGGATGGTTTTCAGGGATGAGCAGCAGTGTAGTCAGGCCACTGGAGGCATTAAAAGGAACTGTTCCTGGGGCGCCTGGATGGCTCAGTCGGTGAAGCATCCAACTCTTGGTTTCGGCTCAGGTCGTGATCTCATGGTTCATGAGTTCGAGCCCCACCTCGGGCTCTGCGCTGATGCCTGCTTGGGATTCTCTCTCTCTCTTCCTCTCTCTACACCTCCCCTGCTTGCTCACTCGCTCTCTCTCAGAATAAATAAATAAAAATTTAAAAAAAAAAAAAAAGAAAGAAAGAAAAGAAAAAAGAAACTGCTCCCGGCCTGGGGGAATTCAGAGGTGAGGCCCAGGAGGAATGCTTTCTCAGATGAGACACATAAATATGCATTCTCTGATCCCACACGTATTTACAAGCCCACGAATTTTCCCATAGGCACCTGCACACACACATCTGCACTTGAGAACACATTCTCTGCCATTTCCTACACCGTATACTCACAGGCTCAGAGGCAAAAATAAACACAAAGAGGGGGCCTCCCCACCTGTGTCCAGCCACACACACACACACATCTTCCCCCATCCTAACACACTCTACCACACCCCGCACCACCACACACTCACATCCTCGCACACATATATGCTCACACATTTTCAAACACCTTCTCACGTACTCAGAAGCCAAATACCCGGAAAAAGAAGAGAGACATCACCTCCACACTCATACGCTCCTTGAGAAATTGTGGGAAGAGGCAAGCCACTTGTTCCCTCCCCCCCTCCGCCTCCTCGCAGAGGAGTTTTCATTTAAAAGTTGCCCGAGCCCAGGCTTTCAGATTACAGTCTAGACTATATAGGTTTCCTAAAGATAAGGCTGAGAAATTGATTTCAATTACCAAAGGGGAGAGGCTGTTCTCAGCCTCCTGAGTGGAGCATTAACCCTGGAGATCCGGGAGCTGGGGAAGGAGGAATCCGGCCTGGCGAGCACACGTGGAGCCCGTGCACGTGCACCTGGAGCTCACACACGCGTGCACGCTCCCATGCGAATCTCACTAGCACCCAGCTTGGGCACACAGCCCAGGCCTTCGAGTCAGGAGGCCTGGCTTCCGGCTTCGGCTCTGCTGCTATTTTGCTATGTGATCTTGGGAGACCTGCCTTTCTCCCCGCTAGGCTTCTCTTCTTGGGCCACATTCCTGCTCCCGAGGGTTCAAGAGGCCTGAGCTCACTCCTGGTGGAGCACCCACCTCTGTTGACCCTGTGGGATCCCCAGGAGACCTAAGCAGACACTCAGATGCCTCAGGAGCAGTGTCCTCATCCTCTCCTGTGCCTCATGGCCTGCATGGAGCTCTGCTCCCTGCACACGGGGTGGGGGGCGCTGCATTCATCAGAATAAGCATCGTTAGCTGCTACAACAGGGAGGCTCTAGCATCTCACTGGCTGGAAGGATTTTTCCTTACACACACAAAATCGCATCTAGGTGTGTTCATTTTCTAGTATTGCCATTGCTAATGACCACAAAAGTAGCAGCTTGTTAAAAATACCATTTATTGGGGCACCTGGGGGGCTCAGTCGGTTGGGTGTCTGACTCTTGATTTTGGCTCAGGTCATGATCCCAAGGTCACGGGATCGAGACCCGTGTAGGGCTCCACATTCAGCGTGGAGCCTGCTTAAGATTCTCTGTCTCTGTCTCTGTCTCTCTCTCTCCCCCTCTCCCCCACTTGTGCTCTCTCTCTGTAAAATATAAATAGATAGATAGATAGATAGAACCATTTATTGTCTTATAATAGTTGAGATGTCCAAGTGGGGATTTGACTGCATCCTCTACTTAGGGTATCACAAGGCCAAAATCAAAGTGTTGGCCAGGAGGGTTCTTTTTTTTATAATTTTTTTTTTACATTTATTTATGTTTTGAGAGACATAGAGAGACAGAGCACAAGTTGGGGAGGGGCAGAGAGAGAAGGAGACACAGATCCGAAGCAGGCTCCAGGCTCCAGGCTGTCAGCACAGAGCCCGACACAGGGCTCGAACTCACAAACCATGAGATCATGACCTGAGCTGAAGTCGGACGCTTAACTGACCGAGCCACCCAGGCACCCCATGGGTTCTTTTTTTTTTTTTTTTTTTTTTTACTGTTTATTTTTGAGAAAGAGAAAGAGCACAAGCAGGGGAGGGGCAGAGAGAGAGGGAGACGCAGACTCTGAAACAGGCTCCAGTCTCTGAGCTGTCAGCACAGAGCCTGATCCGAGGCTCTAACTCACAAACCGTGAAATCATGACTTGAGCCCAAAGTCGGACATTTAACAGACTGAGCCACCCAGGCACCCCTAGGAGGGCTCTTTATCAGAAAGCTCTGAGAAGAATTGCTTCCAAGTTCATTGGGGTTATTGGCAGATCATAGGACTGGGGTCCCCATTTCCTCTCTGGTTGTTGGCCTAAGTCATTTTCAGCCTTTAGAAGCTGCCCACATTCCCTAGTTCATGGCCTCTTCCATCTTCAAAGCCAGCAACGGCACATCAAGTCCTTTTTACTCTACAAATCTTTCTGACTTCCCTTCCCCACATCTCTCTGCCTTCCCCTTCTGCTTTTAGGGCTAGTGTGACTTCTCTGGGTGTATCCAGATCAGCCAGGATAATCTCCCTATCTGATTAGTAATCTGAATTATACCTGCAAAGCCCTTTTTGCCATGTAATGTATGTAATATATTCATGGACATAACACCAGAGGCAAAGGTCATGGCAGCTAAAATTCTGCCTACCCCAGTGGGTCAAGCGGCACTCCTCCAGGGGTGACTCGGGGACCCAGGCTCCTCTGTCATGCAACACTGCCATCCTCGAGTTGCAGCTCCCACTGTTGCCATGGGAGGGAAAAAGGGGGCTCGATAATATCATGGGATGTTCTCAGGTGCCATCCTGGAAATCACCGACATCCGTTCTGCCCACAGCTCATTAACTAGAACCAGTCAACATGGCCCCAACTTAACTGTAAGGGAGGCTGGGAAACACACAGGAGCATAAGGATGTTTGTGCACATGATAGCCCACAATTGGTCTCTATCATAGGGCCTGAGATTGAAGAACTCAACAGGCAAGAGATTGGGTGGAAGAAGCAGCCTGCGGTGTTGGTCCTTTATGAGAAGCAGCAGCTGGGAACTGTATCTCAGAACCTCAGTCTGAGGTTCTTCTTCCCAGGGCCTCCCAGCAGGCTCTGCAAAACTGTACTGGTCTGTCCATGGGCTGAAGGTCCCCAAGACGAAGAGAAGGGAGCCACCCCATGCGTTGCCATCCTCTCCTGAGTCCAGGAGACAGAATATGACAGACTTGCAAACTCAAAGCCACAACCCGAACAGAGGACCTCCTTGTGAGTACCCAAGGTGGAATATCTGGGGGTTCCGGACAGCACCCACACCCTGGGGAGCCCACTAGGATCTTCCGAGGGAGCCAGCCTGGCTCTGCTATGGATGTCATTCCATTGACCGTGACCACTTCTCTTCCTTGTGCCTTCTCCGTGGTGTCAATGACCATGACCTCCTCCCTCTTTATCCTTTCTACCATCCTCGACCAAGAACTGATGACAAGGGGCTCACATGTCACGGAGCTGTGTGGACCAAATGGAACTCACTTGGGGAAATGTTTCTCCGCGGTCCCAGAGTTGACATTCTTCAGTAGAGAGCCAGGAGGGAAAAGCATCCCCAATCCTCTTCCATTCTGACCTGACCTGGTTTTCTTAGGACGTGACTATCCCAAGGAGACAAGCATGAAGATCGCTATAGCTACTGTGCACGACCCAGTTAACTAGGAAGCTCTCCAACCATCACCCAACCTGCTTAGCTGAGTGCAACCCCTAAGAATCTGCTTAGAAAAACCAAAACAAAACAAAACAAAAACACAAACACAAACAAAAACAAAAAACCAGGAAACGGAGTCACGGGTAAGAGCATTCAACAATCAGCAACATTATCAATGGGCAGAGTTTGAGGACAGATCAGGGCAGGATGATTTGGGTCGGAAACTGGGAACAAAATTAAGATACGTAAACCTTGTGTGGGGGAGAGCTGGCTAAATGATTTGAGGATAGACACCCCAGCTTTGAGGTTCCTGGGCGGCTGTGATGCAGGAATATGATGCAGAAATCCAATCACGAGGAGAAGACACAGGTGGCGGTTACATTTGCAAATGGAAACTGAAATCAGTCGTAGAGGAAAGTTACTGTAACAAGCAAGAGACTCGCAGACAGCACTCAGGCCAGAGGATGTTCTGGTTGCTGCCTGAATCAACTGAATATTTTAAAAATCCTTTCCACTGCTATAGAAGATGTTCTAAGGCAAATCAGGAATCGCTGCTTTGGGAGACTCTGTACAATCACGGCTAGACATGGGAATAAAAACTGCAGGAATAAAAGTACGGAAATGGTACACTGTGCAGAGGAAGTAAATATAGTCTGTACTTAAAGGCGTAGGCTTAGCTTCTGTGCCTCCCGCCCCTGATCGCCTCTCCCTGCCCCACAAAAATAAAGTCTGAGATAAGGATTTGCCCGCAAGTAGCTGATTTGGGGAAGTGTCCCAGGCAGGAGGAGTGGGGGGCTGGAGAGAAGGGTGGAAATCCAATACGAGGGTACACTATTAGATTAGCCACTGCTGTGGGCAACTGGGGCTCTATCCTGCTCAGACCCTTTGAGGAAAGAGAGTTGTGGAGAACATACCCGAAGATGGAAGAGGACAGTATTTATCCACCAGCTCCTAAACCTCACTGCTCAGGGGTTGCCCCAAGGGGTGGCTGTTAACTGCCTCTGACAGCATCCTGGTAAACGGGCTCTGGGTGGGGTGGGGGTGGAGGGGCTCTGATTTGTAACATCTGCCAATTCCCATGGTGTAAACACTCCCACCGAGGCTGATTTCAAGCCACCGATGGTTTAACACTTGGCTGGCAAATTTTCTCAAAATTGCCAGTTCTTGCAAGCCAGTTCGAGCCGGCTGTAGCACATCACAGAGGCACACAGCCAGGTTTGGACACATATGGGTGCTGGCACGTCTCCCGGGAATCTCAAGCCCCAGCACAGGGGCAGAAAGGGCCCTGGCGAGCTTGTCAGGAAGCAGCCAGGCCAGGCCAGAGGGGAGTCAGGAACGAACCATGTGAGGAAGAAACCTAGACCCAGGAGACCAGAGGAGGGGAGGAGAAGATAGTCCCCAGGATAGAAACTGCCCTGGTCAGGAAGCACCGGTGACTATAGCCACAACCACACCAGACTGACATCTGGGGGTGACCAGCAGGGGACAACAGTTCTGTACATACTCAAGTTAACTTAAAAATTAGACACAGCTAAGGGGCGCCTAGGTGGCTCAGTCGGTTGAGCGTCCGACTTCAGCTCAGGTCATGATCTCACGGTTGGTGGGTTCGAGCCCCGTGTCAGGCTCGGCTGACGGCTCAGAGCCCGGAGGCTGCTTCCGACTCTATGTCTCCCTCTTCTCTCTGCCCCTCCCCCGCTAGTGCTCTGTCTCTCTGTCTCTCAAAAGTGAATCAACATTAAAAAATTTTTTTTTAAAAATTGGACATGGCTTTACGCTAGGGTGGGTTCAGTTCCCCGCTCCCCCTTTTATTATATCAATTAACATTTATTGAATTATTAGGTTATCTCAGAACGCTTGGCTCTTGAGGAGGGGCCAGCACTGGTCCCACTGGATATAGAACTGAGCCGGCCCATCCAGGGGAGGTGAGGAAACAGCACACCCCACAGGCATGGCCAGCTTTCCCCAGGCTGTTGCTCACCGGTCCCTCAAGTTGCCCACCCTGAATCCCCAGAGCAGGCAGGGACAGATGCTGAGCAAAGTCCAGACTTCCTCAGGCCTCCCAGCCAGGGCAGAATAGGTGACCGAGTCCATGCAGACTGCTGTAATAGAAGAACGTGGGCTGGGTGGTGTATAAACAGTAGACACTTATTTCCCACAAATTCTGGAAGCTAGGAAGTCCAAGACAAAGCCGCCGGCAGCTTCCGTGTCTGGTGAGGGCCCACTTCCCGGTTCGCAGACAGCCATCTTCCCCCTGGGTCCTCACCTGGTACAAGGGGCAAGGGAGCTCTCTGGGGTCTGTTTCATAAAAGCATCCTCATTACCTAATCACCTCCCACCTTCTACTTCCAATGGCCTTCGCATTGGGAATTAGGTTCCAATATATGAACTTGGGGGAGACACAACTCTTCAGTCTAAAGCAACTGCTTTGTTGGGGGTCCCCCAGGGTAGAGAGCAATGCTCATCTACCCAGGGCCCGGGTCCTCTGAGAATGGCTCTCACCCCATCTGTCCTCCCACTGTGGGTAGGCAGGGCTACCACCAGGGTCACAGGATGTCAAAGGTGCCCCCCGCCCCACTATCTTGGAGCTGGGTGCAAACAATGAAGGTATGACAAGAATGCCTTCAGAAAAGCCAGAGACAAGGACCATATCCAGGCCAGGGGGGCAAAGGCACACAATTTGACATCAGTCAGGACAGATGGAGTCAGGAGACAAGGGAGTAGGAGATGTCCAAGCGTCAACAGCCAAGTTCATAGAAGATAGAGGCACACAGAATAGCTCAGAAGAACTTCAAGGGGAAAATGCTGAACCTTCCAGAAAATTACGGTGGCAGGTCTTCCAAGTATGTGGATGCTTTTGCATGTGGGCTCTCACCTTCCTAGCTGCACTAAGGACTGTTTTTCAGGCACTGCCCAGGGGAAATGGAGAAGGGAAAATTAAACTGTAGTGTCCAGACTCCTCCTCTTAAAACTTCCTTCCATAAACATTCTGGTCATATAGAGAGAGTCAAGAAGGCTCTTTACCTAAAGGAATATGTTTTAATGCTAGAAATGCAGGCCCAGGGGTGCCTGGGTGGCTCAGTCGGTTAAGCATCTGACTTCGGCTCAGGTCTGATCTCACCTTTTGTGAGTTTGAGTCCCGCATCGGGCTCTGTGCTGATAGCTCAGAGCCTAGAGCCTGCTTCAGATTCTGTGTCTCCCTCTCTCTATGACCCTCTCCTGCTCACTCTCTCTCAAAAATAAACATTTTTTTAAAAATTAAAAAAAAAAAAAAGAAATTCAGGCCCAAAGAAGGTGTTTTTCAGGAGATGGCCTTGCTGCTTACCACCCTCCAGACTGCTCATGGCCATGGCCAGGTCTGCTTGGAACAGGGGTGGGGGACAGTAAAGGGTGGGAAATTTCCACTAGGGGTAAGTTCTGCTCAGGCCCAGACAGCGGGGCCTTTCTAGAGTCTTTCTCACCTTTACCACCTCCTCCTCCGTTTCCAGAGCAGGCCAGTCTCTGTGGACTGTGCCCGCTGCCCTCGGAGGGGAGATGGGGAGGTGAAGAAGGAGCAGGGAGCCAGGGAGGACGCGGTGTTCCCTTTCCGCTCTTCTGCGCCTTAATTAAGTGCTTTCATTTCCCTCCCTCCTCTCCACGCAGGCAGGCCCAGCTGAGATAAGGCATTGATCCCCTCCCAGAGGAGGAGGAAGCCGGCGGGAAGCCTACAGTTCTCTTTGTGGGACAAGATGGATGGCTTATTAGGCAGCCCTTAATTGTGTGGTTTGTAACTTGGGAAAGTTCAAAGAGAAGAGAAAAGTCTGAGCTGGGGTGTGCCTAGAGGGCCATTTCTCGCCTTAAGGAGGGTTCTGCTCCATATCCCTGACAGGAGAGCCCAGCCCAGATCAGCCCAGCCCAGCCCGGCCCCACCAAGGGGAGAGCAAGCACTCAGGAATGTTCTCGATGAAAAGGCCCAGGCAGATCATCTCACATAGCCAGAATGATGCCCCATGTTGCCCAGTGCAGCCAAGGATGAGGCCCTGAGCTGGGAGTCCAGACACTGGGTTTGGGTACCAGATCTGCCACTGGCTTGCTGAGTGACCTTCAGCAAGTCCATGCCTCTCTGGGCCTCAGTTTCCCTTCACATCAAATGAGAGGGTTGACCTGCACCCACCGTGTTCGAAGTGTGTGTTCAGAGTATGCGGCGTGGAGGGGTAACAGGAGGAGCCAGAGCCCCAACTTCTTCTTCAAGGCCCATTTAGCTCCTTTGTCTATCGGAACTTCGTGTGAGCTCTGTGACGTTGGACACGTTATTTAACCTCCTGTCTCAGTTGCTTCAGCTGCAAAATGGGCATCGTACTAGAAGTAATAAGAAGTGGATTTCAACCCATTCAGAAGCGTGGTATCTTCTTGGCCATTTCTTGTGAAACGGGAGGGCCAGTGCCCGCACGCTGAGGGGAGAGGCAACAAGCAGCCTCCCAAACCTCTGCTTGGATTCAAATAGTCTGCCCCAAACACAGACGATGGAATTTTCTTTCTGCAGAGGTTTTCCAACTGGGTGTCGTAGAACCTTGGGGTTCCTTGAAGGAGTTTTAAGGCTCAACCAGGATGTAGGATGCCGTGAAACTGGGCTCCTGCTCTCCTTTCCCTGCTGACCACACTTCAGTCAGAACATCTCCACGACGCCCGTTTTATGTTTGGGGGTTCCATATGAGATTCCACTGAAAGATTCTAAAAGATTCTCTACGTGCACAAAGGATTGGGCAACAGACTTTGTCTCCAAGGGGCTTTTCCATCTGTGGGTCACTGGTCCGGCTTGACTCCCTGGGCTGCTCTACATGGCAGGGATGAAGCCGGGGGCGGGAGGGGGGCCGCGTCCCCAGCAATCCTCACTGTGTGGCGTCCTGAAGTCACCAGAAGACTAATAAAGCCTCGGGTTATTTTCTTCCTCATATCACTCTGGCAATATTGATACTGGCTTGCCAAACAGAAAACCAATTGTTCTGTCCTTACAGAGGGAGGAGGGCAAGAAAAACGAGCCTGCTCATTAGCAAGCCACTGGAGACATTTCCCCCTAGCTCCCCTGTTCTCCAAAACCTCATGGAAACTCAGACAAAAACACAGATGAGAGATATTCATCTGTTTGTATTTAATGTGAGGGTGGAGTTAGCAGCTCTTGACAATGGAGAGCCAAATTCCAACACGCAGGACCAGGACTGGGGATGGTGAAGAGCGGGGGGTGGGGTGGGGGGGCAGGGGGGACGGGGCCAGGGAGTGATTATTGCCTTGAGATACAGTGATTATGAATCAAGAGCTTCTCAGGAATATCTGGGACCCTTCACTGTTTCCTTGGTGATTAAAGCAGCACAAGTAAGTCAGGGCAGGGCAACTGATTTAAAGGGCACTGATGAGGACTGGCACTTCCTAGACCTCCAGAAAAATCTATCTCCAACTGTAACAAATACAGTGGCTTCCCTTTATCATTTGCCTGCTACAAGCCAAACCCTGAGCTCGGGCGGGACCTTGGAGACTTTATCTCAGTAAATCCCTCCAGCAGCCCTAACCCAAAACAGGGACGGCGAAAGCTCCATTTCACAGCTGTGGAAACTGAGGCTCAGAGGTTAGTAATTTGCTCGAAGCTGCAAAGTGAGCCAGATTGTACCCAGATCTCACTCCAGGTACCACAGCCTATGGTCTTTTTTAATTTATGTATTTAAATTCAAGTTAGTTAACATACGGTGTAACATTGATTTCAGGAGTAGAGCCCAGTGATTCATCCCTTACATATGACACCCAGTACTCATCCCAACAGGTGCCCTCCTTAATGCCCATCACCCAATTGGCCCATCCCGCCACCCACCTCCCCTCCAGTAACCCTCAGTTTGTTCTCTATATTTAAGAGTCTCTTATGGTTTGCCTCCCTCTCCCTTTTTTATCTTATTTTTCCTTCCCTGCCCCTAGGTTCCTCTGTTGTGTTTCTTAAATGCCAGATACGAGTGAAATCATATGATCTCTGTCTTTCTCTGACTTATTTTGCTTAGCATAATACCCTCTAGTTCTATCCGTGTTGTTGCAAACGACAAGACTTCGTTCTTTTTGATCACTGAGTAGTATGCCTTTATATAGATACCACATCTCCTTTTTCCATTCATCAGTTGATGGACATTTGGGCTCTTTCCATAAGTTGGCTGTGTTGATAACACATCACCGCCTATGCTCCTCACCATTTCCCTGTTGCCTCCCAAGGTCCAGGGTCCAAGGATGGTGGTGAGCAAGAGGACGACAATAATAAATGTCGCTTGCTGGCGACTTCCTGTGTGCCAGGCCCACCGCCCTAAGTGTTTCTGGTTACAGCATTCATTCGGCAATCTATGACACAAGGACTACTGTCCCCAGGTCACAGGCGACAAAACAGGATGACGAAGAAGTTAAGTCAGCTACACAAGGCCACATGCCTAGTAGGAACGGAGCTGGGATTCCCTATACCATAGTTCACCCAGATGGACTCTTTCCTGTCAGTCTGCTGGCCGTCGGGCGGGGAAGGCGGAGCTGGGACCTGTGGGCAGGCGCTGCACCCCCTGTGGCTGACCCCCTAGTGACAGGCTGGAGGCATAACTGTCCTCTCCCACAGGGGCTTAAGAAACAAGTTCTCACAGGGGTGCCTGGGTGGCTCAGTCGGCTGAGCGTCCGACTTCAGCTCAGGTCATGATCTTTCGGTCTATGAGTTCGAGCCCCGTGTCAGGCCCTGTGCTGACAGCTTGGAGCCTGCTTCGGATTCCGTGTCTCCTTCTCTCTCTGCCCCTAACCCACTCGCATTCTGTCTCTGTCTCTCTCAAAAATAAATAAACATTAAAAAAAATTTTTTTTTGAAAAGAAAGAAACAAGTTCTCACAGAGGCAACCAAGATGCAACAGACATGACCTGCCCACGTGACGGGTCTGCCCAAGACTCAATTCCGGTGTCCAACTCCTGCCGGAAATCTAACTGGCAAAAGATCGTGGCGTAGAAAAGTGGCTGCCCTGGGGGGGTGGCGTGCACGTCCAGAGCTTGGGGGGGGTCACAGTCTGCTCAAACACTTACTGCACACCCAAGAAAGAAAGAAGAGCTTGGGACCCGCTGAATCCTCCCAGGAAGAGCAGGGACTCAGCAGCAGAAGTCAGAAGGGACCCGTAGACACCTGGGAGTGAGGGGAAGCGGAGGAGATGCTCACCAGCCAGCCTTACTCCGACCAGAGCCAGGAAGGAATCTCACTGCCCCCGCCCCTCCCCTTGCCCAAACCCTTTCCCCACCCTGGAGGGGTCATTTACAGCAGCCTTATCCCTTGTTCCCTATAGCCTGGCAGTTGCTCTGGCTTAGGGAGGGGAAAGGGTTGACAGCGAATCAAATTTGAAATGGGGATTGTTATTATTATCTGTGACTATACTTTTTTTTAATGTTTATTTATTTATTTATTTTTGAAAGAGAGAGCGCACAAGCAGGGGAGGGGCAGAGGGAGAGAAGGAGACACCGAATCTGAAGCAGGCTCCTGGCTCAGAGCAGGATGTGAAGCTCGAAGCCCCCGACTGGGAGATCGTGACCTGAGCCGAAATCAAGAGTTGGATGCTTAACCGACTGAGCCACCCAGGCGCCCCTGGGACTATCCTTTCTAATTCTGGGATTGAAACCTGTTTTATGCCTGAAAGTGACTTTTTTTTAATGGACTTGTAATCTAAAAGTGAGCCAATAAGCCATGGGGATACAGTTTATTTTTTGTTGTTTTTTTAACATTTATTCATTTTTGAGAGACAGAGCATGAGCGGGGGAGGTGGCGAGAGAGAGGGAGACACAGAATCCGAAGCAGGCTCCAGGCTCTGAGCTGTCAGCACAGAGCCCAACACAGAGCTCGAACTCACGGACCGTGAGATCATGACCTGAGCCGACTTCGGAAGCTTAACCCACTGAGCCACCCAGGCGCCCCAGTGGGGATACAATTTACAAGGACAGTGAGAGACGCAAATAAAGCTGCATTTTGTTTACCTCTCATGAATTTCAGGTTGCAATTTTTCAAAGGATCCATTATACCTGGCCAGCCCAGGATTCCATGGGATGAGGCAGCCAAAAGTATAGAGGGAGATGCTAAATTCCAGCCCAGAGCAAAAGTGAGGACAGGAGTCATCTTCTAATGGAACCATGCACATTAGCCAGGCTCTCCAGGCCAGGCCCTGAGCTGGTTTGTGTCAGAAGTAACAATGAGTGAACGTAACCTTCCAATCATGCCAACAGCAACCTGTCAGGGGGCCCAAAGAAGTTGCCCAGCCATTGGGCCTGGTTCTTCCCTTGAGAACTCTTGTGCCCCTCGCTAGCCAGGAGGCTGAGATAAAAGAACTTGGGAGGGTATATAAGGCCTAAACCGTATGCCCAGGCAATGGTGAATCACTGAAAATGTGTAAGCAAGGAAGTAGCCTCGGACTTCTGGTATCTGAGACCCAGGAGTCAAGAGAGCTAGAGAGGGGGCTTTGGTGTCTCAGGGGAATGGCTTCTGACTGCTTCTGCGCCTCACTCACCCACCCCCGCTCTGGTTCCAGCTTAGGAGTTTTGTAACTTCCAACCGTGGATGGGATCTGGACCCAGGACCAGGAGATACGGTGCCCGGGACCTGTTCCTGATGCAGCTGCGTGAGCTGTTTCCAACCCCCAGGACCTACCCAGCCCAGACCAGGAGAACCACAGCCGCAAACACCTGAGACGCAGTCTCTCAGGGCAGGCAGAGATGCAGCCATCCAGGCGGGGGTGAACCAGGAGGGGTGAAGGTGGGCATCTCCCAGACCCTGTATCCCTGGAGACTCTAAAGAGAGAAAGGTGAGCCTAGCAGGTCCCCCATCTGCCCGTTGTTCACAAAGGAGAACAGGGAGTGTTCCGTATGGGCATGAGCTCCAGCCAGCTCCCGTCCCTTGCTTCAGCTCAGTGCCCAATGCCAATGCCAATGCCAAAGCCAATGCCAGCTCCAGGCTGGATCTACCTGCTGTTGTAGCTCCAGCACCTGCTCTGGAACTATGCGGTTCCTGCTTAGAACCAAGCTCGGAAGGCAGGCTGCATTGGTGCAAATCCCTGATCTACCACTTAGGAGCTGTGGGATGGGGCGCCTGGGTGGCTCAGTCGGTTGAGCGCCGACTTTGGCTCAGGTCATGATCTCACGGTTCGTGAGTTCGAGCCCCGCATCGGGCTCTGTGCTGACAGCTCAGAGCCTGGAGCCTGCTTCGGATTCTGTCTGTCTGTCTCTCTCTCTCTCTCTCTCTCTCTGCCCCTCCCCCACTCATGCTCCGTCTCTCAAAAATAAACATTTAAAAAAAAAAAAGTTGCCGTGGGAGCTGAGGCAAATTAGCTCACCTCTCTGCTGGTCACTTTCCCCATCTGTCAAATAGGCACGATTCTAGTACCTACCTGATGGGTCTGAGCGAGGCTGAGACAACCGACAGAGCGATAGTCAGGTGGCACATCCTTCATTCTGTGTAAAATTTGCCCCAATTCTAGTGCCAACTCCAGCCCTCACCCACATTTTTTGGCTTCCAGGGCTCAGAGGGCTGATGCGTGCACTCACCTCCCCTCTCTCTCTCCAGGGTGGATTGGTTTGAGTACGATCTGTAATCTTTCTCCCGAAAGGCCCCAGAGGGACCCATTGGCTCCTTCTAAGGAGCATTAACTCAAATGGTAACCAGCTCTCTGCGCCTGCCAGGAGGCCAGGTCCTCGGGGAGCCCTCCAGACTGCCATGGAGGAACCAGCAGACTAGTTTTCTAGCCCAGGAGTGGGAATCGCAGGACAGCTGCCCTATGCATGCCCAGGAGCCTGGTGCCCCTCAGAGGTGTCCCACCCTGTTGCCAGCTGAGTGCACCCTGCAGAGGTGGTTTCCGGGGGTCAGGGAATGACCACAGAGCCACCTGGGCAGGTATCACAATATGGCCCACGAGCCCCCTCCCTCCCTGGGCTTTGGAGCAGCCCTCAACCTCCCAGCAAACAGATTCCCTAGGAGTGTGACCACAAATCCTGGACTGCTGGCCAGGAGCTCCTGTTTCCCCTGTCGCCTCCCTGGGGTGGAAATGAAGAGTCCCCTAGTAACTGGCTCACCAGGGCCCTCATGTCCCAGGAAGCAGGGGAAGTCTCACTGAGGAGTCTGGTCTAAGAGGAGCTGCTAGGGCCAAAGAGATCCTTCAAGGGGACCAGCAGGAGCCGGACACAGGGAGGGCCACAGAGGGGCCAGACCACCAGCCCTGCCAGGATTAACTCAAAAGCCCCACTCTGTGGACAAAATGTCCACAGCACCCACTCCCTACGTGCTGGAATTCGATCTGGGCTCCAAGAGACATAGGGACGAGCCAGCTGGGGGCCAGAGATTTGAGGCCAAGAGAGGGAAAGAGAAGGGAAGTTTCTGCCATGGCTTTCCTCAGACTGGGGCTCCCTGAGAGCAGAGCTGGGTCTCTTTTAAGCAGAGCATGCGGTGTGCTTTAATGGGGAGGCCCGCCCCCTTCCCTGCCTCCAGACACTCCCCAGAGGCCTCAGCACCCCACCCTGCTCCCACTCTCAACTTGAACTGCCATTCAAGTTCCCTGGGAAGAAACCAAGGCTGGCAGGGGTATATACCTCAATTGCCCATCCCCACCCCGTTCCGCTCCCTGAAGGAGCGGGTCTGTGGTTACTCTGACCCCTCTGGTTCAGTTCCTCCTACACCCGGGGGCAGCTCTTCTAAAGTCCTCTCTCTACTGCCCTCTGCATTTAACCATGGGCAAGTCTTCTGCGCAGAAACACAAGCCTCCCTCCACCCCACCAGCTCGTCTGTCTATCACCCCCGCCTCCTTTTAATAGACCTGCCGTTTGAAAAGTATTGGCCAGACTCTGATGGAGAATTCAAGGCGACAGACTTGGAGGTAGCTGGTATGTAGCTATATACGCCACTCATTCAACACTACGTGCCGGGCCCTGGGCTACGGCCTAGGATTTGGTGGTGAGCAAGGCTCGAGTGGCCTTTGCCCTGGTGGACTGCCCAGCCTTGCTTCAGCCCTGCTGTCCACCTCCCTGGGTTAGTCACAGGGCTGGGGAATCACAGCAGCCAAATCCCCCTTGAGGGGGACCAATGGTCACAGGGTAAAACAGCAAACACCCCAGGGCCCTCACCAGGGCTCGGTCGCATGCAAATCTTCCCTTCAACCCTCTGAGTTCATACCTCATTCCTATCACTCCTAGGTTACTGAGACACAGAAAGTTCTGGTATGAATGAATGAACAAAGAAACAAATGAATAATTGCATCTGTCACCCCGCTTCACCGATGATCTCCCCAACCCCCAGCAGCCCCCATGACCAGAACACAGAGGTCCAGCCTATGGGCCTGGAAGGTCTAGAAAATGAGGACGCCTATGCCGAGCTGGGGCCCCTGTGGGATTTGCTGGCTGAGACGGAAGACGATGTAGTCGAACCTATGCCCTGAACGTCAATCTAGCAGAAAAGCATTGAAAGGCAGGCCCCTGAGCCTCTCTTGTTTGGAGTGGGAGAGAAGGAGGGGGCTTTGCCCACCAGCAGGTAGGCCTATTATATGCCAGTCTGTCCGCCGATTCCCTGCCAGGCCTGCCAGCCCCTCGTCCAGATCCCAGCAGGGGGAGGTCACGGACTGAACCTAGGGACCCCCTCCAGTCAATCCCCCAATCCTCCAGTCCACAGCCCCTCCCTCTTATTCCAGGCCTAGGTGGGGTCCTGCCGGGCTAAGAAGGGCCTTGAGTCCCAGGGAGGAGAGAAAATGGAAAAAAAGTCAATGATTCCCTGCCCCGCCCCCTCCTGACATGCACAGATGCAGGTTGCCACTCAAAAAGCAATCTCTCCAAACGTTTAAAAACTGCCTGCAATTTGTATCTTGTGCTTGACAGAGCATCTCCAAGTCATTTCCTGGAGCACAGAAGTATAGACTCCTGAGCTGGGAGCCGCACCACCCCCAGACTAGGTCACTAGTTGGGTACCCCCCAACACACACACAGGAGAGGGAGGGAACCGCCCGGAGAAATCCCCTCAAAGCCCCTTCCCACCTGGAAGGAAATCTGAGGGAGTTCCCGGAGGCCAAGAGCTGCAACCCCAGCCAGCCACGCTCGGAAGTTTCAGATCCACAGTCAAAAACGAGGCATGTTCTTTGATTCTTTGACAGACATATTTATGAATAAGCCCTCCCTCCCCGGGGGCAGTGGGTGATTCTAATGTGCTGTGTCCTGTGTCCTCAGAGGGGGAGCATGAGGACCCAGGGACGCAGACTGGGGGTGACAGCCTTCCCTTGCCAAGGGGAAATGGGGAAAGGAGTTCCAAATGGAGGGCACGGCATGGGCAAAGGCACAGACAAGTGAAAGAACCAGAAATGCAGCATCCAGGAGGGGCAGCAGGAGGCGAGGCAGGGGATGGGCAGGGATTAGGGAGGCCCCTTGCTCTAGAAGCTAGCTGTGCCCCTCCACTGTGTCCATGGGGCCTTGGAACAGGAAGGGACATTGGTGGGGGGACAAAGGGAGGCAACAAGGCCAACCAGGAGAGGAGAGGAACACTCAGAGAAGAGGTGGGGTCACCATGGAGGCCTGGAAACTACAACCGTCCCCTCCTGTCCCCTCTCCCTCCACCAGGGTCCGGGGTCTGCGTTCCTACCTCACATCCTTCCAAGCCTCCCTCCCTGCACCACCCTGCTAGTCATGCTCTGCTCTCCCATTTGTACGACCCGCCAAGCTCATCCTTCCCTCCAGAACCTTTGCTCTGCCTGGAACACACTTGACCCTCGGATGGCTGTCTCCTTCTCCTGATACAGGTCACTGTTCACTTCCACCTCCTCTGGGAGGCCTCCTCTGACCTCAATATCTAACAACGCCTCCCCTCAGCCCCGTCAGCCTTTTTCATTGTCTCCGGAGCATTCGCCATCTGAAATTAGCTTATTATGGTTTTACATCATTATTCTTTGTCATCTGCTTACAATGTTAAACTCCACAGGAGCAGAGGCCCCAGGGAGAGCCCCAAGCACCTGGAACAAGTGCCTGGCACATAGTAGGCACCCAGTAACTATCCACAGGATGAATGAACAAACCCTGCCTCACAGCATCTGAGATTTGGGCTCCCGGATCAGAGCGAGCAGGACTCTCCCACCTGCAAACCAGCCCCGCTGCTGTCCGTGTCCTCCCTTCTGCAATTAATCATGTTCCGTCAGCGATACCCTTTGTGTTGTCATTGGAGGCCGCATCTCATTCATCTCTGTCTCGCCCGAGGCCCGGCGCATAGTAGGTGCTCAGTCAGGGGTTCCCTGCCATTAACCCTCACCACCTCCCTGCACGTGTGATAAGCTCAGCGGCAGACACTCCTGAGGGCAAAAGCAGCAGGGCTGAGCCGACACCCCCTGCCCCCCCCCCCCCCCCCCCCCCCCCCCGCCGCAGGTGCCTCTAGGCAGAGGGGAGGAGCGGAGAGGAGGCGAGGCTGGGGGGGAGGGGCTCAAAGAGGCCCTTTGTCAAGGGCTTTCACTATCTTGCTCTTAGGAAAAACTTTGGGGGCCCGGAAAGCAGCTGGCACGGCCAGAAAGACACAGGTGTTGCTATCAAAAGAGACTCCATTCCAGCTCGGCAAACAGCTTCACCCCGCAGGAGCTGGGTGAACTTGGCCAAGCCAGTTCGCCTCTCGGAGCCTCGAGTCCCTCATCGGAAGAAACGACGTGAGAGTGGACGAAGAGTGCCTAGCACACTCCTCGCATCTGGTGGGGCCGCCATCGCAGCCCTAGCAAGAACTAAATCACACCAACCGCTCACTTGTGTGTTCACTTGTGTTCATCACTCTGCTTTCGGTGTGGTTATACGGTTTTCACAACAGCCCTGATATACATACTGGTATTAATACCGTGCGGCAGGTGAGGACAAGGGGGGATCCAGAGAGGTTAAGTAACCTGCCCAAGGCCACAGAGCCAGCAAGTGGAAGAGCACCCAGGAAGTCCAGCCTCTTAAGTTTACAATCATCGTTGGTCTAGAACAACGCACAACTAAAGTAAAGCATAGCCTCACCTCCCTAAGCCTCAGTCTCCCTGTCCATAAAATGGGGGTAATAACACTGCCTCCCCAACAGGGCTATTAAGAGGATTCAGAAGCAAGTAAGAAGGTTTCTGGCACACAGTGGGCGCTTAATAAGTGCCGGTGGCCTTTCCTTCCCCAGCCCAAAGGGCCAGCAGCCCACTCGGAGCGCTCTGAGCAGAAAGGCGCTCGGAGAACAGAGCCAGCTGATAAAACAAGTGTCGGCTGCTCATTTGGTAAATGGGATTTGGTTAGAAAGATGAACGCTGCCACTTCTGGCTAATGTGTCATGTAAATTCTAATGATAATACAGCTCCCGCTCCCGCGCCCGCCCCGTGCCGCTGCCTCTGCCGCCGCCGCTCAATTATCTCCCGAGGCTCCTGGCAGAATCCATGCTTCACTGGGATCCGCGCCCCAGCCTGCCTTCCCCAGCCGCAAATAATGAAAACCCGCCTCGTCCGCGAGATTGCTCACTTACATTTTCTATTAATTTTTTCCTTTCAGAGGAAAAATGAGAGGCGCTGGGGAAGGAGGAGGCGAGGTGGGGGGCGGGGGCGAACCGTAGCCTTTCCAGGCCCGGTCAGCTCTGTCCCAGGGGCCGTCACGGAGACAGTCTGGGGAGGAGGGGAGGCCGGCAGGGGGAAGACGCCCCCTTCCTGGCCCCAGTCACTGAACCCTTGAGGCAGAGGAAGCTCCCCGGGTGAGTGAGGCCCAGAGGTCAGAACCTGGACCCTTGGCGGGACCCAGGAGCAGGGGTTCCCTCCTCAATTCACTCTGAACAAGTCAAAGGGAATGGGAAGCCGTTCCCTCATCTGTGAAAGGCCAGGTAAACTGGGTGGCTGGTGTCCAAGGCCCCAAGGGACAGACTTCAGCTCCTTGCTGACAGGAAGGGGCTCTGCGAGTGGTGGTGAGCTCCCTGTCAGAGAAGGTATTTGAGCTGGGCAGACACTCACCACTCTCTCTCACAAGGTTCTGTGTCCACCCTCAGATACGCAGAATCTGACGGGTGGGGCCGGATGGAGAGTAGGGGAGGGCAGGGAGAGTTGTCCCCCTTCGAGAGAAAGGAGAGGAAAGACTTGGGAGGGGAGACCCCCACCCCAGGTCCCACCCAGAGGCCTGAGTCTGTGCGAGGCCAGTGGGAGGCTGCAGTCGGTGTCTTCCATGTGCTAGAAACGTAGATACAGCGTTAAACCTGGTCACGGTGTGGAGGGGGACCAGCAAGCAGGCCATTGCTCTGAAGGGGGTACACAGAAGAGTGAAAAGAGCAGAGCAGCAAGAGAAAGACACCCACCCATCCCCAAGGAAGGGGAAAGGAAGCCCCAAGGAAGGCCTCGTGAAGGAGGTGGCGTTTAATTCGGGAAGCTCTAAAAAGAGCAGAGCTAGTGTAGAGGATTCAGTAACATGTGAGAAAGCCTTAGTATACAGTGGCACTCAATAAATGTGGCCCCAACCCTAGGTGGCCGGCTTCATGGGTCCATGAAGGGGACTAAGTCCTGCACGGTTAGAGCCGGGAACACCTTGGCTGCCCCGTCCCCCACCTGGCCTGGACCCTAGTCCTGGCACACACCGCCAACCCATCTGAGGAGAAGCCGGCCCAGCCTCTCAGCCCCCTTCTCTGCTTCAGACACCCCCCGGTGAGGCCACCGACAACCAGTCCCACGGCCGAGTGGCCTCCTCCTCCCGAGGAACCAGCCTCTCCGAGAGCCAGCGGCAGCCCCCGCCTCGGCCACGCTAAGGCAGGGAGGTCTGTGCCAAAGCCTGGGGCCTAAAACAGGGCCAGACGCACGGCAGGGGCTCAGTTCACGCTTGAAGAATGAGTGGGTGAGAGAACTGTATTTATATGCAAAAACACAATTCCATTTATTTCAAAAAAGAAAAAAAAAAGGAAAGAAATTCTAAAACCTTATGGTTTTATCTGTATGTATATGCGGAAAGGTCTGGAAGAATAGACACCACGCTGCTGATTGAAGTCGCCCCTGGAGGGTGGGTCTGGAGGAGGAAGGATATTCACTCTGCATTCTTTAAACTTCTGGATTTTGTTTTTTATAGTGAGGATGTATTACTTTTGTAACATTAACAACGACTTTTAAAATGTGAGAGATGTTTAAGGTTTACAGGCTAATTAAAAGTTATATCTATATGGAGAAGATTCCCTTGTCCTTCATCTCTCCCCCCCACCCCCCACCCCCGCTCCCATCCAATAACTTTTCCTCCCAGGAAGTCCTTCCAGACATCAAACCTAAGTCTGTCAAGACATTAAGCACACTTTTTGGGCCGTCTCCAGGTGAATTCTCTGCCCAGCCACAGCCTGCTGCCCTGGGAGCTGCCCCCACCCCCACGGAAATGAAGAGGAGGGAGGGGACAAGCTTGCCCTGGCCTCTCTCTGGGGAGAGCTCCCCACTTCCAGGAAGGGATTTTCCTGGCAGAAGCAGCAGCCCCTTCAGCAACCGGGACGCGTGGGATGCCTTCAGGCCCAACATATGTGGGATCTTCTAAAACAGGGACAGGAAAGGAAGAAAAATAAAGTCTGTTCCCCCAGGTCTGTTGTCGCAACATGCAAAGGCCTCCAGAAACACTTCCCACAAGAGGCAGTAGGGGCCAAGATTCGGAGGCAGAGTCCCAGTGTACAGATGGGCAAACTGAGACCCACTGGATGAGAAAGGACAGACTCTGGAACACCCAGGACAGTGGGTTAGAGGCAAAGCCAGGACTGGAACTTAAGGTTGGAACATGAAGAGAAGGAGCCACTGGACCTAAAAGGGGATGGGGCGGGGGGGGGGGGGGGGGAGGCTGGGAGGTGCAGAAATAAGCTGGAGAGGCTGGGACTGGGTTACAGAGGGGAGGAAAAGGGCTGTTTCAGGCTAGCAGTCTAGGCAATCCCTTCCAGGGACAAGCAGAGCTCCTGGGCCCCATGTTACAGGGAGTTGGAGAGAGTAGGTGCCGTTCACTAAATATTTCCTATTCTCCCCCCTTCATGGCAGGGGCTAGGACTGCACTTCTTAGAGTTGGAAGTGAGGCAGGCAACTAGTTCTGGCCACTTCCGTTAGAGGTGTGGCCAATCCTGGGCCAGAGCATTTAAGTGCCACCACGCCCTCCAGGACTCTCTTTCCCTCAGCCCAGCTACTGGCAAAATCCAAGATGGCAGCAGCCCTATTGACCAGCTGACTAAGAACAGAGTGATGATGAAGAGAGGCTCTGTTGACCCTTGCTGGACATATGGCAGACATGAGAGATTTGGTCTTTGTTTTTGTTTTTTTAGCCACGGAGACTTGGGCGTTATTTGTTATGGCAGCACGGCCTGGCCTATGCTGACTGATACACAAAATGAGCTTTGGAACCAGATGGCCCAGGTTCAAATCCCACCAATCCACTGATTCCCTGAATGGCCTTGGGCAAGTCCTTTTTCCTCTGGTTCTCTGTATCCCCTTTTATGAAAATAGAAGGCCCATGCATGAGTTTCCTTCCAGCTCCCAGAGTTCTGGGACACTCTACCCTGTCTTAGAAATCTCCCCACTCCTGGCCAAGATCACACAGGATTCCGAAGGTACCAGGAGACAGTGTGTCCCTGGGGGTCTCCAGAGGGAAGTCGTTCTATTGCAGCGGGATATGCTCCCATCAGGGGTTGGTTCCAAACCTTACTGCTCAGCAGAATTACCTAAGGAACTTTTAAAATGCAGATTCTTTAGCCCGACTCCCAGAGATGTAGGAGGTCTGAGGTGGTGCCCCTGAGGCCAGCTTGGGGAAGCCCCAGACCAGAGAACTCCCCAGCGGAATGTCCCTACCTCTGGCAACAACCTGGACTAAACAGACCTTTCCAGCCCTAGATCCCCAGGAAGCCCACTGCCCCTTTTCATTTGGAGTCGCTGCCCCCACCTCCCTCCTGGAGCTCCAGAAGGGCCACCTTCTGAGGTGGTCCTGGCTATATTTTACATAAAAGGGGAGCAGGGCACTGGATAATGCAGCTGGAGTCTAGCTCACCTGCTTGGCCACATGTCTCCCCAGCCGGGTGCCAGCTTAAAGAATCTAGCCTGGAGGCCTGCCTCCTCCCACCAGTTCCCTCCCCACGCTCCCTCCACCTTCCTCCACAACCTCCCACTGGGCCAAGTGGAGAAAAACTCACAAGTGTGAATTTCTGATTAAAAAACCAACCTCTGCTTATTGCCTTGACCGTTCTGCAAAAGGAAAAAAAAAAAAACAAAAAAACAGGTTCAGCTTGTGTGCGTATGCACGCGTGTGTCCAGGTGTGCGTGAGCTACCAACTGAGGGAGTGTGCCTGTGACTATGTGTGAGCATCCATGTGTCCACTGGAGCCTGGGGGTGTGAGAGCGTGTGCACACATGGGTCTGTGCGCAAGTATACTGTTTGGCTGAGTCTACGTGCCTTTGCGTATCTGCGTGTGTGCAAGGATGTGTGCGTGTGCAGGGGTTGGGATGTGTACGCGTGGATTTGCTTAGAAGCGCGTATGGCAGTGAACGTGTCCAGACGTGTCCTTTTATACAAGCCTTCCGATTAAACTAAGACCATTCGTTTGGGGTGGTGGGTTAATCCAAAAACAATGGTTCTGGGGGAAATCATTTTAAAAATACTCACCTTCGGAGCTCCAACATTTTATTTCAACTCACGGCATGTAAGTTTTTTGCCTTTTTCATTCTCTTTAGCGCAGGACCAAAGTCTTGCCTTTGCCTGTGGGTCTGCTGATGGGAGAGGCGTCATATTTGTTGGGTAAACTAAACCCCCAACACATCATCCTCAATTTCCAATTTCGATTTCTCTAAAGTGGCACATGAGCGTAAAAGACACTTGTGAAGTGATGTGAGTGCTGAATCTTCTAGATTTTTACAATTTCGTTTCCAATCTTATCTTACAGTTGCTTATCCGCACCTAATGGGACGGCAAAAAAAATTTTTTTTTTTAGCAATTCACCTTGATAGAGTCTTTCTGAAAATTTCCATTTTTTCTACAATCAACTTTTTCTACAATCAACTTTTTGTGCATTCACAATATTTTGGTTTACTGATTACTTAAGTTGTACAATGAATGCCACAAGTGTAAGTGAATTTGGAGACCAAATTCAAGTGGTCCCATGCAAGCCTGTAACCCAGCCTGTGGCACCAGGATCCCAGGACAGGCAGGGCGGGTGTGCAGTGGGTGTCCAGGAAGCACGGTGCACAGACGAAAGGGAGAACCCCAGGCAAACAGTGGAGAGGAGATGAATCAATTGAGAAGCCCCCTATCTGTGTGTGTGCCAAGCGTGAGTGTGCTGACAGAATGTGTGTGTCTGCGTGTGTGACTCCATGTGCCAAGGTGCCGGTGACAGCGCATCCAAGTGTCCCTGTCCCTTACAGCAGCAGACAAACCTCAGCCCAGACCACTGGGAAACCACGGCTATCCACTCAATCATCCACCTATGGCAGACGATCATCATGACGTGGTCTTTTTAAGTGAACTGGCCAGGGCAGTGACACGATGTGTGTCCCTGGCCACAAGACACAGCCAGCGGCGGGGCAGAGCCAGCACGTCCTGGGCATCCACACTCTGCCATTTCTTTGCACTCTCCCCCTGACCCGTGAGATGGAGATCCTTTCTTCCCCCACCACAGATGAGGAAACTGAGACTCTGAGGGGCCAGATGCTTCCCGGGCTAGACAATGGTGGCATTGCAGTGCAGACCAGGCCCTTCAGGCCCATTGCTGGCCAGGGCACCTCCCCAAGAGGTTAAGAGACCACCGATTTCCTGAGAAGCACTGCTAGGCTCTATCGTAGATGCAGCCCCCTCCTCATCGGCATCTGTAGAGCTATGGATGGAGGTGGGCAGGGGGGCTCACTGACGGATGCCCAGGAGATGGGGAGGGGCCTGGGGACAGGCTGGCATCCACTACGAACCAGACCAGGGCTCATCTTGGCAAAGTTCTCTGGATTCTGCAAAGCCACCCACATCCCTTGAGGCACTGGATGCTCCCGTCATCCTTCAGAGGAAGGAGGAAGGGGTTCTTCTACATTTTATAGACGAGGAAACAGAGCCCAAAGAGGCATCCCTAGCAGTGAGTAAAACCTGGGCATGACCCACATAGACCTCTGCCCTCGTCCACCTGGACTTTCACTGCCTTGAAATTAGTAAGTGCACAATAAAATGCATTATATTGACCAGGGTTGCCAGATAAACAACAAACAATTTTGAAGTATAGGTATGTCCCAAATTTTGCATGGAGTATACTCACACTTAGAAATTTATTTCATATTTAAATGTCATCGGGCATCCTGTACTTTCGTTGGCTAAATGTGGAACCTTAAAATGACCTCCCCCCTCCTCAGTCACCCACTCCTAAGCCTCCTGGAAGACATGGGGAAAGAGCTAGTGCCCCCTGGTCTGAGTTCTTGCTTCTTTGTGTATTACCTTGGTCAAGTCATTTGCCCCCTCCAAGTATCTATAGGCTGGTTACGAGTATTAAATAAAATATGTAAAATGCTGTGTCCTGTGTCCTGTGTCCTGTGTAAGTGAATGGGAGCCATTATTTGTTGTTGTTGTTGTTGTTGTTGTTGTTATTTACCAAATGGTGAAATTAAGGCTGAGAGAAAGGGCCACCAGGAATCAGGAGCAGACCAGACAGATGCCCATACCCGGGCCTCCTGGGTCCTGGCCCTGGCTGCTACCCACTGCCCAGGCGCTTCACTGTTCGTGGCCAAGATGCTGGTGGCACCTATCCCTTGAACGTTCTCTATCTTTAAGTAATTGCCCCCCACCCCAGCATACTGGAGCTCACAAGCAACTCAGAGCCCCATAGCCTAGACTCACCCACTGCTGTCTCCCCAGAGCACCCACTGGCTGAGGATGGCCCTTGGTCCCCTCTCCCCTGCGATCTGGGGGTGCCTCCGGCCCCCAACCCTGGGAAGTCCAGAGACGTGGTGGGATGGCAGGGGTGAGGAGGGACACTTCCATCCAGCTCTCTCCAGTCCAGGAGGCCTGCAGCTCCTCAGCCCCCACCCTCACATCCATGTTACTTCCAGATACAGCTGCCTGGAGAACCCCCGGCCTTCCCCTGGGGCTGGGAGGGGCTGAGAAGGGAATATGGGGCCATGGCCACCCCTGCCGGGCCAGGCCTGGGGCTCCGCAAGGGGCCTGGCCAACAAGTCTACCCCTCCAACTCCCTTCCTCCCTCTTTCACTCCCAGCTCCCCATCTGTAACCCTAATGAGCTGCTGACAGTTCCCATCTGCTCCTCGCAGGCTTCCTGGGTAAAGGGAGAGAGTGAGGAGGGGACGCCAAGAAACGTGGGGCAGAAAGGATGGGTTTCCAGCGCTCAGCCCTGGTCCCATTATGGCACATGCGGGAGCTGCTAGGCATCTCCCACTTGCATGGGTGCCCCCTGCCCTTCTGCCAGAGACCTCCTCCCACCTACACCTCTGAAGGCCCCACTCCTAAGGGTAGAAGGATCTTTGAGAAAAGAGGTTGCAGCCATTCCTGTCCTGCCTGGATGCCCATGGCCCAGAGCTGGAAATCTTAAACTCCCAGAGGGGCTGTCTCCAGAAGAGAAGGGACAAATCTTCCTCCCCAGTCCAAGAATTCTCAAGGGATCGCCTCCCCTACCCCGCGCCCCTCCGTGTTCTGCTCACAGACAGTGGGGAGGTGTGGGGGCCTGGGGACTGGAGAGCCGGGTAGCCTGCCTTAGCCCATCCCGCCTGGCCCAGCCCCCTCCTGTCCTCTCCCACTCGGCTCCTGCTTGCCAATGCTGCCATCTAGAGGTGAGATGGGGAACTGCAAGAACTGGTGCCTGACCTGGGAGCCCCAGGGGTCCTTCACTCCCAAGCCCACCACGGAAGGATGGATAAATGTGCCCAGACTCCTTGCCCTGGAGGCGCTGCAAGAGATCTCATCCACTCCCCTGCTTCCAGGCATCTATGTGGCCATGAGCTATTTCCTGGCTCCTTGCTCACTGGGCAAACCCCTCTAGGAAACCCAGGACCCACAAGAAGGTGTGGACCCACAAGCTATGTGCTGGACACTTGTTGTACATCACCTCCTCCGAGACTCACAGCAGCTGCCATGTGGGTAATATGCTTCATTTTTACTAACGAGGACACGAGGACAGGCAGGTAGAGGGAACCATTCATGTAGAGTAACTGATACCCACACCTGGATGTGAACAGTCTTCTTGGCTTCATTTTTTCTGGCTCACTTCAATATCTCAGACGTTCACTAATGTTCCAGTCCTGTGCTGGAGGGGCGCCTGCTGTGTGCCAGGATCTGTGCCAGGTCCTGGGCAGCCCAGAGACATAACAGACCTGTCCTCCCCCTTGCCCTCCCCCTGGCAAGCTCACCACAGGGCGGGGGTTGGGGGGGCGGGGAGCCCTAGCCTGGCCCACTCACCAGGCAGTCACATGAGGGACGAGCCATGAGGTCTCTGTGAGAAGTCACCGGCTGTGACAGCGATGCCAACAGAGCCAAAGGTGGACCCTTTGGCAGCCCATGGTTGGAGTGCTCTGTCCTGGGCTCTGCTTCAGAGGCTGCCTGGTGAGGGGCATAGAGAGGCCACCATCTGGCACTCCTCTCCTCCAGAGGACCCAGCCTCTCCCAGAGGCACCTGTGACCAACCCCCAGCCCTCAGCCAAGCTAGAGAACCCCCAGGGCCTGACATACAGTAGGTGCTCAGTTCGTGGACGAAGAATAAGTGAGTAACTTAAGGGCTGTTCACACGGGAGCTCCAGCCATATGAGGTCAGATGTACCTCCCCCTCCATCCCTCGCTGTCCTCACCCAAGTGGCCAGTGAAGTCCCTAGAGTAGAGGAAACCCGGGAGACCAGAATAATCCTGGACCCGGTTAAGCTTCCTCCTTGCTGTGTGAACCAGGGCAAGGCTCCACTCTCTGGGCCTCAGTTTCCCTGTATGTATATAGGGGAGTTGGACTAGCTAGGAGGCCTCTGCAGCAAGCAAGAGGAAGGATCTGGGTGCAGGAGAGGCGGCCTAAGCCCACTCGGCCACCCTACTCTCTTGCCCCTTGCACACTGGATTGGGTGAGGCCATGAGCTGGTGTCCCACGGAGACTCAAAGGAATTGCTGCTTCATACACTTGCGTGTGCCCCCACATACACAAAGCACACACAGGTGTATGTGCAAGCGTGCACACCTGTGCATGAAGCCACATGGACACACCCACAGGAAACCACATGCATACACCTGCACATCCATGCACACTTGTGTCCTCACACCACATACCCGGCGCCTGCTCTGTGCTCTCAGGCGTCCTGCTGCACCTCAGGAACAAGTTTAGGGACGCACTGAAGTTATGAAATTGATTTCTCTGGGAGCAGTTGGAATTAGTTTTAATTATCTTTATCTTTCTTCCAATTGTGCTCTCAGCCTTCTCCTCGCTGTTTAATCCATTGCTATCGACTTCCCTGCAGGCACTGAGGAGGGGAGTTGCAGGGTGGGGTGGACGGTGTGCTCACTTTCTGAAAAAATAAACAACAGCAACAACCACACCCACCCGCCTCTTCCTCTGCACTGGCCTCTCCCCGGCAGGGCTTCCTGCACACATACGCACACTCACACACACGTGCACACGCACGTGCACGTGCACACATCACACACAACAGTCAAACCTCACTCTCCGGGGAAGCCCCACCTAGAAGTCCTCCCTGACGGGACAAGACAGGGCTGAGCTGAGATGGGCTCAGAGTCTGCATCTTTGTTGGGAGGCTGAACTTTATTGATGCGTGTCAACCCCCCTGCTGAAAAACGCATTCCATCTCACTCCCCAGGCTCTTTCCTGAGCCCACCTCCCCAGCACCTGGGGCCTCCCAGTACCACATGGTAGTATTTGCCATGGTGAGGGCAGGACCCGACTCAGATGCATCTCTGAGACCAGACACACAGTAGATAATCAGTAAATATTTATTGAATGAATGAATGAGTTACATTCACTCACTCATTCATTCATTCATTCAACCAATACTGAGCCCTGGGCCAAGAGCTGAAGATACAGAAATGAACGCAAACTGGTCCCACTCCACTTAGGAGATTTTAATGGGTGGATAGGAGTCCCCAGACTGAGCGAGGGTGAGGGTGTATTGGGGGAAGGAAAAGGCAAGAATAAAAGATTGTATTTTAAACACTCTTGATGAAGGCAAATCTCCACTTTTTGAGAATCCGTTGATTTCCTCAAGTCTGCTCTGTCTCCAGAAATGGGGGGACAGATCCTAGAGTGCCCTGTTCTCAGGGGCTTCCCGACTGTTCCTGGACCTGGACCAATTCCACAGCAGGTTCCTGAAGGCTCCGCTGCCCTGAGTGTGTGTGTGTGTGTGTGTGTGTGTGTGTGTGTGTGTGAGTGAGGTATTGGCCCCTCCTCCATGGGACGCTCTCCTTGGAGCTGGGGAGGGGGCAGGGTGCCATCCCTCACCAGCAAGGCACTGGTGCTAAGTACCCTGCGGCGCTAATATTTTATGATTAAAAACCATTAAGGTTTAGACCGTGAAAATCAGAGGGACACAAAATCAATGGCCCAATATTGCTTCCCCCAGTAAGTTGTGTAAATATTGTGTCTTTTATTGTTTGGCCGATGGCAAGAGCAGAGATACAGGTACAGATTATACTAACGAATCCCCTCCCGTCCCAGCCTGGACCTGGTGGAATTAGCATCCTGGTTTGGAGAGGCCTGGAGAGCTGGAGACAGGGAGGTCCCAGGCTGGCCCACGGTGGAAAGTCATTGCACTCTCTTCCCCTCCCGCGGAATCCCCACCCCACGCAATCCAGCCCCCTTGGCCAGAGGCGGAGCCGCCCTCCCAGACTCCCCCCTCCCCCATGCAGTGTCCTCCACACTCATTGCACAGACACACATTTACACAAAGGCACACACATCACATGGTGACATGCTCCCCTGACAGCCCGCCCATCACTGCTCCACCATCTGTTTGAATTTGCATATTTAATCAGGATCTGTCTTCTCTCCTCCAGGGGTTCAGATTAGGGTGGGGAAGATGATTCCAGAGGTGGTTCTCATCTCTGGGGAAGGGGATGATAGAGGGGGTGTCTCTCCTATCTGGAGCCGGGGTGACCGTGGAACGCCTGGGGTTCCCCCTGCCTCTCTGGAGGTGGTGTAAGGCCAGGTACCCCACCCGTCTCTGGGAGGGGTTGGCGATGATGTAGGGGTCCCTCCTGTCAATGGGGGGGGAGGTAGGGAATACATGAATTCTACTTCTTCCAGTCTCAAGCACGTCCTTCTCCCCACCCTTTCCGTTCTCATGGAAGAGTAGGTAAGAGCCCAGGATTAGACACCTCATGCCATGCCCCTGCTTCCCATGGGGTGAGGGAAGTTGGAGCCCAGTAGGGAACCCCTCTAGCGAGACCAGAGAAGCTGCCCTGGGGAAACTCAACATATCCCTTCCACTCCCTGAGAAGGTGCCCAGAAAAGAGAACCACTGAACTGATATAAGGAGAGAACCAGGTGATGCGGGGGCGAGGGGAGGGGGACGGCTGGGCTGATGTGACGAGGGAAAGGTGGGGGGACAGATGTGGAAGGGGACTGTTGGGCCGACCCGAAGAGAAATAGCTGGGATGATGTTGGGGGAGAACGGCCGAGCAGATGGGGTGGGGCACCTGGCCTGATGTGAGGGCAGAGCCACTGGTCTGATAAGGTACGACAGCTGGGTGACATGGGAAACATCGGGACTGATCTAAGGGAACAGACAGCAGATGCGAAAGAACAACTAAGCTCGCGTTGGGAAGCAGCTGGGTTGACCTGGGAAGGTCATCTTGACTAACGTTGGGGAATCTCTAGGCCTATACTGGGAGAGCAGTTGGAACAGCTAGACCGAGATGAGGGGACAGCTGACCTGAGGTCGGGAGGGACAGCTGGGCTGACGTGGGGGGACAGCTGGGCTGAGGTGGGACAGTTGGGCAAGAAAGGAGACACAAGGCAGGCCCCGGCTGCAGTGTGTCCTTGAGCCAGCTCTCGGTGCCGGCCTCAGACCAGCCTTTGCCAGCAGACCTCCCTGAAGCCCTGTCATAGTCAGCTCAGGCTTCCATAGCAAAATATCACAGACTGAGGGGGCTGAAGCAATAGAAATTTATCTTCCCACAGGTCTGGTGGCTGGAGGCCAGCCAGCATGGTGGGGTACTGGTGACAGTCCTCTTCCTGGCTGGTAGACGGCCACCATCTGTCTGTGTGCTAACACGACCTCCTCTGCATGCTGGGAGGGGACGGGGGGAGGGGCACACCAAACGAGCAAGACTCCTTACAGCTCTGACCCCATCATGGGGCTCCTGGCCTCATGAGCTCATCTGAACCTAATCCCCCTCCTCCAAATACCATCACACCAGAAGGCTTCAACGTGTGAATCTTAGGTTCAGACGAGGAAACTGAGGACTAAGGGACCTGCCCACAGGGGTGGCTCAAACCAGAGTAGTCGGTCCTAAACAGGGACTGCACGTGGTCAGCGCAGCTCCAGGCTCCTGGTCACTTGCCTGCAGCCCAAAATACCTCTCCAGAACTTGTCCCAAGGAGCAAGGCCTCCAGGCCCAGCTCACAGCTGTCCTGCTTAGTGACTCACCTTCCCCATCCCGTTTGAGAAAACCGGTTCTGCCGCCTAGCAGCATCCCCGCCCCCGCCCCACACCGCTCCAGCCCTGGTCCTGAGAGATCCCAGCTGCATAAAACAGCCACCGCTAGTGCCAGCAAAGGGAATTAGGAAACGGGTAGAGGAAGAGGCCCCGGGACAACAGACCGGAGACAAGACAGCTGGAAAAGCTGGGGGAAAAAAAAAAAAAAAAACCCACGCCACCCCACAGCCCCACACCCCTCCTCTCCAGGGCCTTTTCCAACATGAACTGCCCCTCCCCGCAGAGGCAGGCCACTGTGAGGTCCTCAGCCTGCACCCTCCCTGCACGCAGCCTTCCCAGGAGGTGGGTGCGGGTCATTCCAAATGAGCCATGATGGTACCGTGGGTGTGTGACTGTGTGCAGATAGGTCAGGGTCTACGATGGGGGTGGCCCATGTTTTGGTTTGGGGGGCTTTTTTCTGGTCAGATTCGGATGCAAGGAAACAATACACACACACAGGTTACACATGCTTGAGAGCCTGATGGCCTGAGTTCAAATCCCAGCTCTACTGCTCCAGAGCTGTGTGACCTCGGGCATGTCACTTAGCCTCTCTGTGCCCAAGTCCCTCATAAACTGAAGCTAATAATAGTATTACCTCCAAAGGCTGTTATAGACATTTTAAGTTTATACATGTAAAGTGCTTACCACAGTAAGGGCCATATACAAGTACTATATATGAGGCAGCTGTAATTACTATGGGTGTTGTGTGGTCTGTTTGTGTGTACATCTCCCCGCTCCAGGCAAAGCTGCCTGAGGGCGGGCACCAGGTCTTACTCTACCGTTCAGCCCAGCACCTGATCAAAACAATAGATGGAAAAGTGTTCCATAATGACCAGGGGCCTGAACAAAGGGAACCGTCAGCGAACTCATGAGTGTGAGTGTGTGTATGTGTGAATATTGTGTATAGGTGTATACGTGTCATATACATGTGCGTCGTTAATTTGTGTGTCAGTGGGAGACGATGTTTACGCCAGCACCGCCACTGTGTTTCTGTCTGTATTAGGCTACCAGCAGGGCACGTATGTGTCCCTTGGATGTGACTGCTGGTTGGTAGTGGGTGTGTCTGTAGAATGTGGGTCAGCGAGCCAGCGTTTGTGTGTGTGTCAGTGTTGGGAGTGTGTCAACACCATGAGCAAGAATGTATCAGTATAGGGGCACTTGGGGGGGCTCAGTCGGTTAAGCCACTGACTTCCGTTCAGGTCATGATCTTGCTTCCGTTTGTGGGTTCAAGCCCCGTGTTCATGGGAAGCCACTTGCTTCCGTTCATGGTTCAAGCCCCGCGTCAGGCTCTGGGCTGACAGCTCAGGGCCTGGAGCCTGCTTCAGAGTCCGTGTCTCCCTCTCTCTCTGCCCCTCCCCCGCTCAAGCTCTGTCTCTGTCTCTCTCAAAAAAATAAACATTAAAAAAAAATTTTTTTTTAAAGAATGTATTGGGGCACCTGGGTGGCTCAGTCGGTAAAGCGGCCGACTTCAGCTCAGGTCATGATCTCGTGGTCTGTGAGTTCGAGCCCCGCGTCGGGCTCTGTGCTGACTGCTCGGAGCCTGGAGCCTGTTTCAGATTCTGTGTCTCCCTCTCTCTCTGACCCTCCCCTGTTCATGCTTTGTCTCTCTCTGTCTCAAAAATAAATAAATGTTTAAAAAAATTTTTTAAAAAAAGAATGTATCAGAATATGTGTCAGCATGCGTACAGATGTGTATCTACCAGCATCGCGGAAGCCTGTGCCAGGGTTGTGCATATGTGTGTCGGCAGGGAGTGTTTATTTATGTAAGTCAGGACTGTGCATTTCTGTGTGTCGACACTTGGACTCTATGTGTGTCGATGATGGGTACGTGTGCAGGCATGTGTCCACGGCGGGTGCATATGTGTGTTAGTGTTGCACGTGCGTGCGTGTACGTATCAGCATTGCACGTGTGCATGCACACACCCGTCCCTCGTCTCCCCGTCCTCCTTGAGGGAGGAGGCGAGGAGGGGCTCCCCCACACCCCAGGTCTGAGCCCCGATCCCCGGCGCCTCTCGCGCCTGCGCCTGCCCAGCCCCTACCCCCCACCCCCACCCCCAGCTCCCCTGACTGGCATCCGAGTTAATAAGTGTTGCTTTTCTCCTATTCTACTCAGGCCTGTGATGGAAAATCCTCGGGCTGGAAGTGAGCCCCGAATCGATAGTCCATTCCATTTAACAGGGTGGCTGTCACCATAACGAGATAAAAGTGGATTAACTTCTGTGCCGCTGCCACGTCCACGGGGAGCCCATCTGTTCCCTGCACAGCCGGCCTGGCTCAGAGCAGCAGCTCAGCCCGACAGGATCTGGCCATGGGGGCTCCAGCCACAGCCCCGGATGGGTGCGCTGGGGGTCAGAGATGGCTCAAGACCGGAATCCAGATGCGGTTCAGAATGGGTCTCGGGACAAGCTCCAGGTAGGATCCCAGTGGGCTCCGGAAGGAGACGGGGACAAGGAGGAAGCCAGCATGAGGGGAAGGCCAGCTCTGGATCCAGGATGAAGACCCAGGAGAAGCTCTAAGAAGCCGGAACCTCCCAGACCTGGTATGTGGCAAGGCATGAATTCCCGAAGCCTCTTGGCCTGGACGCCCTGGGAACCACACATACTATCTGAAGTCACTTCCAGAAAAGGCCCTCCCTCTCCCCTGAGGCCTAAAGCAGAGAAAACCTCCCACCGAAGCAAGAAGGATGCAGGGTGAACACCAGGAAGAACTTCCTGACCGCCAGGGTAAGCGCTTTCGTGACCGGACGACCAAAGGTTCACCTTTCCAGGATTTGTTCCAGCTTTGGCTGACTTTTTTTTTTTTTAAACTAGGGGTCAGGAACAAACAAAAATGGAGATTGATTCGACCAAACCCTACTCAATTTCTTCTTTTCCTTCTATAGTGCATGCTTCCAGTAGAGTTTCCCACCTGGTCTTTTTGACTTCGGGATTCTTTGTTCATCCCAGTGGTTCTTACCATCCTGCCTGTGGCTTCTTCCCTTGTCTCCCTGGGAAGGCCCACCGCATCTGGAGATGATCGCCTTTGTTTCCTCTAGATCTCTCATGATTTCATTTTTTTTATATTCACATTTCTATCTATCGGGAATTTGCATGAAGTAGGTGTCTGCATTTTTTTCCCCCACGATTAACTAATTCTCTGCCTCCATGTCTACACTAATTTGAAATGCCACGTTTAGCATTTAGGAGGAACCGACTTTGCCCATCTCCGTTACCTGGTTAATTCTTGTGCTAACCAACTCAAGTTTTAGTAAGGACAGCTTCGTGATGTTATTTCGATATTTGAGAACGTGGTTCTCTTTAACACTGATGGCCCTCTATCTGTATTATTTAATAGCTGTGTAAAAGCATAACTTTATCTAATGATGGCACCAAAAAAGCATACTATCTGAAGCCTGTGGCAACTGCTTTGGAAACGTAAGCAGCAGTCCCCAAATGCTGTATACATTCAGGTTTCCAAAGACCTCCTTTCGCTGCAGCAGTGTGAAGGAATAAAAGCCACAGCGTGTAATCCTAAGGAGGGAGAGAAAGAATCAGATGTGCATAGCCCAAGGGTCACCCTGGGATGTGCAGGATGGACAAATCATGAGTCCCGTCTTGGTTTGGGCTCCCTAGAAGCCAACTCTGAGACAAGGATTTGAGTGCAAGCAGTTTCTTTGGGAGGCATCCCAGAAACCCAGCAGGGGAGTTCGGGAGGGAGGCAGGGGAGGGAGGAAGATGAGACGTGTGCCTTCAGCAAGCCAGTTACTACAGTGGAGCTTCATTCTGGTGACCTCGGGGACCTGTGTAGACCCTGGACCTCAATGATCCCACCCACAGGGGTAGGAGCGGGGGCATTTATGCAGCAACTCCCCTCAGCAACCGACCAAGAGGGGACCTGAAAAGCAGGGAGGGCTCCAGGGAAACACTGCGGGCTTTTGGAAGCAGGGCAGGCATGCGCTACCTGGAAAGCCCGAGGGGTCTGGGCACCGACCAGCGAGGAAGCAGGTATGGTGGCCCAGGAGCAGAGGCCAAGACCCAGACAAGGGCAAAGGGAGGGGAGGGGAGAGTCAAGAGGCCTTTAGGAAGCAGAATGGACAGGGTTTGGAGACCTGAGACTTGTGAGGGTGTGGGAGGCAGAAGAGACTGGGGTGACCCTCAGATTTCTGGCCTAGAAGACAGGTGGATGGTGGAGGAAGGACCTAAATGGAAAACTCAAGAGGCAGAGCCAGGAGGGAGTCTTTGAAGCGTCAGGGAGATGTCCAGGAAACAGATGGGCACTTGGGTCTGGGGCACAGTTGGGAGGTAAGTAGAGGGTGGTGAGTCGTCACTGAAGCCATCGAAGCCAGGGGTGTGGATGAGGAGGGTCCATGCTGAGGAATGATCCAGGTTAGGGCCAGAGATGTGGTGTGCGAGACCCCAGGGAACATCCCACAGATGCGCAGGAGCGATTGTGAGTGAAGTTTGACATGGGCTTGTCTCCCCCTGGTTCCCCAGTGATTGGGAGGCCCCTCCCATCCTTCTGGGCCAAGAGGGGTGACGCCAAGGGAGAGGGTGGGAGGGGAGAGAGGGGACAGGGTGATGTGGATTCCAAAGGAGCCGACAGCTGTCAAATAATATAAAACCTCATATGTTAATAATTCTTACAATTTTGCCAAAGACTTAATGGCTGGCCTGTCAAGAGCAGTGACAGAAGCTATTATGGAAACAAGATGGGAATATTTTGGAGGCAGCATCGACAGCACATCCCGTCCCGGGCCTCCAAGGACCAGGAGGAAGACAGCAGGGCCTCCTGCCAGCACCACCAGGAAGGCCACGTGCTCAGCCAGAAAGAAGCTGGGTCATTGTGGATTCAAGCCATTGACTGTGGATTGATCACCCATGAGGACATTTTAATTAACCGTCAGATCCCAGAGCTGCCCCATCTTTCCTGTCACCCACCCTCCCCGATCTGCAGCCACCTCCACTCCCAACACACACAAAAAAGGAGAAACCGGCCAACAGCACAATCCAGGGAGAGATAGGCACCCGGAGGGTTTCAGTGGCTGGAGGGAAGGGCCGTGGCCTGATCCCACTGCTCTAGGAGCTCCCTGAGGTCTGGCGCTGCTCACGGCCGCCAGTCCTGGGACCAGACCCAGTTGTGCGGCTGACTCACCAAATGAGCTTGGACTCATCACTTGGTTTGAAATGCCTCCGTTGCTCACGTTTAAAATTCGAACAATGGAAGAGTAAATTAAAGGACAAAGGAAGAGTAAATAAAACATGCACAAAAATGCTTTTGGAGCTTCGCAATCTCAGAATCACCTTGCACAACTCCCGGAGCTACCTTCTGCTTAATCTCATTGAGCTTTCCGATCTGTTCCGGGAGGTGGCGTCCTGATCTCCGCGTTTACAGGTGGAGACCCGTGAGGCCAGTGCCAAAGCTGAAGTGGGCACCCACTGCGCATCCACAGAGCCGGAATGTGAGCCCCAGGGCTTCTCTCCAGCACCAGAATCTGCCTTCGTGTAAGGGATTCTTATTAGACTAATAATCATGACGACTGCCACTTGGAAGTGCTTACTTTGTGCCAAGAGTCATGCTAAATCGGAGCCTCTCAAACTTGGCTGGGCACCAAGGGACCTCTGGGCATCGTGTTGAAATGCCGATTCAAGTGCAGCGGGTCTGGGGTGGGGCCTGAGATTCTGCATTTCTAATAAGCACCCAGGAGATACTGATGCTTCCAGTCTAGGCACCATACTTTGAGTGCCAAGTATAAATGCTTTCTCTCATCTAATTGGCACAACACCCTGTTGAAAAGAAAGCCACAGGCTTGGGGCGCCTGGCTGGCTCAGTCGGTGGAGCATGTGACTCTTGATCTCGGGGTTGTGAGTTCGAGCCCCATGTTGGGTGTAGAGATTGCTTAAAAATAAAATATTTAATTAAAAAAAAAAAAAGAGGAAAAGAAAACCACAGGCTTAAAATGGCATCACATAGGCCAAGCCATCAAACCTGGGGCTTAATATCTAACATAATCGCGGTTTCAGCCTCCCCCAGAAATGTAAGGGCTTAACCAATCAGTTGGGAATTTTGTGATCAGCACCAAGGAGGCAATCTCCACATACATAGGCCCTCTCCACCCCCCAAAGATGAAGTAATCCACTTAATGAGACCCCTTGCCCTTCCTCCACCTAAGTGCAGGTGACCTTGCCTGAAACAATCCTTTCCTAATTCATGAATCACTTAACAGAGCCAATGAGATGCTCAAATTTACTTGGTCGAATTTTTTTTTTTAACAACCCCTATGAAGTAAGTACTCTTGGGGCGCCCCGGTGGCTCAGTCAGTTGAGCGGCCGACTTCCGCTCGGGTCACGATCTCGCAGATCATGAGTTTGAGCCCCGCATCAGGCTCTGTGCTGACAGCTCAGAGCCTGGAGCCTGCTTCAGATTCTGTGTCTCCCTCTCTCTCTGCCCCTCTCCTGCTCATGCCCTGCCTCTGTCTCTCTCAAAAATAAATAATTTTTTTAATAAAAAAAAAGAAATAAGTACTCTTATTATCACCCTTGTTTACAGAGGAAACTGAGGCCTAGGGAGATAGAATAACCTGATCGGGTCATGAGCTAACCAGAAGAACCAGGATTTGAACCCAGGTCAGCTGGCCTGTCTACCCACTTACCCTTGGAGCCCTAACACCTCCCCAGCGTTTGCCTAGAAAGTCAATGACCAGGGGTAGGTCTCTGAGGATGAGCAGGACCCATCTCCAAATGCCATCACATGGGGAGTTAGGGCTTCACCATAGGAATGGGTGGGAGGGGGTTGGGGGGGAGGAGACATAAACTTTGAGCCCATAGCGCTTAGTAAGAGAAGAGGGTGCTTCCCACCAGAGAGGGCCCTCCAGGGCCCACTCTCCCACAAAGAACAAAACCACGAAGCTCCAGGGAGTCCCCAGTGCTCTCTTTCACACGGCCAGGAAACATAAAGACACCCTCTCTGGGTCCTCCTGCCCCTGCCCCTGCTCCCAGGCCACTGGGCTGCAAGCCCACACTGCCTGCAGCCACCCGCCCACGAGCATTAATTGAAAATTAATCCGCTCGGTACGTGCCAACGAGCAAATCAAAGCTAAGTGTCTCAATTAGGAAGAGAAATGGAGTCGGGCACTCTTCTCAGGAGCCGGCTTATTTATGGGGATAATATCATTTTTAATGAGGGGAGCTACTAAAAGGCACAACAAATGCAACATTTAATAGAAAAATATTACAGCATTCCATCAGCGGAATGCTGTCGGGAGGGGGCACCCGGAGATCCACGGATACCCGGGAATCTATCTGTGGTTGTGTGGGCGCCTGCGTACCAGCACCCGTGTGTATGCGTGTCTGCGCGAGCACACACAGCTATGTGCACACGCGTGTCAGCGTGCACGTCCATGTCTGAATATGTGAGTATCTGTACACGTGTGTCTGGGCCTGGGGGAAAGGGTGAAGCATTCCTGAGTTTTTGCCACACAGGGTGGATTCCCCACCTCCCTCCTAAAGTACCCCCATTCGGGGTCCCGGGCCAGCCAAATAAGGACTCAGAGTATTTCCCAATACTAAGGGGGACCTGGTCTGTTCAGTCCCTGGAGAGCTGTAAGTGTCTGTCACCAACCTCCATGGAGGGTCATAAAGGAGCAAATTAGACTCAGGGCCCCAGCCTCCTCTGGGCTCTCTCACATGTGAGCCATGGCGGTTCCAGCCCACCATATCACTGACGGCTGCAGGACAAGGCCCTCAGGGCCCCACTGCACCGCCCCAAGCTGGCACCAGGCCCAGCCACCCCCTTCAGCCTTGGTCTCGGGTTCAAGAGCCAAGGACTTTGCTTGCCAGGCCCAAGTCCAAGATCCTACCCCCACTGCCCCCCTCCTCTACCCAGGTGCAACCCAGACCCAGACCCAGCTCCGTAGCCCCAGCTCAGGGTGGCCTCAACTTTAGCATCTGTGGAATGGGGAAGCAGCTGAGGTGGGCAGCTCAGAACCCAGCCTGCCCTCCCCTCCCCCCAACACAACATGCACACATCGTTCTCCTTGCCTCTGCTCATGTCAGAGCCCTCCTGGAGCAGGTCCCAAATCCTGCCCTCAACTCCCTTGCCTGGAACAATACCCCACCACCCCCACCACTGCCCACAGGCAGCTTCTCTAATCACCTCGCCCTCCTCAGGCTCCTCCTGAGATGTCAGTGTCCCCAGCATCAGATGGGAACAAGGCCTGCCTCACAGGGAGGTGGCTTGCAGTATCCCCACCAGCACATGGGCCAGAGTGGTTCACGGCTAGACTCAGCTTTGTCACTGTGACCAGAATTACAACACCACTTTCCCGTACAAACCCGCGGAGGCACAGAGTGGGGATTTTTAATCCTTGGGTCACGAAAGAGGAACCTGAAACTCAGAGAGGCTGAGAGGCTTGACTGAGGCCACACAGCAGATGTGAAACACGAGCGCGTTTGTAGAGGTTCCAGAGGGCACTGGAAGCCAGGCACCTGTGGCCAAGACCTGGGCTGTCCCACTTCAGAGAAACTCAGAGAAGTCTCTAAGCCAGGGGACTCAAGCGTAACCCGGCCATGCCTTCCACCAGCTATGACTTTGGACTTGTTAATTAACCTCTCTGTGTTTCTGTTTTCTCCTTGTGGGGTTCTGTCAGGGTGAAATGAGCTAATACCCATCAAGGGCCTAGAATCACGCCTGGCACATGATAAACCGCCAGTATGTATTGAGATGTTGTTACTAATATTAGGCCACCTTACCCCCAATCGCCTCTCCCTGGCCAGGCGGCCGGAGCCATCCATCAAATGGTCTGTGAAGGTCCTCAAGGCAGGGCCTCTCCCTCCCTCAAGCGTCTAGCGTGGGAGCCCACGCTAGCTTCCTTGACCCGGGACACGTGCCTTCCCCTACGCTGTCATTCCTCCCTGCCCTGCATGCTTATGTGTTTGTTATGCATCTTTCTAGGTGTGTGTTAGCCTTGAATTTGTCAACAGTAAAATAACAATAATAATAAAACCAAGCAGGGATTTGTGCCCAGCAGAGGGGTACCGACGGGGCTGTAGCTGGTGATTATTCATTTAACGTCTGCCTCCACGTGACACGGGGCAAGAACAATGTGTGTCCTTTCCCGCAGTTTCGCTGCACCTAGAAAAATCTCTCGACGTGGTAGGTAAGCAATTATCGTCGGAGAGAGGGAGCGAGCTGAGGGCGGACTCTTCCCTGGGTGGGTGGAGATCTGAGTCTTTGAACCCTCAGTCTCAGGAGGGGAGACCCCCACTCCAAACCAGGAGCCAGAACTGGGGGCCTCCTCCTCCCCCCCCAGACCCCAGGCACCTGCAGATTGACGACATTTGAAAGTTAACTTCCCACAGAAGTCACTCTCCAGGATTAATATTTATTTCTTATGAAATTTAAATTTTTCAGTGTAATTAAAATTTTATTCGTCATGAGTTATAGGTAAAAATATTTATAACTTTCCCTTTCGCGCCACTGAGGATGAGTCTTGGATGGAACCAATTACCCGGGCCTCCTCCTGGTGACTGCTCCGGGGGGTCGAGGGCAGGGAGGGGGTCAGAGGGCCGGCGGGGACCAGAGCCGGCATCCATCTCCCCAGGCAGCCTTATCAGCTCTGCCTCCTACATCCAAGCAGTGGAGGTGACTGGCAGGAGGGGGAGCTGAGACCTACCCCACCCCCAAACTCCTGGTGAATAACCCAGTGGGAGCTGGGATCAGGGCCAGAGAGAGGCCAGAGGGAGGCTGGGAGAAGACAGGAAAATGAGGCCTCAGAATGAGTGCAGGAGAGGAGGGAAAGATTGCAGAGAGAGAGAGGACCCACGTCTTCCCACCCTGGCGCGGAACACGGTGCAACAGCCTGTCGAAGGCAGCCCCTGTGGCCAGGAGATCGTGGCTCTTGGCTGTGGGGCCTTTAATCATTTTGTGCCCAGCCTGAAGGGCGCATCTTCAGCAGAGATAGAGAGAAGTGTGGAGGGGGAGCCAGGGGCCACGGGTTCTGAAGCCAGGCAGGCCAGCATCCAAATCCTGGTTCAGAATGACCTGGCACATGTCGCATAACCTCCCTGAACATCAGTTTCCTCACCTGTAAGATGGGGGCCTGCAGATCACATCAGATGATGTATAAAAGGCCCGACACACAGCTGGGGTTAATAGTAGAGGATCCTGGCCCTTTTTCCCAGCTGCCGCTGAGGTGCTCGGTCCTTCCAAGGAAGCTAAGGTCGCGTTGGGGTGGGGCCCTCACTTCATCCACCAGTGAGGAGCACCCGCCCAGGAGAGCCCGCTCAGCACTCCCGGGCACCAAGGTCTCCGGCTCAGAGCTCGCCTGCCTGCATCTACTCAGGCCCAGCCCTCATCCTGCACAACGATGAGGTCACAGTCACAGAGGATAAGACCAATGCCCTCCTTAAAGCAGCAGGTGTAAATGTGGGACCTTTCTGGAGGAACTTGTTTGCAAAGGCCCTGGCCAATGTCAACATCTGGAGCCTCATCTTTGAGGTAGGGGCTGGAGGAGCCACCCCAGCAGGAGATCCCGCTCCCCCCTCCGGGGCTGCCCCTGCGGAGAAGAAAGTGGAAGCAAAGAAAGAAGAATCGGACGAGTCTGGTGATGACACACGTTTTGGTCTTTTGGACCACACCTCTCCCGTAACCTGTTCAATAAAAAGCTGAACTCTTAAAAAAAAAAAAAAATAGCAGAGGATCCTGGGCTGTCTATCCACTGACGAGGAGCTCACTACCTCACAAGGATAGTCAGCTATCTTCTCACTAAAGCTGAACCCTTCACTCTTAAAAATGGGGCTGTCTGGACTCCCTGTGATCTCACATGAATTGCTCTGGAATATAATTCCCCGAGGCACTGGAAGATCAGAACCCACCCTCGAAACTCTCCCACACCCACCACACTGGCTATCAACACAGCCTCAAGTCTGCCCACAGATTTGCCTGGCTAGGAGACTTCTTGGCTCCCACGTGGCCCTCGACGCAGTCTTGGTACCAGTGGCGTGCCTTCAACAGCCAACCCCGAGTGAGACTCACCACCAGCAGGGCGACATGAACTATGAAAGTCAGTCAGGCACCTGCCACCCCTCCCTGCCTCTCCTCCTGTGTGCCAGAGCCACGAGGTCCAGACTGGACAAGGGAGGGTCAGGACTCACTTCCCTAATGCCCCCGGGCAAGGACCAGGCTCCCTCTTCCTCCTCACCTTGCCGGCCTGCCCGCGGCTACACTTCGTGCTCACTAATTAGACCTGTCACTGGCCCTGAATCACTCTCGGGCCGGGCTGGGGAGGTCATTAAGCCAGAGATGGATAAGTGCTAAGCTGGCCCTGCTCTGGAGATTTACAAGGCTCAGGCTGGGGAGGATTTATAAGGTTTGTTAAATTTCTAATTGAGTTTACAGTGCAGTGCCATAGTCTCGGTGACCAAACCGCATGGATGAGAATTGAAACAAGTACACCTGTTCCTCATGCTGTGGGAAGACGGGGCCTCCCTATCTGTCCCCCTCTGCCAAAACACCAGCCCCAACCAAGCCACTCAGCATGCCCCGCCCAGCTCCTGGCCCGCAGACCGGCCACCAGCCTCACAAAGAGCTACAGGCCCAGCATCCGTCCGCAGTAGGTTGGCTGCCGGGATTTGTTGTTTGTTTGTTCATTTTTTTTAATAGTTAATACACTCGCATGGTTCAAAATTCAAAAAGTAGAAAGGACACCCCGAGTAAATCTCTCCCCAGCCCCCACCCCTGCCATCTCCCAGCCACACAGTTCCCCTCCCTGGAAAAAAAAAAAAAAACACACAGGGGTGTTATCAGTTTCTAGCAAATCCTTCAAGATCCACACACACAAGCAAACACACCCGCACATACATAATGCGTATATACGTACATGTATATTCCTTTGTGTGGATGTATATATACACCTTGCTTTTTTTCACTGAATACCAAATCTTAGGAATCTCGAATGCTAATTGGTCTGGGTTTGAATCTCAGCTTTGCCCCACGGTGTGCTGAAGCTGGCTCGTCCCCACCCACAAGAGCCAATTGTGAGCATGTCTTCCCAAGTTCAAGTTCAGGGATGTCATGTTGGGGGCTTGAAATTCTGTGGGAGTATGAGCACCACAGAAAGAGGCAAACACCTCAAATCCAGGCTTTTTGAGAGCCAGTTTTGAGAGCCAGTGGTTAAGCATGGACCAGCATACCACTGGGTTTTGCCTCTTATGAGTCGTGTGACCTCAGGCAAGTCACTGGACTTGTCTGAGCCTCAGTATGTTTGTGTCTAAAGTGGGCTTAAAATCGCATCACGGTGTGGCCTTGAGGATTAGATAAGATAACTCAGGTGAGTGTTCAGCACCGTGCCTGGCGCGTGGTAAGTTAGGGGTCACCGCTGATGATACTGTTCCACTCTGGACAGCACCGTTGAAGAGGAAGGGGAGGGCCGGGAGTGCTGGACGAGTTCAGGGCTCTCTGAACTCAGTGGATGGCAAGTTTGTCCCAGAGATCCTTGAGAGGAGAAATCAACCCAGCCTCGACCCAACTCACTCGATATCACTACCATACCTGTGGTGCGCCTGTCCTCATGCTGCACGTGACAGATGCAGAAATGAACAAAGTTTCAGTCCCGCCCACAAGGGGCTCCAGTCTAGTGGGAGAGGGGGACAGACATCTAAACAGACAATGTCATCGTGCTATCGACATAGGCAGAACAGGATAAGTCCAGGGGAAGGAGAGAACCTGACTCCCCAGATGGGGGTGGGGTGGCTTTCCCAGAGGTACCCTTGATGCTGAACATTGAAAGATGGCTAGGAACCTCAACAGAAAAGGCGGGGCCTGGATGACTGATCCCAGAAAGCAGAGCTCATTTCTTCTTGGCTCAGAGAGAGAAAGTCACTTGCTCAAGGTCACACAGCATGGAAGCCACTGAGCCAGGACCCTATCTAAGTCAGGTCTCCTTGGCCCAAAGTATGACTCCTCTCCTGTTGCATTGTCTGCTCTCCATCCGGTCACCAGGCCATCATGCAGGTAAGTACTCAAGGCTCTGGGAGGGATCCCAGGAACACACAGGGTGAGAAGGGTGCCCTGGGCAGCCTCCTGACAAGACTGGTCCTCTAACAGGGAACTCGCGTTCTCACACGGGGCTGTCATCACGGCCAGAAACCCCATCTGCACACTTAGCCTGAGTTTGGAAAATCAAAGGCATGGAGCATGTCTGCAATCCTTGGTCTCCGCTCTAGAACACCCCACCCTCGAGGCCCATGGCTCCCCTCCTTCCTCCTCTCGTATCTTGGCTTTGGTTTGTGAATCAAACACGCTTCCTGTCTGAGGAGTATGCTACTCATGGGGGAGACGATGAAGGAGTAAGAAGCCCAGAGAGGAACGGACACAACGGCCGCAGAGGATTCCAGAGCCTGGGGCCTCCCGGGAAGGGTCGGCGTGACTCTGCACTACTGTCTGGAGACCTGCATGGGTGACAGACAACTCTCCATCGTCCTCACTCACTCCTTCAATAACACCCATGGGATGCCTCTGACTGTGTGCCATGTGTGAGACGTGGCCCATCAGGGAACAAGGCAGGCAAGGTCCCTGCTCTGCTGGCAACTTCATTCTGACAGGGGAGACGGAGCATAAACCATAAACCAGGGTATCAGCTGATTTCAGATGGTGACGAGTGCTCTAGAAGAAATAAAGCAAGCTGCCGAGATAATGAGGGACGAGGTGTGGCCAGGGAAGGTCTCTCTGAGGAGGTGACATCTGGCCTGTCATCCAAATGACGGGAAGGAACCAGCCACGTGAAGGGGTGAGGGAAAGATACTCCAGGCAGAGGAAAGTCAGCAGTGCGAAGGCTCAGAGGCTATGTCAGCTAAAGGAGCTAGCTCTCTGGAAAGGGAACGGCCCAAGGGGGCACTGGACACACCCAACACAGAAAGTGAGTAGAACCAAGCATACGACATGCCGATATGCGACCGCAGACTGATCGTCCTACTCTCTGGGGCTCAGTCTCCCCACCCATCGATGGGTCAGTAGCAAAAACATTCCCACTTCTTAAGAGAACTAAATGAGCCTCTGTAACATGTGAACCTCTCCACGCGGAAGGCAACTCCCCACTCCTCCTGGCTCTCAGAGTCTGAGGGACAATCTGCAGTCCCGCCCACAAGGGGCTCGAGTCTAGTGGGAGAGGGGGAACAGACAATGGGAGCCTCAGAGTCTGAGGGACAATCTGCAGGCCGGGGCTCTTCCATGACCTGAGGAGGGGCAGTGAAGAGCTCAGTCAAAGGAAAACACCAGAAAGGAAGCCAAAGAGCTGGAACAGGCTTGCCAGGTTTCTAGCTTCTTTGAGGGACCCCAAGGATAACAGGGTCACCCTGCTCAGTGATGCCAAAGGGTTTACTTGTCCAAAGCCGCAAGTTGATTTGGGGGTCCAGGACATGTAAGATGCCACCAAGCACCCTGCACGGTTTCCATCCTAGCGGGCCCACTTCTTCCCGTCTCCAGGAAGACACAGGTGAATCATTTCAAGGGGTCGGTTGATGGGTGGGGAGCCATGGGAGGGTGAACAGCGAGAGCTGAAACCCCACACCTTGAGCCTGGGAGTCAGGGATCCTAGAAATGCCTTCCCATTCCCCACGTCCATTTACACCACCTGCATCAGAGATCCTAATCGACAGTCACTCGCAGTGACTTCTACCAACCCAAAGAGGAGCGAGGGCACAGAGCCCAATGGTCCAGAATCTAAGCATCCAGCGCCCCCTGGTGGTGATCATGACAATACAAAGCTTGGTGCCCTCAAGCCCTGGATAGAAAACATCTGGCCCTACTCCCTCTGGTAGGGTGGGAGCGGCGAAACCCAGGGCACATTTGGCACAGTGCCCAGTGCGGGAGGTTAGCGGGGAGGGTGAGCTGACATTCAGCCACTGCCCACTAGAAAAGGACATGCCCTGAGGTGGAACAGGACTTGTCTACAGTCACACAGCAAGTAGATTGCACCTAATGACCAAAAAGAGCATTCATTCGTTCATTCAATCTGCTTCATTAAGCATCTACAATATGTCTGGCACTGTTCTAAGCGTAGATAACTCAAGAGTGACCAAAACAAAGTCCTTGCCCTCATGAAGCCTGTATTCCACTGAGGAAAGGATGATAAGCACGTAAACAAATAAAAATGCAGAATGTCAGGTAAGGATAAGTTTTACAATGAAAAATAAAATATGGTAAGAAGAGAAGCAACAGAGTTGCTACCTTAGATCAGATAGTCATGGAAGGGCTCTATGAGGAGGGGACATTTGAGCTGAGACACAATGAAGAGACAGAGAAATGTCTGGGGTGGGGGTGGGGGGGAAGCATTCCAGGCAATGGAAAGAGAAAGTATTCCCTGATGCAGGGACATCCTTGGCATTTTCCAGAAACAGCAGTTAATCTGTAAGTCCAAACCCAGCAAAAATATCTTTCAAAACAAAGACAAATTTAAGACTATTTCAGACATACAAAAGCTTAAAGAACTCATCAACAACAGACTTTCACTATAATAAATGTTAAAGAAAGCCCTTCCATCAGAAAGAAAATGATACCAGATAGATATATGGATTCAAGGAATGAAAAACACCAGAAATGATAACTACACAGGTAAATATATTAGTTTTATTATTATTTGAACTAATTTTTAAAATAATTGGCTATTTAAACAAAAACAACAATGTATACTATGAGGTTTATAACATCTATAAGTAAAATGTATCACAACAATAGAAAAATGGCTAGGAGATGGGAAATGGAAGCATGCTATCATAAAAGTCTTATATCACACCTGAATAGCACAATACCATTTGTAGACGATTGTAAGTTAAAGATACATACTATACACCCTAAAATAATGACTACAAGTTATAGCTAATAAACCAACAATAGACATAAATTGGAACCATTAAAAAAAAACGAAAGAACCAAACAATATAAAAAAGGAAACAAAGAACAGATGAGACAAACATAAAACAAATAACAAGATGATAGACTGAAACCTAACCATATCAATAATCACATTAAATGTAAATGATCCGAACATCCCAATTAAAAGACAGAGATTGTCAGACAGGATAGAAAAGCAAGAACCAACCATGTGTCTCAAAAAAGACATATTAAATATAAAGACACATAGGGGTTAAAAGGATGCCAAAAAAGCTATGCCATGCTAACACTAAACAAAAGAAATATCAAAGTAGGGACACCTGGGTGGCTCAGTCAGTTAAGCATCTGACTTCGGCTCAGGTCATGATCTCATGGTTCAGGAGTTTGAGCCCCATGTCAGGCTCTGTGCTGACAGCCCAGAGCCTGGAGCCTGCTTCAGATTCTGTCTCCCTCTCTCTGCCCCTACCCTACTCTCTCTCTCCCTCTCCCTCTCTCTCTCTGTCTCTCAAAAATAAACATTAAAAAAATTTTTTTTAAAAAGAGATATCAGAATGATGTCAGAGCAAAAACTATCACCAGGTAAAGTAAATATTAAAGAAATTCATTTCATAATGATAAAGATATCACTTAATACTGAAGACATAACAATCTAAAATCTTTGTGCATCTAATAACACAGTTTCAAAATATGGGATGCACAAACATAATGGTAAGGATTAACAGACAAATCCACAATTATTGTTGAAGATCTCCATACTCTTCCTTAAAAGTTGATAGAACAAGTAGACAGAAAGCATTTATGATATAGAAGATTTGAACAACACTCTAAAACAACTTGACCTAGTTGACATTTATAGAACACTCTCCTCAACATCAGAATATACATGATTTTTAAGTACTCATGGAATATTTTAAAAGATAGAGCCATAAATCAAGTCTGAATAAATTTTAAAAGATTCAAGTCATACAAAGAATGGTCTCTGACCACAATGGAACTAAATTAGAAATCTATAACAGAGAGATATGAGGAAAATCACCAAATACTTGGAAGCTAAAAACAAAAACAAACAAAAATATACTTACTAACCCATGGTTCAAAGAAGAAATCAAAAGGGAAATTACAAAGTATTTTGAACCGAATGAAAAGGAAAACACAACACAAAATAAAAACACAAAATTCATGGTATGCTTCTATGACAGTACTTAGGAGGGAATATATAGCACTAAATACCAATATTAAAAAAGAAGAAAGGTCTTGGGGCCCCTGGGTGGCTCAGTTGGTTAAGTGTCCGACTTCAGCTCCGGACATGATCTCACGACTCGTGAGTTCGAGCCTCAGGTCAGGCTCTGAGCTATCAGCACAGATAGCTATCAGCTATCAGCAAGCCTGCTTTGGATTCCATGTCTCCCTCTCTCTCTGCCACTTCCCCACTCGCACTATCTCTGTCTCTCTCTCTCAAAAAATAAATAAATGTTAAAAAAAATTTTTAAAGAAAAAAAGGTCCCAAATCACTGACTTCAACTTCCACCTAAAGAAACTGGGGAAGGGGATGGGGTGATAGGGGACAAAAGATATAAACTTACAGCTATAAAACAAATTAATCCTGGAGATGTAATGTACAGCCTGGTTATGTTACTAATACTGTATATTTGAAGGTTGCTAAGAGTGAATCTAAAAAGCTCTCATCCCAAGAATAAATTTACAACAATTTGTGGTGACTGATGTTAACTAGACTTACTGTGGTAATCATTTTGCAATATATATAAATAACTAATCATGTTATTGTATACCTGAAACTAACATAACGTTATACATCAATTATACCTCAATTTGAAAAAGAAGAAAAGAAATTAGGGTGGGAAAAGCAAATTAAGCCCAAAGTAAACAGAAGAAAAGAAATACTAAAAATTAGAGCAGAAATCAATGAAACAGAAAACAGAAAAATAATAGAGAAAGCCATTGAAGCCAAAACATGGTTCTTTGAAGAAATCAGTAAAATTGATAAACCTCTAGATAGACAAGTAAGGAAAAAAGAGAGAAAATGCAAATTATCAGTATCAGGAATGAGAGAGATGACACCATAATATTTCACAAATATTAAAAGGAATAAGGGAACATTATGAACAGCTTTCCTAAAATAAATTTGACAACTTAGATGAAATAGGCAAATTCTTTGAGACATAAACGATCAAAGTTCACTCAAAAAGAAACATAACCTAAATAGCCTGTATCCATTAAATAAATTGAATTTGTATATAAAAACCTTCCAACAAACAAACAAACAAAAAAAAACACTACAGGACCAGATGATTTCAGTGGAGAATTCTAGCAGACATTTAAGGAAGCCATAATGCCAATTCAACAAAAACTCTTCCAGAAAATTAAAGAGGAAAGAATATTTTCCAACTCATTCTGTGAGGCTAGCATTACTCTGATAACAAAGCCAAAGACATTATAAGAAAACTACAAACCAATATCCCTCATGAACACAGAAGTAAAATGCTAAACAAAATTGTAGCAACTTGAATCTGACAATATATAAAATGGATTATATATAATGACCAAGTGAGGGTTATCCCGGGAATACAAAGTTGGTTTAACATTCAAAAATAAACCAGTGTAATTCATCATATCAACAGAAATTATTAATGTCCCACGGCTGCTATAACAAATTACCACAATCTTAGTGGCTTAATACGATGCAAACTTACTATCGTAGAGTCGTGAAGGGCAGAAGTCCAAAGGGGTTTCAATTCACTAGGCTAAAATCAAGGTGACAGCGGGATTGCATTTTTCCTGGAGGCTCTGAGGGGAAAAGATGTTTCCCTGTCTTTTCTGGCTTCTAGAGGCTTCCTGTGGCTTCCTAGAGGCTTCTTGGGTTTTGGCTTCCTCCTCCCTCTCCAAAGCTGCCAGCAGCATATCATGGGAGGGAAGGACTCCTGGAGGTTGAGGGCAGCTGTCAAGATGTTCTTTTTAAGATGGAATTAATTTTTGTTTGTTTGTTCAGTGAGTATCTATATGGATGAACCATCACTTGGTCCAGCCTCCTACACCCAAGAAAACGTGTACCTAATCCCCCCAAATAGAAGAATCTGACTTTCGTCTTCCTAATGGCCGGAGATTGGGAAGAGCAGGGGGCCAGCGAGGTGGAAGGAAAGCCTGGGTGTGCCGTGCCTGGGGGCAGAAGCCAAATGCAGAGAGTGTTTCTTTCAAGGAGAAGACAGAATGGGCCACTGAGGCCTGAGAAGTGACTGCTGAATCGCCACTGTAAGGGCCCCTGGGACCTTGACAAGAGCTGTTTCACTAGGCTGGTGGGAGACAAGGACAGACTGGGTGGGTTCGAGAGAAGAGGGGAGGGAGGAGGTGGTGACGGTGAGGACACGCGCTGGCGCTGCCTTTCAGAGATCCTGCTGTGAAGCGGGGAAGACAGACACACACAGAGCACCTATCAGGGGATTTGTTTCTTTTTTACAAAGCCCCCACTTGTAGGGCTGGAGTGATCACCTGGGGCTTGAGATTCCTAGGAATGTTAGATGGTTCTCCTTCCCCAGAGGAGTCCCAGACCTCCAGTCACGGCCGAGGGGCCACGGTCCCCCACCTCACCCACAGCCTCAGTTCATTCCCCCTGCGGTGGAACGGTAGATCCTACTTTAGGAAAGCCTGGGCTCAAGTACCCATGCAGGACCCTGGACAAGTACCCCCTGTCCCCATTTCCTCAGCCGTAAAATGAAGGGGGTAGAGGGGGATTACCCCAGCCTCCCAGTTTCCTCCCCTAGCTTACTCCCATCTGTGTGCCTATTTGGCCCTGGGCGTTGCCAGCTCTCCCCTGCTTCTGCCCTGATGTGACGATGTTGTCCCTTGGCCCAGCAAAACCATGGCAGCTGAGGAGTAGCAATTATCTTCAAATGGTGTGCCTGATAGAGGAAGTCTCCCAGCTCCCCTGTGGGTCCCCAGGACCCCCACTGCGGGTGGAGAGGAGACAGGGGAGCCCCACACAAGGGGATATTAAGCAAAGCGGTTAAGACAGTAGCTCAGGACCCTAGTGTGAAGCTGGTCTCCTCACTTGCTAGCCGTGAGGCCCTGGGCAGGTCCCTCCACCTGGCCGAGCTTCGGATGGGCTCACATTATGCATACACTTCTACAAACCAGCATCTCCTTCAGAGTTGACATGAGGATTAAATGAGATACTGCGTGAATGTGCTTTGCCCAGTATCCAGCCCGTGGGGAGCCTTGTTTGCTCACCAGGAGACTGGTGTCGCCCTCAGTCTGGGTCTCCTGGGAGCCTGGGTTCAGAGAGCCACAGCTCGGCCAGGGGCTTCAGAATAATAGGAATCCCCTAACCCTGCTAACCACCCTCTAGTGTCTGGATTAGCCCTGAGAGATCTGCTCCTCCCCCAGCAGGCACCTCCCACTTCGCCCCTGCGCTCCCAGTTGGGGAGCAGGGTGGAACCCACAGCGGACTCCCTGTGTCCCTCAGGCATGTAGTCTGGAGGCTGAGCAATGACTCTGGAGCCTGGCTCTGCCTCTTCCTAGGCCTGTGACGTGAGGCAGGTCACTTTTCTGTGCCTCGGTTTCAGAATCTATAAAACGGCTAAGAATAGTGTCCCTTCACAGAGTTATGGTGTAGATTTAAACAGTGAATAAACTCCAAGTACTTACAATAGTGCCCGGCACCACATAGAAGGGTTCGCTATTCTCATCATCCCTACTGTCTTCATCCACACACAGCCACGCACACAGTATGTTCCAGACCACGCTTATTGAATTAATAAACAGACGGGAGGGTTAATTAATAAACAAACCAACCTCTAAGATTCCTTAGTTCACTGATAACCGAGAACAACGGCTATGGATTTTGAATGCCTAGCAGATGCCAGATGCTTCGTAACACGTGATCTCACGGAAACTTCCCCAAATCCAGCTAAGTGAGTATGGTCGCGCCTGTTTCACAGATAAGGAAATCGTGACCCTTAGAGGCTAACGTGTCCAACAGCACATAGTCGTTTTTTCCTCCCCTCTCATTTTTAATTGTACCCATGATACAAAATCACTGAGGAAAAAATTCAAATAGAGAGAGGCAAAATAAAAACAATAAAGGTAAAACCACCTGGGATTCCATGCCCAGAAATTTCCATTAAGTTTTTGCTATCATGGAGACTTTCTTCATGCACATATATATATATATATTTTTTTTTTTTTTTCTACAAAGATGGGCTAACATTATGCATACACTGCACTATAATAGACTGGGGCTCTCTCTTTCTGTGCCAATAAATCTGTGCCACGGGCAGCAGCTATAGTATTCTATTGTAGAGCTGAATCAAAATTTATTTAACCAATTTGCTGTTGTGGCATATTTAGTCTGATCCAATTCTCACCATTTTATGTGATGAATATCCTTCTCATCCACGCAACTTTCTGAACTTGTCCAATTATTTCCTTAGGATAAATTCCTAGAAGTAAAATTTCTGAGTCAAAGACTATACATTTATTTAGGGCTTTTCATATACGTGTACTACCAAATTGTCTCCCAGAAAGGCTGTACCGATTCACGCTCCCATGGGCAGAGAATGAGCTATGAGCCACCATTTCTGAAGGTATACAAAATAGGTCCGAAAAGGCGCATTAGTCAGGAAAGGCTAGACCAAGCTGCAGTAACAAATTAACCCCAAATCACAGTGGTGTAAGACAACAAAGACTTATTTCAGGCCACACTGCAGGCTCAACCTGGGTCAGCAAAACAAGGGTCTCTGCCTCGCACAGTGAACTTCAGGGACCCAGGCTGGCAGAGAGAGGCCTGGCCATCTTGTAATTACACCAGCTGGAATACAGGACCTCCAGGGTCACCCCAGAATTAGAAGAGTGAGCACCCAGGTTCTGAAATGCCTCAGCTCAGAAGTGACACATGCTACCTGCACTCACTGCATCGGCTAGAAATGTCACACTGCACGGAGGCTGGAAACTGTGGTCTTCCGTGTGTCCAAACCCGATTTGCATAAACACTAGTCAAGTCAGCTACAGGTAGGAAGGGGTAAAAGTCACAAGGCTTTCCTTTGGCAAGAGAAATCTAAATTGGAAGCAACTGGGTGGTTCAGTCGGTTAAGTGTCTGATTCTTGATCTTGGCTCAGGTCACAATCTCAGGGTCATGAGATTGAGCCCCGCATCAGGCTCTGCACTGTGGAGGGGAGTCTGCTTGGGATTCTCTTTCTCCCTCCCTCTCTGCCCCTTCCCAGTTCTCTCTCTCTCTCTTTCTCTCTTTCTCTCTCTCTCTCTCTAAACAAAAAACTTTTTAAAAAAGAGAGAAATCTGGAGCACCTGGGTGGCTCAGTCGGTTAAGCCTCCAACTTCGGCTCAGGTCATGATCTCACGGTTTGTGAGTTCGAGCCCTGTGTCAGGCTCTGTGCTGACGGCTCAGAGCCTGGAGCCTGCTTCGGATTCCGTGTCTCCGTCTCTCTCTGCCCCTGCCCTGCTCACGCTCTGTCTCTCTCTTTCTCAAAAATAGATAAACATTAAAAAAAAATTTTTTTAATAAATAAATAAACAGAGAAATCTGAATTGAATCCTATGACTCGCACTAGGTGTGGCTTTTCTTAGGAAAGAATTATGTCTCAGGATAATGAAGACAAGGGGATAGGCCAGGCAAGTGAGTTGAGCAGTGGGCTGGTGACAGCTCTCCTCTTACCTGCAGGGCAACCCACCCCCAGTGCTTACTTATCCTGGGCTCCTTGCCTAGAGCCGTGTGGACCCCAGGAAGGCTGGAAGCCAGGTGGGTTCTTCCTGCAAAGTCCATGGGAGGCACAGGAGTGGCGTCCATGAGAAACTCTGCCCTTTGTAGCCACTTAGCCAGCCCCTGACCTATCAGCAGAGAGCAGCAGGAGGCCAGCCCACCCCCTTGTGTCAGGTACAAACAGGAAACTGGGGGACAAAAGTGGTAAAAACGAGGGTTCTGAAGTGAGACTACTGCGTCTGTGAACCAGCTAAGCCACTTACCATTTCTGTGACCTTGATGAGCAAGTTACTTACTATCCCTGTGCCTCTGTCTCCCTATTTCTACATGGGGTTAATTAAGCGTAACCACTTCCAGGAGTGCCTGGGTGGCTCAGTCAGTTGAGCGTCCGAATTCAGCCCCGGGTCATGATCTCGCAGTTCATGAGTTCGAGCCCCACGTCAGGCTTGCTGCTGCCAGCGCAGAGCCTACTTCGGATCCTCTGTTCCCCTCTCCCTCTGCCGCTCCCCTACTTGCACTCTCTCAAAAAGAAACAAACCTTAAAAAAAAAAAAAAAAAAGAGTGGCTACTTTCAAGGGTGATTGTGAAGCTTAAGTAAGACGCTATTCATTCCTTCCCTTAACAGCCAGGCAACAGACACCCTTACAGGATGCAGAGGTGAGCAAAACAAAGACCCTTCCCTCCGGGAGTTTTTATTATCTGAAGGGGACAAGCAACAAATAACACAGCTTTTCGGGCACTGATAAGTCTGGGCTTTTATCATTGTCCTAGACTGCCTCTTGAAAGGCAGATTTCTTCTACAAAGATCAGAGGACTGAATCTCCTTGCCCCTCGGGCAGCAGGTAAGTTCACTGGGGAGCCTCTCTGGGCTGAGCTGGCCACCCAGAGGGATGCTCCTGGAAAAGGACTCCCCTGGTGAGCGAGGGGCAGGAACAAGGAGGAGCAGACAAAGGGGCTGTCGCCCCCACCAGGCCCAGAAAGGCGGCTGTGCTCTGGGCCCGCATGTCCATTGTCCACGTCAGAGTAAAAGCCACTCCACGTGTCTGGCTGGCAGCTGTCCTATCACTGATCTACAGGCGGGCAGACAGGGCAGAGCAAACGTGGCGAGGGGGAGGGGGATGGAAGACACGAGAAACCGGGGGCCAGGGGCTTATAGTCCTCAGCTCCATCGGCATCACTAAAGCCCCTCAGACATTTGTCGCCTCACGTAGACCCAGACCTCACACAGATCCAGAGCATGCCAGGGCTTTGGGAAAGGAGACCTCAGACTGCGATCGGGACCCGGAGACAGTGCTGATGGCCCCAGAGGCCACCAACCAGGACAAACCGAATCCAAACAAAGATACAGTCAAGCCTGTAGACCAGACCCAGTGGGGGAAGCCCTACAGAATGAGGGCTCAGCTTTAGAAGCTTCTGAGATAGTGAGCTGGTCCAGCAAAATAGCCACTTCTGCCATCTGGCTGGGAGTAAGGAAGGGTCCCTCCCAACATCTAGACACCAGAAGTCAGCAAAAGAAATTCCCAACTGAAGCAAGCCAGCTGTCGCCTCCCAGCTCAGGGCTGGGGTAGGACTTCAGAGTTGATGGGAGAAAAGCAGAGAATAAATAAGCAGTAATAGGTGCTCCCCCAGAGCCCTGCGAGAGCCCGGAAGAGAGAGAGGTTAATCCTGCAAAGCTCAAGCCGACTCCGGGGCGGATTTCAAAGAGCTGGACTGTGGGGACTCAGAGAAGTCGCGATTATATCTCATCCCACGACCCCCATTTGCTGTTCTGGGGCAACCCAGCCATCAGGGAAGGCTACCATCTCCAGGTATATGCATTGCAGACAGCTTTTCCCACAAAGCCTCATGCTGTCCTATGGGAACACAAAGGAGAGGTGGGCGGTGGGGAAAGGGGACCGTTGGTGACTACCTGTGAAATGAAGTGCCCTATGCTCGGGTCAGCATGTGTGGCCATGGCGTGGATACAGCCAGAGAAGGCACCCTGACTCACTCTCCAAGGGAGAGAAGAAAAATGCCAAGAACAGGGCACCTGGTGGTTTGGTTGGTTGAGCCTCTGACTCTTGGTTTCAGCTCGGGTCGTGATCCCGCAAGTTCGTGGGTTCGAGCCCCGCACCGGGCTGTGTGCTGTCAGCACAGAGCCTGCTCGGGATTCTCTTGTCCCTCTCTCTCAAAAATAAATAAATAAACGTAAAGCCTCTTCTAAAAAGAAAAAAGAAAGAAAAATGCCAAGGACAACAATGCAGGCTGGCAGTGGTCTGAGAATCACTGTTGGCTACAGCTGGCATGTCCCAGATGGGACCACCAGCACGGGCCTCGTGGAAGTCCCAGTGGGCCACGCTATCCAGTGTAGGGGGCTGAATTGTAGCCCCCAAAAGTATGTCCACCTAGACCCTCAGCATGTGACCTCACTTAAAATAAGGGTCTTAATTACCTTAATTAAGGTGAGGAGCTCAAGATACGATCATCTTGGATGACGTGGGCCCTAAACCCCAACAACTACCCTCAGAAGGAACAGAAGGAACAGAAAAGAGAAAACGGACTCACGGAGAGAAGGCAGCACGTAGAGATGGAGTGACGCTTGAAGCCGTGTGAGCCCAAACCAAGGAGCACCGGGGGCTGCTGGCAGCCACAAGGCACAAATAAGGGGTGCAGAACGGACTCTCCCTCGGAGCCTCCAGAGGGCACCGATCCGGCCAACGCCTTGATTTTGGACTTCTGGCCTCCAGAATCACGAGAGAATAAATTTCTGTGGTTTTCAGCCGCCAAGCTTGCGGTCATTTGTAAGGACAGGCCTAAGAAACTAACACATTTGGTGACCATTTCGGTTTTGCCACGTAGCAAACTACCCCAAAAAGGTCATGGTTTAAGACAACAACCATCTATCACGTCTGTAACTCGGTGGGCTGGGAACTCAGACAGGAGTCACCTAGGTGGTTTTTCTGCCCCGTATGCGTTCAGCCAAGGTCACATGCTGGCTGCATCCAGCTGACAAGTGGCTCAGGCTGGAAAGCCCAACATCTCGCTCACCTGTCTGGTGCCCCAACGCGGTTCTGTGCGCCTGGCTTGGGCTTCCTCACAACGTGGTGGCCTCGGGGTAGCCACCTCGGGGTGGCCTCTTACACAGCACCTGGCTTCCAAGAGGGCGTGTTATAAGCAACAAAAGTGGAAACTACAAATCTCTTTAGATCTGGCCTTGCCAGAACCTCCCTAGAGGTTCTGCCTCCCAGGTACAGAAGAGGGTGGAGGGCGTTGAAGGCAGGATGAGGGAGTGAGTGGGCAAACACCAGAAGGATGGAGAGAACCTGTATCTGCAGAGCGCGCCTGTGCTCACCCCACTGTGTGCCCGGCACTTTCTGTATGTTGTACCTCTTCCTGAGCTTTCCTGGACTGGAGACCAAGGCAGGGCAGGGGCTGCGCTGAACCTGGCTGGGAGCGGAGGGGCTCTGCCCAGGCACAAGGGGCTGGGGAAGCCTGAGGGTGGGGATGCTCCCGACCCTGATGCCCAGAGGTGGTTGGGACCCCTGCTGCCACGTGCCCCTCCGCCCCCACCCTCTGAGGAGCCCCCCGGGACAGGTCGTGCCCCCACCTCCCTGACTCCACCCCTGGCTCTCTCCCTCCCCCGGCTAGACCCCACCCTCACCACCTTAATGAAGTTCCCCAGCTGACACCTCCTAATTCCCCAATGATTAACTTCCAGTGGATTAGAACCAGGACAGCTATTTAATTAACACGCATGTCTGAGATTACTCAGGACTCATTAAGACTCCATGATTGACTTGTTAACGTACAGGAATTCAATTACTTGCCTGGCACCGAACTCCTGGCCAGGGCATGGGGGGGGCGGGGGCAGTGGAGCAGGCTACAAATGCCCAGCCTGAGAGCCCCAGTCTGAAGGGATAAATAGGCCTATTCCAGAAAAGCCCAAGCGTGAGGGAGGTGACACAAGTTGACCCCAGGGAGCCCAGATCTGAGCAGGAAGTCACAACCCTTGTCCCCAGAAAGCCCCAAACTGAGGGGGAGGATACGGCCTCTATCTTTGACCATCTCCAAGTGTGACAGGAGAAATTTCTCACCCCCAAGGAGTTTCCTGAGGGGGAAGACCTAATTCATGTCCCTGGGGGGCCCTGGGGGCCCCGACCTGGGGAGACACAGACTCTTTCTTTGGGTACCCCCACTCTGAGATGGACAGGAGAGCAATCAGGGGGAGCAGCCTCACCCCTGTTCTGGAGGGCCTTGGTGGAAAGACACACGCATCACTGGAGGCCCCAGTCTGAAGGGAGACACATAGCCAGGGCCGTGGGAAGTCCAATCTGAGGACACACCGTCCCTTCCCAGGAGAGACCCTTATCCAGGAAGGGAGACAGGGCACAAGGCCAGAACATCTCCATCAGAGAAAGCCACAGCCCAGAAAGACCGAGCAGTCATGGGGTGAGGGAGGGGGTGTCTGGAATGTCCTTCCCTCAGAAGAGACCAGGGAGTGGACATTTCCTCAGAGGCTGGTGGGGAAGGGACGGGCCGAGTAGGGGAAAGGACAGACAGAGCCAATCCCAGACTTCCCCGCCCAGGCCCGGCTGCCCTATCCACACACAGGAAACCTCAAGGTCGGGACCAAGATTATTCATGTCTCCAGCCCCACCCTGCCCGGCTAGGACCTGTACTGCACCATTGAAGAAGGGCTAACTGAGGAAACTGAGGAGTAAAAGGGAGGCCCAGGTCTGACAAATAAGATTGGGATGACCACCATAACAACGATGGGGGATCTCCTGGCTGCCTCCTTGCCACTGAGCATTTTCCACACATCATCTCAGCTATTCTCCCCAGGTGTGGAGGAGACTGGGGTCCAGAGAGGTTAAGTAACTTGTCCAAAGTCACACAGGAGCGAGGAGTGGAACCTGGCCGAAATGCGGTGGTCTTGATCGTTACCCTTCCCTGCACCGTGCCCTTCTGCTGGCCCTGGGGGATGGCAGGCTCACACCTGCTGCCACAGTTCCTGCGAACAAAAGCCCTGTCCACAAAACTGCACGCAGGACACCCACAACGGCAGAGCAGGGGTCGGCCAATGAGGGAAGGCCCCTCCACGGCCCGTGAAGAGGAGACCCCATGAAGAAGCCTGGACCACCGTGCCCAGGGGGCCCATCAGGATGGTGGCAATCCGGGGGCAGCAACTCAGTGCAGATGCCTGACAAAGCTCTGCAACACATTTGCCAACTGATGGGATGACAGAGACAACACCTAGTGGCAGAGCTGGGGAAGCCAGAGGGTGGCCTCCTACAAGCTGTGTGGCCTCAGGCAAGTTACTTCACCTCTCTGAGACTGGTTCCTAACCTTTAAACAGGGTGGTAACAGGGGCGCCTGGGTGGCTCAGTTAAGTGTCCGACTTCAGTTCATGTCATGATCTCACGGTTTGTAGGTTCGAGCCCTCCGCCCGGCTCTGTGCTGACAGCTCAGAGCCTGGAGCCTGTTTCAGATTCTGTGTCTCCCTCCCTCTCTGCCTCTCTGCCCCTCCCCCCTCTCTCTGCCCCTCTCCCTTTCTCTCTGCCCCTCCACCCGCTCTCTGCCCCCCTTCCCCCACTCGTACTCAGTCTCTCTCTTTCTCAAAAATAAACAAACATTAAAAAAAAAAATGGCAGCCTGTTTCCGATTCTGTGTCTCCCTCTCTCTCTGCCCCTCCCCCGTTCATGCTCTGTCTCTCTCTGTCCCAAAATTAAATAAAAAACGTTGAAAAAAAAAAATGGCAGCTCTTTCTGCCCACAGGTCCTGTCCCCATGCTTTAATAAAATCACCTTTCTGCACCCCCCCCAAAAAATTTTTTTAATAGAGGTAGTAACGGTCCCTTTCTTGTAAGGGTCTTTGGAGGAATAAATGACATAAGGTACATGAGGTAACCATGCCTGGCAGGGGAAGAGTCCTCACTGTGTTAGCCGTTCTGTGCTCATTTGTTAGCTCTTCAGGAAGAAAAGAGAAGTCGCCAGGAGCCAACAATGGTTCACTTGAAAAAGTTACATCCTGCTAACGTCCACACTGAATGGCGTTTCTGGAACGACGAGTCAAAGAGCAGTGGGGATACTTCAGAACCACAGGTGAGGCCCTCCTAAGAGAACCACACTGGTTTCTGTAAAACGTGGGCTGGACGAAATACTGTCCTACGTTGATGGAAGCTGTGCTGAGCGTTGATTAAATGGGGTGGAGGCCGTGTCATTGGAGAGGGTCACCGCAAACACACCTGAAAATGACAAGATGTCAGAAAGCTGGAAGGGCCAACAGAAGAATGTCAAATGACCCTGAAAGTCCAAAACAGTGCCTTCAGGCCAAGAAGACAAAGTGTAACAGGAAGTGTTGAAAGATCCGATCTTTGAAAACCAACAGACAGAGAGTTCCACATGCTGTTTAGCAAACAAAGCAGTGAACAAAAATGGGGGGTGGGGAGGAAAACGTGTGTGTGTGTGTGTGTGTGTGTGTGTGTCCTCACATGGCTTAAAAGACCCTTTAAAATAGCCCAACGGTGTCTTAAAAGATCTTAAAATAGCCTCAGATATCTTAATATATCTCTGGAAATATCCGTAAGAAATTAATAACTTTTTTAGTCTGTGGGCAAGAAAACTAAGGCTACCAGACAGAGGTGTGGGAGGGAAATTTTCCCCTGAATAATACCCTTTTATGATTTTTAATTTTGAGCCCTGTGAATGTATTGCCTATTCAAAAATTAAATTAAAGAATGTTAACACTGGTTATCTCTCGTTGCTGGGGTGATAGGTGGTTTTACTTTCTTCCTCCTATTTTCCTGTATTGTCTGGATTTTCTTAGTGACCATGTATTACATTTTTAAATCAAGAAAAATAATAGGACTATTAACATTTTCTTTAAAAGTCTGCCTCACCTGTAGAGGCTGAGGACTTCACTGGGCCACAACTCATGCGTCAGAAGCAATATTGGAGGCCGCAGTTCAAGGGAATCCATTTAGAAATGGGACGAGGCTTGCTGCATAGCTGCAGAGGGCAGAAGGAGGAATCATGGACAGAATGACGTGTCGCTGCTCAGGGCAGTAGCCAGAAAGAACTTTCTATCAATGTTGCTCTGGGAGGAAATGAGCTCCCCATCACTGGAGGTGTGCAAACGAAAAGACAAACAAACAAACAAACAAACCCTGATGTGCTTGTCAGGGCGTTCCAGTGAGAATTCCTGTTCAGCAAAGGACACAGACAGTCTAGGAGCTCTGGGGTTCAAGGTCAGATCTCAGGGATACAGTTTTCTAAGCCCAGGGATGCTAAGCAGGAAGCCCACCTCAGAGGTGTGGACCTTGCTACCATTCATTACAGGTGCAGTGTCACCTGTGATGCAACAAATATAAAACTGTTTATCATAATAAATGATCATAAAAACAGCTAATGTTTATTGAGCACATACTGTGTGCCAGGCAGGCATTACCCTAAGCACCTCCATAGATTAATTGATTTAATTTTCAAAACAACTCTACGAGGTGGGTACAGTCGTTATCCCCATTTTACAGACAAGGACATTGAAGCAAGGCCAAAGTCAAGGTGTTCTGTACAGAGAAAACTGTGCTAGAGAATTTCTCTCCCCCAGTGTTATGGGCTGAACTGTGTCCGCCCAGAATTCACATACTGAAGTCCTAGCCCCCAGTACCTTCAGACTATGACTGCGTTTGGAGATGGGATCTTTGAAGAGGTAATTAAGGGGGTGCCTGGGTGCCTCAGGTCATGATCTCGAGGTCCGTGAGTTCAAGCCCTGCCCTGGGGTCTGTGCTGACAGCTCAGAGCCTGGAGCCTGCTTCGCATTCTGTGTCTCCCTCTCTCTCTGCCCCTCTCCTTCCCCCACTCACGTTCTTTCTCTCTCTCTCTCTCTCTCTCAAAAATAAATAAAACATCAAAAAATTAATAAATGAGAGGTAATTAAGGTAAAATGAGGTCTTTAGGGTGGGCCCTCATCCAGTATGACTAGTGTCCTTAGAAGAAAGGATTAGGACACAGACACACACAGAGGCGGACCAGGAAGCCACAGGGAGCAGACGGTCACCCATAAACCAAGGAGAGCAGCCTCAGAAGAAGCCAATCCTGCTGGCCCTCTGATCTCAGACTTCCAGCCCCTAGAGCGGTGAGAGAAGACCTGTCTGCTGGTCAAGCCACCCCGTCTGTGGTACTTTGTTATGACACCCTTAGAAATTAACACACCGGTCAGTTACAAATGGCTGTCCGGGGAATAGCACGTTGTTCAGCCGTCTTTGGCGGGGTGTGCTCGTGCTAGTGGGCAGGTGCGCGTGCACAGGGCAATGCCAGAATGTGCGTGTGTGTACATCTACCTGCACGGGGGGGGGGGGGGCCCGTGGGTGAGTATGCATTGACTTGGTTGTACACGCGTGAGCACATGTGTGGAAACACGGGCATGGCCACATGGGTGGGCTGGGTGTGCACTCAGGCGGGTGGGGTGGTCGGTACACAGGTGCGTGTTCATGCAGCCCAGCCTGGAAACCGAGAAAGACACTGGGCTGTGCACGCACACTCACGTATGCACATCCACAACGACTTCCATCCTAGGAGCCCAGATCATGTTGGTTGGTAATGTACTTCTGAATCTGAATCTAATGCCAACCCTGTGGGGTAGCCAGGACCGGGTTTACCATCCTCGCACAGAGGAAGCGCTGGTTAAACATGTGCCGTGATTATCACCATTGTCTTTATCACTTTACAGATGAGGAAACAGGTAAACGGCCTGTTCGACATCATACATAATACATATATGGTAGAAATAGAAACAGAACTCACAGAGCTGAATTCCCCAGCCAAGCTTTTTTCTCCTATGCGTTGTCTTTCGTACGCGGTCCAACATGCGCAGGTGCCCATCGTACACGCACGTCCACAGTGCCCATCACGTGGACACGTACAGGGGTTTCCGGGACAACCCACACGTGCGCTCACATGCAGATACCTAAAGGCAACAACATGGTAATGGCCAACATTTTGCCTGACCACAGACTTCGCGTGTGCGTAATCTCATTCCATACTCACAAATACCCTGTAAAGTAAGTGCCATTCTTGTCTTACGGGTGAGGAAACTGAGGCACGGGGTTGCTAAGTAACCTATCCATGGCCCCCCCGGCTGTTAAGCAGAAAAGCCAAACCCCCGCTTTTGACCCATCCGCTCCACGCCTCCCAGCACGCACCTTCTTTCCATCCTTCTTTCGCTGCGCGCAGGTATGTAATTATTCGTCATACAATGGTCTAATATCAAAATGAAATTAGCAGCGACCCACGCGTGGGCAGACGCTTTGAAACTTGGCTCCCTCCCCCATGCGCTTCGCAGGGAAAAGCCAGAGTGGTTCTAAATGATCAGACGTACATAATGGCTTTCCCTTTGTTCTTTTTCTTCCTGACTAAATTGGCCAGAACGCACACCTCTGTTAAACCCAGAGGCATCCGGGTCTGATCACGGCCACCTGTCAACAAGTGTTCGGGTGGAAAAGGTGGAAATGTCTCTTCCCGTCCGTCTGGTATGCAGCCTAGAATTCCGGGATTTTCAAGTCTGGCTGAGGGCACCGAGAGGTCGGCTGATGGCCCGTGTGGAAGATTAAAGGTTGGGCGGAGAGCCTCCAGGACGAACAGCAAAAGTCACAGCCACAAATCTCCTCTCTTGCCAAGGCCCGGGTGTCACATGGAAATGGAGGTGAAATTGGTAGAAGGAGACATGGAAGTTATTGTCCCTTTAGGGCTTATAAAGGCTGCGAGGGAATCTTTCTCTCGGAGTCAGGCTGGACCCAAGACTTCGCTGACCTTCATCCTGTGGAATTCACTACCTGTCCGTAAAACCTCCAGAACATTCTGCCAGCCAAGTGATCTTGGTCTTAATTTTTGTCACGCCATGCACAATGCCAGAAGCCATAGCTGTGGAGGGGTGGATCCTGATATTGAAACACACTTGTGAGACTGGTATTTATTGAGCAGCTATTACGTGCCAGGAGCTGAGGATGTCTGACTGTAAAGAAACCATAGTCCAGGCCCTCATGGGGTTCACAGTGTTGTAGGCTCTGAACAGGAGACATTTCACTGCCCAGTGGCAAGCCATGGCCTGCTTAGGGGCAAGGATGGGTTCTGTCCCAGGCCACGTACCCTCCTAGGACTTGGCTGTGGGAGGGGCAGAGCAGAGGGCAAGAGCTGTCCCGACACGTGGCCCAGAATGCCTTGTGCTTAGAGAGATGAAGGGACATTCCCAGAAAGGGCAGTGGAAACCCCAGTGATGTTCCTGACAGATGACTGAGAGGGCCCAGCTTGAGGGAAAACGACCAGTCACCCTGTCATCCCCCGTCCCCACTCCCGACCCCACCCCTGTCTTCTTTTACCAGTGCCTCTCCTCTCTCTCTCTCTCTCTCTCTCCTTCCTACCCTCCCTTCCTCTCCCTCTTCCTCTCTTTTGGTATCTCTCCCTGTCTCTCCCTTCCTCTCCTTCTCTCTCTCTCTCTTCCCCCTCCCCTGTACTCTCTCTCCCTCTCCTGCTCTTTCTCCCCCTCCTACTCTCTCTCTCCCCCTCTTACCCTCTCTCCTTTCACCCCTACTCTCTCACACACACACACTCACTTTCTCTCCCCCTCTCCCCACTACTCTCTCTCCCTCTTTCCTTCCCCTCCCCCTTTCTGTCTCTCTCTCTCTCTCACACACACACATAGACAACCACACTCTCTCTCTTCCCCTCTCCCCTCCTACTCTCTCTCTCTGACACACACACGCGCACACACACACCGGCTCTCAGAACAAATGGCCACCGCACAAGAGGTAAAACAAAGAAGCCAAAGTGCCCCCCACACAGTCTTCAGGCCCAGAGACGACTCTGACCCTCACCACCAACCAACAGAAGACCTCACCAGAGGGCTCGGCCCCCGTGGCGTTCACCACAGACCAGGCGCTGAGCAAGCGTTTCACGTGGCCAGTCTCATTTGTCCTCCGCACACGGCCACCGCAGCCTGTGCTGCTGTCTGGGGGGGATTTTAACACGGGCCCCCTGGGCTAACAGACTAGAACAGGTGCGGCCTGGGGGGGCGCATGGCTCTACTGAACGAAGGCATCCTTGTGGGAAAAAAGCACCCCCTTCAGCCCCGCAGCCAGAGCGGTAAGCAGCATCATGGCTTCGTGGAAGCTGTTCCTCCCTCCACTCCACCCCTGGCCTCAGTGAGGTCACAGCCAGAAGTTAGCAGATGTGGGGTTTGAACCCGGGTCTCCAAAGCCGAGGCTCATGCAAACATCGCTCTTTGGCTTCCAAATGTGCCCTCCACCAGACACGCACTCACAGTGTGCAAGCTGGAGGGTGCTGGGGTGTGCCTAGGGACGCCTCCTGACACTCTCTTCAGGGGTCTCTCAACCTCAGGGCAGCCCCGGTCAGAGAAGGAGGCAGAGCTGTGCCCCCTGGAACGTCAGGCTGAAGGGGGAGATGGGGCTGTGTCCTCAGGGAACCCGGTCTGAAGGAGTGACGTGGTCATGTCCTCAAGGTACCCTGTCTGAGGTGGAGGGGAGGCATGGGCCTGTCCTCAGGGATCCCAGTCTCCGGGGGGAGATAGGGCCTGTCCCCAGGGAGCCCAGTCTGAAGAGGCCGATGCCTGATGTCCTCCAGGCATCCAGTCTGAGGGAGGGGGAGGAGACAGGGCCCAGTAGGAGTGCACGACATGGGGGACTGGACATGGCCCTATTCCGGGGTTCTCCATTCTGGGGAGGGTGGCGAGGCGAACATCAAGCAAAGAAGCCCGACAGATGGACTCTGCCCTTCACCCCTCAGGCAGGCCGCGAAGTGGGGTTCACGTTCCTCCCGGGCTGCGGGTCAGGACGAGCGCCGTCAGCCCCAGGGCCTCGCAGGGGGACAGCCGGGCAGAGAGGCGGGAGCCAGGACCCGGCTGTCACTCAGCCGCCGCGGCTCCCCGGGGAACATTTTACAACCTCACCTATTCCGCGTCGCCTGCTTGATGGAGCATCCAAAGCAATTCCGGGACTATATTTCATTGTCACATTTATTTGCAAAGGGTGTCAGTCAGGCCCCGGAAGTCGGCTGCCCTGCGGCTCCTCGCTCTCCGTTACACACACACACAGAGGCACCCGCTCACCGAAACCCACATCCAGGGGCCCCTCGGGGCACGCAGAGCACCCCCGGAAACGCGCCGTCACGCACACGTCGCGGACGCACAAACGTGGAGCCCGGCCTCACATCACTGTCCCTCTCGCCCAGGGTCCTGTATGCGCACGCGGCAAGGCTCACAGATAGTGTCCCGTGCGCACACACACGCACACGGAAGCACACCCTCAGTCGCACGTGGACGCCCAGAGAGCCAGAGTCCTCGGGCCAAGGGCGCCACAAGCAGGCCCTTCCCAGGCAAGCTGGCGGGAGACCCACCACCGCCCAGGCCTCCGGGGTCCCTCCGACGAGGAGATCTGGAGGGAGAGGAGAGCGGGGAGTTCTCCCAGGCCCCTCCCCGGGTCCCACGAGCCCCTCACGCTAAGGCCCCGCTACACCCACACCCACATGCCTACGCACACGCAAACACACCCCCAGCAGGACGTCCAGCGGCCTCACCGCGGCCCAGCCATTAGCGCTAATTACCACCCTTGTCGGGGAAAGGATTCAATTAACCCTCCACTGAGGCTCGGAGGGGAGCCAGGGCCCAGGGCAGGCTTGCTGAGGCTGGGCCTCCCTCTCTCTCCTCCCTCAGGTAGCTTCCCAGGCATGGGGGAAGGGTCCCCATTGAGGGAGTGAAGGCGGTCACACGTCCGGACACCAGATACACGCTGGCAGCTATCACGTACATTCAGATGCATGCGTGCCTAGGCACAGACATACTTAGGAGTGTCCCCACATGCGTGTGACCCCACACTTAAAAACAGATGATAGATACATAGACAAATGGACGGACGGAAGGGTAGATAATGGATGAATGATGCAGGAATGGATGGAAGAGAGAGATAATGGATGGATAGGTAGATACTGGCTGAATAAATAGATAATGGGTTGATAGATACAGAGATAGATAGATAGATAGATAGATAGATAGATAGATAGATAGATAGATAGATAGATAGATGTGAGTGGGTAGGTAGATGGGAGACTGATGGATGAAGGGACAAATATAGTTACATACAGTCAAGGACACAAGGACACAGAGCTATGTTCTGCACACTGGGACATATAATCACACACTCACTTAGGTGCATATTCTCTCTTCCTTCTCCCCTGGCTCTTTCTCAGAGAGGAGGTTTTATGGCTTAGTGGTTGCACAGTGAACTCTGGAGTTCAACCACTTGGATTCGAATGGTTCTGCCATCTCCTAGCCATGTGGACTTGGCCAAGTTCCTTAAGCTCTCCGTGCCTACGTCTCCTCGTAAGAGGGAGACAATGGTGCTAGCATAGAGGGCTGGTGTGAGGAACAAAAAAGAGATGAAAAGTCCCTAGAATACATGAAAGGTGGTTGGAAGATACCTGGACCATAATAAAGGTTCCATCTGCCCTACCTATTAGCACTGAGGTGGGTTTTTCTCCTACACAGAACAATCTGGAGGTCCCAGAAATATCCAGAACAGGCCCATGTTCCCAGGGAAGGAAACTGAAGGCCTGTGCTCCACGTCTCCTCCCTTCCCAGTCCCCCACCCCATCAACTCAGAGACCAGGTCCTGAACAGAGCCCCAAGGGTGGGAACGAGATCCCCTGTGGACCTCAGTGGGGCAAAGAAGCCATGTGTACAGAGATGAGCTGAGCCAGGCCCCAAGCAATCAGCCATAGAGAACCAGCCTGCAGGGCTCCCAAGCCCCCAGCCCCAAACAATGATAGATATTTTCAATTTTCTCAAAGATTATATTCTTTTTTTTCCTCTAGACGTTCATCTTGTGCTTTTTGACCAGGATAAACTAAAAAATAATAGAAGCCAGATGGGAAAAGGATAGTCATTCATTCTAAGCACAGACTGTGGTACCAGCAGCAGCCCCCCCAACCCCTGGGGGCGGGGGGGGGCATGGGGGGGCATAGGGGAGCAAGTAGTCAGGCCAGACTGGGATGCAGGATGGGTCAGCAGGTGGCTTACAGCCCCCTGGAGCATTGCAGCCCCCAATGGCCTCCTCCCTGCCTGGTGGCATGGAAAGAGCCAGGGTATGGAGCTGGGACATCAGGGTCTTAGGACCTTAACTAACTCACTCCCCTCTTGGAGACCCATTTCCCTCTTCTGCAAAATCAGGATGATAGTTCCTCGGTTGTCCACCTGAAAAGATGATGGGAGACTTAAATGAGCTGCCCACGGGAGGGCTTCGTGAGATGTGACCCCCGACCCACAGAGGCGGTATCTGTGTCCTGAGGGCCCTGGCGTCACCCACCCAAGGCTGTGTGGGCCTCCTTATCTCTTCTGCAGTTTACCCTGTCAAGTGTCCCTGAATCTGTCACATCCCCTCCCTAGACCCTCAAACCCCACTGGATTGGTTGGATTTCCATAGCGCCCACACCCCACCTAGCTGAGAAAGACTGCCCAGGTGGTCTCTCTTGTTCTGAAAGACCACCAAAGAAGGCAAAATCACAGGCTGTTGTTCATCTGTGTTAGTGCCCACTCCTTTGGGAAGTCCTTCCCAATGTCTAACTCAAATCCACCTTGCTATCATGTACTTGCTCACTCCTGTTGGAGTCCCAATTGGACCAAAGCCTGGTCTATCATTTTCTGCCATACAAACCTTTCTTTTCCAATGCTCCTTTCGTGGCCACAAGGCTGACTAAGAAATAAAAAAGACATTGGAATTGGGAGTTCAGGTGCCAACTCTGCCACTTACTGGCCACGTGACCTGGGGCAAGTTGCCTAACTTCTCTGAGCCCTAATCTCCACGGGGCTCAGAATCCCGCTTTGCCTGCCTCCAAGGCCGCTGTGAGATGGGGAAGCCTTGGGTAAACTGAGATAATCCCTGACAATTTGAGGGATGCCTGGCTCCTAGGGGGGCAGTCCCCTCCTCTCCCATACCCCAGCTCCAGCCTCCCTGGCAGGAGGGAGGCTTTATCTTCCCAGAGCAGGAGGGAGGTGATCTGGAAGGCGAGGAGAGGGGCTCACTCTCTTCCCAGAGTAATTGGTGGTAATCCTGCAGCCGGGCCTATCGCCTCACTCCCAGCTGTGGGGAAGCTGTGGCCTCATCATCCGTCATTAACTGGGGCTCTCCTGGAGGCTCAATTGTAGAACATGATTTTAATAACCCTGGCAGGAGGGCATCATTTTTCTTTTGTCACTTAACTCCGATTCTGTTGGAGAGAGACAGAGACACAAAAAGAGAGAAAGACGAGCTGGCAGAGCAGCAGAGACAGAGTAAAAGGCAGAACTGGGGACAGAGAGTCGGGTGGGGGGCGGGGGGGAGAGGCATCTAGATAGCCAAGAACTGGAAATGAGGTCAGGAAGAGGAAGAGAGATGAGCAAGGGAGAAGCGGGATGAAGAAGCAGCAGAGTGAGCGAGCAGCAGCTAGGACAGGCACCCTTGCTGCCCTGGGGTGCCCACTGTCACTCCCTCGTTCTGCCCCCCTCCCCCCCCCCCCCCCGCACTGACTGCAGGTGTGGAGAGTCAGGGTGACCAGGCAGGCCCGGGCTGCTCTCTCGAGCTGTCCCGTCAGGCTCAGCTCAGGGTCTCGTGTGGATGGTCAGAGTGCCCCAGGGTCAGGGTGGAGAAGAGCTCTGCTACCTGTTAGCTGAGTATCCTGACCTTGATGTTCTCATCTGCACAATGGGTGCCTACTTCGTGCAGTTGTGCGATGAGTACCTGAACTGATGTGTGTGCCGCACGCCGGCACAATGCACAGCACATAGACGTCGGTGGGAAGTGAAACACCCAGGCCACAGAGAACGGCCACCTGGGCAGCAGAGAAACCTCTCAGGATAGCAGAGGAGCTGGGGTAAAGGGCATGCCATGCACTTGTGTTGGCTCTTCCAGCCCTGGGAGACACCCTGTCCCACCAGAAAGCACCAGCAGAGGCAGGGAGAGAGCCACAAAGATTCAGGCAAGATTCAGGATCCCTCCAGGGCTGCAGCCCAGCCTCCAATACCTCCAGAGCCGGATTGCAGAACAAGAGCTAAGAAGGGGCAAAGCTGGGCACACAGCACCACCTGCTGGCCGTTGAGGGGAGGACACAAGAGGCCTGCGAGAGAAGGAAGCCGGGTTCTCTGCCTGCAGGAAGACCAGCTTTGGGGGCCTACCCAGGAAGGCATCATGTTGGGTCCCTGGGTCCTTCTCCCTGCCTCAGAGCCTACCCAGTTCCCCTGGGCAGGCCCAGGAGAAGGTGGGGCCGGGTCACAGCTCTCCAAGTTGGGAGTGAGCAACAGCAGCTCTATCACCTAAATGGCACATTTCCCGGGACACCTGGGTGGCTCAGTCAATTAAGCGACCGACTCTTGGTTTCGGCTGAGGTCATGACCTCACAGTTTGTGAGTTCAAGCCCCACGTCAGGCTCTGCACTGACCCTGCAGAGCCTGCTTGGGATTCCCAATCTCTCTCTCTCTCTCTCTCTCTCTCTCTCTCTCTCTCTCTCTGCCCCTCCCCTGTTCATACTCTGTCTCTCTCAAAATGAATAAATAAACTTAAAAAAATAAATGTCACATTTCCCTCCAAGCCCCCCAGAGTCTGGGCCCATCACAGTGAAAGGAACATCCTCAATTCGAGTCTCCCAGACTCTGTGGTGGACTGGAGGGGGTCTCGTTCCGGTCCCAGGGGAGCCACAGTCTGGTTGAAAGCAGAGCTTCTTGTGGGTAGGTGACGTAAGGCAAGCCAGCTGGGGAATACACAGGCAAAGGCCTGCAGGGGACAAAGAACCTGGGCCGTGGGGGAGTGCAGGGTGCAGTCAGGGGCTCTGGAAGTAAAAGGAACCCCATCATGACTGTCGCTCACTCTGCGAGACTCAGTTCCTCCAAGGGCCAGGCCGATGGACGGGGCTATTCCCATCTCTGACTGTAAGTGTTACCTCCTTCCCGAGCCTTCTGTGTTTCCCCATCTGTGAAATGGGACTAGGGAGGGGGACCCAGGTCTTTGACCCCAGCCCAGGGTTTACAGCCCAACAGTGCCACCTCTGATTTCTGCTTTCTCATGTCCAGGAGGAAGCCGTGCTATTCTGAGACCTGCTAGTAATTCCTCTTTCCCAGGAATGGCAGGCAAGCCTGGCGGTGAGCTCGGAGCCTGGGCAGGAGGAGGGGGCACTGATGTCCAAGCCAGGGTTTGAGCAGGGCCGAGAAGAACTGACCACATAGCCTCAGCCCAGGAAGCAAAGGCTCACAGCCTACAGACCAATGGACTCTGGCTCGGTGGCTGATGAGCACAGGTCAGGATGTCCCAGGACCCTGGAGAGCTTCGAGGACCAGCCTGAGGGACTGGCCTGGGGCCCGCTATGGCCTTTGTCCTCAGACTTGGGCCCCAGAGCTCCAGGGACTCCCCACACCCTTTCACTCAATGTGGGGCTCCTCGGCCTGTCCCACCAGCCTTCTGACTCCTGGGGTACTGGCCACCTGGAGGAGGGTGGCAGGCAGTCTCCGAAGCCCCCACTGGACCTCCCGCAGGGCCTGCTCATTTTTTGCCTCTTCCCAGAAGCCTTCTCTGAAGTAGGTATGGTTTATGACATGGGGACTTGCCCTCGGAAAGTCCCCACAGGTCATGGCCACCAACATCACACTTAAGCAGCCGGGATCATCTTTACTTCCTCCTCCAGTTGGAGGAAAAATGTATCCCATGGCATGTGCCCCCCGATCACATCCAAAGAGCGTTCAAATCCTCTTGAAATCCTGCAAATCCATGCTGTTCTCTTACTCCCATGGCCTTGGCCACCTACAGCAGCCTCGGCTGGCGTCCCCTGGCTCCCTCCACACCACCACAACGATCAGTGCCTTCCAACCCATGTGCCCCTCTCCAACCGCAAAGGACAGCCCCAGGAGCTCCTCTGTCACCTCCCCCAGGCCCACCTGGAGGACACAGGAGCAGCAGGCTGAATGTCCCCTCACCAGGGAATCTGTTCCCTGCACCCCAACAAGGCATCCCAACACAGTGCTGGGGTCTGTTCTCAGGTCCCAGGGGTCAGCAGGATGCCCCAGCAGCCCAAGAGCAATGCCCTGCTACGGAACCACTCTCAGGAGTCTGCCAGGGGTCCCGGGCCAGGAGCCCACCCCTGACCCCTTCCCTTCCACCACCCCTTCTCTTCCAGTTTCTCCCTGTGTCAGTCCCAGAACTGTTTGCCCTCAGAGTCCTTCCCTGCTCCCAGGGGCTGGCCCCTGCTGGCTGTGTGGCCCAGGCCCCGGGGACAGTAAGAAGCATTCGTGGGAGACTAGAGGACAGGATGAAGGGAGAGGCCGGGACATTTCTCAGCCGCCCTCCTTCCATCTCTGGCAGCAGCTCTGTCCCTTTCTGTGGCTCCAGCTTGTGCCTGACAGGCCCTCCATGGGGCTGACCCAGCCCCTGAGTTTCAGGAACCCTGCCTCTTCCCTTGTGTCTCCTTCCCAGGAGGGGCAACGGCTCCCGGCTGTTAACAGCCTCCTTGTTGGCTTCTCAGCCCTTCTGTAAGCCATGCAGCCAATCCCTGCACTAAATTCCCTCTATTTATTTATTTATTTTTAATTAATTTGTTTAGAGAGAGCACACGCACACGCACGCGCGCATGGGCAGGGGAGGAGCAGAGAAAGGGAGAGAGAGAACCCCAAGCAGGCTCCGAGCTGTCAGCACAGAGCCCACTGCAGGGCTCAATCCCATGAACCGCGAGATCATGACCAGAGCCGAAACCAAGAGTCAAATGCTCAACCAACTGAGCCACTCAGGCCCCCCACCAAATTCCCTCTATTTAAATACTCTGAATGGTTTCTCTTTCCTGGCTGGCCCTTCCCTCTGTAGGGGTGTGCCACACAGTGATCTGGTTCCCCTTCTTTTCTCGCACAGTAGCACTTGACAGAGAGCTCAAAGGACCAGCAGAAACCCCCACCGCCCCAGCCCTCCCAACATGCATGCGTGCGTGGGCACAAACACACACACACTCAGTCCCTGAGGACAGAGGGGGAGCCAGCCCCTGGAAACACAAAGGGATCTGGCCCTCCACAGAGAAGTGATGTCTTTTCATTTCTCCCTGCTGATTCAGCCTCCCCGGCCAGGACAGGAGGAAGGGCTTCAGAAAAGAAGAAAAAAATGCTCCCCCCCCCACATTAGACCACCTGCAGGCTACAGCCTCTGAGCCCTGAAAAGAGCATGGACCCAGGAGGAGGGGGACATGGGCCGGCTGTGCAGCCTGGACCCTGGATATTCCTGTTCACAGCTGAGGCTCCCAATCACTGCCCCCTGAAAAAGAGGACCTCAGAGTGTGGTAAATCCGGGAAGGAGCCAGATCTTGTTAACCTCCTGCTTGATGCCGTGGTCTTTCCTCATGCCCCCAGCTTGCCCGCTGTGTGGGCAGACCCAAGTGCTCCCATCCCCCCAGTCACCCCAGGTGAGTACTTCTCAAAGGGGGACAGAATTAAGCGCCCCGTCCAAGAAGCCACTGCCCCCACATCACGAGCCTGACTCTCGCTGGCCTGTCCTCACCTCTCACCCCCTAAAGCAGTGGGGTCACAGTCATCAGATTCTGTCTAGGGGTGCCCCCATTTTCTGCCATGATGATCCCCACCCACCCTGAGCTACACAGGGGCCTGTTCATCCTCCAGACAGCCCGTCACTTTTTCCGTGGCTCCCCTCCCACCCGCCCCGTCCCCCTCCACCTGTCCCTTAAACACAGGCAAAACCCCAATCTCCGCCCACCCCCAAGAAGTAAGGGGCAGCTTCCAGAATTACAGCACTTTATCCTCCCTGGGCAGCCCTGGGTTCTGAGGCAGCACTCATGCCCCTTCTCGCAGTGACCGGCATCACCCAGGGCTTGTCCTGTTACGTTGCAGCAAAGGGCACTTGCAGCCAGCTGGCTCAGGCCCTTAACTTACCCCTGAGGTTGGCGCCCCGCAAAGCCAGCCCACGGCCGGGTGAAGGGCAGCAGAAGGTGGATCCCACGGCAGCAGTATCATGTGGGCGATTAACAGAACAGCGCAGGAACTGTGCACACAAACTTTCTAAAGCTAGGGTGCCTGGGTCCCATCCCGGCTCAGACACTTACTGGGCAACCTCACGTTGGTTACCGAACCTCTCCCGTTCATCTATAAAGTGGGAGTGCTGCTCACAGCTGCCTTGTCGAGTCTTTTAAGGACTAAATGAGTTAATACACGTAAAATGCTTAGTTGGAATAACGAATGGCACACGAAAAGTCAGACACGAATATTACATGAATCAGAAATGCTGTCAGGGGAGGCTGGCTGGCTCCGTCAGTAAAGCGTGCCAGTCTTGATCTTGGGGTCATGAGTTCGAGCCCCACCCACGTTGGGTGTAGCGATTACTAAAAAAAAAAAAAAAAAAAAAAAAAAAAAAAAAAAAAAAAAATGGCGTCAAGGTGCCCGCCTGGCTGGCTCAGTCAGTAGAGCGTGTGACTCCTGATCTTGCGGTCATGAGTTCAAGCCCCGCATACAGCTTACTTGCAAGATAAATTAATGTATTAAATAAAATGAAAATGCTGCCAGTTGGCTCCACTTCTGTTCGAGTTGGGATGTCCTCCACTTATGTATCCAGGTTGCACATGCTCCAGCCTCCCTTCCGGCCAGCTCTGGCACGTCGCTATGTCCTGGCTCTGAAGTGTCACGCACCAGCCCCGGGGGGCCTTATTTAAAGGAAGCTGGAGCCTGCCTTGCACTCCTTCTTCATTCACCCTCCCCCCTGTTCCCTAAAATGGGAACCTGCCATCTGGGACCGCGAGGATGAGAGGCGCACCCTGGGGATGGGGGACAGGAAGCTTGCAAGGAGCCTGTGTCCTTGAACGTTCCCGAGCCCCTCTAGCCCTGGACTTGTACATGACAGAGAAAGAAACTCTCTGCTGTCCAGGCTCCCCCGACAAATACACCTTCCCATCTGCCACGTGAATAGAAACGACGGCCTCGGATGCCTGCCGGCTAGCATCCCAGTAGGGACCTGCCACAGTGCCCCATCCTCCTCGCCAACTAGGGCAAGGAATGGGGATGGCACAGCTCGGGCCGTGCTGGTGGTGGGGACCCACTGGTTGGGATCACGGCCAGGAGAGGGTAGAGAGGGTTCAGAACCTCAGCTAGAACCAGGAGGATTTTGTAGCAGGCTGTACAACAAGTGGGTGATGCGTGGGGCTCTATGCAAAGTGTCAGGCTTCCAGCCCACGCTGGACTCTGGTTAATAGGCTCCTTTCTGGCTGATAGAGAAAGCATTGTCGGATTAACTCCGAGTCAGCCCAATGGGGAGACCCGGCACCGAGACCCACCCTCAGAGAAATCCCCCTCCTCCCTCTCCTCCTGATACCGAGGCACGTTGGGGAAAAGCTGAGACTATTTTCTCTTTTCCCCTTCAAATCTCAGTCTGTGGCTTGTCTTTTTAGCTTTGTTTATGGTGTCATCTGTCTTCTAGATTTTCACTGTTATGAGTTCAAACCTGACAGTGTTTGCCTTTAGAGCTTCCGAGTTGTGTGCCTTGCTAAGAAAAGCCGTCTCATCTCAAGGACAGAGGTGCCCCACAGAGGGCCCTGGCAGTGGCGAGGTGGTGAGGCAGCCTCAGGCAACCTCACAGACAGCGGGCACCAAGGGGGCAGGGAGCGGGAGCCGGGGCCAGAGGACACGGCCGATGCCACGAGACAACTCAAGCTGGTCGGATCTTGCGTGAACACCAGGCAAAACCCCCTGGAGGCTCCCAGAAATAACTGGATGAGACTGCAGGCTTCTGGAAATCCTGGCGAACAGATGGGGATAGAAGCCAGCCAAGGACAGGTCGTGACTGTTACCGAGACTCCACGGGTACCTTTCCCAGGCTGCTGGGGCCTTGGGGGAAACTCTAGACAAAGCGTGTGTGCCCGACCACCCCCAACATGGCGATTTCCTTACACCTGTATCCTTCTTCCCTGCTTCTTGTCCCATTGTCCCGACACCCAGGGCAGATGTTCAGAGCTGTACCTTCGGAACGCTTGAACGTTTATTCTGTGGCAGACCCCAGGCTAAGTAGTGTACAGGAAATCTGTTCATTAATCCTCATGGTGAGGGGCGCCTGGGTGGCTCGGTCGGTTGAGCGACCGACCCTTGGTTTCCACTCAGGTCACGATCTCACAGTTTGTGAGTTCGACCCCCGCGTCGGGCTCTGCGCTGACAGGGCAGGGCCTGCTTGGGATTCTGTCTCTCTGCCTTGCGCTCTGCCCCTCCCCCGCTCACCCTCACTCACGTTCTCTCTCTCAAAATGAGTAAACTTAAAAAAACATTATAAAGTAGATCCAGTGACGGTCCCTATGTACAACTGAGGAAGCTCAGAAAAGTTATGAGATGGGCAGGAGAGCCCTGGGGGAGAGATAGGCAGAGCTGGGGTTTGCATAGGGGCAGCGTGACCCAAGCCACAGCTTTTCACCAGTGTCCCACGTGCCTCAATTGATGGCTTATTCTTCCTCTCTGTCCTCCCCCCACCATCTCCTTGTGTTGTTGCTGCTGCTGCTGTTGCCATCGTTTTGAAACCCTCGTGTGCTGCATCTCGGTCCCAAAAGGACATAAGATGGCTTACAACAGGAAAGATTAATTCATTCAACAGATTCGTATTGCTCAAGAGAAAAAAAAAAAAAATAGCAATCTTAAGGGTTGCCATCGTTGTTGTAACTGATCCCGAAATTTGGCTTTGAGCTTCCAGGCAGCCAGGGCAAAAAATGAAACACTAAGTTCTGACACTGATTATGAGAAAGGAGGAAGCAGATCAGTTCCTGCACAGGTACAAATATTTCCAGGAACTAATTCTGAAAGAGACTTCTCATACAGGGCCTCATGTCGGGGACATGGGGTGACATAACAAGAAAGCAGCCTTCTTAACAATTTGACAGAGGAAATGGAGAATTTCAGTATAAGCATAGAGGGCATCCTGCAGTCTTGGAAACAAGATTCAGGGACCCCAGCATGTGGATCGCCTGTCGGCTAAAGCTCAGGAAAGCTAGAATTTTCCCCCATGTGTCTTAACTCTTGCCGGGTTTTGTCTTTTGAGAACAGAAAGCTATAATTGGTTTTGACAGGTCCCCAAGTACTACGAGGTGGGGGTGGGGCAGAGCCACAGCTATGGAAACCAGAGATGCCCCAAGGTTTCATTCACACATGCACTTATCAGACATTTATTATGTCCCTTTTGTGGCAGGTCTTGTACTACACGCGGGAGGAACCAATGGAAGAAGTAATACAGGGTTCCCAACCTCAAGGAATTCAATCATTAACAGAAAAAAAAGGACCTAGATTTTTTTGAGCACCTACTGTGTGCCAAGCACTGAGTTGGCTGCTTTGCGCATAGCACTTCATTTAATATTTCTAACAAAGCTATATAATATGTATCATCGTTGCTAGCCACAACACAGGACCAGACAGACACTGACAAGAGTACTAGACCCCACATTGGTACATGCCCCAAAAGGAAGCCAGAGACCCATTTCATAGTCTCTGTGCATCTAATAGACCTCATCTAGTTAAAGACACTTTCTCATCCTGAGCCCTGGTAGGGAACCTCACATCAAAGACATCAAATGATGTCCTCATACGTAAAAATGCCTCTAATCAACAAATAATTTCAAGCAAGAGACATTTCAGGATGGGCACAGAGGGTCTCTGTTCGATCCAACAAACATTTACGGAGCAAGTTTTCCATGGCAGCACTGTGCCAAGCAGTGTGAATACCCAATGAGAAACCATCCCTGACCTCAAGAGGCACCCCCATTTTAGCGGAGAAGCAAATGCATAAATGGTAACTTTCAACACGAGTTGACGGCTGCTGAGAGTCAGGTAAGCCCAGGGGGCTTTGAGAAGACAGAGGAGTCTATCCAATGGACAGAGGAGTCTTCCAACCTGAAGGATGATCAGTAAAGGCTGATCCAGGAGGCTCTTCCAGGAGGAAGAGGTGGCATAAGAAGTAAGTCTTATAGAATGAATAAGATTTATCCAGGTGGGGAAAAAGGGGTGACGGCTGAGACAGTTGAAAAGGGAATCTCAGGCAGTAGAAAAAGCTGGGGAAATAGACGAATAACATGGGAAAGAAGTTGGGGTAGAGGGTAGGAGCCACAGAGAAGTTAGGAATTACTGGAGCATACAGTTTGAGGCTAGAAGCCGTGGGGATGAGACCAGGAAGACCACCAGCAGGGTGGTCAGGCCTTGAGGAACTTGGACTTTACCCCGTGGGCAGCAGGAACCGCTGGAAGGTTTTAGCCAGGGAAGCGACTTGATCACATGTGTGCTTTGAGAATTCTCTCTAGCATCAGTATGGAGGATGGTTAATAGCCCGGAGATAAGAAGAACATACAAGACACAGAAGAGGGAGTAGGGAGTTGCACAAAACAGAGGAGTCCTCTCCCAGCAACAGCGTAGATTCTGGGCCCTCACAATACAGATCAACCAGATCCTTGAAAGAAAGTGCCTTTTAAAATGTTGCTAGGTGTACAGGCATAAGGGTTTGCTCTGAGCGCACAAGCACCATCAGCAGAGAGATAGGAAAACGGAGAGGTGACATCTGAACGGGAGCCGTGGGAAAATAAGAGAGTAAGAACAAATTCTGCCATCGAGAGACCAAGATGGGGCTAGAAGCAAGGTGCGGGCCATCACCTTAACACTAACCCAGGACCCACAATGCAACAGAGGCTAAAGTGACCCCAGGCAGAGGTGTCCCTCGACCCCTAGCAAACCCAAATGAACCCTCGCTGGAGGACAGCATCCCCAACTTAGGCACTCGGGGTTCCCAAAGAATATACATATAGACCCGCAATTTTTTGAAAAACCAAATACACCCAGGAGGCCAGAGCAGGTATAACAATAGATTGAGGTCCCCAAGGATGTCAGAAATTGTAACTGTTATAATTATAGTATATGAAATAACTGATTGAAATTTTCAAAGAAATAAAAGACGAAATCATAAGAGTTATCAAGTAACAGAAGGCAATTTAAAAAGTGACTAGCCAGCTCTGGAAAAGAACCAGAACTTTTAGAAATGAAAACAGTAGGGGCGCCTGGGTGGCTCAGTCAGTTGAGTATCTGACTTCGGCTCAGGTCATGATCTCACGGTCCGTGGGTTCGAGCCCCGCGTCGGGCTCTGTGCTGACAGCTCAGAGCCTGCAGCCTGCTTCAGATTCTGTGTCTCCCTCTCTCTCTGCCTCTCCCCTGCTCATAATCTCTCTCTCTCTCTCTCTCTCTCTCTCTCTCTCTTAAAAATAAATAATCAAGATTTTTTTTTCATTTTTTTAAAGAAATGAAAATGGTAACTTGAAACTGAAAGTCAACAATGGACTATACGGTATATTGGACATGATGTAAGAGACAAAGGGGGAGTTAAAAGATCCGAAGAAATCACACAGATAGCAGCACAGGCAAAAGCAGGTGGAAAATGTGAAAGAGAAGTGAACGGCCAAGCTGGTCAGAACCAAGGCCCCTGCAAGAGGAGAGAGAGAAAGGGAGCAGGGCTATATTTGAAGAGACAATGGCTGAGCATTTTCCAGAACTGCCGAAAGGCATGCCTCCATAGACACAGAGAGCAAAACATAACATCTCACAAGACCAGTAAGAAGAAATCCGCGTGCAGCCATACATGGCAAAACCACATAGCAAAGTGCATCCTGAGACGAAGATCTTAAAAGCAGCTACGTGGAAAAGCCACACCACCTACAAAGAAAGGATAATTAGACAACACACACCTCTCAAAAGCAGCCGTGAAAACCAGAAGACAGGGAACAGCTTCAAAGCACTGAGAGAAAATAACCGTCAAGCTAGAATTATGAGCTGAGCCAAACTATCTTTCCAGGCTGAGGCTGAAATGGAGATTTTTTTTTTTCCAGTAAACAAAAAGACCCACCAGCAAGTCTTTACTGAAGGAGCCTCTGAAGGATGTGCTGTAAGAAAAAGGAAATTTACCCCAAAAGAAAGATCTGGTGTGCCAGAAAAGAGCAGCGAGTAAAGACGCTGATGAACATGTAGCTAGGTCTACAACATTGTATAAAATAATAACAACATACAGGAACAGAAGGCTAAAATAAGCAAACAGGGGCGCCTGGGTGGCTCAGTCAGTTAAGCGACCAACTCTTGATATCCGCTCCGATCGTGATCTCACTGTTCATGACATTAAGCCCCACATTGGGTTCTATGCTGACAGCCTGGAGCCTGCTTGGGATTCTCTCTCTCTCTCCCTCTCTCTGCCCCGCCCCCACTTGCTCTCTCTTTCTCTCAAAATAAGTAAATAAACTTAAAAACAGAAAAGAAGCAAACAAAAACTCCAAAGTGAGGAGAAAGGATAGGGAAAAAACACAATAAGTAAGAAAACAAAAGTAAATCAAAAATACCAATAATCATGATCAACTTAAAAGGACTAAATGGGCCATCTAAAAGACAGACTGTTAGACTGGATTTTTAAAAACCAAGCTCTTTGCTGTTTACAGTTTGCAAAAGCTGTTTACCATAAGCATTGTTAGGGGGAGAAAAGGTCAGTACACAAAGACTAAAAAATTCAGTTTCCTTGGAAGACAGCAATTCTAAGTCTACATGTACCTAGTAAAATAGCCTAAAAAATTAGGAAGCAAAAATGGATGGAAGTGAAGAGGGAGATAGAAAAACCCACTTGCGGGGGTAAATTTGAATACTCATCTCTCCATTATCGGTAGGCCAAGCAGACAGAAAATTAGTCAGAAGACTTGAACAATATAATAGAAATAGATTTAATGGAAGTTTCTGGAATTCTGCATCCAACGATAAGAGACTGTACATCTCAAGCACGTAGTGTTTTTAAGTTATTTTAATGGGTCATGTATTAGGGTGTAAAGCAGGTCTCAGTTCCAAAGAAACATCACACAAATCATGGACTCTGACTGCAGTGTGTTTAAAATAGAACTCAGTAAGAAACAGATACATTTAAAATCCCCATACATTCAGAAATTTTCAAGCTTTCTTCTAAGTAATTCATAAATCAAAGAAGAAATCCAAGTGAAAATCTCAAAGCATTTAGAACAGAACGATGAAACGAAAATCGTGCCTGTCAAAAATGTGGGACAGAGCCAAAGTAGTATCTCTTGTAAAATAGAGAGCCTTGAAAGTTTCTATTAGAAAAGATGAAAGCCAAAAAAACTAATGAACTAAGCCCCCGACTTAAGAATTTATAAAAAGAACCACAGAATAGCACCCAAAGAAATGTTTAAAGTAATAAAGCTAAGAAATTAATGAAGTCAAAGCAAAAGCAAAACAAATTAATGCAAAGGAAAGCAAAAACAATCAACAAAGTCAAACACTGGCTTCATGAAAAGAAAAATAAACAGGGGCGCCTGGGTGGCGCAGTCGGTTAAGCGTCCGACTTCAGCCAGGTCACGATCTCGCGGTCCGTGAGTTCGAGCCCCGCGTCAGGCTCTGGGCTGATGGCTCGGAGCCTGGAGCCTGTTTCCGATTCTGTGTCTCCCTCTCTCTCTGCCCCTCCCCCGTTCATGCTCTGTCTCTCTCTGTCCCAAAAATAAATAAAAAACGTTGAAAAAAAAATTAAAAAAAAAAAAAAAGAAAAAGAAACAGACAAACCTCTTGGTGAGACTGATCCAAAATTAAAGAGACAAGTCACCAAAATTTTGTATTAAAAAAATTTTTAGGGGCACCTGGGTGGCTCAGTTGGTTAAGTGTCTGACTTCAGCTCAGGTCATGGTCTCACGGTGTGTGGGTTCAAGCCCCGTGTGGGGCTCTGTGCTGACAGCTAGGAGCCTGGAGACTGCCTCGGATTCTGTGTCTCCCTCTCTCTCTGCCCCTCTCCCGCTCACTCTCTCTTTCTCTCTTTCAAAAATAAATAAACTTTAAAAAATTATTTTAAAAAAATTTTTTAAGGAACATATGTATATTATCCAGAAGAGATTAGAAAGACAGACAGGGAACACCATAAACAACTCAATGTCAAGGAAAAGATCATTCCAACTTATACAAACTCTTATAGAAACTAGAAAAAGAGCACTGCCCGGCCCATCTCATGAGGACAGTATAACCTTGATTCCAAAATCTAACAGGGAGAATATGAGAAAGGAAAGTTACAGGCCAATTTCACTCAAGAGCATAGATGCAAAAAATCCTAAACAAGGTAATAACAACTTGAACCTGGCCATGCATAAAAATGATAATATATTCTGGCTAGGTTGGGTTTATCCTCGAATTGCAAGGGTGTTTTAATACTTTAAACCTATAAATGTTATTCATCACATTAACAAATTAATTGAGAAAAAAACACATTATCTTTTCATTAGATGCAGAAGCATTTGATACGATTTAAAACGTTATCCGTGATTTTTTTTTAATGCTTAACAAACTGGAACTAGAAGAGAAAATTCTTAAATAATAATGTTACCTACCCAAAACCTTTAGAAAACTTTATTCTTAATGGGAAACATTAGAATTTCCTTTAAAATAATAAACAAGAGGGGCGCCTGGGTGGCTCAGTCCATTGAGTGTCTGACTTCAGCTCAGGTCATGATTTCATGGCTCGTGGGTTCAAGCCCTGCATCGGGCTCTGTGCTGACAGCTCAGAGCCTGGAGCCTGCTTCGGATTCTGTCTCCCCCTCTCTCTCTGCCCCTCCCCTGCTTGCGCTCTGTCTCTCTCTCAAAAATAAATAAACATTAAAAAAAACTTTAATAAATAAAATAAAATAATTAAAATAAAATAAAATAAAACAAAACAAAACAAAATAAAAAACAAGAGAGGTGGCCTGGGTGGGTCTGCCAGTTAAGCATCCGACTCTTGATCTTGGCTCAGGTCATGATCTCATGGTTCATGGGTTTGGGGCACAGTTCATGGGTTTGAGCCCTGAGTCAGGTGCTATGCTGACAGTGGGGAGCCTGCTTCGGGACTCTCTCTTTCCTTCTGTCTCTGCCCCACCCCACTTGCATGCCTGCTCTCTCTCTCCAAATAAATAAATAAACTTTAAAGTAATAATAATAATGATAATAATAATAATAATAATAAACAAGACAAAGATGCTACTTCTTACCACACTTCTCTTCAAAGCCAAACTGGTAGTCCTAGCCAGTGTGGTGAGACAAAAAAAAAAAAAAAAAAAAAAAAAAGAAGTAAAAAATGTAAAGATCAGAGGAAAAAAATGTACATCATTCACAGATGATACCTTTATTTACATAGAAAACCCAAAAATCTACAAAGGGTTAGCATAAGAGATGTAACAAAGTTGCCAGATTTTTTCTTTTTTCTAAGTGAAATCTATGCCCAACGTGGGGCTTGACCTCACGAACCCAAGATCAAGACTCCCATGCTCTACCAACTGAGAGGACAGGCACCCCAAAGTTGCTAGATTTTTAAAACAATGTATAAGACGGAAGAAAGAAGTTATCGTTCCCTGTAGGGGAGAAAAAACCAATTGTATTTAGGAGATGTAATTTTAAAATATGTATCATTTACAATTGCAACAAAACCATAAGGTAACCAGGAGTAAATCTAACAAAAGATGTATAAGACCTGGGTGGAAACTTAGCATTTAAAGATGTCGATTCCTTCTAAATTGGTCTGTAAAATCAACACACCTCCGATGAAAATTACAACAGAATTTTGGGGGATCTAGACAAGCTAATTCTAATCACCTTAGCAGAGCAAACATCCAAAAATAGACACGGCTGGCAAAGAAAAATAAGGTGAGGGGACTTGCCCTCCCAAATATCAAGACTTTTAAAGGTCAAGTAACAAAGATAATATGGCATTGACATAGAGATGCTCAAACTGACCAACAGAACAGAGAGCCTCAAACCACAAATATATGGAAATTTGATATATGATGTAGATAAAAGAAGCATTACATACAGATCACTGGAAAAAGCAAGTGCTGTTATCAGTGAGTCATTGGATATCCACACAGAAAAAAAAAAAAAAAAAAGAAATTGGATCCTTTCCCCGAACCATAAATGATATCAGCCCCATGTGGATTAAAGCTTTAAATATGAAAGGCAAAACTTTTAAACCCAAAATAAAAAGCACCCACCATGAAAGAAAATATTCATAAATTCAATTACATTAAAATTAAGAACGTTTACTCATCAAGACATCACAATGAAAATGAAAAGACAAGCCACCAGCTGGGGGAGAAGTTATTTGCAACACACACAACTGACAGCCCAGTTGAACACACGAGCAAAAGACAGGAGCAGGCATTTCTCAGAAGTAGGACATTAAAGACAATCAACACATGGAAAGATCAACCTCATTAATAATCAGTAAAACGCAGATTAAGACGACATGAGGCACAATTTTACACCATGTTGGCAAAAATGAAAACGTCTGACACCACCATGGGTTGGTAAGGATCTGGATCCTTCGGGACTTTTACACTTAGCTGGTAGGAATGTAAATGAGTGGAGGCATGTTGGAAGACACGAAGGTGCCATTTATAAGTTTAAACATTTGCAAATCCTCCTTGCCCAGTAAGGTCTCCAAAGAAATTCATGACCACGTGCATCAGGTAATTGTGTAAGAATGTCCCTAGGAGCAATGACGACAACAAAAAAAGGAAACCACCTCAACTGCTATTGGTAAGAAATGGATAAAACCAGTTTTTGGTATAGCGACACAATGAACTCTACAGAGGTGAAGTGAAAAAGCTCCAATCACCCCTACCAACATGGCAGAAATACAACGTTGAGAGACAAAAGCAAGCAACAGAAGACTGCATTCAGTATGACGTCATTTTTATAAAGTTCGAAAACAAGAAAACCAAACAGCATGTTGTTTACAGAAACATAAATGTGTGATGACTGTACCTTAAATATATGTTTTTCAATAGAAAGAGAATAAGCAATATAACACTCAAGATCGTTGTTACCTCTGGGGGACTGAGGAGAACAGGGGGTGGGGGGTAGAGCCAGGAAGGAGTTTACGAGTGGATATAAAGGTGTGGCCCATGGTCTATAGCTGTGCCTTCCAATGCAATAACCATTAGCCACACTGTGCTTATTCTGATTTATATTTAAAACAGTTAAAATTAAATAAAATATAATCAGTCACATGAGCCAAATCTCAAGTGCTGAAGAGCTGCATGTGGCGAGTGGCTACTGTCTTGGACAGCATAAATTTTTAGGACGTTTCCATCACTGCAGAAAGTTCTATTGGACAGCTCTGTTGGAGGCCAGAGGCTGGCAAACTTTTTTGTAAAGTGTCACATGGTAAAAGGCCCTTTTGACCCCATTTTGCTTTGTGGAACATGAGGTCTTTTGTCACAACTAATTCTTTTATTGTACCTCAAAAGCAGCTACAGACCACAAGTAAATGCACGGATGTGATTGTGTTCCAATAAATCCTTATTTAGGAAAACAGGCAATGGGCCAGATTTGGCCTATAAGCCATAGTTTGTTGACCCCTATTCTAGATCTTAAGTTATGTGATTGGTTGACAGATGGTCATTTATTTTATGATTATGCTTCATAATTTTCAAGCATCCTTACATATCAAACATTAGAGAATAGTCTTCCAATAAATTTTAAAAATATGTCTAGGGACAATTGGTGAAATCTGAGTAAGATCAATAGATCAGGGGCGCCTGGGTGGCTGAGTTGGTTGAGCGTCTGACTGTTGATTTCAGCTCAGGTCATGATCCCAGGTCATGATCCCATGGGATCAAGCCCCACGTCAGGCCCCATGTGGAGTCTGCTTAAGATTCTCTCTCTCTCCCTCTGCCCCTCTCCCCTGCTCATGCTCTCTCTCTCTCTCAAAAATAAGAAAATAAAAATAAATTAAATTAAATCTTTTTTAAAAAGATCTATAGATCAGATAATAGGATTATTAATTTTCTGATGTTTAGCATTGTACCGTGGTCATGTAAAAGAATGTCCTTGTTTTTAGGAAGTACACAGTGAAAACACTTAAAGATAGTAGAGAATCACATGTGCAACATACTCTCGAATGGTTCAGAAATGGATTGTAGATGTAGATGTATACACACACACAAATTGCTTGCTAGGGCTGTCATAGGAAAAGACTGGATGGCCCAAACAACAGAAATTTATTTTCTCATAGTTCTGGAGGCCAGAGGTCTAACTAAGATCAAGGTGTCAGCAAAGCTGGTTCCTTCTGAGGACTCTCCCCTCAGCTTGCAATCAGTCACCTTCTCACTGTGTCCTCACCATGAGGTCTTTTCAATGTATGTGCTCATCTCTAGTGTCTCTTCCCCTTCTTACAAGGACATCAGTCATATTGAATTAGGGCCCTATATTAATGGCCTCACATTAACTTAATCACCTCCTTCAAGACCGCATTTCCGAATACAATCACATTCTGCTGGGGGTTGGGATTCAACAACAAATTGAAGGAATAGGGCACACAACTCAGTCCATGATAGATAAAGGATAGATGATAGATGGACGGATAGATAGATAAATAGATAGATAGATAGATAGATAGATAGATAGATAGATAGATTAGATAGAAAGCATATTTGGTAAAATGTTAAAGATCTGGGCAAAGGGTAGATAAAAGTTTTCTGTACTATTCTTGGAGCTTTTCTACAAACCTGAAATGATCTCAAAATTAACAGCTTAAAAGCACATATGTATATAGTTAAATACGCTTAAAGCAAAGCCAAAAATACAATTACAATTGTACATTGATGTATATATGTTACTCCTCAACAAAAACCCATGAAGTCAAAAGGAATAGGAGGTTGACATTGGCAAAGCCAACAGCCCAGCTGAGTAAGGAGAAGACGGAGAAGGATCTGGTCACCGGAAGGTTGTGGATGATCTGAAAAAAGACACTCTTTGGGAATTACGAGGTGGAAGCTAGATTAGATTGGGCAGTAAGGAGATGGAAATAGCAAATGTTGACAACTCTTTACCATATTTTGGCCTGAATGGGAGGAGAAAGAGTCATACCGAAAAGGAAATCATGTGAAAGGAAGAAGGAATGGAAAAAGCTGGATCACGGTGAAATGTGCTGGCAGAACCACAGAGCAGGAAAAGCCTAGAAGCCCATGGTATACGCACAGTGGAATCAAGCTGCCTGGCTCAGAACCAGATCCTGACTCTGCCACTTGCTGGCTCTCTCAGTTTTCCCATTTGTGATATGGGTTCATGTGATAATAGACCCCACCCATAGAACAGCCATAAAGATTAAATCAATGAATAAATATAAAGCACCTCAAGGAAGTCATGGTGGTTACAGTCAGCACAAAAGCAGGAGGAGAAGTCATGGAGAAGAGGTGGGGAAATGGAGGAACTTAGAAGAGGAGTGGAGGGTGAAGGTGGACCATGAGAAGGACCCCCATCCTTGGGAAATGCCCGGAGAGGCATGTTTTGATGGCACAAAACCAAGAGTGGTCTCGCTTCTTGGCCAACTGAGAGTTGGTGGGGGAAACTCTTGAGAAGGGGCCTCAAGGGTCTCAAAAGTACTGAAGGGACAGTTTGAGGACGAAGGACAAGAACAGAGTTTGAGGGACGGCTTGAAGGCCCAGGAGAAATTGGACGAGACCCCCGTCTGATCTTCCACAAGCGTCTTCACAGGACCCACAACAAGCCCGGCTTGGGTGGGGAAGAGGAAATAGCTGACGACAGCCCGATCTGGCGGGCCCTTCCGGCCAGGGAGGTGGGAGCACAGGGCTGCAAAAGTATTGAGCATACAGGTAAGAGAATCACCAATGAGTTCAGGCTGGGCTCTCAAAGCGGGAAGAAGGAAAGAGATGAAGTCAAGGCGGATAGCAAGGAAATAAGAGAACTGGGGCCTGGAGGCCTCCCTGAGCTCACAGAGCAGGAACCTTGGAGGTGGACGGGGGAATGCTAGACAAATGAGGGCTATGTTCAAAGAGGGAGGTATGAGGTATAAGGTCGTAGAAGTTGAGCAGTTCCAGGTGCCAGTGAGGTCCACAGTGTGACCACTGTATTGGTGGCTAAAGTGACAAAGCCCCTGGAGATGACTGGTCAAGGAACTGAACAACCAAGGTGTGGGTGCATCATCCATGTGGCTGAGAAGACCTCCCAGATGGTGGCAGGATGGTAGTGGAGAGGATGACCATGAGGCAGGCACCCAGGTCAAGAGAATAAGACCAAGTGACTGGAGATCAGTAGAAGAGAGTGATGGGGCAGAAGAGGCTGTCACAGCTTCACAGGCAAGAGCTTCAAATGAGGACCCAGGAGCCATGTCTAGATCCAACACTGGGATCAAGAGAAAATTTAACCATGCTTCTGGCTCCTGGTCTACCTGGAGCTTGAGAGGAGGAGCCGCCTCCATTCGCAAGGGCTGTAGGGAGGTGTCCTTGGGGATGGGAGGCACTCAGAGGTTCTGCGAAGAGCTTGAGGATATGGGAAGGTTGTTTGTCAAAGACCACACCATTCATACACTATCCTCAGGCTCAAGCGCAGGGCCTGGTTGGTAGCAAATACTCAAAAATATTTGCTGAATAGATGGATGTGTGGTTGGGTGCGTGCACTTGAGTGGTAAATGAATGAAGGAATGGGAGTGTGATGGATGGATGGGTGGCTAAAGTGGGTGGATGGATGGATGGGTGAGTGAGGGGATGAACAGAAAAAAGAATGAGAAGGTGGGGATGGGGGTGAGTGAGTCAACAAATGCAAGAACTGAATAAACTGGGCATTCCAGGAGAGACCAGCCTGGGAGACCAAAAAGGTGATGGAGATGATTTGGGAAGCCCTACCCTAGCAGTCCAAACCACTCATAGGACAGTTATAAGCACAAGGAGGTTGCAAAAGCCATCATCCCTCTGCTCCCTGGTGCCCCCCAGCCCAAAGGCTAATCTGTGGCCAGAAGCCCCCACCTGTGGCCCTTGGACCCAGACTGGTAAGGGAGAGGAGCACTAGAAACCACTGAGGACCCCTCTTCCCTCTCAGCATCCAGATCGAGCACCCCAGGAAGCAGGGGAGAACGCAGACCCCAGTTGTCATCACAGAGTTATGGACCCGTCTTCACCTCTCTCTTGCCTTAAACAGGTCATTTTGTTTCTCCTGGATACCCTTCCTCACAAGATTTTTAGGAAAAATGCCCCTGTCTTATCCCTTCCGTGGGCCCACCCCAGTGAGGATGTGAACCAGCTGCCTTGATCCAGCTCCCTCCCCCAAGGAAGCCCCATGATGAGGGCAGATGCTGGCCTGGCCTGGGGACTCTCCCCTTATCTGGCCACCCCCCACCCCTCCTGCCAGCCACAGGCTTGCAGAGGGAATAGGTTTCCTCCAAGCCAAGATAAGTATCTGAGCTTTATCTCCCCTCAGCCTCTGATCTCCCCACACCCTACCCCCAAGACTGTACCCCCTCCCCGGCCACACCATGGAGAGCAGAGATAAGGCCCTTCTGGCCAGCAGACCACAAGGGAGGATGGGGGCTGTCTTCCCTTTTGCCCACCCAAAGTTAGAATTCTGCTTCCTTCCCTAGAGGCAGGCCCCAAGAGAGCATCTGGACAGCCAGCCCAGCCCCTTCACAGCTTGGGCCCTGCACTTTTCGATCTAGCACCCAGCATTGATCACATCCTAATTGGTTCATTTTTCATTTGGGGGCAGCAATCAAAGGGAGAAAATCCTGCCAACCTGAGCGCCAGAGAAGCAGGATAGTGGAGTCCTAGCTGCCACCAGGTGGAAAAGACTCCTCCAGAATCTTGGCAGGAAACCCGGGGACCCCTTGGCCCTGAAGACCCAGGTCCAATGTCAAACTGTTCTGCACCCTTTCACGCACCCCCTCCTCTATGCCAAGTCCCACGCTGGGTACTGGAGTCACGTATCAAGTCCCTGCCTTCACAGAACACCTGGGAGCTCAGGTGAGCAGCACCTAACCCAGCCTGAGAAATCCAGGGAGGCTTCACAGAGGAGGTGACATTTCAGCTGGGTTTTAAAGGCTAAAAGGCATTTCTTCAGACACAGAAATAAGGCGAAGGGCATTCCAAGCAGAGGGAACAGTGTGGAGAAGTCTTGGCGCTGTGAAAAAACAGCACACGATCGGACGGCTACGATAAATGGAGTGGTGGGCTGTCGGGCCCACAAAGGGGAAGAGGAGGTTTAGAAAGGGAGCATGAAGGGATGAGGCTCCAGCATCAGGGAGGGTTAAGGGCTGGTTTTGAAGGGCCTCAAAGGCCGTGAGGAAGACTTGGAACTTTATCCCACGGGCAGCGAGGCACCAATGGAGGGTGTTCACTCGGACAATGGCCAGCCGGGATTGTGTTTTGGAAGAAGCTCTCCAGCTGAGCATAGCAAGGGTGGCGTCCCCGGAACTAAGGTGGGGAGACCAGGCGGAGGCTGCCGCAGTCATCCCGAAGAGCAAGGGCAGTGGCCTGACTCCAGCAGTGGCAGTGAGATGGGAGAGAAAGGACCCACACAAAGCGGTGACAGGCTACATGTGGGGCATAAGGGACAGCAAGGAGGGCAGGTCCAGATGCCATCCACCAGGACAGAAATTTTCAGGGAAAATGTGGAGGGGCCCAGTGTGGGGCACGATTAGCCTGGGGGGGCCTCTGGAGTATCGACGAGCTGATGGGGATCCGAGAGGCAGGACCATCCTGCAGTCAATGTCACTGCTGGGTCTAGAATGCAAGCCGGTTCCTCCTGTTACCTCCTCCTACCTCTCTGATGGCCTCCATCCACACTCTTCCTGCTCCCAGGCTTGATGCCTTTGCTCTTGCCCAGAGTACCCCCTCCTCCTCTGCATAATCCCACCCACCCTCCAGTTCCAACTGGAGTCCCAGCTCAGTTTAAGGGCCGGAGCGCAGATCCACAGTCAGAGGTGGGTGGGGTTCAAAAGAGAGGCAGAGAATATAAGAGAAGGCGCAGAGACCAGACTCAGAGCCCAGCTCTGCTGCGAGCTGGCTGTGTGACATGGGGCCGTCCCTTGACCTCTCTGGACCTGTTCCCTAACCTTTCAGAGGTGAACAAGGAAAGGTCCTTGCCCCAGGAAGCTCAAGGTCTAGAAAGCGCCGTGAGACCAGGGATTTGAGGTGTACTGAATCCCCTGGGCACGCAAAGCAGGAAAAAGTTTATGGAGAAAGACTTAGTGGTATTTTCTCCGAGCCATGAAGAATGGGTACAATTTCAGCAAGTGGAGATAGAGGCAAGAGAGGGCCCTCCAGGCAGAGAGAACGTTCCGAGCAAAGGCTGGGAGGCGCAAAATTCAGGGTGTGTCCAAGGAAGAATGAGTGTCCAGATTCTGGGTGTTTTTTTTTTTGTTGTTTTTTTTGTTCTTTTTTTTCTGAGTCAACAGCTCAGGCCCTTTTTGTAAGCAGGCAGCCGAGCCAGGCAGCCTCCAGTAAACACCTATTTGCACAATCGAGGTCACACACAGGGACGTGTTTGCACAACGACCTGTTTGCACAATCTCAGCCGACTGCTATATTCCAGCCAAACCAGGCCCCGGCGGATGAGCACGGCCTCGACTTCCGGATACTCACCCTGGCTGGCCCACCGGTTCCCGCCCCTCAGGAACAGACTGCTCCTTGACCCACCCCCTGGCCCCACGCACAACAGGCCATAACACACCGAACTGATCCGACCCACGGGAGGGCCGCCCTCCCCAGGGCTCCCTGACTGGGCTTTCCAGCCCTCAGAGGTCACTGTCTGATGGAAGAGGGGGCCCTGGCCCCCGCAGGAGAGCTGGAGGAGGAAGTATCCACAAAGCAGACACTAGGTGATGGAGGGGTGGACTCCACATGTGTCTCGTGTTTGCCAGCTCTCACCAGAGGACACATTTGTTGAGCCTTTACCGCGTGCCTGGCTCTGTGCCACAGGCCTCACGTGCATTCTTTCGCCAGTTTCTCTCACGAATCCCATAAAGCAAACGCTACTATCCCGATTTTAAAGACGCTGAAACCGAGGCTCAGAGGGGTTCCACAACTTGCCCGGGGTCACACAGCTAGTAAGTGGCAAACCGAGCAGCCTCCTCAGCCCCTCTCTTGACTCTCTATGCTACTGTAATGTCTCTAAAGTCTCTCGCCCTGAGGAAAGTTCTTCCTTAAATCTCACTTTCATTTTAGCTGCTGCAGTTTTGTTTCCTGGTGCAGGTCCTCGGTGGAGAATGGAGCACACATGAGCAGGAAAATCCTGCTCTGAAACACTGAACTGTGCAGTGATGGGAAAAGGAAAGGAACTTTATTGAACACCTACTACATGCTAGTTAGCACACTGGGTTTCATACCTCCCATAGCTCCGTTGATCCTCCCAAAACCCCTGGGAGGAGTTATTATCTCTGTGGCAGATAAGGAAATGGAGGCTTGGAGAGGGAGTTTCTGCAGTCCAGTAGATCCTCACTGGGAATCCTCTGTGCCGAGGCTGGAGGCGGAGATGGGAAGAGGGTTTCTGCCCTCAAGGAGTTCACAGTCTAATGGAGGAGGCAGACAGCCAACAGCCCACTGCAATAGTACAGGATCGCCGACGAGGGAGGGCACCTGACCCGGCCCAGAGAGGTGCCCAGAGCAGGCTGGAGGTCTGAGAGGGGTCAGAGGCTGGACTCAGCCAGCCAGAGGCGACCAGGGGCTCGGCAAAAGCAAACACACAGAGGTGTTCCAGAGCCCGGGGCAGGCAGGAAGATGCAAGCAAATCCTGCACGACTACAGCCGGAAAAAATGTGTCTGGGGAAGTGGAGGCAGATAAGGCAGGAGAGGGAGGTGGGGCCAGCTGGTGGGGTATCTTGATTGTCCCGCTAAGGAATTAGGGTGCGTCATAGGGCCTCTGAAGAAAGGGGACTGGCATGGTCACCCGTGCCTGTGTGTAGGAACGCTCACTCTGCCAGGTGCTGACAAAGGGTGGCGTGAGAGAGCCCAGAACAGGGGGCCCGCGGGGAGGCTGGGGCACGCCCAGGTGAGGGGTGGGGAGACCTGACAAAGGCAGGGTCAGGAGATGAATTTCAGAGCTGTGGACAAGCCCAAGAGCTCCATAAAGGCAGGAATGAAAGCTGCTTTTGGTCACCATTGTACCCCCGCACCTGTTCTGGGAGCATGTTTTCTGAATGATGAACCGAAGGCCCGTTCTCCCTCATTAAGGACTAGTTGGATGTGGGAGTGTGGAGAAGCAGGTGTGAGGAAGGATTCCCAGGCCCCTGGGGTGGGTGACTTGGGAGGAGTGGGAATGGTGATATACTCTACCAAAATGAGGCACGTGAGGATTGGGGACAGGTTTGGCAAAGTGGGGGGAAGATTTATCCATTCAGTCATTCATTCAACAAAAATATGTTGAGGGCTCACTAGATAGCAGGCAGTGTTGAAGACAGTGGAGAAAAAGGTTTGAACAAAAGAGACTAAAACCCTTGCCCTCGTGGAGCTTCCATTCTGGTGGGGGGTGGAGAAAGCCAATGACAGATAGTGAAAAGGGATATGGAAGAAAAGAGAGATAGGAAATGCGGGGGGGTCAATTTTTTAAAAGGGTGGTCAGAGAAGGTCTCAATGAGGTGATATCTAAGCAAAGACCTGAAGAAGGGGAGGAAGTGACTCCTGTCATTATTTGGGGGGAAAGAATCCAAGCAAAGAAATAGCAGGTGCAAAGGCCCTGAGGCAGGAGGGAGCCTAACAAGTTCAAGAAAAAGAGAGTAGCTGGAGCAGAGCAGTAAGGGAAAGAATAGGACAGGAGCCAGGGAAGGATTGCCCCCCCCCTCCCCCGGGTTGGGTGAGGCCTTGCAGATCATCGAAAGAACCTGGACTTTGACTCTGAGTGACATGGGGGCCATTGGGGGTTTGAGACAGAGGCTGACATGAACCAACTTTTTTTGGTCAGTATCACACTGGTTCCTGAAGGTACAATAGACAGGTTGGTGGGGGACAAGGATAAATGGAAATAGGGGACCAAGAAGGGGACTATTGGAAGGATCTAAGTAGGAGAGAAGGGTAGTTTGTCCTGACTGGTATTGGTTTAAGTGATATTTATATTTTCCAACTTTTTATCATGAATATATTGACACACAGAGCCAAGCTGAACTGTATAGGGAATATCCATCTACCTGGGATTCTGGTTATATTTTGAAAGAACAGTCCATAGGATTTGCTGAGCATGTGGGGCCTATGGGACATCTTGGGGAAGTTGCCACAGACAATTGGGTATTTCCATCTGGAGCCTCGACTGCAGCCCAGGTCTGTCCCTCACCCCAGACTCAGAAGCCTGCTTTTTTCTAAAAAGGATCATATGTTAGGGACACTCTCCTAGTCAGTTGGCACCTAATCTTATTGGGTCATAAATCCAACAAACTATGAACAGTCTGAACCCTCCTCGGAAAAATGCACAGAAAACTATTTGTAAACAGTTTTGGGGGAATCATGGATACAGACAATGGAAGACGCTAAATTTAGTCTACTTCACTCAATCAAAAAATGTTCAGGGTAGCAGAATGCTAGCGAGTAAACCAATTTCTTTTTTTTTTTTTTTAGCTTATTTTTATTTTATTTATTGAGAGAGAGAGAGAGCATGGGAGGGGCAGAGAGAGAGGGAGATAGAATCCCAAGCAGGCTCTGCACTGTCAGCACAGAGCCCAATGGGAGACTCGAACTCACAAACCGTGAGATCATGACTTTAGCCGAAATGAAGAGTCGGACGCTTAACCGACTGAGCCACCCAGGCGCCCCGATGAGTAAACCAATTTCAAGTGAGCATATGAAGGCTGAGCCTCACCAGCTCATCCCCTTATTTTGTTCCCAGAATCCCCATTTCTCCATCGTCTGTCCATGGTGGAAAATGTAGCAAAGAGGGGCACTGTGAGTAAGGTGCTGGGTCACAAAATTTCCTGTCACCTGGAAGCTGCCGCCTAGAGTACTGGGAGGATCAGAGCCCCAAGGCTAGAGCCAAAGAGACTTAGAGCCGAGCGAGTCTTCGAGCCAGGGTCTGTCTCTGACTGATGTTCCCCCAGGAGTGGACCATGGGAATGGCACCCAGGCGGGTTGAAGCCTGGGCCCTGGCCAGCCTCAAAGCTTTGAGGTCAGGAAATCCGGAGGCAGGGGAGAGGGACACCGTTGCCACATTCCCCGGCCCCTTTGAGACCCCTGAGGCAGGAAGGCTGCCCGGCCCCACCGGCTTCCCTCCCAGGCTCCTTCCTGTGCCTCAGCGACTGAAAGCGCAAGGGAGAGAAGGAGGCCGGGCAGGTGTTGCAATCCACAGCTCCTGGGCCTGTCACAGACTGAGCCATTAACGACAGGGCTGGGGAGAGAAGCCGGCCTGCGGCTGTTTTCAGGAACTTGCCCTCAAAAGGAGAGCAGAGACGGCTCTCCAGGGCGGTCCTCCAGGCGGGTGCCCGCTGCAGGCTCCAGCGTGAGTAGGGGATCCCCAAGGAGGGCTGCATCTCCAGCTTGACGAGTCCCAGGTCCACTCTCCCCCGAGCTCTGCCAAATGCCCGTATGCAGGCCTGGGACCAGGGCTCCTGCCTTTCAGATTGGTCCCTGGGAACCAGGAGCCCTGGACACTGAGTGTCTTTGACCAGGGCTGCCTCCTCTTTGGGGGTAGGGGGTGTGCATCGGGGAAGTCATAAATAGCCGAATATTTCTTTGGGGACATCAAGTTGGGCTCGGGGAAGGACACAATCGCCATCCCTCTCCGCGTCCCTGTCTCGGACCCTGTGTCTCAGCCCGTCCCTGTCTCCCCTGTTTCTGTCTTCCTCCCCAGCCCCTCCCTGGCCTGGGCTCCGGGTCTCTCTCTGTCTGACTCAGAGTCTTGCTGTGCCTTCCCCCATCTCTTACATTTTCCTCTTGAATCTTAAACTATTTTGGGGACCTCTTGCTTCTCAGCCCTGAGTGCTGGGGTCTCTAGGTCAGCGTCCTTATCTCCTGGGCTCTTTCTTTGTCAGAAAGAATCAGTCCCAGATTCCTTCCCCCCAGAAAGAATCTCCACGTAGGAGAGTAAACACAACAGGAGAGAGAGGGTGTGAGCTGGGGAAGGGAGAGCAAGGGAGAAGGCTGAGTGCAGGGAAAGGAGAGGAGAGCAGGAAGACGTGGGTGATAGCAGTGCCTCCAGGAGGCAGCGGGTTCGACTGGAACTGAGCGGGAGAACCGGGCAGATGGCTGGAGAGAAGGCGAGACTGGGGTCCCAAGGAGCCACACGTAGGGAACCCAGAAATGGGGCTCTGAAACCATGCCGTGTGACACGGATGAAAGCAAGGTGGCGGTCCTGGGGGGCTGTGACCACACAGCCTATAAGCAGGAGAGGAGGCCAGGAGGGTTCTGGATTCCATGATGCAGTGCCCCGCTTCATGGCACGTGAAAACAACCGACGGTCCCCGAGGGCTTCTTCTACGCAGGCTCTGCGCTGAGCGCGTTTATCACAGACCATCTCAGTGCATCCTCACTACAGCCCTGAGAACGGGGTGCTGATGTTCTCCCCCTTTCACAGATGGGGACGCTGAAGTTCAGAAAGGTGAAGTAACCTGTCCAAGGCCACAAAGCTGGTAAGTAGCGGAGTCGGGGCTGGAGGCTGGTCTAACTCAAAGCCGGACTCCCCACTTGTCTACATACCGGCCCCCAGAGAGTGAGACCACGCTCCAACAGGCCCCAGATCACTCTCAACACTCTCAACTGGGGTAAGGGTCACCCAGGGCCGCAGTGGGGGACCAGAGACTGATGTCAGACATGCCGACACTCAGCAGCAACCCAGGGGAAGGATGCCCGACCTCTCAGGGTGGGGTTTGGCTACCCATTCTGGACAGGAGTCAGAGGACAGGGATGAAGTGGTATCTCACTGGGCACAGGCTGGGCCTTATGCTGATCCTTGCTAGGGCAGCAGGGCTGGGGTATGATCAAAAGCACAAAGAAATGGAAACCAGTGTCCCAAAATCTGGGCCCAGGAGGCTAAATCTTCCCCAACAAGTGTGGGGGGGGGGGTGGGGGGGGAGGCGGGGGGGTTGATGCTAATCAAACTGGTATAATGCAGTAAGAAAGCTGCCAACCACTGATTAGTAGACCAGGGTGCTCTGAACAGTGGTGCAGGTTTCTCACTGCACAAAGCTGCCCAGCTAAGGAGTAAGTAGAAGCTGAAATCCAGTCTATTCTTCAGTTGCCAGGTCTTAGTGTGAGCCTGCATCTGCCCAGAGGAAGGGGCGCTTTTTTCCTGATTGGCAAGAAAGTGACTTACGGGCTAGCAGTCCCTTGGCATCCTGATACCGAAGCGTATACAAATAGCCCAGGGGTTGGGGTAAGGCCCCTGCCTTGGGTGTCTGGGAAGTTCTTATTCATACCCCTGCCTGGGAGGAAGAGAAAAAAGGAGAGGAGCTTTCCCCCTTCTGAGCACAGGGGGTCTGCTGGGACACCACTTACATGCATGTGTTCCTACATGTACACGCAGGCTAGACAGTGATTTCCACTGACCTGCCACCGAGGGTGCCAATTAGTGCTGAAGAAGCAGGTGCCAGGCCCCAAGACCCCAATGGGAGCAGAATGGAAAGTTAGGCTAGAAGCCCGCCATGGCAGAATACCTTTGGCTTACTTCCAGGAACAGAAACTGGAGGCTCCCAACAGGCAGGCACTGTCGCCAGGACCACAGGGCACCTGGCCCCAGAAAACCTCCAGAGGTCTATGCCCAGAAGCGGGGGTGCATGGACCCCCGTGCCCTCCCTTTCCCACCATCGCCACAGAGGCCAGCCTCCCCCAGGTGTAACCTGACAGCCCCTTGCCTCAGCTACTCCATGCAATTGTCACTTTCCGCCAAGGGGCGCCTCTAACCTTTCTGGCATGGCTCACTCAGGAGAACATGCCTAGTGCTCACGCGTGTGCAACCTGTACGTGCCAGGAAGTTAACACCCCAAAGAACAGCCCTTGACTGATGGGGGATAGAAGTCAGTAGATGAATGTTCCCATCCTCCCTCCTGTTCAAGGGATAAATTGTCCCTTGGGTGGATAGTTCTGACGTGTATTCTACACGGCTCCTCGGAAGTTTCCAGCAGGATGGAGCCCCAAGTCTGTGATACACCATTATGTCGGCTTTCCCTCCTTACCTGTGATCATTCTCCCCACCCCCTCAGTGTTCCTGGGATCCTTCCTATTAAACTACCTGTGTGCAAGCCCAGCTGTGCCAGCCCAGCTCTTCCCCCTTCCCAGATAAAAGGGAAGGGGGAAGAATGCTATTCCTTGACGCTCCTGTCCCCGCTCTCTCCTGGAAGGCAAATATAATAACAACAGTGGCAGTCACTCACACAGTCATTTCCTACGTGCCAGGCACTATGCGAAGCCCTCGTCTTGCACCATTTCTTGTCTTCCTCCCAAAGCCCTTTGCAGTATAGGCTGTTGTTACCTCCATTTTGCAGACAAAGAAACTGAGGCTCAGAGAGGTCAAGTCACCTGGCCAAAGCTACACTGTGGCAGAGCAAGGGTTAAGCTCAGCTCTTACTCCGAAGCCCATGACCTTCACCATCCCCCTCTGCCTCCAGGTGAGCACCAAGTTGGCACTATGGTGGAGCTGGGAACCTGGAGCCTGACCAGAGCTGCCCTGATTATCCTGCTGCTCCCCAGAAGTGAGTATGGCCGGGGATAGGGGTGCTGTGGGGAGGGAGAGGAGTCACAGCGAGAAAGACAGAGTGGGTGGAGGCGGGAATCATTTCCCTGCACTGCCACACTGCTCCTGGGGTCCCCAGAGAACCAAGGCTGGGCCACAGATGTGGGGTAGCCGGCTCCCACCCACAGACCTCTACGGGCAAACCACCATCCATGAGGAATGGTGAGCGGGCCTGGGCTGGTCAGCCTGGAAAGGGCTGGGTGACCCAGGCCTTGTCTGCAAATCTCTGCCAGGCTGTCAGAAGGAAGCTCTGAGTCCCCTGCAGGCTTCGTGGGCAACCAAGAGATCAGGGTGGGAGCCACAAGGAGGCAGGATTCATCCTGGAGTCGGGAAGCCCAGGCAGAGCTCCCCAACTATGGAAACTCTATCTTGAGAGGTAGAGAGCTTCCCATCTCTGGGGATATGCAAGCCGAGGCCAGGGTTGACAGGGAGGCTGTGCAGCAGGGGCCAGCGCACTTTGCTTGATAGGACTATGGAGGCCACATACAGTCTCTATTGCATGCTGTTATCTGTTTTCTGTTCTGTTTTCACCCTTTAAAAATGTAAAACCCATTCTTCGCTGGCAAGCCATACAAAGCAGGCCACCCTCAGCCCTGCTGAAAAGGATGCAGTGCCTGGCGAAGTTCTGGAGTGCACAGTTTTGCAAGGTCCCTTCCAGTCTGAAATGCTGAGTCTGTGAAGTGATGGGAGCCCCACGTTGAAAGTCATGAACTTGCTTCGTGATCCTGGGAGAATCCCTTCTCCTCTTAGGGCCTCAGCTTCCTCATCGGCAAAACAGGCCCAGGAACACATGACAGAGGAGAAGAGGCATTTGGGGGGGGGGGGGGGCAAAGTGCAGCGCTGCCTTATTTGTTTAGACAAGAAATATTCACTGAGAGCCTACTCCGTGCTAAGCTCTGGCAATACAGTCATGAGCCAAACAGCCAAGGTCTCTGGCCTCACAGAACTTCTGGCCTGATCTCTGGGGAGACAGATAAACAACTAACCACATGGCTCCGTAATTAGGAAGGATGAAAAGAGCTTTAGGAAAGTTCAGGGCACTTGGCCTGGTCTGGTTGATCAGGGCCTGGTCTGGTTCCCCCAAGATGCTAAATGTTAAGCAGGTGAGAGAGAGGAAAAAAAGAGCCCCTGAGAAAGGAACAGCAGGTACAAGGATCTGGAGATTGGAGAGATCGTGGCATTTTCAAGGAATAGGAAGAAGGCCAGAGTGACTGCCGACGAGAGGGGGTGGTCTGAGCTGGAACTGGGAGGCGTAGCATGGACAAGGCCAGGAGGGCCCTGAGAAGGACCTGGGTTTTCATCCTGATCGTGGCAGCAAAGACACTGGTGGTGCCTGGCATGTCATTACATCTAATCCTTGCAGCAACATGAAAGTAGGGACTATTTTTCATCCCCATTTTACAGATGAGAAAATTGAGACACAGAAAGCCTCGGTAACATACCAGGATCACACAACGAATAGGCAATAGAACCAGGCTCTGAACCGAGGCGGTCTAGTTCCAACATCCGTGCTCTTACCCACCACACGGCTGCAGTGCTGACGCGCCGTGATCCGGAGGCAGTAACACAATCAGATCTGAATTCGGAGAGCTGGGGCTGTGGGCTGCCTATCATTCAAACCACCACTTTCACCACCTTTGGGGAGGGGGCTGCAGAGGGGACCTGTCTCTGTCCTGCGGTGTGCTGGAGCTGGCTTGCGAGACCTAAGGGCGCACGTTTCCTCCCAAGTTCACATTCAGTGATGTCACACGGGTGGCTGGAAAATCAGTCTTGGTGGGAAATATTTACACCAGGGAAAGCAGCCCATACTACAAATCAGGATGTGGCTTTCTTGTACAGTCAGTTGATAAGCATTGATCAACACATCATTCTCTCTCTCTCTCTCTCTCTCTCTCTCTCTCTTTTTGCCCCTGAGAGCCCCTCACCGTCCCCATAGACATTCTCCCCTTTCCAGCCCCCATAACTTCGGCGGGGAGGCAAGAAGGTAAGGGCCCTGAGTCTAGGAGTCCAAAGACTTAGCTTTTTGGCCCAGCTCTGCCAGGCACAGGGGTGACTCATGGCCCATTCTCTCCCACCCCAGGCCTGGAGGAATGCGGGCACATCAGCCTCCCAACCTCCACTGTCCGCCTGGGGGACTCCATCACAGCCTCCTGCACCATCAGCCCCAACTGCAGCCACCTGGGCCCGGAGTCACAGATTCTGTGGAAGTTGGGAACACAGCTTCAGCTCGGAGAGAGGCAGCAGCGTCTGGCAGATGGAAGCCAGGAATCCACCATCACGCTGCCCCCGCTCAACCGCCCGCGGGACCTTCTCTCCTGCTGCCTGCGCTGGGGCAACAGCGTGCAGATCCTGGACCAGGCTGAGCTGTGGGCAGGCCGTAAGTCCCTGCGGCCGTCTACCCACTCCGCCTCCGTGCCCTCCTGCCAACACGAATAAGAGCTAGGATTCACCGAGCACTTGCTCAGTAAGCACATTATGGGCATGGTATCAGATAACCTTCCCTACCAGCGAGGAGTGCTCTTTAGCCCCATTTTGCAGATGAGGAAACTGAGGCTCGTTTGGTGAGGGGCACAGGCGAATAAGGATGTGGCCGAGATTTATATCAGCCGGCGTGGCTCTGAAGTGAGTGTAGTAACCACTATTCCATATGGCTGCCACATAAGCCCAACTACCCAGCCACTGGAGGGTGTGCCCAGGGAGGACACACTTTACCATCTGGGCCTGCTCTCAGTTTCTCTGCAACTCAGTCTCAGCCCTCTGCTCAAACTGAGAAGCAAGGAGACGATGCCAAGCCAGTGCATGAGGAAAGAACGAAGACCAGGTTTCCTTGTTAAGAGTCACTAGGAGTAGAGCAAACACTTACACAGCACCTGCCATGTGCCAGACATCGCCCTGAGCGCTTTGTACATAGTGAGTCACTCAGCCCTACCCAGGGGGTAGGCATATCACCATCGCCCCGTTTTACAGATGAAGAAACTGAGGCACAGAGCGGCTAAATGACATGAAGATCACAATGGCTAATAAATGGCAAACCCAGGATGAAAACCCAGACCTACACTGTCACGGTCAAAGGGGGCCGAGCTGAAGGGGTCGGAGGCTCTGTGATGCCTGCCCTGTACATGCCTATAATTTGACTTGCCCCAGGGATGCCCCTCCAGGGTCACCCCGAAGGAGGCGAGCTAGTAGACAAGGTGACCCCAGAGGGAACAACCCCGAGCAAGGAAACGAAAATAACTGATTCCAGTCAGAGCTTTCCGAGTGGCCCTACTCCAAGCCCTCACTCTCCCCACCCTTCGTGCAGACCCTCCCGCCGCGCCCCACAACCTGTCCTGCCTCATGAACCTCACAACTAACAGCCTCATCTGTCAGTGGGAGCCAGGACCCCACAACCACCTGCCCACCAACTTCACCCTCAAGAGCTTCAAGTAAGGAGGGGTCTCTGGCCGCGTTCCTCTCGGTCCTGGGGTGGGGCATGGGCAGGAGTGGGGCTGGGGGAGCCAGAGGCAAACACGGGAGGGAGAAGGGAGCCTCGCTTTCTTCTTCTGCTAGACACCCAAGCCTGGCCTATTGGCAGGAGCCGGGACAACTGCCAGACCCAAGAGGACTCCATCCTTGACTGTGTGCCTAAGGACGGAGACAGCCACTGCTCTATCCCACGCAAATACCTGAAGTTGTACCGGCACATGGGCATCTGGGTGCAGGCAGAGAACGCACTAGGGACTGGAAAGTCCCCACAGCTGTGCCTCGTTCCCATGGATGTCGGTGGGTGACGCCGGGTGTGGGGGAGGGGAAAGGCCCCCACAATGGGCAGATCCACAGAGGCACAGAGAGGGACTCCCAGACCCAGTGACAGACAAGGAGATCCTGGATGGCCTAGAGATAGAGGCAGACGAGAGAGACGGAGACAAAGTGGAATGCAGATGGGGACAGAGCTACGGACGGAGACACAGACACACAGACGTGGGAGAAACACCGAGGCAGGGAGACACGTTCTTTCAGCAAGCTTCTTGAAGTGCCCACGGCACGCTAGGCAGGCGTTGTTCTAGGTGCTGGAGACCTGAACGAAATATCAGAAGTCCTGCCCTTGGAATGTTACGTTCTAGTGGGCAAAATAGATAAATTAGAATGTCAGGCAACCAGAAGTATGAGGAGGGAGTTAACACAGAGGGGGAGGTGGGGAAAGCCGGGGGGGGGGGAGGGGGGACAATTGCTCTTTCAGTAAGGTGATCAGGGGTGGCCTCACTAAGAAGGTGACATTTGAGAAGATCCTTGAAGGAAATGAGGGAGCAGGCTGCTGGATATCTGAAGGGTAAGATCTCCAGGCAGAGGGAATGACGAGTGCAAAGGCCCCGGGACAGAAGGATGAGACAGAGACCTAGGGAGAGACAGACACATATATACAGACAGACCTCCAGAAACATGATGACATGGAGATGAAGAGACACAGAGAGACGGAGAAAAAAAGAAGCAGGCTGACAGAGACCCCAGGGGTGGAGACCCCAGGGCAGAAAATGGAACAACAGGTAAAGAGAGAAGGAGGAATAAGGCAGAGCCTACTCCTATAGAGGATGGGGCAGGGAAGGTTTCTGACAACCCCTCCTCCTTACAGTGAAGCTGGAGCCCCCCACACTGTGGGCCCTGGCCCCCAGCCCTGAGGTGGCCCCACCCCAGCCAGGCTGCCTGCTGTTGCGCTGGGAGCTATGGAAGCCGAGCCTCTACATAGAACAGAAATGCGAGCTGCGCCACCAGCCACAGCTCGGAGAAGCCAGCTGGGCCCTGGTGAGGTGGAAGGCAACCTCAAGAGCCTGGAGTGGGGGTGGCTGAGGGGAGGGTGGCTGAGCTGGGCCTGAAGGGCACAAGGATCCAGGCTCAGAGCCACGGCCATCCCACCAGGTGGGCCCCCTGCTCCCTGAGACCCTCCAGTATGAGCTCTGTGGGCTCCTCCCATCCACAGCCTACGCCCTGCAAATGCGCTGCGTCCGCTGGCCCCTGCCTGGCCAGTGGAGCGACTGGAGCCCTAGCCTGATACTGACCACCGCACAACAGGGTAAGTGGGTGGGGAGGGGCCAGGAGCAGCCATCAGGACAAAGTCCAGCCTTCAGGGCCCTCCCTGAGCCCCTCTTCCTACTCCGTCCCCAGCCCCCATCGTCAGATTGGACACATGGTGGCGGCAGAGGCAGCTGGACCCTAGGACTGTGGATGTGCAGCTGTTCTGGAAGGTGACCCCTTCTGAAGGCCATCCCTCCACCCCTGAGACTTCTCCCAACCCAGACAGATCCCTGTGGGCTGGGGCTCAGGACTCCAACAGTTCTGGGAGGTTTGGATGTATTTGTATGTGATTTGCATGCACTTTGCATGCACCTAGGAAGCTGGGTAGTACCCTTCTGGAGAGACTACAATGTAGGACTCACCTATGGCAAAGAGTCAGCTCAGGGAATGGTTAAGTGTCAACCTGCTCCTTCCTTTCCTCCCTCCTAGGACCTGGCATGGGGAACAGGGAAGAAGGAAGGGAGGGAGGAAGGTTGGCTCCCAGCCTGTGGGGGCTCAGTTCCTATGACCCACCCACCCCATCTAGAAGCCGTTCCCCACTCAAGATGAGCTGTGCGCCCCCACCCCTTATCTTCTTCTTCCTGTGTCCACCGCAGCCAGTGCCCTTGGACAAATACAGCGGGCAGATCCAAGGGTACCTGGTCAGACCACCAGGCCAGACTGGGGCAGTCCCAGCCCTCTGCAACACCACGGAGCTAAGCTGCACCTTCCACTTGCCCTCGGAAGCCCGGGAGGTGGTCCTTGTGGCCTATAACACAGCGGGGACCTCTCATCCCACCCCAGTGGTCTTCCTGGAGAGCAGAGGTAAAGGGCGCTGGCGGCTAGTAGAGTGTAGTGGGTGAGCACGTAACGTTCAGAGGCTAGACTGCCTGGGTTCACAACTAGTCCCGTCACTTGCTAACAGTATGACCCAGGCAAGTGACCCCTGGCCTCGGTTTACTCACCTAGCAAAGGGGGACAATCCAGTGCCTACCTCAAAGCCCTGTTGTGAAGGTCACATCCATTAAGACATGTGCCTGGCACCACGTTCCCACTCAGTATGTGTTAGCTACTCTCGTTATCATCAGCCAGAACCAAGTTAAGCTGGTGGTGGTACCACACAGGCTCACATTCACTCACATGCTCACAAGTGCAGACGCTCATAGACACGCATTCGCGTGTGCATGTATGCATGTGCGTGCATGCGCGCACACATGCACACACACACAGTCCATTCTGCCAAAGAAGATAGGAAGAAAGCCCTACATTTTTCCGGCTGGAACACGGTCCCTGAGTTAATTGCTCATTCTCAGTGGATCGGCCACCACCACCCCCAGGTTCCCCTGAACATGGGTCCTCACAAGGTGACACCAGCGATAACAAGAGCTGGTACTCCAACTTACGAGCCGCATGACCTTAGGCAAATTACTTAACCTGTCTCAGTTTTCTCCTTGATAAATTGGGGCCAGGGTAGTGCCTCCCTCCTACGACTCTTAGCGGACTCAGTAAATTCATACATACCAAGGCCCATAGCCGCACAGACCATGAACTACACAGCGTTAGCACTGATCCCTGTCAGACACTCCTCGGCACGACGGACTGTGCCAGGCTCGTTCTAGGCATCATCTCATTTGATCTGCGCCAGGACCCTTACAGAGGAGCAAACTGAGGTCCTGATGTTGACTTACCCAAGGCCATCCGGCTTGTAAGTAACAAAGCCAGGATTTGAACCCAGGCTTCTGGCTCTGGGACCCGCATTCTTCTTGCTTTTGCTCTCTTACCTCCTACCCTGTCTCCAGGCCCGCCCCTGGCCAGGCTCCACACCACAGCTCGAGATCCCCACAGCCTCTGGGTGGGCTGGGAGCCCCCCAGCCCTCGGCCTCGGGGCTATGTGATTGCCTGGGGCCTGGGTCCCCCCAGCCCCAGCAGCAGCAATATGACCTGGAAGATGGAACACAACGGGAACATTTCCGGGATCCTGCTGCAGGGTGAGGCAGGCCTGGGGACCTGGGAGGCAAGGAGGCAGTGTTTGTCAGGCAGAAAGCAAGGGGCGGGCTGAACCCCCCTATAGAAGAAGCAGACTCCCCAGTCTTTCTTGACTCCTTAGTCTCGTCTCATACCCCCAGAATCAGGAAGTTCTTCCCCCAGTCTAGCCAGATCCTCCCTTTTCACAGCCCTGCCCTGCCACCTTCCTAGCTCTCCTCCTTTTCTGCCCTTACGTCCATCAAATGATCTGAAGAAGAGATAGACGAGGCTAGCCCTGCAGCACAAGGCCTGGGTTATTCCCCACTGGAGGTCTGAGGTTAGCTCCTGATCATCTGCAGAGGTTAGCCCCTCACCAGGGGGCCTGCCCCATTTTCTCTCCACAGAGAACATCAGGCCCTTTCAGCTCTATGAGATCACCGTGACCCCTCTATACCAGGACACCGTGGGACCCTCCCAGCACATCTATGCCTACTCCCAAGAGATGGGTGCGTCAGCCACCAGGCTCCTCCCAGAATCCTCCCCTCTCAACGCCTGCCTGGGGCCCCACAATCAGGACTATGAGGGAACATTTCCTTCCTCCCCCACCTCTGACCCACAGGAGACCCTCTCCCAACCCTAAGATGACCCCGGGCTTACAGTGGACCCCTGCAGCCGGACAGAAGTCAGGTGGTGGGGTGACAGAAACTGGGGAGTGAGTTGGGCAGAATTCACGAAGCGAATCTGGCAAAAATCAACCAGTTTCCCTGAAAGAAATCAAGTGTCCTGTGTGGCAGAAATTAGACAGAAGGCCCGCCATAAAGTCAGAGAGCGAGTGGCAGAAATCAGATAGTGAGCCCAACAAAATCAAGCCTGGCAGAAATCAGGCGGCAAGGCTTTGGAGTCAGAGAACCAAGTGCAAATCCTGACTTAGCCACTTATCAGCAGTCTGTGGAATTCAGTCAAAGGTGCTGGCAACATGAGGCTTGGGCATGGGTCCCCTTGGACTCTCTTCTCCCACTCCCCGCCATAGTGTGGCTCAGTTCTGGGCTCTGGGGAGCCACAAGATGTCCAGCTAGGCTCTCCACTCTTCCCTGCTCCCCGTCAGCCCCTGCACCTCGCTCTCTTCCGGCAGCCCCCTCCCACACCCCAGAGCTGCATCTAAAGCACATCGGCAAGACCTGGGCCCAGCTGGAGTGGGAGCCCCAGGCCCCTGAGCTGGGGAAGAGCCCCCTGACCCACTACACCATCTTCTGGACCAACGCTCAGGACCAGTCCTTCTGTGAGTCTCTGCTCAGTACCTCACAGTCCCTGAAGGCCTGGGAGGGGACGCCCAGCAGCCTTGGAGGGAGCCTCGGCATCTGGGCCCAGGCTGACCATTCTCTTCTTCTCCCAGTCACCACCCTGAATGCCTCCTCCCATGGCTTGGTCCTCCACGGCCTGGAACCTGCCAGCTTGTACCACGTACGCCTCATGGCTTCCAGCAAGGCCGGGGCCACCAATAGTACAAGCCTTACCCTGATGACTTTAGCCCTAGGTAAGGAGAGCAGGGGGCTGGCCAGCCAAGGCTGTTGGGAAGGTTCATCACCCAACGGATCTCTCATTTTGAGGCCCTGCCTGGATCTGCTAGTCTGAGGGAGGAGACTGAGCCCAACCCATGAAGCCCAGGCTGAGGGAGGAGGCCCATTCCTGCCCTCAGAGCCCAATCTGAGGGAAGAGGCCCAGCCCCACTTGCATGCACTCTAATCTCTTCTGGCTTTCCCCTCACCCCAGAGGAGTCTGAGCTGCATATCCTCCTGGGCCTCTTTGGCCTCCTGGTCTTGCTCATCTGTCTCTGTGGGGCTTCCCGGTTCTGCTGCAGACCCAGGTGAGTCCTCTCAAGACACCTAACACCTAGCTACCCCTGCCCACAGGGAACTGCAGGCTGGAGCGGGACTGTCCAGGTCCCTCCTCGCCTTCCCAGGCCTCAGGGCCCATGCCTGGGTCCAGCCCTGCACCACCTTCTCTCTGTACTAGGGAGCCTTCAACTGCTAGAGCGGGTGGGAGAAAGGATGGCAAGATGGGAGGGGGCATGCCTGACCCAGCCTTCACCTGCCTTCTTCTCCAGCAGGAAGAATCCCCTCTGGCCAAGTGTCCCAGACCCAGCCCACAGCAGCCTGGGCTCCTGGGTGCCCTCCATCATGGTTGAGGTAAGAACCCCCATGGGAGAGGGAAATGGGGCCGGGGGCGCTGGCCCAGGCTCAAAGTGAGAGGAACCTCCCCCAAGGATGAGTCCTCAGGCCTTCCCATCACTTCCTAGCAAGGTGCCCTCCCTCTGGAGTAGAGCAGATCCGAGTTTGCATCCCAACTCTACCCATTTCAAAGCCTCAGCCATCTCACTGTGAATTGAGGTGAATCTCACACAGAATCATTGGGGACATGCACCGAGCTAAGTCTGAAGCCCATAGCACGCGTCAGACTGAGGTGCTTTGCAAGTGTCACCCTTTGGGCTCCAGCAGAGAGCAGCAGGAATATCCCCACAACAGGCCCACCGCAGGAAGGCACAGTGGCTGGGATGACTACGAGATAAATCATGCCCTCACCCCATGTCCTTGTGTCCAGGAGGCCTTCCAGCTGCCCAGCCTTCGGGACCCCGGCATGCCACCCATCACCAAGATCACAGTACTGGAGGAAGAAGAGAAGAAGCCGGGGCCCTGGGAGTCCAACGACAGCTCAGGGACCTGTGGCCTCCCCACCCTGGTCCAGGCCTATGTGCTCCAGGGGGACCCAAGAACACCTTCCACCCAGCCCCAGCCCCCGTCTAGCACCAATGACCAGGTCTTTTATGGGCAGGTGCTGGGCAGCCCCACAGGCCCAGGTCCAGGGCACTACCTCCGCTGTGACTCTACTCAGCCCCTCCTAGGGGGCCTTACTCCCAGCCCCAAGTTTTATGAGAACCTCTGGTTCCAGAACAGCCCCCTGGGGACCCCAGAGCCCCTCGTCCCAAACCAGGAGGATGATTGTGTCTTTGGGCCACTGCTTGACTTCCCCCTCCTGCAAGGGCTCCAGGTCCATGGGGTGGAGGGGCTGGGGGGCATCTAGCACTTCCTGGGACCCCCGCCCAGGCCTGCCTCTTGAAAGGCCTGGGCCATCCAGAGGAGAGGAGAATATCAGTAAGCCCATCATGAAAAAATCATCTCGTCCCAGAAGGGCAGGAAGACTACCAGTATCTCCCTATCTCTGGTCCCCAGCATCCTTCCTCCACCTCCCAGGCCCCATGGGCTGACCCTGCCTCTCACTTTAGTGGCCAGAGAATGCTTCATCCAACCCTGCCCACTAGCCTTCTGTGTTTAATTCCTGTAATTTTAGTCTCTTAAACCGGTTCAAGGTTTGGTTTGTTTTGGTTTCGAGAAACTCTTGAGTGTGCCTGAGTCTCTGTTCTTTTTCTTTTCAGGGCCCTAGCAGTGATGGGGGTACTTATCAGAACTGTTCGTTTGTGTATTCTTTCCTTCGCTCATTAATTCCACCAGCCCACATGTAGCATTTAGGTCCTGTGCTGGCAGCAGGGATTCAAAAATGATTTGGCTCAGTCCACCCTCAGAGGGCTCCCATTCTAGTGGTGGAGACTTGAAAACTGGCCATTAGGGCACAGTGGCCAGAGTTATCTTGTGAGGGTCGGGGTGAGGGGTCACAAAATGCTATGGGATATGGGGAATACACTTCAGAAAAGACCAATCCCTGTTGGAAAAATATAATTAAAAACAAAATCTCCTGGGCTGCCTGGCTGGGTCAGTCAGTGGAATGTGTGACTCTTGATCTCAGAGTTGTGAGTTCCAGCCCCATGTTGGGTGTAGAGATTACTTAAAAATAAAATATTAAATATATATATGTTAAATATATATTTTTTATTAAATATATATATATATATATATATATATATATATATATATATATATCCTGCCAACCTAGAAAACCTCTCCACAAGGGTAGAAGAAAAAGAAATCTGTTTTATTATTGAATGAACATTAAACCAGAATGTGAAATGCATGTGCATCACCAGCAATCCCCTAAAGAGCTTGAAAAGACAGAAGTCTTACCCTTGTATATAGCCAGGTGGATACAGGTTATTGCATACATTTTCTTAAGATAAACAGTAACTTGTCCTCAATGACACCATCTGTCTTTGTCACACAGAGTTCATCCTAAATTCTCCTGATAAATGGGGTAGCCACGCAAGTTTACTAATTGTCTTTACCCAAAAGAAAACTAAATTTCTCATATCTTTATGAGAAGAGTCAGGTTTGCAACTCAGATGCAGGCAGAAACTGGGAGACAGGGCCACTGCCTCCCTTAATGATTACATTTCAAGAGATGGCTCCCAGATCCTTGAGAAAAACATGTTGTAAAACTGGCAAGAGGCTTATTTAGCTTTTAAAAAGATTTACGAGTGCCTCAAAGGGGCAGAGAAAGAATTCACAATTACAAGTTTTCAAAAGTAAATGCTTTAAGCAAAGTGAAGGGGAGAAGAGCTTTCTCCCTCTTTGCACCAGGGAGGATTAAAATTTTATTTTTGTGTCATCAAAAATTTATTTTCCCTACTTTTAATTTGTAGTTGTCCTTACACCCCTCATTTCACCAATATTAACACAGCAAATATTGATCAAATGCCTACTATATAGCGGGTCCTTGGCACACAACTGCCTCAGGTAATCCTCCAACAATGCAAAAAACTGATACTGTTATTACCATTCCCATGTGATGAATGAGTACACCGTGGCCCAGAAAGGTGGAGTGACTTGCCCACAGGATCATACAGTGAGTAAATACTGATGAATAAAATGAGCTATGATTTCAGCCCAGGACTGTCCCATTCCAAAATCAACGAACGACCTTCATCACGAGGCTTACCAGGCTGCCCGAGAGGAGGCTGGAACCCAGTAGTTCTTAGGGGGCCTCGTCGTGGAATACAGGAGGAGAGGAGGCGGAAACACTAGGTTGGGGGAGAAGAATACGGCAGGCCCCACGGGAGCCTCCAAAATGACCGGGGCCCAAGGCCAAGTACATAGAGTGGGATTAAGGGCGGGATGCCCAAGGGGGAAAATGGCATCTTAGAATTTATACAGCACCGGACACCACTGGCCAGGCCCGCAATCACCCAGCCCCCAGCCCCGCACGGCTGCTCTCCCCTGGACCCAATCGCGCCGCACCCCGGGTCTTGCCTTTCCCATCCATTCTCTCGGTCTTCATCTGCTCCGGTCTCGCAACTGCACTCCATTGGTCGAGCCTGAGCCAGCATGGCGGCGCCCTTGTAACGCGGTCCGTGCCGCAAAAGGGACGGCGGCGGCGGTGGCGCCGGCCCCGCGGGGTCACAAGTCGGCATGCTGAGAACAGCGTGGAGGGCGCTGAGGTCGCTTCCGACCCAGGCAGTGGCCCAGGCTCCAGTCCGCGGGCTGCCGGGCGGAGCGTGCGCCAGGCCTCCTCCCTTCCGCCAGTGGGGCCTTCCCTCCCCTCCTGGAGGTGAGGAGCTGAGAACCTAAGCAACTCGAGCAGGGAGGTGGGGTTGGGCGGAGATGGGGGACACGCGGGACGAGGATGGGGAAGAAAGGCCAGCGGGTGGGGAAGAAGTAAGACGAGGTGGGAGAGGCGTGGGGCCGCGGGGTGCGGAAGAAATGGGGCGGCTGCTAGGCGCCGAAGCGCCAAGACCTTGCAGGAAGGGTAAATGCAGGGGCCACAGAAAGGAGTCGTGGCTGGACTGTTTAAGGAGATGGGCCTCGGCCCTTTCTCTTCTATACAGGTGTTATCCTTCCGGCCGTTCGCGGATATGCCATCCAGAAACCAGGTAGGAGCTCTTGGGGTGGGATTTCCGCGGAGAGAGGGACGTCTGGAGGGACGCCGGGTGGCCAAGGGGACAGAAGTGGCTACTTAGAACCACTCGATGGGGGTGGGCCAGAGGTCCTGAGCAGAAGACCCCCACGTCCGCTCTGTCAAAAGGCTGTAACCTGAAACCTGCCCGGGACCGGGTGGGGGGTGGGGGTGGCGAGCCGGCGCGGGAGCTTTCGGACTGGGTATGAGTGAGAGTGAGCTAGCAGGGGGAGGGCGTGCTGGGCGTACCCAGGCCTACCTACAGTCTAGGTAGACACTTTGTGTCTACCCTTCCGTGGTGGAGGGCTTGGTTTCCCGTTCCAAGGCAGTCTGCATCTCTCTTACTAAAGAGATCTCTCTTCCTGGGCACATGATATTGGGCAAGTTACTTCCTCCAGTCACATTCTAAAATGATTGTAGAAGTTATCTATTTGAGAGGATTGTTGTTAGGATTCAGTGATAACACATGAAAAGCATTCTTAGCACCGAGCGCAATAAATGCAGTCTCTATTAGCATTTATTGCTACTAATATTATGTACATAGCGGCAGAGCAGGGTCTGAATGGAGAGGACAAGTTATCTCCCTTGTACCTCTCCCTCATCCCCGAGGGAATAGGACACAACACCGAGGCCCGAGGTCGAGGGTTTCCGATTTGTGCTTACATTTCAGGTGTCCTAAAGCTAGGGGTCCCTCCTCAATCCCCTTATTTCATTCATGCAGTCAGCCAGCAAGCGTTTGTCAAGTACCTGTTCTACATGAGGCCACGGACCAGACCGGGGATTCAAAAGGAGTCAAACTCAGTCCGTCCACAAAAGGCCCCATCCTGGTAGGGGATTCGATAACTGTAGAGTCAGAGATGTAAGAGGTGGAGGCACAATATGGGATCTTAGGAAAGGCAATCTACTCCCAGCGTGAAATATCAAGACAGTTGCCTGCGGCGTTTGCAGAGGAGAAGCTGAGCCCAGAGATATCCAGTGTTTTGCTTGAGACCCTGGGTGCCTCACGGAGTTGGTGACAAAAGCCAGAACTGAGGGGGTGGGCAGTGAGAGTTGACTCTTGGTGTTTTCCATCCCTACACTTGACAGTCCAGCGCAGCCAAGAAGATGACCCTCCCCCTTCCACGCTGCTCAAAGACTACCAGAACATTCCCGGAATTGAGAAGTAAGCAAAAAGAAATCTCTTTGATGAGGTAGGGTGCCCTAAGAGGAGTGAGGAGGAGGAAGGGAAGACAGTGACTGGTCCGGCCTGGCCCACTGTATCTGAAGCTTGGTCATAGAATCAGGCAGAGGGCTCTTGAAGCCCAGGCTTGGTGAGGGTGAGTGGCAGGGCAGAATGGCATTCATGGAGCTCAATTTTTTGCCTTTTTTTGTACTCTGGTTTAGTTCGCAAGGAGGCAACATACCTCATGGGTCTTTGTGAAATCTCTCATCTCTGGATCCTCAAAAAAGCCCTCTGAGGGAAGAAACAGTGTCTCCCTTTTATACGTTACCAAGTTGTTCTATGTCATACAGCTTCTAAGGGACGGAGCTGAAAGACACCAAAGCCGGGATCCTTCTGCTCAGTCCCTGCCCTATGCCCTAGGAGCTGTCCTGTGTGACATGAGAAGAAAACGATTATAGAATTGAAATGTCTCAAGACAGATTGAACCATACCTTTTGCTGAAATGAAAATCTTCCCTTTGCCCTCCCTGTGATGGGCCTGGAACACTCACACGGACAGCCCCAATTTTGTGTAGTTATCACATCGTTCCATGTTCTCAGCGCAGCACATCAGATTCATGCTGTTAATCCCCGAGAAATGGCTCCCCGCTTCCACAGAGACTCTTTTGTTATAAAAGAAATTTTCAGGGGCGCCCGGCTGGCTCAGTTGGTGAGCGTGAGACTCTTGATCTCGTAGAGATCTACGTTGGATGTAGAGATTACTTAAAAATAAAATATTAAAAAAAAAATTTTTTTTAACCATAATTGCTTTTCAAACTAAAATGGAAACAGCATTGTTTCCCCTTCCTCCCCGTCCCCCCACACCTGTCTCTCATTGCTCTGGTTTCCGCACAGGTTTGACGATGTTGTAAGAAGACTCTTGTCTTTGGAAATGGCCAGCCAGGTAAGTGACCTGTGCAAAATCCCAGCCTCTCCTAGTCCTCTCCTCTGGGACTTCCTCTTACCGTGGTAACACCACCCCAGGCTTCTCAAGTCACAGTATTTATCCCAGTGTCATTCTGTGACCACTCGTCCATCCCCCAGACTGAGCATCTCGAGGGCAGGGACGGTCTTGTTCTCTCACTGTATCCCTAGCACCCGGCAAACAGTAGGTACTCAGTAATGATCTAATGCCTGAATGAATGAGCAAGGTTTGGAGACATTCATCCAGTAAGCCATTTCACCTGCCATTGGCCTCGGACTCACCTAGATGTAAATAGCTACGTGCTGACCAAAGGCCTTGCCCTGATGAACAGAGTGAAGCCAGGTGCTGAACTTCATGGCCTAGGTTCTGTGACTGTAGCCAGGGCCTGTGTGGTATGAAGGCTAGCTCTTAGGGGCTGGCAGACCACACAGATTCTCTGTCTCTATCCTCAACAGAAGGAGAAGCTAAAAGTCAAGCAAGAGCAATTGATGAAGAAGATTGTGGCAAACCCTGAGGACACCAGCTCCCTGGAGGCTCGAAGTTGGTCAGGGGACCCTTGGGGAGTGGGAGAGCGGCGGGAAGGGGAGGGGGGTCTGCTAGCTGGTACTTGATCCAGGGCTCTTGTCTACAAGTACACTAGGTATTAGATGTGACTTGATAAAGGGAGAGACAAGAAGGACCCAGAGTGATGAAAATTGGACTCTGTGATGCTAGAGTCAGCGCCCAGGTCCCACCTCATACCTCTGTGTGAGCTCAGGAGAGTTTCCTCAGGAACCAAAGCTTGTCTCTGTGTCTCTCTCTACTCTGCAGCGAAGGTGGTGTAAAGGGGCAAGTGGTCAGGGCCAAGATTCCACCTCACTCCACAGTGCTGCCAGAACTTATTGTGTGTCCAGGAAGGGCCTGCTGTACTGACAGCATCTCCTTGGTGCCACCTTCCGCTTCTGCCTTTGCCCCCGTCTTTGCAATAAAGGCAGGGATCAAATATGAGGCTACCTAAGGAAGGATATTGCAAGAGTTTAGGAGATGAGTGAGAGCTGGTAATTCTGAAAACTCACTAGTGAGGGGTGCCTGTGTGGCTCAGTCGGTTAAGCGTCCGACTTCGGCTCAGATCATGATCTCACAGTTTGTGGGTTCGATCCCCACGTCAGGCTGTGTGCTGACAGCTCAGAGCCTGGAGCCTGCTTCGGATTCTGTGTCTCCCTCTCTCTTTCTCTGCCCCTCCCCTGCTCGCACTCTGTCTCTGTCTCTCAAAAAATAAATAAACATTAAAAGAATTTGAAAACTCACTAGTCAAAAAACAGAAAGGTAGCCACTGGAAGGGCAGAGGCAAGGAGTAGACCCTTGATGGTTTGGGAATCTAGTCTTACTACATTGGGTAGGACCACCAGTGCAGCATTGAATGATTAACAATGATAGCATGGACAGTAGACTGATTCCTGAATTCAACAGGAACGCTCTAAAGTTTTACCATTAAGAATGCTATGTGCTATGGTTTGGGGATGATACGTTCATAAGATTAAGGAACTTGCCTTCCTTAGACTTTGCTTTCTGAAGGAAAGAGAGTCCAAAGTCTTTTGAGATCTTGAAATTCAGAGTGCTTTGGGAGTTGTAGAGAGCTACATAAGAGCACTGGTGATTGTTATTCCTTGAGGTCTTAAAACATAACCCCGGCCCAGGCCCTTCCTTCCTCTGTGCCAGCTCTCATCCTCTGTGGTTTGTGGTTTCAGTTGTTGCTTTGACCGTCAAGATCCGCAATTATGAAGAACACAGGCAGAAACACCGAAAGGTAAACCTTGGGCATCGCTCCCAGCTAAACGCCAGCAGCCGGGGGAGAGGAGTCTGAGAGGTGAAGGGCTCTGGGTCCAGAGAAGCAACTTGAGAAGCCAGATGGCCACAACGCCAGGGTGCCCGGCCCTCAGCTGCGGTGGAAAAAACATTCCCCTCCTGCCGCCAGTGGAAAAATGGGAGCCTTACGGTGCTGTGCTGAGTGTCACCAATGGTCAAGAATGCAGACTTCAGGGCATGACCGCAGCATCTGGCACATAGTGGGTGCTCAGTATTTCTAGAATGCAGGAAGGGAGTCAGGTTGGCACTCGGTTCAAATCTCAGCTTTGCCATTTCCGCTAACCAGATGTGTGACTTTGGGGAAGTTACTTTACATGCCCAAGCCTCAGTTCTCCTGTCTGTAAAGTGGGGAGCATAGTAGTACCTGCTGATGGGATTGCAAGGACTAGGTGAAATAATAAAGCACCAGCATGGTCATATGAAGTTTTGGGCCTTGTGCAGAGCACCTCACATGCATCAGTTCATTTAACCCTTAGAACCATCTTTCTATCCCATTTTACAAAGGCGTAATCTCGGCATGGGGTGATTAAGTTATTCCTCAAAGCACACCACTGAGAAATGATGTGCTAGGACTTGAAACTAGGTGGTCTTGCTCTGGGGCCCATATTCTTTGTTTGTTTGTTTGTTTGTTTGTTTTGCAAAGAACACAAGTTTATTATCTCGTAGTTGGGTTTTTTTTTAAGTTTATTTTTTAATTTGTGTTTTTTGAGACAGAGAACACGAGTGGGAGAGGGCAGGAGGGGTGGGGAGAGAATCCCAAGCAACTCCACGCTGCCGCGGGGGGGGGGGGGGGGGGTCAATCTCATGAACTGAGATCGTGACCTGAGCCGAGATTCAAGAGTTGGATGTTTAACTAACTGAGCCACCCAGGTGCCCCTCCAGGGCCCATATCCTTAACCATGATGCCATATCTCAGCACAGCAGTGGGCACAGAGCTACTGTAATTTAGGCAGCTGCCCATATTTTTAATAAATAGAGTGGTCCGGCTCTGCATGGGCGGCACCTCAGGGTTCCCTGGAGCAGGTTGATCTTGCTTCTTGGCGAGGAGAGTTTTGCTCATTTGGAGTGTGAACAGCAGCCCTCACAGAGGAGCACAGACCTTCCCTCCTCTCCAGCCCAGCTGACACTTTGCTGAGCTGTGGGGAGGCTGAGTAGATGGCGTAGGGGAAAGAGCATGAGATTTGGAGTAAGACCCATAGATGTGGATTCCAGACCTGACCTCACACAAGGTCCCTGCCTGGCACAGTTCTAGGACCTCCTATGAATCAGGTGACATCTTTGAGCCTTTATTTTCCCTGTCTGTAAAATGGGAATAACAATGACAGTACCTACCTGAGAGTTGCACTGACATTTGCATAAGATTGTTGGGAGGTTTCAATGAGATGATGAAATGACCATCCCTTGTTAATGTATAGTGGCTCACACTTAAATAGGACACTAAAAGTAATATACCAACTCTCTCGCAGGACAAAACCCATAAGCGCTATCTGCTGATGAGCATCGACCAGAGGAACAAGATGCTCAAAAACCTCCGTAAGACCAACTATAGTGTCTTTGAGAAGATCTGCAAGGAGCTGGGGATTGAGTACACCTTCCCCGCTCCATACCACCGGAAAGCCCACCATCGCTGGGCGACCAAGAAGGCGCTGTGCATTCGGGTACGAGTCAGAATTGCTGCTTTCGTTGACCCCACTCTGGGACTGTGGTGGAGAGATCAGAAGGGAGGGTAGTCTGTTCCTGACCGAGGCGTGGAACTGGCCCCAAAGCCTTGAGGAGGCTCCCAGGCCATCAGCCCCGTGGAGAAAAGCTGATGTGAGCATCCGGGGGAGTCTGTTCTCACCCCAGCTGCTCCAGGTCTGAGGTTTTGCATAGGGTTACAGTCTCTTCCTGCTCCCTTTCATCCCCAGGTTTTCCAGGAGGTACAGAAGCTGAAGAAGCAAAAGAGGGCCTTAAAAGCTGCAGCAGCGGCAGCCCGGAAACAAGGCCAGAAGAACCCGGAGAGCCCTTCCAGAGCTGGACCAGAGGCAATCAAAGAAAACCAATAAATTGTATTAGAGTTCTGTCTTTCTGCCTTAAAGGATAATAGAGAAGGTGGGGCTCTGTGCGCTGAGAACAAGGAGGAGGAATTTGTTTGTTCGTTCAGCTCTGGGATCCCAGGGTTTTAGGAGGCAGAGCCTCTGCCCTCACACACCTGAGGACACGTTCTCACAACACCCCTCACACACACTCACATAAACAGCGCCCTGTTGTCCACCTCCTTCCTGCAGAGGGGAGACTGAGCACACAGCAGCACAGAGGAAGTGTGGCCGGCTGGCTGGCTGGCTGGCGGCCGAGTGAGAAAGCCGGCTGTAAGAGCTGCCTTCTGGACAGGGCCCTGGAAGTTGAAGTAGAAGCTCACCAGACAGAAATGGGGTGGGAAGGTGTCCTGGGCCAAAGAAATTGCAAATGCAAAGGCAAAGAAGTCAGCAGGTGCAAGCTGTGTCCAGAGAACACTGGGAACAGGAAATAGAGCTTGACAGGGAAGTTGAAGCTGGGGTGTGAGAGGCTTGATACGCTGGCCGCCCTCTGGGGAGTGGGGAGACAGTCATGGTTTAAAACCAAAGGAGTGAAGACCGCACCAGCTCTGTTTAGATGGTTAACCAGCAGCAGTGCAGGGAGGGGATCAGAGGGGGAGCGATCAGAGCACTTTATTGTTTGGAGGGCAGAGCTGCTGGTGTTCAGGTTAAGAATCTGATAAAAGCTACAAGTCCTATTCGTGAGAAACTGCACATACGCAAAACATTCCTTGTAAGTTCTGGGGAGTTACGAGTACCCCTTTTCCTGCAAAGTTCACCCATTCATACCAAGTGAAGTGTCAAGGCCTTGACGTCTGAGCGTGCTTGGCAGGTTTGCAGAAGCAAGGGAGACTGTGTCTAAAACAGTGAATGAAGAGATGAGTGAGGTCAGAGGGAAAAGCAGACACCAGATAATCTAGACCTTTCTGGGTGTGTTAGTCTGCTCAGGCTGCCATTAAAAACCATAAACTGGCTTAAACAATGGAAACTTATTTTCTCAAAGTTCTGGAGGCTAGGAAGTCCAAGATCTAGGTGCTGGCCAATTTGGTTTCTGCTGAGGAATCTTCCTGACTTGCAGATGGCCGCTTTCAGACTATGTCCTCACTTGCGAGGGGGGAAAGATCTCTTCCTCTTATAAGAGCACTAATATCATGAAGACTCTACCCTCGCGACCTCATCTAACTCATTACTTCCTAAAGGTCCCTCCAAATACCATCATGTTAGGTGTTAGAGCTTCAATATGTGAATTGGGGGAGGTACACATTCAGTCCACAACAGTGGGGAAAAGATTCTGGAATTCATTCTGAGATGGGAAGCCATGGAGGAAAGAACAGGGGAAAGTTGTGTTAAAGTGACGTCCAAGGAGAAGTTGGAAACTTAGATCCAGGACTGCAGCGAGGCCTAAGCTAGACACAAGTTTACAGGTTATGTTTAGATGGTGAGTGAAACCATGGGTGTGGGTGAAATTGCCCAAGGAGGGAGTGTAAATGAAAAAGAAAGGGCCATGTCAGGATGGGAAAGATGATCTCTGAGGGCATAGCCTGACTCGAGCAGCTGAGGGGTGGGGGATGGTAAAGTGAGGGTAGAACAGAGAGGCTGGGGTCCTGCAGAGTCAGAAGTGGGATGAGAGGCCCAGAACGGCAGATGAGCTCTTCAGATAACACCTCCAGGAACAGCGGGAAGGCCCTTTATGGGGCAGGACTTGGAGTGGACACAGCTACATGGAGATACTTGCTGGAGGGCCAGGTGCCATCTTATAAGGGGACCAGTGGAGAAGTTGAGAAAAGGGACACAACAGGGCAGACCCTACAAGAAAAGCATTGTTGTAAGTGCTTGTAGGCACAGTATCATCTAATCTTTAAAGTCACCTTCTCGGGGTGCCTGGGTGGCTCAGTCAGTTGAGCATCGACTTCAGCTCAGGTCATGATCTCGCGGTCCGTGAGTTCGAGCCTCGCGTCGGGCTCTGTGCTGACAGCTCAGAGCCTGGAGCCTGCTTCGGATTCTGTGTCTCCCTCTCTCTCTGACCCTACCCCGTTCATGTTCTGTCTCTGTCTCAAAAATAAATAAACATTAAAAAAAAATTTTAGGGGCGCCTGGGTGGCGCAGTCGGTTAAGCGTCCGACTTCAGCCAGGTCACGATCTCGCGGTCCGTGAGTTCGAGCCCCGCGTCAGGCTCTGGGCTGATGGCTCAGAGCCTGGAGCCTGGTTCCGATTCTGTGTCTCCCTCTCTCTCTGCCCCTCCCCTGTTCATGCTTTGTCTCTCTCTGTCCCAAAAACAAATAAAACGTTGAAAAAAAAATTTTTTTTTTAATTTTTTTTAAGTCACCTTCTCTATCCAACCATCCCATATTGGCACAATTATCCTTATTTTAGCATGTGAGAACTGAGGCTCAGAGGTTAGTAACTTGTCCAAGTTCACACAGCTGGTTAGAGGCAGGCCTAGAATTCAAGCCCACGTCCATCTTTATTCCAAGCCTGTGTTCTGCTCATTTTACCACGTTGCCTAGAGGCAAAAAAAAAAAAAAAAAAAAGGCCTGAGACACCATGGAAGGAGTCTATGTTACAGCAAACTTAAATGCCTTTAGCAATCAGGCAGGTTAACATGATGTATGAAAGGCCAGGTATAGCTGCTTGATACATTCCTATCCCAATTATTTCCCCTTTTAAAACTGCAGATAGGCAAAATCAAATCAAAGCCTTGGGCTGCCACCTTTCAATGACCATATAGTATCCAATACTGAAATGTTGGTTAAGAACCAAAAAGTCTTCATGGCGAAGTAGTTTCAGTGGGATGGAGAGAACTGAATCCAAGTTGCAGTGAGGTACGGAGTGAGGATGTTAAGGAAATTCAAGTTGTGAGCGTTGACTACTTTTTTTTTAATGTTTATTTATTTTTGAGAGAAAGCAGGGGAGGGGCAGACGGAGGCAGAGAATCCCAAGCAGGCTCTGAGCTGGCCCCAAACTGTCAGTGCAGAGCCAGATGTGGGGCTCCAACTCACAAACCCTGAGATCATGACCTGAGCTGAAGTCAGACACTTAACCAACTGAGTTACCCAGGTGCCCCTCGACTACTTTTGAGAACTTGGCTGGAAAGGGAAGGGGACTAGAGAAGGAATGGGAAGGACTTGAGCTGTCAGGGCAAGACTTTGCAGTAGTAGGTGTGGTTATGAAGAAGATGTGCCGTTCCACTGAGGGGGCAAAGCCAATGAGATAGATGAGTTCTGCTGCATTAGGGGGAAATGGGGGAGTGCTGAAGATGTCTCTAAAAAGGTAGTTACAGTCAGAGTGGAGAGTCTTGAATGCCATGCCAGGCACTTAGACTACGATCTGGCAAACAGTTGGAGAGCACAGAAGGGATGCGTCACATGGAAAATGGTAGCTGCTGAAAGTTAGCCTAGCAGCCAGTGCGGGTGGAGAGACAACATACTAATGCAGGCAGAAAAAGAAACGAAGAGATAAGTGTGGGAAAGATTTTGGAGGTAAAAGCAGAAGTGGTGACTGATAATAGGACCCAAGGAGACCAGAATTGTTAGCCAAGGCTCAGATTTCAAGTCTGAGTGGCTGGAGGGAAAGAGGATTCGTAGGCTTTAGAAGTATTGAAATTTACAGAAATGGTTGCTCATCAAAGTAAAAACGTACAGCGGAAAACAAGAAGGTGATGCTGGAGCTCATGACGCGAGTGAAGCGTGGGGTCGCTGCGCTCCAAGCAGACAACTGCTCGACAGTGTGAAAGGAGGGAGCTTCAGAGAAACCCCAGCACGCTTGCTCGCGGGGCGGCCAGACGTGAACAGGCCTGGTTTGCTTCACGGAGCACGAAACCCAGGTGGGACTTCACTCCAAGTCTCTTTTAGGACGGAAACGCAAGTTAAGGCCTTCTGGCCCTTCACCCATCCAAAAGATTACTGAGGGCTTTCGGGGCCTTTTGCACGATCTCAGGGATTCCTCTCTGCAACCTTGTGTGGCGGGTGACCCCTCCACGTATAGGGAAGGCCAGCCTCGCAGAGCTCGGAAAGGGCGGGGCCGGGATTCCACCCCAGGTCCGGCTGCCCACCCCGAAGTTCTGCTCGGGCTTTCCGCGTTCTCCGGCAGGGGGCAGCCCAGCCACCCCAGCTGGAGACGAAAGCGGCGCTCGAACCGCGAGGCCCAATCCACCACGGAGGCGGCAGCCGGCGGCCCAATAAGCGTCCGCCTCGGGCGCCTCCCAACAAGCGGCCCGCTGATTGGCTTCCTCGGCCACCCGCCGCGTTACCCTGGCAACCAAGCGAGGGGACGCGGCGGCTGTGAGTCTAGGCCTCCCGCCACCCAACCCCGGGGCTCGTCGCCTGCCCCGCTGGTATCTGGCACCATGTCGGTGCGGACGCTACCGCTGCTCTTCTTGAACTTGGGCGGGGAGATGCTTTACATCCTGGACCAGCGGCTGCGGGCCCAGAACATCCCGGGAGACAAGGCCCGCAAAGGTGAGAGGCGCCCGGCCCGCGCAGCCAGCCCCACGCCCCGCAGCCCGGCCCCCTCCCCGCCGCCCCGGCGCTCGCAGCCGGACCCCGTCCCCCCAGCCAGGCCCCCCTGCAGACTGACCAACACCGCTGCACCCCGCGCTCCTATAGCCAGCTCCATAACGCCACAGCCCCGTCTGGTCAGAGCCCCTCAGGAGTCAAATTCTCCAAAAAAAAAAAAAAAAAAAAAAAAAAAATTCGCAGCAGAAGGATTAAATACCCGCGCTAAGGTATATTATTAGGGGACCTGACACCCTCACCTCCAATTTCCAAGCCCCCTCCCTCAAATTGGAGAGATGATCTCCCAATCTCTCTTGACAAATGATCCCTCCCAAATGTAGGAGTCCCAGCCGCCCACCACCTGGCGACAAACTCCTTGCCAGTCCAAGAATCCTCTACTCCAACGAGGTGTGGATTCTCCTGTCCTCTGTGTAGTAGCCTCCTTCATGAACTGGAGGCAAGTCTTGCTCATTTCAGAAGCTATTTCTAGAAAGATGGGGTTCTGGAATAACAGATAAATAAGAAAACACAAGTGACTTTTAAGTTATTCTCTTTACAATTACTGGAAGAGAAGGCAGTTCTGGAGATAATTATATGAGAGTTTCTAAAATGCAAACGCTGTCACCCATATACACCACGTCTAATTTCCGGAGAAATGACCACCCAGAACTCTCTGCCACCCTTATCCTCTCCCTCTTTTCCTTCCTCTCAACCAACATCCGCTTTCACCAAGTTTCCTGGGATTAAGTATGAAAGAAATCTGTATTTCAAGGTAGAGAAAGAAGAGTTGACATAAAGGTAACTGACATGACCCAAGATTAAAAATTTATTCTCTCCAACAGTCTGTATGCTCAACTGATGCTAAACGTGCATATTCGGACGTTAAGCATACATATTCAGATATTCCCTGTTGTGCCTGTGCGATTGAGTCCAAGTCTATGCACAAAGAGATAAAAAGAGTTCCCCGCAGCATACCCCCTCCATTCATTCTGCACACTGCCGCCTGTGAGCTTTCTAAAATGCAAATCTGTCCATACTCCCCGCTACTTAAAACCCTTTGTCAGCTTTCCACTGCTGTTTGGATGGAGACCAAGTCTTTGGCAGGATGATTCAGGGCCTTCGCTGACATGATCTCTCTCCACCTCTGCAGTCCTACCTTCCACCACTGCCTGCCTCCTAGTGTGTATCTTAATCATAGGTCTACATTTAAAGCATGTGCATTCAGATTTCCATGCTAGTAATCCCCATTGTACCCCAAACCTGCCATTTCTGTGCTAATAGTTCCCCTTCCATCCTGCATTTTCAGCTTAAGAATCATCTCCTTCGGGAAGATGGGGAAAGGGTCTGAGAATCCTCCCATAGCACTCCATGCATGCCTCTCCCTACCTTGTCACTGGCCATGTTATACTGAAACAGTCTTTGGGTGTCTCCCCCACACGTGAGGGTTTTATTCAGCTTTGTACTCTAGCACCTAGCGTAATGCCTAGGCCAGAATAAATTGGTGTTGAGTCAGTGTTTGTTGAACTGATGGTCTAAATTGGCTGTTTGATATGATGTTGCCATTTCTTCCTCAAGAGGGTTCTGTCTTCCTTGGCCCATATGTTCTGTGATTTCACTGCGCCTGATGGCACTAGTGAGCTGACAGGTAGTCCTTGCCCTGGCTGCCTGCATCTCAGAAGACAGTGTAAATTAGCAATTAAGAGCACACTCACTGCAGTCATACAACTGGGTTCCAACTGTAGCTCTGCCATTTAACCAGCTGTGTGATTTTGGAGTGTAACCTCCATAAGACCGTTTCTTTTTCCATAAAATGGGAATCATACATACTTACAGCAAAGTTGTAAGAATTGAATGAGATCTTGTATTCAGCATATTTTGCACAATGAGTAGCAGGTGCTGGCTTTCAAGACGGGGGGGGGGGGGTCAGGACAAGACCCTCTGAATGCGAAGGGACCGGTTTCCTTTGTCTTCAGGAGCTATAGTCCTTCTGGGTTTGCTGAGCGCAGCTCTAGGGAGTTTCGGCCATGGTTAGCAATTCACATCCACTCGCTGGTTCCTTCCTTCCACAGTTTGGGTGAGTGTCAGACATCCTGTGAGATGCTGGGTGGAGCCTGATCCAGCCGTTCTGTGTATTCACAGAATTCAGGGCTTTGGATCAGTCTCATCCAGCAACTGATTCTAAAACGGGGCAGGCAGGGGGGGTGGGGGGTGGGGCTGGGGAGCTGACATATCTTCCTAACAACAACAATAAACATTTACTAAGCACTTACCGTGTACCAAGGACCTCTCTGAAGACCTTAATCCCCACAGCTATACTATCCTTTAGTTAATACTATCCCCTTTTTACAGTTGGGGAAGCTAATTTGCCCAGGGTTACATAGCCAGTAGGAGGAAGAGTAAAGGATTTGAACCCAGGTCATCAGGCTCCAGAGCTCACACTCTCAATGAATATGTCCTCAACTGCTGCACTATACTTCCATACGTGGGGGGACTGTATCAGAATCTTTGGGAGGGGGGATGGGAGGTGGGGAAGAGAGGGAGAGCTTTGAAAAACGTATCCAACATACCCCACTGATTTTATGAAAGGAATGACAGAGGGTAGCTGGCTCATGGGGACTTGTAGAAGACAGTGACAAAACAGGGTAGAGGGCTCAGGATTCACAAAGCTGAGAAACACCCTTCTGTCCCCCCATTGAGAGTTGGCGTAGCTGCAGGAGCCACTGTGGCCATTACTGGCGCTCAGAGGCCTATAAAACACCAGACACGGTAAACAAGTCCTCGTTGATGCCGTGAATGGAAATCATATTTCTTCTAGGTGTTTTCATTATCTTACACAACTAATTGGTCTCCTGGAGGCCCTCCCGCTCCCACAAGGCCAGCGCACATATTGCAGTTTTTTGCCACAATGCAGCCTCTAGTTTAGCATTCAACAGAAAGGAAGTGCCGTCTCTGTGGGGCAACTTCTGAGTGTTGCCTATGAATGTCCCACGTTTTAAGCAATAGCAAGAATAATAAAAGCTGCCTTTGCCTCCTGTCTCTCAAAAATACTCCTAAATAAGACCCTATTACATTTTGTTTACATTCCTCATTTTACAGAAGGGGAAACTGAGACATAGAGCCAGTAAGTGATTTTTCCAGGACAAGCAGATCACAGCGTAGTACTTACTGAGCAACCAAAGGGTGGTGAGATTCTGTTTTTATTTTTCTAGTTCCAATTTAGCAGGCAGCTCTGGATAATCTTGAGCCTTCCTCCCATTCAAAATACTAAAGTGAAATTGTCGCAACCAAGTCATCAGGAAAAATAACAGAAAGTCAGGACATGGTTTTTACCTTCCTGAGGTCCTCAGGAGGACAGGGACGTGGGGCGCACAGCACTAGAGCGACCTCTGCTGGAGCTGAGTGTCATTGCCTGCAGGAGTGCCCGTACCCAGGACCCGATTTTGCCAGCAGCAGGGAGCCACTGTCTCTTAGAGTAAATGGGCCCCTTGCAGCACCACCCCTCTGCCCACGAACGCATCAGGCAAGACCGCCTGTAAAATAAATGCCACTAAAAGACAGAGGATGTGGACATTATGCCAAAGAAACCAGTATCTGCTCCAAGAAGGCCAGGTTCTTGGTGCTGCTTCCCCAGTATTTTCTCTCCAAAAGCCTGTGACTTGTGGGGAAAAAGATGGTGAATTTTCCCAGAGGCGTCTAACCTTGCAGTGGGAACCTTTTGCCACCAGTTAGGGCATGGCACTGGCTGTGCTTTCAAACTGATTTCTTAGGTGCTGTTGGTGCTGTATGTTGAAGGCACATGGATGCTCGATTATAACTTCAGAAATCACCTCTGAAACAACCTATTTTGCAAATGTTTCCAAAAGAGACCATTAATTACAAAATGTGTTTAAAATGTGGATGCAATAAATAAATAAATAAATAAATAAATAAATAAATAAGAATGTGGATGCACGTAGAACCCTGCTTAGAGGGCGTGGTATTGGAGTTCAACATTGAAATCTGCCCCCAGAAAATTAAGGAAAGAAAAAAAGCCACATTTCATCCTTTATGGGTAGTGTCCAAAGTTGTGTGGTACAGAAAGCGAAGCCAGAAGAGAAGCCAGCTAAGTGTTTGATGCGTGTTATCTGCTTCATCCCTACAGCAACCCTATGATGTAGGTGCCGTTCCGATCCCCATTTTACAGATGAAGAAACTGAGGTTCAATAAATTGCTTGAAGTTACATAGCCAGCAAATGGTAGAGCCGGATCTCAACCTATAAAGGGTCTTGATTCTCACGGATTTCTCCAGCCAAGTACCTTTCTCCTCATTTGGTTTCCTCTTGGCATGTCCCCACCTGCTTTTGTCCTCAGGGGCTTTCTTTACAGTGGTCCCCTCATTATTGCCCTCTTTTTACATGGGAGTCGTGCATCTATATGTAAAAAGTAAATCAGAAACAAATGGACATTTTTTCCTTTTGGTTCACCTTTCAAGTTTTCTATCTGGAGTAGTTCCATCTGTACTCTGGAAAGGGAAATCTTAATCAAAAAAAATCAGGTTGTAGAAAAAGAAAATCCTCTCTCTACCTACTCTGGGGAGTCTTCCTCATGAAAGTTAGTGTTTGTAAAAGCCTTTGAATGGTGTGTATTCTCACAGCATCAGAGAAAATGACTCCTCAGACCTTTCAAGATCAACCCCAAGGTAGCTAGTTTCTCCTGGGTTTCCTCTCCCACGAAGCCCCCGTCTAAAAGACATAGCCTCTCCAGGGCTCTTTTGGAACTTGTTATTTTCCTGTCATCCTTTCCAAAGTCTCAAATGGAAGGCAGGGTATCCGCATTAGACGTCACTGCCCACGTGCAAACTAAAGTTTCATAGGCCACAACGTCGGAATTGGTGTTTTTAAAGCCTCCTTGAAAAAAATGTTCTTGCTTCATGAACTGGTGTTTTCTTTTTATATGCTTCATGTAGATGAATGGACAGAGGTGGACAGAAAACGAGGTATGCTATCTCTGGGCTGCATGCGTTCAGTCTGCATCCACAGGCTCACTCAGTCCTGTATCGTTGGGCTTCCTGTGGGACCACTCTAAATACTCCTAAGGGAAAACACAGGCGTGAGTTTCTCTTTAGCCAAGACGTTGGTTGTATGGTGGAATCTCTTACTTAAATAAATGCAGCACGTAAGATGAAAACCAAGCAAACTTTGGCCAAAGGACCATATGGCGCCCTAGGTATTTGTCTCTTCTCATCAGTGCCAAGTTTGACAGGGACCACCAAGACAGCAGCTACACATCTGGGGAGACTGTCCTGTCCTATCCAGTAGTCCTTAAAACCATTATGTGACAGTATCGTGCAGCCAAAGAATTGCGCTTTGACACCGGTGTTCCTCCCCGAGCCATTCTCCTTAGCACACAGAGATCTCTACTGAGCAACGGAGAAAAATGGGAGCCTGTGGCTGCACAGCCGCCAGGACTGTGGGCTGCAGCATGCATGCACCAGGACCTGATCGTGCCAAATCTTCAGTTTCCCCTTCACCTACAACCAGCAGCAAACCTGAAAATTTGGCCAGTTCCCCAGAATAAAACCTTAGCCTTCCCCACCTTTAAATGTCACAAGTACCTTCCATCACTTGACATTTGGGTGTGGTTTATGCACGCCATCAGCCATCGTCCTCAAGATTTTAAATGCTCTCACCATACCAAGTATGCCAAGGAGATGACATACGTAATATGTAAGAGCACAGACGGTAAAATCAAACACCCATCCTAATTTCACTTCCGCCACCAGCTATGTGACCTTGGACTTTAACCTGTCTAAGATTCAGTGGTCCTCCTTGATAGAATAAGGAGAGTAATTCAGTGTTGTCTCGGGGTTTAAATGAGATAATGCACGGAAAGTTCTAAGCCCAGTGCCTGGAACATAGTAAGGTTTCAAAAATGGTAACCACCTGGAAGTAGTAGCTTCTCCCTTTTAGGCTCGGTTCCAAATTGCATATTCCCCATAACAATTAAATGTAGAGCAGAGGTAGTTGGTAAAAACCCAGTTGCCTTCAGGGGTGCATGGGTGGCTCAGTCGGTTAAGCATCTGACTTTGGCTCAGGTCATGATCTCACTGTTCGTGGGTTCAAGCCCCGTGTCAGGCTCTGTGCTGACGGCTCAGAGCCTGGAGCCTGCTTCAGATCCTGCGTCCCTCTCTTTCTGCTCCTCCCCTGCTTGTACTCTGTCTCTCAAAAATAGACAAACATTTAAAAAACCCAGTTGCTTTCATCAAGAGAATTATTTCATCTAGGCCAGGATCCAAGAAAAACACACCTAAAGTCCTCAACACACTTTTATTGCATTTTACCACTTCTCTTGAGCGATTTTTGGCCCACCTCTTGACACATGGTGGAATTTCAGGTGAGACATGAATTATGAAGGCTGTGAGTATACATAATTGAATCACTGGAATTTATTTTAACTTAGGCATTTTTAAAAATTTTTTTAATGTTTATTTATTTTTGAGACAGAGAGAGACAGAGCATGAACAGGGGAGGGTCAGAGAGAGGGAGACACAGAATCTGAAACAGGCTCCAGGCTCTGAGCTATCAGCACAGAGCCTGACGCGGGGCTCGAACTCACGGACTGCGAGATCATGACCTGAGCCGAGGTCGGCCGCTTAACCGACTGAGCCACCCAGGCACCCCAACTTAGGCATTTTTAAATAACAAGCAGAACCTGACCTCATAGTCAGAACCCAGGACAAGCAGCCTGATATGTTAAGAACTCAGCTACTAACCCTCTCTGATGCACCTGTTAAAAATTACTTCCTTCCCTGCCCTTAGTCCCTGCAGGCTGTCGCCTAGCTCCTAGCACATTCCTGCCTCGTGAAATTAGGCAGATCTCATGTGAGTGCAGAAAGCTAACACCAAGACAGACCGACAGGCCTGCTTAAAATCATTTCTCGGGTTTAACTTCAATACAGCGTGGACTGCTTCTCTAGGGAAAGACAGCCTTCCGTTCCTCGTGCCCTGGCGTTTATCTCGAGTCCGGTACAGATTTAGGCCCGCCTCAACCAAGTGCCGGGTAAAGCGCATTGTGAGCTGTAAGCCTGTTAATTTGTGCCCCCATACTCTTTCCAAAGACTTAAATTTGAGAGGCGAGAGCCCTGGGTGCCAGAGCCCAATCATAAAACGGTCATTTCTTCTTTGGGGGCATTTGTGTTCACCGCTCTGCCCACAGGGACAGGGTGCGCTGTGCTCCTAATGACAGGTAAACTTTCTGGTTGTTCTGGTACAAGGAGCCATGGTGATACGTGGCCTATTCACTTCCCAGAGGGAAAGGTTTCACTTTGCTTTTTACTTTGCCAGAGTGACTAACACTCACCCTGCAATTTTCTTTCTTTTAGAACTGATGTATTTGGGTCTAAGCTGCTAGGGACTCAAAGACTCTAGAGAAACGACCCAGCACCCAGGTAAATGGCAGCTTTTGTAAACACTGACGTAACCAGAGCTGATGTGATTCTTCAACTGGAATTCATCCTCTTTGGCACTCCTCCTTGCCCTACATAAATCTGGAAAATTCTTCAAATTCTTTCTTTTGAGGGCTTATATGTGGCTTTGCATTTGTACCTATTCCCTTGCAAATTCTGCACTTGATCTAGGCTACAGTAAGAACAGGGTTAGGAAACCCAGTTCCTTGCCGGCCCTTGCTTGTTTTGGCCAAAGACAAAAGACCATTCATGAAGCAAACCCAGAAGAGTTCATATGTCCCCAAACTGTCCACACTGGGGAAATGTTAGTGCACATTAGGGGCATGCTGCAATGGGTTCAAATTGTCAGAGGTGACGCCTACCCTATATTGGTAATGGAGTTCTTCCTCACAAAGAAGGTAGAGCCTAGAGTGAAGTCCTAAGGTCAAGTGTGAGTTCAACACTTCTGCAAGGAGCCACAGTCATTTAGTTCTTTTCTGTTAAAAAAGGTGGGGAGGGGGCTTCCGCTCTTTCTCCGTAGCCCTTCCATGTAAGATTTAAAAACAGCCTGGGGGTGCCTGGGTGGCTCAGTCGGTTAAGCCTCTGACTTTGGCTCAGGTCATGATCTCATGATTCCTAAGTCCAAGGCCCGCATCAGGCTCCCTGCTGTCAGCACAGAGCCTGCTTCAAATCCTCTGTCTCCCTCTCTCTCTCTGCTCCTCTCCCCTGCTCACACATTCTCTCTAAAAATAAATAAATAAACATTAAAAAAAAAAGATTTAGACACAACTAGCCCCCAGCTCCCCTTTCCCCCCAAAATGTTCTTCGAGATGCTTTTTTTTTAAAGATTTTATTTTTTTTAAGGAATCTCTACACCCAATGTGGGCTCAAACTCACAACCCCAAGATCAAGAGTCGCACACTCCACCAACTGAGCCAGCCAGGCGCCCAGATGCTTTTTAGTGCTGGCCTGAGCGCTCAGGGTACTTCTATCCATGACTTAAAGGTATGACGTGAACACACTACCTTGCCTTCAGTCTCTAAAATTCATGGTCACAACCAATCACCTGGTGCCACCTTTGTGTGGCAAGAGAAGGGGGCATTTGTATCCTTCGGTGATAATCACTCATGTTTAGTAATTGATTTTGTATCATTATTCTAAATAATCAGTTTTCTTGCAAGTTTGAATTGCTATGAATGTATATTCTCAGCATTCATATACTCTCACCCTGAGGTCAGCATATATCTGGCTTAATTAAGAATAATCTGTGTTCATACATACCTGGTCCTATTTCTTGTACCAGATGGGTTTCCTAGCCCTCAACTAATGTTATTTGAGCAGCACAAAATAGTTAATTGAATGAGTGAATGAACGACTAGAATTATAGACACTTTGGTTTGCACATGCCTTAGGACTTTTATTCTCACCAGATGGAAACTTTCCATTTGAACAATACTGAGACATGTCACCACAGTGTAATATCAATATTATAGATCAAATGTAGAAATCAAGGCATTCTAAAATGGTGCATGAAGTACATGTCTTGTAGAAACACTAGAAATCTCTAACCAGTGGGTAGACTTGTCTATTTTCATAAAGTATTTTTTCTTTAAACAGAGTCAATTACCATTATTGGTCCCATTTTTATGAAATTTAATTTTAAGTAAAAAGTTACAGATTAGCTAAACAAACAAAAAGAGCAATACTGCCTCTCATTTCAAGGAAGAGATCAAAAATGTTCGTAGGAATCTTTTTTAAAGAAAGAAGAAACATTTCCCCCATCAAGTGAGATAATACCTGTATAAAAGTGGCTTATAGCCCCTAAAGCATGACACATTTATACATTGTCACATTTATGTTTGCTCTGAGACAGGCTCATAAGGCACTCTGGGCCCTGCTTTCTATTGGGACACCTGTGTGGTTTATCCCAAGGGAGCACATCTCGCCAGCACATCAGCATCCCCAGCTCTGCTTAGACCGGCCCCTGCATCCGATTCATACACAGAGACTATTTCCCGAATACAGCTTCCTCCAGTACCTCACTCAGCTGTATTCTCTCTTGTCTCTACAGTTCTGCACGACATCATCTCAACCATGTTCAATCGAAAGTTTATGGAGGAATTGTTCAAACCCCAAGACCTCTACTCCAAGAAGGCCCTGAGGACCGTCTACGACCGCCTGGCTCATGCCTCCATTATGAGACTGAACCAGGCCAGCATGGATAAGGTGAGAGCAGACAGCTGCCTCTGTCCCCTTGGTTGCACCTCTTGTACCCTTTGTGGATGAGCACAGACTGGATCAAACGAGATGATGTATGCAATGGTGCCTTGCCAAAAAGAAAAAAAAAAAGCCACTCACAAGTATCAGGTGTTGGTATTGAGTTTTGGAGTTAGAAAAGACCTCAAGTCATCCATCCCAACCCCTCTGATGTTCGTGTCCTTCCACCTGCCCAGAGAGGGCTGGCATCCATGCCCATATTTGGGAACACTAGGAACACACCTAGGAACCTCAACCCAACACAGGTGCCCCACCCTAAACACTAATTCTGCTTCATTCTTAACAAATCTAAGCTTTGTGATGAGGAAACCAGACATTTTTAAAAGCAAATTCGAGACTGCTCAGTCTTTACTTAGAACGTGAACATATCTATTCCTTTGGGGAACAAATTGTTGGGGCACTCTGATTTTTAAAACGATAATTTCAAATAAATAAATGGCAGAGAACAGACAAATCTCCTATTCAGAAGAATCTCCTGTTCAGAGCATGCTCTGCCATCAAGAAAGGAGAGTATAACCCCGCACTCCCTGTGTGGGGGCTGCACTCAGTGACTTCCTTCCAAAGAGGCCAGTACAGAAGGGGAGAGGGACAGCTAACTTTCAGTGGAGAAATGACAAACATTACCTCCACCGGGACGATCAAGGTCCACGTCAACAGTGATAAGTCATGTTGGTAGTATGTGCCCCGATGGGATGTGATGAGGATGGCACTCGACCCCTGTGGTCTTCCCCCCCCGAACACTCACAACCCCGGTCTAATCGTGAGAAGAACGTCAGATGACATTTGGAGGTCATGTTACAAAGTACCTAACCAGTACTCAAAGCTCGCAAGGCCACCGAAACCAAGCAAAGTTAGAGAAACTGTCACAGCCAAGAGAGGCCTAAGGGACCTGATGACTAAATGTAACATGGGGTCCTGGAACAGAAACAGGACGTTAGGGGAAACTAATGAAATCTGAATGAAATATGGGCTTCAGTTATTTTTAATAATAGCAATAACAATAATAATTTTTAAATAATTTATTTTTTAGTGTCTCTGTTATGTGAAGGTTTTAAAATCCTGAGGACTGACAGTGAGTGCTGAGTGTGCAAAATCAGTGCTCACTTAATGCTGGAAGCTGGGAACCTTGGGGAGACAGACTGGCTTTAACTGTGCCCTTACCCCCTCTCACTTACTTCTGGAAAGTTACTTGATCTCCCTGGGCCTCCAGTTTCTCATCTATAAAATGGGGATAATAATAGCTTGTTTGTATCAGTTCACGGAGGATTCAATGAGAAAACATAGCACACCTAGACTTGGCACGTAATAGATGTTCAATCAGTGTTAATCACCTTCTCCGCTCTGCTCACTCTTCTGCCTTTAAGAAGGTCTACGTTTTCGTAAAGAAAGCACACAGAATTTGGAATCAAAAAACCTAGATTCTTGGGGTACCTGGGGGGCTCAGTGAGTTAAGCATCCAACCCTTGATTTCGGCTTGGGTCACGATCTCATGACTCGTGGGATCAAGCCCTGCGTCAGGCTCTGCGCTGACAGCAAGGAGCCTGCTTGGGATTCTCCCTCTCTCTCCCTCTCTCTCTGCCCCTCACCCACTCACATGTATGCACACTCCCTCAAGAGTAAATAAATAAAAAAAATTTTTTAACCCGGATTCGAGTATCTAGCTCTACCAGTTACAAGCTATGAGACTCAATTTACTGAATAATCTGAATTTTCATTTCTTCATCTTATACCTGTTTTTATCCTTGATTCCTTTCATGGTGTCCTATCCACAGCAGGTGCTTCATGTCTGGCAATGACGGCAGAGAGTCTCAAATCTATATCTTTAGTATTTTATGTTCACACACACACACACACCCACCCACACCAGGGTGCTCCTCTTGCCTTAGGATCTGACCATCCTGAGTTCAAATCTCACCCTGCCACTTACTACCAGCTGTGTAAAATTAGGCAAGTCTCTTCGTTTTTAAACTTGGGCTAACCTCTACATCATAGAGTCCGTGTGAAGATTAAATAGGACCAAACTAGGTGATGTATGTGATCGTGCTCAGCACCACACTAGATCGTCATAGCTTATAATCTCCACCCTGCCTCGAACGTGCCGGTAGCTATCTCTCCCAGACTGCTTCCTTCTGCCCCGCATCCCCCAGACTGCCCTGCCACTGTCAGCATTGGCCTTCTCCTGAGCACTAGATGGAAAACGCATTTCAGACAGCCCTTATCTTCGTCTCCAAACCTAGTCAGGCAGTCGCCACATGTGACGCTTTTCCTTTGAAGAGTCACGTATGCTTCCTTTCCCTGCCTTTTCCATGCCCACCATCTTTATACCAGGCCTTACATCTGGATTACTCCAGCAAAGTTTCTTTCATTCTTTTTTTTTTTAAGTTTTTATTTTTTTAATTTGAGAGAGAGAGAAGCTGTGAGCAGCGGAGAGGCAGAGAGAGAGGGAGAATCATAAGCAGGCTCCGCACCATCAGCACGGAGCCAGATGCCGGGCTTGAACCCATGAACCACAAGTTCATGACCTGAGCCGGAAGCCCGACGCCAGATGTAACAGACCGAGCCCAGTTTCTTTCATTCTTGTAGTCACTAGATGTTATTACACGCCTATCAGGAGCCAGGTCCTAGCCAATCTCCCCAACTCCAGTCTCCCTTCCACTCCATCTCATTTTATCATTGCCAGACTCACTGATCTGGCTTAACCACTACCTCTATCCTGACAGCTCGGAAAAATTTAGTAGCTCTCTAATCCCCACCATGTCTAGTCTAAATTATTTTGCCTGCCTTGGAGCGCTTGGGTGACTCAGTTAAGTGTCCGACTTCAGCTCAGGTCATGATCTCATGGTCCGTAAGTCCGAGCCCCGCTTCAGGTTCTGTGCTAACAGCTCAGTGCCTGGAGCCTGCTTGGGATTCTGTGTCTCTGTCTCTCTTTCTGCCCTTCCCCCTCTTGTGCTCTCTCTGTTTCTCAAAAATAAACATTAAAAAAAATTAAAAATAAATAAGTAAATAAGTTTGCCTGTCTTTCTAAAACCTTTAATATTCTAATCTTGCCATACTTATCCAACTTTGTTTCCCACCGACCCCAACATGAATTCCCCTCTCCAATCAGGCTGTCCTCCTCCTTCTCCCAGGAAAATAGCATACTCCTTGCTGCCTTCAGGCAGCATGCTGTTGCCCTCAGCTAGAATGCCTGTCCCCTCCCTCAGTCGGTGTGAACCTATGACTGCAGCCTTCTGCTCCCGCAAAACCTATCCTGACCACTTTGGTCCTCACCAGTGTCTCGCCTCTTCCTACTCATGGGCGGTCAGACCACATGGGGGGCTTGTTGATATCTCATTACGTACCATTCAGCGTTTAAAACTGCTCCTACATGGTTGAGGGACCTTACATTTGCCACATGTGCACATACCATCTCCCTGCCTCCTCTCAGCAGTTCCGCAATGACAGGAAATTAGGGAATAATTTTTACACATGTGAAAGCTCAGGCTCAGAGAGGTGGAGGGACTTGGCCAGGGCCATCCAGCACATCAGCCACAGTGGTGGAGGGCTGGCTTTTGGTTTTCGCTCTCTGAGGCCAGCACCAGTCCAGGGCCCCGTGGCTGCCGATACTGTCCCAAACGTGTTCCATTAGCAGCACATGTGAGCTGACCAGAAATCCTGGTTTTCTCAGGAATGCCCCTCCACTGGTCTGGCTTAATGCTCCTCCTGCTGCTCTGGCTTACTTACTAATATTATCCCCTTTGACTCTCAAAAGTATCTTGGTTTGAGTGATCACTGACGTGGTCACCTGAGCTGTATGATATGCCGAGAACTGGTTTTCAGTAAATGCTTGACTGAATGATTGTGTGGAGGTGCTGATGTCTACTTCTCTGATCCCCTTTATTTTGCTCAGCTCTATGACCTGATGACTATGGCTTTCAAACACCAAGTGTTGCTGTGCCCCCGCCCCAAGGATGTGTTGCTCGTCACTTTCAATCATTTAGATGCCATCAAGGGATTCATCCAAGACTCCCCAGCCATCCTGCATCAAGTGGAGGAGATTTTCCGGCAGCTGACTGAAGTAAGAGGTCACCGCCAGTTCATCATCCCCCAGCCCTGTTCTTGTTCTCATTCCCCCTGATAAGAACAGTTGGATTCTGGGGCTCCTGGGTGACTCAGTCAGTTAAGTGTCCAACTCTTGATTTCGGCTCACATCATGATCTCACTGTTATGAGTTCGAGCCTCACGTCTTTGGGGCTCTGTGCTGACAGTGCAGAGCCTGCTTGAGATTCTCTCTCTCCCCCTCTCTCTGCCCCTCCCTCCTCTCTCTTTCTGTCTCTCTCTCTTTCTCTCAAAATATAAATAAACATCTTAAAAAAAAAAGAACAGCTAGATTCTATGACAGACAGAATAGGCAAAGCCTGCCACTCTCCCCAAAATTCTAAAAATCTACAAGTATCTAAAAATAGATTAAAAGGTCATATAATAGGCCTTCCCATCTTATGCGCTCTCACCATTGCCTTCAACGCTGGGAAAGCAATGACACAGAGCACGAGCACGGCCATTTTCTCCTGACCCCTCTGAGAAGGAGTTCACGGTGGATGTTCTGCTAAATCTGAACGGAAGAAGGGAGAAGTGAAGGGTACCATAATGGGGTCTCTCCCCCTGGGGAGGGAGCCGGGCTGGCTCTCCTGCCGCCCCTCCTCCCCCAGCAGCCGAGTTCCCTGAGTCCGCTGTTGGCCTCTCTGGCTCCAGCCCCTGAGTGCCCGCCTAGCCCTGCCTGTCTGCCCTTCCCACCTCACTTCTGGAGGTGAAGTGCTTCTTTCTGCTTTGCCTCTGGCAGACATACGGGGGCCTCTCTGCGGGGGAGTTCCAGCTGATCCGGCAGACCCTCCTCACCTTCTTCCAGGACCTGCACATCCGGGTGAGTGAGTGGGTGGCCCCAGGAGCACCCTGCCACTGCTGTCCTAGGGAAACAGGGTGCCAAGGGGCCAGGCAGAAGACACCTGAGGTGGCCCAGGTAGTGGTGTCCTCAGCGCTTGGCTCCATGATGATAAAATTGCCGATAACAAATCTCAGCAGTTTTCAAATGGACCAAGGAAGACAGTGATATCGCCATTCTTGCCCAGTTACCTTATGTATCTCTTTAAAATATGGTCTGTTCCCTTCTCCAGAGGAAATGTGTTCTCTGTGGACCAGGGAAGACAAATAGATTTCAACGCAGAGGCCAATTTCATTTTTAACCCTCATGAATAATTTTATTTGGCATAGATGGGAGTAATAATAACACCAACATAAATTAAGATCTCTCATAGTCATCGATTAAAATTTTTAAAAATATATGAAAGTACAAATAAGATTAAGTTTTGTGTTGCTTTAAAATATTGAAAACCCTGCATCATATTCTTCTCAGGACGGTGCCTGTGTGGACATTGTTTTATGGATTGTAGTGATATAAGCAGCCATATTGATTTCTCAATTCTGACGAGATAAAATCCATTATAATGAAAAGACACTCCTAATAATAAGTTTATAACAAAATCATTAAAATATATTAAACCACAAAATATATTAAGCTTTAATTGCCAAGTAGGCAGGCAGTGAAACATCTGAATGTCCATGAAGAAAAATAGGAATCTCATATCCTGACGATATTCCGCTCTGCTCTGTTACACTTGGCTGGTTTTCCGAGGCTGGTCTTTAAAGGTGTTTCTGCTCGGCCGCAATGTCTGATTGCCTACACAGATTTTCTCTGTTTTCAAAACAGTCTTGATAGTCTTTAGATTTGTTAGTGGGAATCCACTTGAAATCCTGAGCAGTTCTTTACAACCATTCCAATCCCCAACCCCCTCAGCCCTCCAGAACCCTTGCAGAGTTGCCTCCTCAAAGGCAGTGTCCTCAGATCACCTACCCTCAACCAGACTCTTATTCCCATTCCCATTTCCTTCCCTCGTGGACCTTCCCCGTGTTCTTCCCATTGTTTCAGATGTTGGGACACATCATTCCATCTTTGCCTTTTCATAGAATGTTCCCTATACCTCCCCTCGATTATCCACCGCCCTTGGAATCAGTTCATTCTGTAAAACTAGTCAGTCCAACACATGTTTATTGAGTGCCTACTCTATACTCACTCAGTGTCTGAGATACTAGGGTGAGAGATACATGGGTGAACAAGACAAAGGCCCTGCCTTGGGGAGGTTCTACACTAGTAGGAAGAGACGGGGAGGACAAGTAAGTCATGTTCTGGTTCTGATAACTTTTAGGAAGATGACAAGATAAGGTAAAGTTATAGAGAGCAACTGGGGTGGAATGTCCCTTTAAATTTTTTTTTTCCAACGTTTATTTATTTTTGGGACAGAGAGAGACAGAGCATGAACAGGGGAGGGGCAGAGAGAGAGGGAGACACAGAATCGGAAACAGGCTCCAGGCTCCGAGCCATCAGCCCAGAGCCTGACGCGGGGCTCGAACTCACGGACCGCGAGATCGTGACCTGGCTGAAGTCAGACGCTTAACCGACTGCACCACCCAGGCGCCCCTGGAATGTCCCTTTAGACCAGCAGCGTCTCATAGCACTTTCTGTTGCAATAGAGATGTTCTATATCTGTGCTGTCTACCATGATAGCCACTAGCCACATATGGTTATGGAACACTTAAAATACGGCTAGTGTGACAGAGAAACTGAATTTTCAAGTTAATTTTAATAGCCACACTTGACTAGTAGCTACTGTACTGGACAGCACATCCTTAGATGATAGAGTTAAAGACATGTCAAGGGCAGCCTTTCTGAGGACAGACACATGAGTTGACATCTCAGGGAAGTGCATCTAAATTGAAGGGACAGCAAGTTCAAAGGTCCTGAGATGGAAAAAGCATGATGTGTTCCTTGGACAGAGACAAAGCCAGTGTGAGTGAAGCCTATGTAGGCAGGAGTGATAGTTAACAAGCTGTGTGGTGTGGGCACTGACTCATCAGAACAGATGCCAGTTATAACTAAACTGGTACCTACCAGTTGACTTAGCTTTGTACCCAAGTGAGGAGTTTATGTTAAGAGTAAAGAAAACATTTCAGGCATCCTAAGGTGAACAATAACGTGATCTGATTTGTGTTCTGGAAGATGAACTGTATGGGACAAGGGTGGAAATAGGACTGTAGCTAGGACACTACTGTAGAAATCTGGGTAAAAAATGAAAGTTCTTGGGGCCCCTGGGTGGCTCAGTCAGTTAAGCGTCCAACTTCGGCTCAGGTCGTGATCTCATGGTTCGTGGGCTCTAGCCCCGCATCAGGCTCTCCGCTGACAGCACAGAGCCTGCTTCGGATCCTCTGTCTCCCTCTCTTTCTGCCCCTTGTGCGCTCTCTCTCTCTCTCTCTCTCTCAAAAAAACCAAACCATTTAGAGGCACCTGGATGGCTCAGTCGGTTAAGAATACAACTCTTGGGGCGCCTGGGTGGCTCAGTCGGTTAAGCGTCCGACTTCAGCTCAGGTCATGATCTCACAGTCCGTGAGTTCAAGCCCCACGTCGGGCTCTGTGCTGACAGCTCAGAGCCTGGAGCCTGCTTCACATCCTGTGTCTCCCTCTCTCTCTGCCCCTTCCCTGCTCATGCTCTGTCTCTGTCTCAAAAATAAATAAACATTAAAAAAAATTAAAAAAAAAAAAAAAGAATACAACTCTTGATTTTGGCTCAGGTCATGATCTCACTGTTCGTGAGTGACAGCACAGAGCATGCATGGGATTCTCTCTCTCTCTCTCTCTCTGCCCTTTGCTCACTCATGCCCTCTACCAAAAAAAATAAAATAATAATTATTTTAGGGGCACCTGAGTGGCTCAGTTGGTTGGGCGTCCAACTTCAGCTCAGGTCATGGTCTCACAGTTTGCGAGTTCAAGCCCCACGTCGGGCTCTGTGCTGACAGCTCAGAGCCTGGAGCCTGCTTCAGATTCTGTGTCTCCCCCATCTCTCTGCCCCTCCCATGCTCATGCTCTGTCTCTCTCTGTCTCTCAATAATAAATAAACATTAAAAAAATTTTTAAATAATAATAATTATTATTATTATTTTATAAATAAAAATTAAATACATAAACATTTTTTTTAAAGACAATGAAAGTTCTTGGGGCACCTGGCTGGCTCAGTCGGTGGAGTATGTGACTCTATCTCATGGTTGTAAGTTCAAGCTCCACATTGGGTGTAGAGATTACTTAAAAATAAAATCTTTAAAAAAAAAAAAAAAAGGGGGCACCTGGGTGACTCAGTCGGTTAGGTGTCCGACTTCGGCTCAGGTCATGATCTCATGGTTCATGAGTTCGAGCCCCACATCGGGCTCTGTGCTGACAGCTCAGAGACTGGAGCCTGCTTCGAAATCTGTGACTCCCCCTCTCTCTCTGTCCCCTCCCCAGCTCATGCTCTGTCTCTGTCTCTGAAAAAATAAATAAATGTTAAAAAATTTTTTTTTAAAGAAAGAGAATGACAGTTCTTGCTGCCAGTGGAGATAGTGAGAAGTCTTCACATTTGGGGTATCCCTTCTGGGCAAGAGCAGTTAAGACTTACTGAGAAATTGGACATGGGGAGGGAGAGAAAGAAGAATGAAGAATGACTACGTTTTTGACCTGAGCAGCAGGTGTGCCATTAACTGAGAGGGGGAAAGCCTGAGGGAAGTATATTTGAGTAGAAAAATTAATTAATTTTATCTAAGTTTGATTTGCCTATTAGGCATCTGAGTAGCAAAGTCAAATAAGCAATTGAATATATAAGTCATAGAGACGGCATTCAAAGTCTTCTGGTCTCTTGGTGGAGGCTGGTCATCCTCCCTTGTCCACAGGTAGGGTGTAAAAAGCATGGTCAGCATTCCACCACCTTTCCCCTTGCTTTCAGATCATTATTCTCCTGCCCTCACCAGCTTGGCCCTCCCCTAGTGAGGACAGACCGATAAGCCCAACACCACACAAAGCCCTGCACTCATCACTCACTGAAACTGACTGCCCAGTCACTCACCCATGTTCCCGGAGCATTGACATCCCTGGCTGGCTCTCCTCCTGGCCAGCAGAGTCCAGCCACCGTCCTGGGGAATGTGACTGCTCAGGGACACGCCTCATCCGGCACTCCAGACCCACAGCCCTGTGACTTTCATTTCCTCTTTCCATAGGAAACATGCTACCTGCCCCCAGGAACTCATTAGAGAAGGGGGAAATGCACTAAGTGCCTTACAGATGTTTGGTTTTAAAATAGAAGAGCGTAAAGAGGGAGGACACGGGGGTGGGGGCAGTCAGTTCTACCTCAGAGAATCAGAAAAGTTGGGGTATCTGGTTGGCTCAGTCGGTGGAGCATGTGACTCTTGATCTTGGGGTCGTGAGTTCAAGCCCCACATTGGACGTAGAGATTACTTATAAAAAAGTAATCTTACTTATTACTTTTAAAAAAAGAAAGAAAGAAAAGTCTTCATAGAGGATCTGGTATCTTTTTTAAAAAATGGATTTTCACCAGGCCCATGGGAAAATAGGAGCGGGGTTAAGTGGACATCCGAAGTAGAGAACACCATCTCAGTAAAGGCATGAGGCACATACCTGTTTGGTGTATTTCGTGGTGCAGAGGCAGCAGAAGGCTTCAAGCGTTTGGATATGGCAAGAACATAGGATTCAAGGAGGAACATGGCTGCAGAGAAGAACACGGGCCAACTGGACATTATCTGGCAGGCAGCAGAGAGTCACTAAAGCAGGAAAAGGACACAGCCTGATAGAAGTTTAGAAGTGTCTCTTCACGGGTGCCTGGCCGGCTCAGTTGGTTAAGTGTCTGACTCTTGATTTCAGCTCAGGTCATGATCTCATGGTTCATGGGTTCAAGCCCCGCATCGGGCTCTGCACTGACAGCGTGGAGCCTGCTTGGGAGTCTCTGCCTCTCTCTCTCTCTCTCTCTCTCTCTCTCTCTCTCTCTCTCTCTCTCTCAAAAATGAATAAACTTTAAAAAAAAAAAGAAGGGTCTTCACTGCAGAATGGAGGATGGCTCACAACCAGGTGAGGGGGGGCAGGGAGGCCAGTTAGGAGGCACCTGCAACGGCCAGGCCAGAGATGACGAAGGTCTGCACTGGGGACCAGGGTGGAGAGGAGGGGCCAGACACAAGGAGTAATTACTGGGTCTGCAGGGCTTGGTGACTGAATGCACACGGGAAGGTGGCGAGGAGAGGAACTCAGACGGCTGAGGTGGTGCCCTGGTGGCGTCAGTCGCTACAACTGGGAACACAAGAGGAGAATCAGGTTTGGGAAGACAAACGATGACCCTGTTCTGAGCAGGGTGTATTGAAGGTACATCCCACGGAACCCATAGGTAGACACGTCTAATAGGCAATGGGATAGATGCACCAAGTGGCCAGGGTAGGAGACCAAGTGGCAGCTTGAGATCTGGGCGCCATCAGCACAGAGGTGAACACTGGGAGTAGAGGAGGTCACTTGGGGGGAAAAAGGGTGAAAGAAGAGGAGAAGGACAGGAGAGCCACACTTAACAGCTGAGGGCCAGCAGAGGGACTGGGCAAGCAGACAGACCCAACAGTCCCATCCAGCCAAGGGCAGGTTGTCGGGTCAGACGCAACCACACACTGGACTGAAGTGTATACATTTCAGACCTGCTATGACACAGTCAACCTTATTAGAATTAGGCTCACAGAGGGTCTAGCACATGCATATATTCCCACTTCTCTCTCCAAATTTTCTTTCTCCATGCTTGTATTCTCATCTCTTGGTCACAGAATCTTAAGGTTAAAAATTCCTTAAAGGTCTTCCAGCCAAACCCACAAACCAGGAGATCGTGACCTGAGCCAAAATCAAGAGTCAGATGCTTCACTAACTGAGCCACGCAGGTGCCCCTCCCATCTCTGCTTCTAAAGTGTCTTCACACCCACCTTCTTCCGGGCCCAGCTCCAAACCCACACTCACCCCTGCCCACTCCCATGCCTGTGGTCATTCTCCTCAGTGGGCTACTGTGCATATACCATCCAGCATATCCTGCTGTGTTTTGTCCCCTGTTGCCATTTTACGCCCAGGTCCTGGGTCCGGTTGGACTGTAATCCTAAGAGTATTAGCTACCACGTATCGAGCACTTACTGTGTGTCAGACGGAGCGATAAGTGCTTTTTCATTATCTGATTTAGCAGGTAACACTTACCCGTTGAATACATGCTATTATCACCCCCAGTTTGCCAAACAGAAAACTGATACGCGGAAAGGTTGTAGAACTTGCCCAAAACTCAGAGCCAAGGAGTGGCCCAGCTGGGGTGTGAGCCTAGACGGTCTAACATCAGCGTGCCAAACTGCCATCTTACACAGTCTTACCCCTTTGCATTTTCACTGCTTTGCACACAACAGATGCTTATTTTTGATGATATTACGAATAAAATCTAGTCGAGTTTTAGAGTTTGAAGGGATCCTCGAATTTATCTCGTTTTACAGATGAGGAAGCCAGGGTCCAATAGAACTGATTAACTACTGCAACTTTGATGGAGTTTCATCTGATCCAGACCTTGACACAAAGTATGCAAACCAGGGGGCGTCTGGCTGGTTCAGTTGGTAGAGCATGTGACTCTTGATCTCAGGGTTGTGAACTTGAGCCCAACGTTGAATGTAGAGATTACTTTAAAAAAAAAAAAAAAAAAGCCAACCAGGAAGTAGAAATCAGCGTATTATGGTGTTTGCAGTCACATAAAAGACCTTCAGACTCTAAGGCCAACCGGATCCAGATCCACCTGCTTGGGCCCCTTTCCACCGGTCTAGCACATGGCCAAAAGCTCAGGCTCCAGAGTCAGAAACACAAGGGTTGAATCTTTAGCTCTGCCCCTTCTGAGCTGGCTGGCCTTGAGAAAGTGTCTCAACCTCTGAGCTGCCAGTTCCTCGTCCTTATTGTTCTCTTTGGGCAAGTCCCCTCACTCTGGGAACCTCAGCTTCCTCATCTTTAAAACGAGGGTAATACAGCTCACCTGGAAGACCTGCTGTGCGGCTCAAAAGAAAGTCTGTTTGGAAAAACACTGTAACTCTGTAGGGCTAGTTACGCTGAGTCTTTCTCGTTGTTAGAAGCTCACTAGGTAACACCCCCAAGCCATTACACACTTTCCATCCTCAGAATGCTTATGTCTAGGAAAATATACCAAGAAAAATGACAAGAAGTGTATTTTTTCCCAGGTATCCTTATTTCTAAAGGACAAAGTTCAGAATTCCAACGGTCGCTTCGTGTTGCCGGTGTCCGGGCCCGTTCCCTGGGGAACTGAAGTTCCTGGACTCATCAGGTGAATTCTCAACAGTAATTGTCAGACCAACGTTTGGGGTGCCAGGAAACCCACATGCAGGCCACCACATAGAAAGTGCCGGGTTCCTACCCACCCCAGCCTTCCATCAGTGAAGCACAGCAGTTAGAAGATCAGGTTCTCATCCCAGCTAGGCCACTTAGCAGACACTTGAGGCCAACCACCCAGTTCTTCAAGATTCACTTCCTCATCTATGAAATGGTTGCTGTGAGAATGAATAAGATAATAATGCTCTGAAGTGCTTACACAGCACCTGGCACCTCACATGTCCTTGGTAAATATTGTTATTATTACCTCAACCAGCATCTTTATCTTGAAGGAGTGCATGAATCTCCTTTTTGTCCTGTAGTACAAAGAATAAAGAAGCCTCCAGGACTACCCGAGCTTGGAGAACATCCCATCATGTCATACTTTGTATTGTAGAATGTTCGACAGCAAAGGCAAAGAAGTGAAGAAGGTAGAATTCAAGCATGGTGGAAACTATGTCACTGCACCAAAAGAAGGTTCTTTTGAACTTTATGGAGACCGAGTCCTGAAACTGGGAACCAATATGTAAGCACATTCTCCCTCCCCGAATGAATTCAAGTCTGAGGGAGGTCACTTCATTTTTAAAAACCTTCTTGACTTCCCCTATGAAAACCCCTGCTGACAAGTGAAATAATTTCCCCTCAGATACAGTGAATGCAGAGCCCTGACATTTTCCAAGGGCCCCCAAGATGCCCAAACATCAGGTAACTCAACAGGTTGAAAAATAAATAATTTTAAATAGCCACGGAAGAGCACTAGCCAAAACCCTTGTTGCCATGGAGATCCAGTATGGCGTGGCCTTCACGTACTGTTCACGTTTTTTTCAGTAATCTACATTACTTTGCGAGAAGAGCCATTTCCACCTATCTTCACAGGTATTTTTCTTTGGGAAGCCATGAAATCTGCGTGGTTGCTACCCACTTAGTTATATTCTGTAATCCTGGCACATTTCTGGATGCTTTTTAATGTCTCAGGATAAAAGTTAACGTGCTATATTTCTGAGTCGGAAACAAGTCAGTGTAAAAGGGCTGGAAAGTGTTTTCACAGTTTTCTGTTGACACCAGGTACAGTATGAACCGGCCGGTGGAAACCCATATGTCTGGGGCATCAAAAAACTTAGCTCCACGGACCCAGGTGAGCTTCCGCCCTCCTTATTCCTCTTCAGAGCTTATGTCTAGACACAAAAACCGGGATGGGGAGAAGGGTGGAAACTCTAGACTTCAAAGCCAGCCAGTGTTCCCCTCATTGTTTACACTCTTCTCAGTTCAGCCTTGCAAGTACAAAGGTTTTTAATTGTAGTTTCTCATGAAGACTTCCAGTGATCTGACTAATTAGGTAATTTCAGGCTTGGCTCAACCACCATAATTAAGCTGGAACCACACACCAGGACACGTGAAACGGCATTGTACCCGTGCCACTAGGTCTGTGGTTGCTGAGTCTAGCGCTCGTGTGTTCTGATCATTAAACCGTCCCTTTGCAGTGCTACCCGACATAATGATGTGGTAGCTCCGTTCAAAATGGGGTTTTAGATTCTCTGAATGCCATCTTTATAAATTTTCACAGCATTAGCTACTAGCGAGCTATAGGACAAATCATGAAATAGTTATGTGCAAACATTGATTGAACGACTTCTGTGGGCTGGGAACCCAGGGACACAAAGCTGGCTTAGAAGGAGAAATGGGCCCACAGACCAAGGTGTCAGTATAAGCAAAGACACCAAGGGACAAGAGAGCCTAGTGGTATTTGGGGGGAGCGGGGAGGCAGCGTCTCTGCCACGTGGCTGGGTCATAACGCAATTGAGGCAGGTGGCCGGAGAGCCGCCCGTACCAGGACACTGGGGCCTGATCCCAAAGAGGCTTAAACAACTTGGACCTTGTCATTTAGGCAAGAGGCAGAGGGGTTTATCTCAAGCGAGAGAGAAGTCTACTTGAGATAATGGGCTGGTGGCAGAGCGACAAAAGAAAGGCAGAGTAGCGGAAGAGGCAGAGCAGGGTGCGGCTGGGTTAGAGGAGCCGGGGTTGGAAGGAGGGGTGAGGGTTGAGCGGGGCCAGACAGCAAGAGGAGGGAAGGGATCCCGGCTGTGTTCACCACAGTCACCACCTGAGGGCAGTGTGGTAGCTCCGATGGAAGCAGTGCCCTTCGACCTGGAGCTTTTGCTGAGGCTACTTGTAAACTCAAGGGAACTAGACTGACGAAAGAGGAGGTAATGTTTTTCCTCTGCAAGGAGGAAGGTCGTCTGAGGAGAACGGGGATCCCTGGGGGCCCTCCGCTCATCTTGAAAGTGTGAGAATCTCTGGTTTGCTTCCTTGCTAAGGGTCCTTCTTCTTCTCATGTGGATTATTTCTGTTTTGGTTAAGCCTCTTTTCTATGCTTTGTTTGGACACATTTCTTCCCCGGATAATGTAAAGAGTCATTGTTTTGCCTTGTTCTGCAATACCACCCTGGGTCTCCGGGGTCTCAGTAGGAAATGTGATCACCTTCATGTAGCTAAAAATCATGAAATTGTTTCTGCAGGAAAACATTGCTCCAAACCCTCTTGCTAAAGAAGAGCTGAATTTCTTGGCCAGGCTGATGGGAGGGATGGAGATTAAGAAACCCAGTGGCCCTGAGCCAGGATTCCGGTTGAATCTCTTCACCACTGATGAAGAGGAGGAGTACGTTTTAAACCTGTTTCTTACAAGGCATATATAAAAATCCTAAGTGTGATAAGAACCAAAAAAAAATGACCATTGTAACCAGTAACACTTAAAATATAGGTGTAAAGGTCACAGAGGAAAAAACAGCAAATTCAATAACCTAGTTAAAGAAGAATCCACCAGGGACGCTTGGGTGGCTCAGTTAGTTAAGCGTCTGACTCTTGATCTAGGCTCAGGTCATGATCTCACGGTTCGTGAGATGGAGATCTCAGCTCAGGTCATGGTCTCATGGTTTATGAGATCGAGCGTGACGTGGAGCTCTGCGCTGACAGCACAGAGAAAGTATTCTGTCTCTCCCTCTCTCTCTGCCTCTCCTCTGCGAAAACGCACACGCACTCGCTCTCTCTCTCTCTCTCTCTCTCTCTCTCAAAATAAGTAAATAAACTTTCAAAAAAAGAAGAAGAATCCACCAGTATTAAATAGCATGCATCTTCTGGATTCATTCAAGAAATAGTTCTAATGTCTTACACAACAAAGCATAGCTGAACAAGTATCGGAAGTCAAGAAAATCATAGAAAGAAAAATCTGTTAAGAAACCAGAGGGAAGTCAGAGCATGAGTCTTTGGGATATGGCAGCCTCCTCCAAAACCAGTAGGGAGAGTGATCCACCCAGATTTATACAAAGCTTCATAGTTTGTAGAGCACGCGTGCATCATTATCTCATGTGATCCTCCTTGCACCCAAGTATTTGGGATGGGAGTTGCCCTCTGTTCCTGTTGAACTAACTTCTTCCGTGCACTTCTGTGTGAGAGTCACTCTGGTGAGTGCTGGGGACGCAAAGATAGAGCGTAAGACCTAGAGCCTGTCCTCAGTAGCCCGCAGGGTAGGAGGAGAATGCACACAGACGCAAGTTAGTTCAGTGCCGAGTCATAAATGTTCTAATGGAGGACGTAGTGATTGACTTTGCACCAGCAGATGAAGGGAGTTGGCATCTGGGCTTGGTCTTGGAGTTTGCCAAGCAGAGGAAGGGGAAAAACATTCTGGCCAAGTTCAGTACATGCAAAGGCACAGAGACATACAGGGACTTGACTTTCTGGAGCATAGGGTACACTGCTTGGGGATAGGACGGCCAGAAAGCTGGAGGGAAACAGCAGAAGGTGAGGCAGAAAAAATAGGCTTCTAAATTATCAAGCGCCTGTGTGCCACGCTGTCGGGGAGAAAACCCTAACCTTTGACCCATTTCTCTACTATCTCATGCAGACAAGCAGCCCTAACCAGGCCAGAAGAGTTGTCCTACGAAGTTATCAACATACAAGCTACTCAGGTGTGTGCGGGCGATTGCACAAGCCAAACGTTAGTCCCCTCCTCACCTCCTAATAACCTTGAACTTCACTGGCCCTCCCTTCCCTTGAACCTCACTGGCCCTCCCTTCTCTCTAATCAGCACGTATCTAGAGCCCCTAGCCTGGCAATCAGGTGAGGAACTGACCTGCATCACGGTGGCGGGATGAAAATTAAACACCAGGTGCACAGAGAGGCAGTCGTGCTGACACGTCCCTTTCACTGCCTTCCCCTCGTGTTTCTCCAACAGGACCAGCAAAGGAATGAAGAGCTGGCTCGCATCATGGGGGAGCTGGAGGTCACGGACCAGCCGAGGCAGAGTGCCAGCAAGGGGGATGATCTACTTGCCATGATGGATGGGCTGTAGGTGTACTGGCCCGGGACCCTCGGCCCCCTGTGGGGCGGGCTCCCCGATAAGGACCCCAGAGACGCCTTGGGGAGCAACATGATGTCGCTGGTTTTCTCCGGAGTGAGCAGGTACCTCCCGTTCCTGTTTGTGTTGTAACTGAACTACACAAATCTCCCTCAAGGAGCAGTGTCCAGAAGGCACACACATACCCACGTTCTCACCAAAATATATTCTGCATTTTAAATCGGACCTTCTCCATTTTCTTCTGGTTTTATGGCAACCATCTAAAGCCATAGGGCCATAGGTTCAAGCCCCAGAGCCAGGAAGGGGGCGCGCCTGTTGCGGCTCTCCATTGCGGCTTTCCTGTGGATGCCTATGGCTCATGGGCACCTGTGAATTGTCACAAAACTTCAGGGCGTCCTGGGATGTACTCTGCCTTGTAAGCGACTTTGAAATGGGTGGGGAAGGCAGTTGGGGCCCAGCTGAGACAGCCCTCCTCTGCCTGGCACCCTGGGAACCGTAACCTCAGAGGCAGAGTAAGTAAGGCCACTACAGGGAACACGCAGCTGGGCCCCCGCGCAGAGCATGTGGGTATCTGTCCTCCTCTGCACACCTCGCTATCCATATGCGGTGTGGGCGTATCCCATACGGAAGCGTGTGCCAAGGAAATAGTTTGCTTGGTATGTACTCTTCACCCCCAGGGTCTTCCTCTGCCGCTTAGTGCCCTTGCCTTCTAAAGACCCCCGGCACGATGTGCTGTGACACCCATCTCAGCTTCACCATCAGTGGCCGGACAGAGCCTTAAGTGAGTGGAATATGTGGGAGGTACACGTGGTGTGGCACTTTCCCTTTCATATACCAGATGAGTTACTTCCCTTGGCGAGAAGCCAAGTCTAATTGAGATCCATGTAAAATATCTCAGGCCAGGGCAGCCCTAATTGCTTCAAAGAAGGAGCATTAGCCCACCACCACAGGCTCATCCTGGACCCAGTAACTGGCAGGCTCAGGGCCAGCCAGCATCCAGAGGTCAAGGTCCATTCAGTCCCATGGAAGAAATACCCAAAATGGCAGAAGGCAAGAGAGAAACGGAGCTGAGCCAATCACTGCCTGAGATCGAGCCAGCCACAGGGACCACTCGGGCCCCTCATGCCATGGCAAGAGTGGAGGCAGACATAGTTCTGGAATGTGAGGGGCAGGGAAGCTGCCTTTAGCCTGCCAAAGGCATAGCTTTTGGGTACAGAAAGATAAATCACTAAATGAACTTAAGTTGCTTCCTACGGATGAAAGTTACACTTCCTTACCTACAGAACCCCCCAGAAGGTCCCTTGGGGAGGAGACGCATATCATGCCACCTGTTAACAGCTTACAAAGAGCCTTCTGTTTTAGCCTCTTTTAAGCACTCTGGCTACCAGTTGGGGCGGCCTGAAGGGGGGAGAGATGAAGGGGAAGGCTCTTTCCTGTTCTGGGCCAGGCTCCCACCACACTGCCACAAACCGAAACTCCACGGCCTGCTCCGGGCCTGTCCTGGAGCCTTGGAGGTGGGCCACCAGCTGCTGAGAAGCAGCCACCTCCCTTCACCTATCCCAGAGCCATGCGGATGATTTCAAACGTGTCTGCTTCCTCAATAAATAAACAAGATACAGATCTCTGGTAGGGCAGCCTTGTGATGAGGCAACCTTTGCGTTTCATGTCTCTAGACTCGCACAGCTATTGAGAAAAACAAGTTCACTTGCATGGTGGTTGAGGACATGCAGAGAAAGCAGGGGAGGCAGGAGGAGGCAAAGAAAACAGAAGACGGGGGTTGATCCGGCAAGAATGTGGACTGAGCACTAGCACTTCATCAGTGTTCATTTAAAACCAGGCCCCGTGTCCGAGGGTATCCTAACACAGTATTCAGTGTGCGTCAGGGGAAGGCGTCCCACGGTCAGAGTCAGGACACTGGACTGTGGCCCCATCCCTGCCTCAAACTCACCATGGCCTCTGGGGCACTCTCCCTGAGCCTCAGTTCCCTCATCTGGAAGAAAGAGAAAGAACTGGTTCACTGGCTTCAAGCTGGCGTTGAGTTTACAGATTCCTTGGCCCCTCCCCAGGTAGGAGCTGAAAACTGGAATCTATACATATGCCACCCCACCCCCCACTCCATGCTTTGGGGGTAGATCTACTCTCCCAGCTCCTTCTGTGACCGACCTCCTCCCAGCTCAGCTTCAGCCTGTTCCACTCTTGTTCACATAGTGTCGGAATGCCCTACAGATTCGTAAGGCAAAGTTCTAGAAACGTCTTCTGAACAAAAGGTCTTTAATGGCTCCCAGAAGAAAGACGTAAAAAGTTAACAGTGAAGGGGGTAAAAAGGGGTGGGAAAGAGCATTTAGCTCTCAGTTCTAAGAGGAAAGTCACCTCACATGGTCCATGTGAGTATCTAACAATTCTTAAAGGCAAACTCACTTTTTCCAACCCCAGCATGGGAACCAGATCCTGGAGATCCCCAGGTCTAAACAAAGGCACGTTCCTGCGTCCACTTGCACCTGGTTTGTGGCCAGTTTACATCCAGGAGAGAAGCCAATTTAAGCCATGTGAAACCACAGGAAGAGAAATGCAAATTTTAGAAAATACACCTATTTACCATAGTGCCTAATCATAAAGATCCAAATTGTTTTTTTATTAAATATAATTTTTTGTCAAATTGGTTTCCATACAACACCCGGTGCTCATCCCAACAGGTGCCCTCCTCAATGCCCATCACCCACTTACCCCTCTCCCCCCACCCCCCATCAATCCTCAGTTTGTTCTCAGTATTTAAGAGTCTCTTATGGTTTGCCTCCCTCCCTCTCTATAACTCTTTTTTTCCCCTTCCCCTCCCCCATGGTCTTCTGTTGAGTTTCTCAGGATCCACATATGAGTGAAAACATGGTACCTGTCTTTCTCTGCCTGATTTATTTCACTTAGCATAATACCCTCCAGTTCCATCCACGTTGCTGCAAATGGCCTGATTTCATTCTTTCTCGTTGCCAAGGAGTATTCCATTATAAAGACCCAAATTAAAATCTGAAAACTAATACAACCTTTACTTATCCCTTACTCTCTTTGTTTTCGGTCCTGGGTAACTCCTCCTCAGCTGCCAAATTCCTGGACAGCTGACTGTAGAGGGGGTCAAAGGGAGTGTTTACCAGGGATTGGATTGAGGAAACCCGGTCACAGTTGGATCTTCCCCACATAGCTTTGTGATTCGTGTGAAGTAAATTCTCAGATCATAACTCACCCCTTTCAAATGAGAATTTCAAAATGCATTCCAATGGCCCATGGATTGTTTGATACTCTGGATTATTGAGTAATGTAACACTCCCCCCACCACACACACACACACACACACACACACACATACACACACACACATTCTTTTTGTTTCTGGCCTGTGGTGCTTCTGCTGACAAAAATAACATTACCTTCTCTGTTAGTTCCCCGAACCACACAAAACCCTAATTGCATTAGGCCTGGTGAAGCCACACAGCTGGCGTGGGCCCCGATGAGCCGGGAGCAGACCCTGGGCTCCTAAATCCTGGACGTGCACATTTGCCTCAGATCACTCCGCCCTCCTTTGTCTTTACTAAACTCTCTAACTTCCTTTTGAAACACTGGGGCTATTGTTTTTTTCGGGTTTTCACGAAGTCATGGTAGCAGCCAAGGACCTTCGACACGGGTTTTCTGGGTGTCCTAAAGACCTCTCGGCTTCTGTGACAGCTGTTTCCTGTGCCTTCCCTCATCTCTCCTCCCCACTTCAGCCCGTCTTCTATCTGTGCCCTTCTTCCCCTCAGTCACACCCAGCCTCCTTTCTGCACCTCAGACATGGGTCTGAATGGCTGCTGAGGACGCACCCCCAGCCCAACTGCTCCCACCCACACCCTGGGGCTCTGCTTCCCCAGGCTGTCCTAGTTCCTCTCTGCTCACTCGCCCGTCCACACTCCAGGCTTCCTGGCCGGCTCCCCTCCCCTCCTTCCTACATGCTCCCATCACCACACAGACCCCTTCTCCCCTCCTCCAGGCTCTGCCCGCTCTGCCAGGTGCGATGGCCTTCTCTCCTCCCCATTCTCCTTGGCCTTTGGAAGGCTCTCGGCCCTGCTAAGCTCCATTTTCTTCCCAAAATTCTCTCCCCCTTTGGCCCCGGTGGCTCACATCCTACTTTGTGCCCACACTTCCCCTCTCTCCCTCGGTGGCTCCTGACGGAGGACTGCCCAGCATGATACAGATGCTGTTGCTGTGGGCATTTTTCAAAGTCTGTCAGAATGGCCAGGTCAATTGCCAGATGACCCCAATTTCACCCTTAGCCTCTCTCCCCGCCCCTCACTCTCCCCTCGCCTCCCCCTCCCCCTGCCCCCTAGACCGCCCCCGCAGCACCCAACCTTTATTCTTTGCCAAGCGTTTGCCTCCTTTTCTTTCCGAGAGGCCATTACTCTCAACTCTTACTATTGACTCACAAATCTCCGTGACCCCTGTCCTCGCCTCGGCTGCAGGTTCACTTTCCCTGAGATCTTCCACATCACCTCACAACTCGGTGTCCAACACTGACATCTTCGCTTATTTAGTACATTTACTTCACTTTCTTTTTTTTTTAAATATATTTTTCAATGTTTATCTATTTTTGAGAGAGAGAGAGACAGAGTGCGAGCGGGAGGGGGCAGAGAGAGAGGGAGACCCAGAATCCGAAACAGGCTCCAGGCTCTGAGCTGTCAGCACAGAGCCCGACGCGGGGCTCAAACTCATGGACTGTGAGATCATGACCTGAGCCGAAGCCAGACACACAACCGACTGAGCCACTCACGTGCTCCACATTTACTTCACTTTCAAAAGGCATAGAGAAACTTCTAAAATTAAATATAATACCGAATAGGACAGTTTTCCATAGAAAAGGACTAGAAGCAATGGGTAGAAGTTACCAAGAACATCTGACCGTGGAGTCTAACGCCTGGCAGCAAAGTGAGCCGCTCGTCACCAGTGCATCTTCTGAGCACCGTAGAGGGGTTTGAGGGCACTGGGTGCTGAGCTGGAGCAGGTGACCTGGGAACTGCCCTCTTGGGATTCTGTGATTCTCCGACAATTGGAAACTGAACCATTAACAGCTCATCTAAAGGGAACACGGGAATTCAAGGCTCCTGAAATGAACTCAATTCAAGTGGGCCCAGCACTAGTCTAGGTTTTGGGTTGCAAAACATTGAAACCAATTCTGGCTACTTAAGTAGAGAAGGAATCGACTTACAGGGCTCTGGGAACTCACAGTTGTCAGGAAGACTGAAGAACCAGGAGAAAATGGCCAGGAAACAAGGGTAAGCAGGCAGCAGAGGAAAGGCCGCTGGCACCAGCAGCAACCCCAAGAATGAGGACTGGACGATGCCTAAATAGTCCATGCTGGTTTATGTCACTTGCTCCAGATTTAGAACCTGGTAACGCCTGAGTTTAGGTCATCAGCCCATGCCATAGCCAACAAGGATGAGAGACAATATCTGGCCCTGAAGTCATCTGGAGTGGGAAGCCAAACCCCACTCAAAATGCGTAGCATGCCTGATTTCCCCAACTGTGGGGAAAGGAGTTTAGTGGCTGAGTAGCCAAAAAATGGGATCTCCCCCACAGGGTCATTCCACCATCTCTCTAGATAACCAGAGTTAAAATATAGATCATTGAGGGGTGCCTGTCTGGCTCACCCAGAAGAGCATAAGACTCTTGATCTCAGGGTCGTGAGGTCGAGCCCCACAATGGGCATAGAGAGTACTGAAAAAATAGACTTAAAAATTTTTTTTTAGTCATTGATTTCTCCTCCTCCCACCCATACTCCAGATCTAATCAGCCTCCAGGGAGTCTTCTTATTCCATTCAGTCTTTAACATTCAGCACTTCTTTCCATTCCAACTGCTGCCATCTTCATCCAGATCCCTATCACCTTCTCACCACATTCATAAAGCTGGTGTTCCTCATGTAACTCTGGTTTGTAATGTGAAGCATTTGGGCCTCCTCAGGCTTTCTCCCTGTCTCAACACCCAGGAGACCAGTAGGGGAGAAAGTAAGATTTACATAAATAAGGGTGCCTGGGTGGCTCAGTCGGTTGGGTGTCTGACTTCGGCTCAGGTCATGATCTTGTGGTTTGTGAGTGCAAGCCCCGCATTGGACTCCGTGCTGACAGCCCAGAGCCTGGAAGCTGCTTCGGATTCTCTCCACCACCAACCACCCCCACCCCCGGCCAAAATAAACATTAAAAAAAATTGTTTTTAAGATTTACATAAATAAGTATGCAAGTCTGCATACAAGCAAACATACAGCAAGCAAGATGCTATAGGGGTTAGGAGTGAGACATCACTCCCAAACAGGGTTATCGGTGAAGACTTCAGAAAGATATAGCACTTGAACCAGACTTTGAAGTAGGGATTGGATTTAACATCCAAAGACAAACAAGAGAGGATCCCAGGCAGATGGAGCAGGATAGCAAAGGAAGAGGCAAGAGTTCAGGGCTTGTCTGAGTTGCTGAGTGGCTAGGTCTAACTAGAGAGGAAGACAATGGGCCTCAAGTTGTAGTGTGCATTGTTGGATGTGCAGATTCCCGAGCTCCACTTCTGATTCTGTGAAACAAAGCATTCCATTAAGGCAAGTTGTCCCCATACCACACTTTAGGGAACACTGGTTGGAGGGTTTGGGCAGAGAACCTGAAAAGAGATCCAGCTGGAAGGTGAGGTGAAATCAAATCAATGTCAGCACTGGAGCCTTTATTCTGTTAATTAATCAAAAGTTTTCTTAGCAGGTAAGTAATATCATAACTGTGCTTTGAATCTGTTGGCAAAGATCATGAGACACACAGGCCAGTAAGATGGTTTTCATAATGAATCAAGTGAGAGAAAGAGGGTCTCAACTAGGATGGCGGCAGTCAGAATAAAAATACAAGTGAGGGGTCGGAGACGCACTTCCAAGAATTTGCAGGGATCAGTGACTGACAGGTGTAAGGAATAAAAAAATGATCCAAGTTATCGTATTTATTCGAGGTGGTTGAATGGTTGAAAACTGGTGGTAGCAACCACAGAAATAGAAAAATTCAGGGCAACAACTGATTTGGGAAGAACTTGACAAATTTATCTTGTAGACATGCTGAGTTTCAAGTACCACTATGACATGGGGGCATGAGCAACAGAGAGCTGGAAAATGGAGTTTCATAGAGTGGACTGTGCCCATGATCTAGACAAGAAACTCAGCACATAGTAGTAGACAACATGGATAGATGTGACCAAGTTGAGGGTGGGGCTGGGAATACAGCCCAAGAGAAAGCACACGTGTTAGGAAGCAGGAGAATGAAATGGGGCTTAAAAAGAGAGGGAGAGAGATGGGAGAATAAACAACCAGAAATCCATAAAACCAAATGATACAATGCCCCCCGTGGGGGAGGGGGGGCGGAATACCAAGGAAGAGAATGGACAATATAGTCAAGCACTAAGAAGGATCATGAAAGTAAGGACTAAGGAGAGAAAGGTTCTCCTTATAAACCATCAGTAACCCCTGCCAGAGAAGTCAGTGGAGTCTTGGAAGTAAGCCAGATCACAGAGTTGAGTGAGAGGAAGACAGAGTAGCGATTCTCAAACTTTTTCGAAGGGTGAAATAAAATTATAGTATTAATTCATTGTAAAAGCACAATAATAGACCCATTAACATTTTTGTATAAAAATGACTATTTTCGGGGGAGGGGGCGCGCTGGGTGGCTCAGCCCTTTAAGTGTCAGACTCTTGATTTCAGCTTAGGTCATGTTCTCATGGTTCATGAGATCAAGCCCCACGTCCGGCTCTGTGCTGAAAGCACAGAGCCTGCTTGAGATTCTCTCTCTCTCCCTTTCTCTGTCTCCCTCTCTCTTTCTCAAAAATAAATTCATCAATTAAAAATAATTTTCAACTGCATTTTCAAAAAGAAAAATATTGATGGGAAGAGTCACATTGTGCTGTGTTCTTGCAAATCTCTTTAATGCCTGTCATAACAGAAGTCAGTTAGATTTTCATATGTGCTTCTGCGTTCAGTCCCTTGCAATACGTTGTTTTGCTTGAAGTGCATGCAGGAAATCCAGCCTCACCAAGATAGGAAATTGGACAAAAGATTACACTTAGAGAACCACGGGTGTAGGGGCCTCCTGAGAAGTTCCTTGTGTGGAAGATTAGGAGAACCAAGAGCAGCTTGCATGGAGGAGGAAGGCAGTTTCTATTTTTAGGACGAGAGAGACCAACTGTGATCCTTGGGAGAAGGGGAAGGCTCGTGGGGGAGCTGGAAATCAATGAATGAGAGTGAAGGACTGAAACAAGCCTACACCTTAGGGAGCCAAGTGCTTTCATGTATCAATGAAGGTCAATTCTCCGAGATTGACATCCTTTTTTTTTTTTTTCTAATGGGGAAATTAAAGCTTTTACCAAATGACCTCTGAAAAATGTAAAGCAGATCATGTCACCCCCACTTTGATACCCCATCAACTGCACTTGTAGAAACTGAGGCACAAAAAGGATAATTAACTTGTGAAAAGTCAGCAGGGAGCAGATTTGAAGCCAGGCACTGCGGCCAGAGCCTGCACTCCTAACCGGGAAATCCAACCCCTTACCTTGGCTTACAAAGCCTTAAATGCTGAAGCTCTTGCCTTCGTCTCCCACCTCTTGGCATACTACTCTCCTGTCTTACTGGCTTTTCCGTTTTTCCAAATTGGCGAGCGCCATTTCCCCCAGGTCCTTTGCACAAACTGCTCCCTCTAATTGAAGTGCTCCTCTCCTAGTTTTCACAAGGTTGGCTTCTTGTCATTGATCTCAGCTCAAACGTCACCTTCTCAGGACACCCCTGACCTTCCGATAAGAAGCCACCCAGGACTGAAGGACTCTTATAATTTTCTTGTTTTGTTATGGACGCCCACCCTCAAGTAGTTTTAAGGGTTTCCAGATCAGGGGGCTTGTCTCCTCGGTCACCGCTGTTGTGTCCAGAGCCTGGGAGGAAGCCTCAATGAACATTTGTTGAAAGAATGAATGACTCCCGGAGAGGAGAGACTCCCAAGACGCAGGCCCACAGTCGCCCGTGCGCGAGCACGCCGCCCGCGAGGCATTCTGGGGATTGTAGTTCCGAGCGCCGCCGCAGTGGCGCGGGCCGGCGCAGGCCGCGCTCTCTATGCTCCGGGAGGACCGAGCGGCCAGGCTGTTGCCATGGCTTCCTAGTCCCGCCGCGGGAGGGAGGCGGCCCCGCCAGGCGCTCGCTAGCTTCGGCAACTAAGCCGACCGGGAAGCGGAAGGAATCCGGCGCGGTGGGTCCCGGACCCCGGGGCGGAGCGCGGGGGCGCCCGGAACCCCGGAGAGCGGCAGGGAGCGGGGGAAGCGCTTCCTTCCCGATTTGCGGAGTAGATTCCATCTCCCCACGCCCACCCCCACTGCTCCGTGAGTAGAGGTTCTTCGCCGTCCCATTTTCCCGATGGGCCAACAGGCTCGACGAAGCTAAGCGGCTTGCTCGAGGTCGCCCTCCTGGGAAGTGGCAGAGCCCATCCTAAAGCCCAGGACTGCCTCTTTGCAGTCACCGGGCAGCCCTAACCCTCGCTTGGGCGCATTCTGGTGAAGCCTGCGTGGGGGGTCGTTACACACACACCCCCGGCCCAATCCCCCTATCGGTGGTGTGGTCTGGCTTGCCACGCCTGATGCTGTCCTGCACAGCCCGGCTTGGGTTTGAGTGAGGTCGTAAGGAGGAAGTCCCCACCACCTCCCACTCAGGGTCTCAAAAGAGGGGATAGTCGAGACAGTCACGTGGATACAACATCAGGGCGCGTTGAAAGCAAAGTACGTTCAGTGAGATTGTTAGCCTCATTTAGCCTGTGGTTTCATAGATGTGGAAACAGGTTCAGAGACATGAAGTAACTGCCCTTGGTTTACAGAGTTTGTAGGTGGAGTGAGGATTTCAACCTATTTTTCTCTGCCTTCAAAACCTATGTGTTTTATATGCTGCCATGTTTTTGGTGTTGTTCTTTTTCAATTTACTTAAATGGTGGCTGTATGGTGTAGACCAGTCATTCAGGGAGCACGGGCCCCAGACCAGCAAGTCTCTGTTAACTAAGAACATGTTAAAAATGAACATTCTTGGGCTCCACCTCAGACCTACTAAGTTTGCAAGTTGGGGGGAGGGGGGGAGGGAGTCCAGCTTTCTGCGTTTTAACATGTCCTCAGGTGATTCTGATACTCACATTTGAGAACTTCTGGTGATTCATGCAGGGGTTATGATAAAGTGCAGATTCTTTCTGCAGGTCTGCGGACAGACCAGAGATTCTGCATATCCCTAACACCACGTGCCTGAGTGATGCTGAGAGTTCCGGTCCACAGACCGTATTTTGAGCAGCAAGGGTGTAAACGACATTTAGAGCAGCAGTTCTCAAACTTGGATGCACGTGAGAATTAGTTGGGGAGCTTTGAAAAAGAGGATACCTGGACCCCACCCCTGACCAAATGAATCAGAACCTCTGGGGTGTGGCAGCAGGTAAAAACTCACCAGGTGACTCTAACATGCGGCGAGGTTTGGGGAGCACTGGTGTGGGGTTTGGAGTCAGGCAGCTGTAGATTTGAATCCCAGCACCTCCGCTTATCAACCGTGTGACCTTAGGCAAGTCACTTAATGTCTCTTGGCCATATTTTCCCTACTTATGAAGTGAGTAGGAGTAATTCTTGGCCTCTCCGGGTAGCGTGAGGCTTCTGTGAGATGTGTAAGGCACCTGGCATCGAAGGGTGTTCCACAGACCCAGAAACCCGGGAGGTAGGCAGACTTGCAGAAGTCTGCGCTGGGAATTACACGTAGGGCCTGTTGGAGGGGAGTTGGCGACTGGGCCCGCTCGCCTGCTACAGCTCCCGTCTGTGTGCTCCTCCTCCCGCAGCCGACAGCCCTCAGTGTGGAAGAATGGCCGTGAGCCACTCGGTGAAGGAGCGGACCATCTCTGAGAACAGCCTGATTATCCTGCTGCAGGGCCTCCAGGGCCAGGTGACCACTGTGGACCTGCGCGACGAGAGCGTGGCCCGCGGACGCATAGACAACGTGGACGCTTTCATGAACATCCGCCTGGCCAATGTCACCTACACGGACCGCTGGGGGCATCAGGTCGAGCTGGATGACCTCTTCGTGACAGGCCGTAACGTCCGTTACGTCCACATCCCGGATGATGTGAACATCACGGCGACCATTGAGCAACAGCTGCAGGCCATCCACCGGGTGCGCAACTTTGGCGGCAAGGGCCAAGGCCGGCGGGAATTTCCCTCCAAAAAGTATAAATGAGCCGAGCCCCCGTCCCCACTCAAGTTCCCCTGGGGTTCTGCCGAGCCAACCGCCTGTGCCGCCTCCCTGCCCAGAGCCCAGAGAGCGCGCAGGGCCAGCCCAGAAACGGGTGTCTCTGAGAGACACCCCTGTCACAGCTGCCTTTCGCAGGGTCCCATCTCCTAGGCCCCCCCTGGGATCCTGTCTCTCTGCCTGTGGCCTTGAGGCAGGGGACATTGATCACCTTGTGATGATTTGCATCAGAATCTGATTTACTGATTTAGGGAATCTGCCAAGTAGTTTCCAACCCTCTCCCAGTGAGAGTTACCAAGTGTACTTAGCCTGGGCCACCCTCAGTGTTCCGGTTTCCCACAGTTGTTTTTCTTTCTCATAAAACTTGGATGCAAACAAGTCCATGCCGCGTGCTTCCTCTGACGTGTGCTGGGCTCCGTCTTGTCCTGCCTAGTAGGGCAGTGGCGCTCACACTTGCAACAGATTGCAATCACCTGTCCCACCATCAGTTCAGATTTCATTGGCATGGGGTGTAGCTTCTGAGGTGATACTAATAAGCAGCAGGTTTTGAGAATTGTAGGCAAGTGCTTCAGTCTGGCCACATGGAAGGTGGCTTTTTCGGTGCAGATTCCCTGTTGAGGTTGTCTGTCTCATTGCTCTTTCCTGAGGTAGAGAGGTTGAGGGAATCCTGGGCCCCCCCCTCAAGTGTGGCAGCTCAGCCAACAGCAAGAGATCAGGCTCCAGTTCTGAGAGTTTTGGGGTCCTCAGGGAAGAAGGGGTGCTCAGGGGTAGAACCCAAGTCTTTGTTGTAGCTGCCTCGCGGCCATACCAGCATGACCACAGGCAAACGACCATCTCAATAAAAGCGGCTGTGTCCTCATCACATCTCCACAGAGCAGCTGCCGTGTGCCAGGCCCTCAGCTGAGCACACATTGTCGAATAAGATTTGGTCCCTTCCAAAGAGGGGCTTACAATCTAGTGGAGGAGGTGGTCCAGAACCACGAGATGAAATCCAGCCTGAGAACCTGCTGCGCTAGAGTCCTGAGTAAGGCAGGGCCTTTGGCCTCAAGATGCTTTCATTTCTTGAGGGGGACTTGAGAGGAGCGTTCACTTGGGCACTAGCAGCCCGAGGGCCCCGCATTCATGTTCTCGCCCAACGTGAATCAAAGCGTCGTCCTTGGACCGCCTCATCAGAACCAACTGGGATGTGTCTGGAAAAGCCAGTTTCCTGGCTCCAATCTGGAACCCAGGGATCTGCCTCAGTAACATCCACACAGCCACCCACCATGATTCTTCTGAATACTGTGTATTTCATTGCCTGGAGGTCCCAGAAGTCCCCAAGACTTGACCTTTGCCTTCGGGAGAGAACAGTGGGTCCTAGCAGGGAGAAAACAACTGTTTCCAGGCCCCGCTGACGGCTAGAGTTAAGGGGAGCGATGCCACAGGGTGGCTGCTGCTAAGAGAAACCAGAGGGCAGGCACGGAAGGGAGGCCCTCACTGTGGGAATGTCTGTGTACTTGCGGGAAGCGGGGGAGCCACCCCATCTGGAGTAGTGAACTGGCAGGGAGTCCCACAGCGGCCCCCATTGCAGACGTTTCCCACATGTCTGCAAATGTTTCCAAACTTGAAGAGGGCTCATGCTAAGAGTGTGGCCTGGAGATGAAGGAGAAGTCCAGCTCTTTTAAAGGGTGTGCCGGGACTTCTGCAACCTCAGCAGAGCAAGGAGGAGCCCCCAGGCCGGGGAGGGAAGTGGGAAGGACAGTTGAGAAGAGGGGCTCAGGCCGAAGCCCTGTGTCCTCTTTCCAGAAGCATCGTGCGCCAGACCCCGATGGGCCCTCCGTCGTCCCCAGATGAGGTGCTGGAAGGATAGACCAGAAGGAGGGGAAATGGGCCTGCTGAGACACGCTCGTGCTGAGCCCCTGGGATAGAGCACAGCGAAGTCTTTAAGCCCCGAGGATATGGGTCTCCTGGCATCTGGTCCTGGGTTGTCGGGGGGAAGGCTGCCAGAGGTCCAGGAAGGCTGGAGGGAGGGAGGTCAGTGCCCACTGGCCTGTGGCAAGCCGAATTCCCTAACTGCTGCCCACCCTTCGTGCCACAGGTATCGCTAGTGACAGTGCTAGCTACTGAGGGAACATCAAGACAGACAAGGGTCCTGCCCTCAGGAAGCTGACATTCTAGACGGGGAGACTGACAATAAAAAAAGTAAAAATTCTTACAGTTGTCATGAAGGAACTAAACAGGGTACTTGAGAGAGAACACGGAGGTGGTTTTATTTGGGAAAGTATGGTCTGAAGAAGCAAAATGTAAACCGAGAAGGAGACTGCCATTTCAAGAGCCAAGGGAAGGCAGAGGAAACTACCAGTGCAAAGGGCCTAGGTGGGAACGCTTGGGGGCTGGGGGCAATAACAGAGCACCACTGTGACTATCGGAGGGGGGAGAGGCAGGTGAGGCTAGAGAGAGGGACGGGGCTGGGGCATGTGATACCAAGCCTTGTGGGTAAGGAGTGTAGCTGCTTCCAGTTTCCCGTGTGTGAGAAGTAGACCTTGAATTTTTCCTAATTCAACGGAGTTCCTATGTCACCCCATTCAGCCAGAGTGGCAGAAACTTAACTGCGGTCGATTCAAAGTTCTCACTTTCCTTGGAACTGGTCGAAAGTCAGGGCATTTCCTCTTAACGTGCCCAAGGTGGGAAAGGCGGTCTGGTCTGGTACTCATCCAATCACACATCCACTGAGATGTCCTCATTTTCTCCTGGTCCTTTGTCATCAGTCTGCTAAGGCTACCACCAACCCAAGGCCCCTTCAGGAGTCACCCATACCCCTCTCAGCGTTCAGAATTTTATTCTGCTTTTCCCAGGAGATTCTTAGGCCCTTGGGCTAGATAGGCCCTGTTTGCCCAAATGCAGCACACAGCTGTTTCTTCAGAGGGTTTTGTTACTTCCTGGCACTGCCCCCAGGAAAAGAGCACAATTCTTCGTGCTCCCCAGTCCCTGAGACCCAGCTGATACTGTCCAGCTGAAAGCTGAGGAGAAGCTTGTCTGTTCTCAGGGACCACCCTAAGTCTCAAGTCTCCCACATGCCCCTTGCTACAGTTTTCTAAATTTGTACGTGCACAGACATTCTCCCATTCCTCCCTGAAGGCTAGGCTTTCGGAATTCAGAAGCTAAAAATGAGCTCTGCATTCTGTTGCATCCTTTGTTTCCCGAAGCAATGAAGGCAGAGCAACCTAACTATCTGCATAAGGAAAGGAAGGGACACCAAGGAAAAGATGAAAAACCCATTTCCAAATGTTGTCTTCCCCTTGGGTTTGTTTTGCTACTCATTGCTTCAGTCTTCATTCAAGCACGTGCAAAGACCAACGTGGGGGGCCCAGCTGATGACTGAGCCCCCAGGAATTCTGAGTGCTCAGGTGGGCTGATGGGTCCCCACCTCGCCCTGCCTTCCTGGAAAGAAGAGTGCAGGGTGGAAGGGTCTCTGTCATTCGGGGGAGGGGACTGCCAGGGTGGGCACACTGCTTGAAGTTCAGATCTCCCTGGGCCCATACAAGTGACAGAGCACCACCGGCTGTCAGCTGGCTGCGACACGAAGAGAGCATCCAGCTCACTGAGTTCCATCCTCAGCTGAAGGGGCCCCGAGGCAGCAGAGGTCCCTTGAGCTCCTGTCAATGTTCCAGAAAGGACCCGGAGAAACAGCACATGGTATGTGAAGGGTGACCAAGCTGGTATGCTCTCTGCTTCGGGCTGGAGTTACTCCGATCACAAGCCCTAGCAGCTGTAAAATGAGGTTATAATCAATAAAAAAGGAAGAAATGACTTGATGTAGGTTTAGAGGAGACAAAATCTTATCAGATATGAGGCTCATGAGGGAAGTTTGATGGCAAGAAGACTGGGAACCACTGACCCAATTCAACTCTGTCATCTTACAGTTTAGGAAACTGAGGCCTGGTTTCCCCAGGGGGAAGGGGAAGGGCTCTCCCCAGGTCTCATGGTGAAGTGAATGGCTGAACGTCAAGATGGCCATCATAAATAGCTACCACTTGCTGCTGATTGAGGGCCAGGGCCTGGGCTGGGGGCTGCAGGAGGGCAGAGCCGTAGTCTGTTTGGTCCCCCTGGGTCCCTGCCATCTAGCTCAGTGCTCTGCACATAGCAGGCACACCATAAATCTTCGTGAAATGGAAGAGTCCTCTCCTTTCATCATTACAACTTTGGAGGTGTATATTAATAGTTTCATTTTACGGATGAGCCAACAGGCCCAGAGAGGTTACGTGACTCGCTCAAGATCGAAGAGCCAGTGACCAACACGGTGGGGATTTGAACCCAAGCCTGTATGACTCACACTCCGTGATCTTGACTACTGCGTTACACTGTTCTGCTTCCCACCACTCCCGACATCACACCGATGGCAAAGATAAGCAGTGTCTCTGCTCACCTCAGTGGTGGTGCCCACCGGGTGTGGTGCTGGCATTCAGAACTTGTCATACCCGGGCCCTGGGGCTTGGCCATAAGGAGAAGCCAGAAGCCAGCAGTGAGTAGGGTTCGCTGGGTTACAGAAGCCTGTGGAAGCTCCTCAGGGTTGAAGGTTTCTTCCTCTCCTTCTGTGATAGGCAGATCCGCCTATACCTCGTCAAGCAACCATCTCTGCTGTTGTGACAGGCGTCACTTTGTTATGGCAGTACCATCTGCCAGTATGCCCAAAGTTGGAGAGCCAGCAGGCAGCAGGAGAGTATGTCACCGTGTGTGTGTGTGTGTGTGTGTGTGTGTGTGTGTGTGTGTGTATGAGTGAGAGAGAGAGAGAGAGAGAGAGAGATGCAGCAGTCTCCTCATGTTGGTGGTGTCCTGAAATGAAATATTTTTCATTTCCTCTGGCTGGCACCTTTCATTTCTATTCATTACCTCTCCTCCCCTCTTTTTCTTCCTTCTCCTCTTCTTTGTTAAAATCCTATATTTTGAAGCAACTGAAGGTCTGGGGGGGGGGGGTTGGGGGGGGGATGGTGGTGTCAGCTCCAAGTGATTCATCTAGCTGATAATTAGAGCCCTGGAAAACCCAAAACTCACTCATTCCTGGCAGTCAGGGCTTCCGGAATCCTTAGGCTTTTCCCTTTGTCAGGCACAGAAGCTGGGGGGCTGTGGCCGGGCCTCTTTGTACCTGACTCAGTCCCGAACTTTACGGAAGCCCTGTAACAGAAGTGAGTGTGAGCACTCTTGCTGGCCAGGTCCCTTGAAAAGCTGTTTCCATACTCCCTGAATCTTCTCAATGATCCTGTAAGGCATTATCCCTATTTTGACAGTCCGGGAAGGTCAAGGAACTTAACGTGGAGTCACTCAGCTTGTGGGAGATGCAGCAAGGACTCAAATCTAACCCTTTTAGAATCTGCCACACTTGGTTCAAATCACAGCCCTGCCATTATTAGCTATGCGCCTTTGGACAAGTTTCTTTCCCTCTCAGAGCTCTAGCTGCTGCATCTGTAAACAGACTCCCAACACTGATGTCTCTAAAGTGCTGTAACACAGCAGTGGGAGCTGTTTTGATTCCTGCTGTCACTTAGCCCTATCAGTTTAGTGGGCACCAGGCATTTAGAGAGACAAAGAGACGGACAGGAGAAGGCAGCCAGACTCAAGTCACATCACCTCTCATGTCCTGGCACTGCCTGTGTGGAGACGACAAATGCATATCCATGTGCACCTGGCCACACGCCCCTAAGAAAACCCAGCGGTGCACACCGGCTTGGACACATGTGCCCACACATGAATACAGAGTGCCCCAGGAGATAGCTGGAAAGACACCCAGGAGTTAAGACAGTCACATGCGGCCAGCACTCTAGCTCACACCTCTGAGACAAAGGAGTGGGGCCATGGCTGTTGGTGCTGCTGCCACTGAGCCCTTCTAGCTGCTTCTGGGTGCCAGAGGAGGGAAGCCAGGCTCTCAGAGGGCCCCAGTGAGTCACCCGCCTGATGCAATCCCTTTAAAGGGCTCATCTGCTGGTGCAAGAAGCTGATTCATGGAGGGCGTGGTTGCTGGAGGAGGAGGAGAAAGGGACCGAAACTGCAGCAGGAGGGACTGAGGCTAGATAGCTGGAATCGTTAATAGGATCTTTTCACTGTAAACCTCCCTGGTCAAGACTCCAGAGATCTTCAGGCTGAAGCAGGGTTTCTACAAAGGCGAGGGGCCCAGAGGGAAATAAATTGTGAGGGCTGAGACAGGAATTCTGTCATTTTATTGAGCCTAATTCCAGCGCTCTCCGCACAGGGCTCCAGAAACCGAGAAATGGAGATCAAGGAAGAGCCATTTCTCTGACAAATGCACTGCGCTGGCCGATCTTCCAGCTGCGGAAGACTTCTCCAAACCCAGCAGGGCGAGTGTAGGGCACTCGAGGTCCTGCGGAGTCGGGGCGGGGGCGGTGTCTGCGTCCCAGCCTCACCGCAGACGTAGATAAGCGGTAAGTACCGCCCCTTTAGAGTCTCAGTCTCCAATCGTTTCACAGGTTTCGGCCCAGACCTCACTCTGAGCCAATCGTCAATCGGATTCCGGACTCTTGCCTGAAGGCTTCCGCCCATCTTCAAGATGGCACCCCAATCCGGAGGCCGTGAGAGCGCAGACACAGGCGAGGGGCGGGGTCCGGGAAGAGGGGTGGGGCTGCGGCTCTGGCCCGAGAGGAGGGGGCGGTGCGTCACTTCCGTTGTCAGGTGGCGGCGCCGCAGCCATGGAGGGAGGCGGCGGCGGCGGCGGTGGCGGCTCGGGTGGCTGCGCTGGGAGGCGGCGGTGAGCGGCTCCCACGCCCCCGGCCCGGCCCCGGCTCCCCGGGACGGAGCGCCGAGCAGTCCTGGCTCCGGGCTACGGACTATGGGCGAGCAGCGCTGAGCACCGGGGGAAGGTGAGGGCGGGGGTCCCGGAGCGGGGAGCCGGGCGGGGGGTGGGGGTTGGCGCGGCGGGCCTCAGCGGCTGTGGCACGGGGACCGGGGTGACAGCCCGAGGCCGTCCCGGTGCTACAGAAATGGCAACAGTGAACGCCCTCTCCCCTTCTGGGGTCTGCCCTTCCTGGGCGGCGGGGGCGGGGACTGCTGCGCTCGGGGTACCGGGCGGCCTCGGGGAGCCTGGGTCCCGCCGTAACTCTAGGAGGTGGGCGCTGCCAGCCTTGCCCGGAGTCATTCGGCTAGTTAGTGAGGCCACCGACGTTTGAACTCAGCCAGGTCTTCCCCAGGAGACACCCTCTGCTTCTCCATGCTTCCCTCCCGATCCCGAAAGGGACTTGAAAGTTAGAACGAGTCCCCAAGGCGGGCCAGCCAGGGCTTCCTCCAGGAGTCCTCACCCGTCGCTGCTGGGGAAATTTTCGCATCGCGGGAGGCGTTCAGATGCGGGTCAGAGCTACCTGCTTGCCAGTGCTGCGTTTGGCCGGCCTTTTCCAAGGAGAGAGCACGCCGCTGTGGTCAGTTTCACCTGCTGTGCCGGGTCTGGCCCGCCCATTCCCACGCGACTCGGCCACACCTTCCAGGCGGTGGGTAAGGGCTTTGGGATTTCCGATGCTACGTTCTCTGCTAACCCCCACTCCCTAGGTTTGATGCCCGTTGGCGGAAGGAAGAGATGACAGCTGCCTTCGGTGGCAGAGTAGACTTTGCTCTGTTTTAAGTCACGGGAGAAACCGGTTGGCTTTGGTTGGTTTTGAGAGCAGTGGGGAAGAAGGTAGTTACTCTGGGCTGGGCACCTTTCCCTCTTGGCTTAGTTTTGCATGAGATAAGGAAGAGCAGAATATGTCATTGTAAAGCCAAAAGAATCCTTGTTTGTAAACAGTGCTTGTGAGCTGTTCCAGCACTCCTTGCTGGCCCTGCTCTGCCAGTGGTTTGTGGAGGTTGCTCTCATTTATTCATTCATTCCCCGCATGACAACAACAGTGTCCTTGCCTAGAGAGGCAAGTACCCTATGGTATAGTGGTGACGAGTGGGCTTTGGAGCCAGACTTCCTGAGTTCAAATTCTGGCCCTGCAGCTTCTAAACGTGTGTCAGTAGGCATGTGGTATAAGCTGTCTGTGCCTCAGTGACCTCATCTGTAAAATGGGTGATTACCTAGCGCTGTTGTGAAGGTTTAAAAAGTTAACACATGTAGGGGCGCTTGGCTGGTTCAGTTGGTGGAGGGTGTGACGCTTGATCTCGGGATCGGGAGTTCAGGCCCCACGTTCAGTGTAGAGATTACTTAAAAATAAAATCTTTAAAAAAATTGGGGCACCTGGGTGGCTCAGTCGGTTAAGCGTCCGACTTCAGCTCAGGTCATGATCTCTCAGTTTGTGGGTTCAAGCCCCACGTCGAGCTCTGTGCTGACAGCTCGAGCCTGGAATCTGTTTCAGATTCTGTGCCTCCCTCTCTCTCTCTCTGCCCCTCCCCCACTCATGCATTTTCTCTCTCTCTCTCTCTCTCTCTCTCTCTCTCTCTCTCTCTCTGAAAAATGAATAAACCTGAAAAAAAACTTTTAAAAAATTAACACATGTAAAACACACAGAACCATATCTGCCACATGATACATGTTACCTATTATTCTTATTTCAAGAAGCTCATGGTCTGGGTAAGGGAGACTGATCTGTAAACAAGTAGTTAAAATAGGTCTAAAAAAGCTAGTAGCAGCAGGCACAGGGCTGTAGGAGCCCACAAAGATCCTGGGAAGACTTGGCAGAAGTGATGACCCTGGAGCTGTGTCTAGAAGGATGGAAGGCTTAATCAGTGAGAATGAAGGGGTAAGGTGTTCTACTTAGAGAAAGACAAAGGCACGCATAGTTTGGGGTTTTCCTAAATAAAAGCTTTAATTTACTTATTCATTTAAGTAATCTCTACACCCAACGTGGGGTTCAAAGTCACGACCCCGAGATCAAGAGTCACATGCTCTTCAGACCGAGCCAGCCAGGAGCACCTGAGTACACGCATAGTTTACTCCAGAAACCTCAGATTGTTCAGTATGGTGGTATGAAAGTTGACATGGTGCAAAGTAAGGCAGTTTAGGCTGACAAGGGAACGCCACGTTAACAAGTTAGGGCTTTATGCCAAGGGCAGTGAAAAGGTTTCTAAGCAGAGGAGTGACATGATCGGATCTGTGTTTTAGAGTGATCTCTCTGGAGTTGGTTCCAGCTGAGGAGGGGAGAGCCAGGACTGGAGTCATCTTTAGAGGCCCTTGCAGGCCTCTGAGTAGGGAGAGTTGGTGCCAGGGTGGGGGATCTTTGCTGAGAAAGCCCTGGATGCCATGGGTGGCAGGTGGCAGGCTCCCTGCCTTGCTCTGAGCTTCTCTGCCCGGCACAGAAGTACCTGGTGCATGTGTCCCTCTCGTCCTAGGATTGCAGGTCACACAAGCACCGCCTTCTCCAAAGGCCTGTGGCCGGGGGTGCTGCGCTTGCTCCCGTGTGCCTTTCGTTTGACCTGGGAAGGTAGCAGACTGTGGGCGTTAAGAACCTATTTGGCTCTGCGGTAAGACAGATCTGAGTTCCAATCCCAGCCCTGCTGGTCGCTAGAGGTTACTTATTCTCTCCATGGCCAGCCTTCTCATCTATAAAGTGGGGACAGTAAGGCCCCTCCCTAGGAGGGCAGTTGTGAGGATTAAGTAGGACGTTGCAGGTTGAACACTTAGCACACACTGAGAAATACTTGGTAAGTATTATTACAGACTGCAGGAAAGAACTTCCAAGAATTAGTGGGAGCAATTAGTCGCAACTGGAACTCATCCCTTGGAGCTGCCAGGAGCTGTCAGAAGTGTCCTGAGGGATCGCAAGATCACAGAATTTCATTGTATTCTTTCTGAAAAGGAAATCTGTGGGGAGTTTACCCAGTCTTTATGGGAGCCATGCGGATGATTCAGCTCAGCTCTTTAAGAGAACCATTTTGGGGGACACCTGGGTGGTTCAGTCTGTTAGGCATCTGACCTCGGCTCAGGTCATGATCTCATGGTCCATGAGTTCAAGCCCCACATTGGGTTCTGTGCTGACAGCTCAGAGCCTGGAGCCTGCTTCGGCTTCTGTGTCTCCCTCTCTCTCTCTCTCTGCCCCTCCCCTGCTCATGCTCTGTCTCTCAAAAATAAATAAATGTCAAAAAAAATGTTTAAGAATCATTGTTTTTAAAAATAGAAGAGTATTGTACTTTAAAGTATTCATGACAGAAAAGATGTTTAGAGGTTCTTCCGTGTGTCCCTATTAGATACCCTTGTCTGGTATCTGAATTAGTATCACCAAGAAGCATCACACACATTGATGTATGTAGTGGCTCAAAATCCAGGGCTCCATATGTGGCTGGGGTGTGCTGGGTGCCAGGGGCAGAAGGAGAATAGAGAGGTAGCCCCTGCCCTGGAGGAGCTTGTGGTCTAGCAGGGGCCTAACCAATGAACACTCGCATAGTTTGGCAAGTCTTTCCCAGAAGTCTTGTAGCATGTAATGGGAACCAGGAGGAAGGAGCAGTTCCACTGGGGGATGTGGAGGAGACTGGGGAGAGCTTTGGGAAGGCCTCAGAGTTTAGCTCCCAAATGGCGAGTAGAGTTTTCCGAGGGCTCACAAGGCACCCCAAAGGGGGGAACAGTGTGGCACAGGCCTGGATGCATGCTGGTGTATGTGCATCTTTAGCAACCACAAGAGGTTCTAGCACAGGGTGTGAAGGGACCTGGCTGTAGGATGTGCTGGAGAGGTAGGTACCAGTCTAAGATGCTTGAACTTCTCAAGATCTTGTGATGGAACGCTTTGTTTTATGTGGAGGGAACACCATTAGGCCTGCATCTTCCCAAGAGCCCTCTAGCTGCGGGTGGAGGGTAGACTGGGAAGAGAGTGGGTCTGGAGTCCAGGAGGAGGCTGTTGTAATGGTCAGAGCAAACCCTTGTGTGGGCCTGGATCAGGGCAGAGGCATTTGGGATGGAGAGGAAGGGCAGAGATCAGAGCTGTTTGAGGAGAAATCAGTAGGACTCTAGGAATATTCGGAAGGGATGGTTGAGGGAGGAGCAGTGGTGGCAGGTGACCCACAAGTTCCTGGTTTGGGTGACATAGTGAATGGTAGTGCAGAGGCTTGGGAGAAGACAGTGGCCAGTGAAATCTGCCCGCTCTCTTCAATAAGATCCGAGTGCATCTCACAGGACAGCATCGGTTGTAAAGTCTGTGGCACCCTGTCCAGCTTGGGGCCAGGCTTCCCTCTGGTTATGCCTGAGTCAGCACCTGGGAGAAGGGCAGCTCCCCTCCCTTCACCTTTCCTCTGCCCAGATTTGCCCAGGGAGGTGACCTTGTGCAGTATTTCAGAAACTCAACTGGCTGAGTCTGCAAAACTTGTGTAATTTCTCCAGCCTTCAGGTGGCCCTGCAGAGCAGCTCTTTACTCTGCGCCATCCACACTGCTTCAGCTGATGGGGTCCTGGTCAGCAGCATACCTCTAGGTTGTATATGGCTTTCCCATTGTTTCCTGGAGATCTTATCTGGAAAGAGATCTTGAGATTGGATTTACTCCCTAGGCTGGGTTAGCAGACTCTGTCCCTCTTCTCAAGAAGGAGAGGTGTCTGCCCGAGGCCACCTAGGACTCAGAGCCACCAGAGAGATGAGAGGAAGTTGCCCTGGTGCCCTTGTCTCCGAGCTCTATGGGAGTGCAGAGCTAGACCAGAATCGATTGTGCTGTGCAGAGAGTGTGCTGGGGGACAACAATTCAGACAGGCCCTTCGGAACGGGGGAGATTTTCACAAGATTTGTCCTTGGGTTTGTGGGGTAAAGAAGGTAGAAGAGAAAGTGGCCTGAAACGAGAGCATTTCTTCCTCTCCCACCTGCTCAGGTGACACTGTGGCCTTGCAGCAGGTGGCCCAGGGCCCACAGCAGCCCTGCATATCCTCCCAGGATCTGTAAGACCCATGAGAGAAAAGGATGGTGTTGTTTGTTTTTATTTATACTGTCTTAGAGATGGTCCCATTCTGGCACATGGATGCTTGGGTTGTTTTTCATTATGGATGTGCGTAATGTATTCAGCAAGCTCTCTACTAATAAATTTAGGTTATTCTCTGTCTTTTGCTCTCCAAACAGAGCTGTAGTAACCGCCTGCATATATATGATTTGGCCCACCTTAGGGATGTGCAGGATTCTAGAAGAGAGGTTGCTGCTTCAGAGTACCTTTTATTATTATTATTATTATTATTATTATTATTATTATTTCTTGAAGAATTTCTAGGCCTCCTTTTAATAAACTTGAGTGGCCTGATTTTGCTCCAGTGAGCAAAGGTAGTCTTTTGGGTTGAGGTGCCCCATCCTGTGGGGACACTGAGGAGTCCTTGCCCTGAACAGGCTGCAGCTCTGTGGTGGTCATCCTCTTCTGATTGATGGCAGTCTACCTCAGGAGTGAGTTCAGGCTCCCCAGAGCTTTCACCATCCAGTAGTATACAGGCTTGATGATTTCCAAGCAAGTCTAGTTTTTGGGAAGCCCCAGAGAAAACTGAGAAGGGCTCTTGTCATTCAGAGTGAAGCTGTGCTCTCTAAATATGTTTATAGACTGCCGCCTACTTGGCAAAAGAGACAGAAGATGTTTAGCCTTTAAAGAGTCTGTGACCCAAGGATCCAGGAAGAAGAAACAGTAGCCTGGACATTGTGGTGGGAATTGGCAAGAGCAGGACTGATGTGCCTGTCATTTGTCTTTGGGTTTGGGGCAGAGCTGGTTTGGGGTGTGATAAGGAGACAGCAGGTGCTTGTAGAGAGAAGCTCAGTTCCTTGGAAGACCTTAGCACTGGCTAGCCCAGAATTCGGTGGGGCATTTGGAACCCCATTTCTGGCATCTGCCAGCCCTAGAAAGCAAGAGTCCTACAGTTTGCAGCGGGCGTGGAGCTCCTGGTGTTACTGTGTTTGGCATGAATTCCACAGGGTGCTTTCTCCTCTGACTGCTCTCCCAACGTGGTCCCTCCTGAAGGAACCGGAAGGAAACCAGCCAAAAAAAGGCAGATTGCCACCACCTTCCAGGTCCTTTGCTAAGTACTCAGCAGTACAGATTGAATGTTTCTCAGACTCTAAGGAAGGAGGGACTGTCTCTTACGGAGGAGAACCCCTAGGCTCAGAGATGTTAAGTAACCTGTCCACCGCTTCATAGGCAGTAGGAGCAGAGCCAGATTTCCAGCCTACGCTGTGTGATTCTAGAGCCCATGCCATGCCATTCACCCTGGCCCCACTCTGGCCCCAGGGAGTCCAACCCACGTGGAATCTTGGACTCATAGAGTTTTAGAGCTGGAAGGGTCTTTGGCAAAGCTGAAGCAGTCCTT